>NC_091129.1:112936411-113594411 GCF_040183065.1 Periplaneta americana
AAACTAAAGAATAATGGCATTTTGCAAACAGTTTCAAATTAGCATAACTCTGAAAATATTGAGATTGGGAGAAAAGCTTATTGACATTTTTTGCTCAGAATGTCTTCGGAAATAAGCTCCGTAAGTGAATCACCTTGTAGGCCTATACAGCCACTCAGATGAAACCATTCTTCATCCGTGAGATCTAAAATCTCAGGATTGTGATTAATTAAATTTTGAAACCATAAACAAAACCGCAGACGTTTTTCATGGTCCGTCGGTTGCAGTTCTTGAACACAAGACACACGGTAAGCGCGTAATTTTCATCTTTTTTGCAGCTTTTTGACACGTAGAATATGGGAGATTAGTTTTTGGGAAAGTCTTCGCAATGATTTTGATGGTGACGCCAGTAATCTCCCCTTTCCATCTTGTATTGTCTCTTCAGACAGTTCCTGGCCTCCTGAATGTTGTGTGACAAGGTTCCCGTTGTCTCCAACTACCTTACCAATTTCTGTACAACACGTCTCACACCAAATTTAATCTGAAATGTCCTTTGACATGCTTTAAATTAACCCGTTTTCCGTATTTACGAACGAGGAACACGCATTCTTCCATTGGTTAATCCCTAGATATTCGAGCCAACATTACCGAGGTGCAGTGTAGGGGAACAAAAATCAGTCAAGGTCACTAGAAGAGTCCAAACCTATTGCAAGGGATTAGATTCTGTTTTATATCGTTGAAGGTATGTGGATAAACAATTGCAAGACAAGCTTTAAGTAAATAGCAGTTTTATAGGCAGAAGTTTGGGGCCTCTAGCGAGGGAATCACACTGTACTTACTAGCAGAACCATTTGACAAATCAAGCATACAGGTTTATTCACTTATTGAATGCAATAATTTATTGTTATAAATGAATGCTTCAAAATTATCTTTCTCACCTAAATCACATATTTCAATAATTTGATGTTACATCCTTTTTTTTACGGGGAGGTCTTAAATTATCTTTTTGTGCCGTTAGCAGCTATCGGATTATTCAGTAAAAGCGTGCAAAAGTTAAATATTAAGGCGATCGAGTCAGTTTCCCCGTAAATAGGCCTTTCTGGGTCGGCATTGTAAACCACAACACCATCTCATTTGGCATATCTCCTTAGTCCTCAGAACGGCTACATGTAATCTTATACTTGGCGGTTCGTGCAGAGTTTTACCTGAATTGTTGGAGGACGTACCCTTCGCTGTCCGTGAGAGGATGTGGATGCAGCACGACTGAGCACCGGCTCACTTCATTACACATGTCCGCAACCATATGGAGCAAATATATATATTTCCTGGTTGTTGGATTGGAAGGGAAGGCCCTATTGTGTACCCTGCAAGATCACACAACATGAATTTGCTCGATAATTTTCTACGGGTATAGCCTAGCTAAAGCCACTTGTTTATAAAAATTCAGTAAATACGGTCATGGGATTAGTTGCCAGGATTTTAGCCGTCTGTGATGTGATTAAAATACTCAAGGGATATTTGAAAGGGTGCGGCAGAATCTCTTACGCCGAAGTCATGAAATTAATAATATAACCTCTACAGTAAAAATAAACTATAATTGAAAAAATTTAATCAACAACATATACAAAAACAATTAATTAATTTTAATAGAAAGATAAATAAAAAAAAAAAATAATTTATATAACAAATCAGATTATATCGAATTGCACGACAAAATTATTCAGTGTAAATGACCGTCATTTTGGGCAACTGTTGTGAGATACAGAATGGTAATTTTAAAATGTAAGTATCCTAATAAGTGTACATGTAAATAACATGGATGCTGTAAGAGGTAGCAGTAAATATGTTTAAGCCCATATCTACTTAATCTGACTTCACAGGCTCCAAGTTCCCTATCTTAAAATGTTCAGTGGAACATCTCCTATTTTCTGTGTAATTTTTGCCCGCATTTACTGAATTACCCATTATATCGAAATCGCCCTATGTTAACTTTATCCAAAACTATAATATTTAATCTGTCATATCTGTTTCGTCTGGTAAATATAGACATACTTTTGTCTCTGCTGAAAATAGTCTTGTGTGGGAGCTACATATCACCTCTATAATCACTCGAAGTAATAAAAAAGGGAAGGTACCCTATTGGACCTGCTACCAAGAGGCTGTTATTGTCCAGTTCTGGAGCACATATCAGAAAGATACGGTCCTCATTTCCCAGCTTTCCTGATCAATAAGTCGATGAATAACTCCAAAAATTTGGATGTTTTTGCATCTGCAACAAAGTGGAAAAGAATATTGCATCATCTTGGGCATCTAAGTTCTAAATCATACTAAGAACATACTTTGCTATTCCTAACACAGATAACTATCACACAGACAAGAAAAGTAGGCCTAATAATGGTGAAGAAGAAATGTGTAGACTCTGTGTACGAGAAGAATGTATAAGTTTTAAGCCCATCACAGAATTGGGTTTCATGATAAATAGTGTATTGAGATTTTTTCTATACTTGAGAGACATTTTAAAGTCTGAGCAATATCTTTGTATGCTATCTGAGTGTTTTAAAATGACCTGTAAGTAACGTTGGAATGTCAAATAAGTTTTATTAAAATTCATTCTTCACTCCAAAGTGTTTAAAGAGAAGAAAGCTGTGTTTGGATTGTCGGACTATGTAGTTGTATTTGTGATATTTTTTGGAATATTCTTGTGCAAGTGGCCAAGATGATTCGTGCATTTTCTCTTCGTAGAATGATTCATGAAAGTGCGTGACCTTCGCACAACGATTTAGCGCGATAACCGTTGTGTTATCAGAACATAATATCTCGTTATTGTGGACCAGACTAAACTTGTAGTACGATTTCCTGGAGTACTTTACTGAATTGCACAGCTTCGCAATTCATGGGATTAGTTGACTAATTCTCTGTATGTGAAGGGCAATAGTTGACTGAAAATAACTTGTGGATCACGACAGGAAGAACTTAACTGTCAGATCAAACTGCGCATGCGCGGACTTGGTTAATAAAAACCTAAACTAACCAAACCTAACCTTCGTATATGCAAGATGTAGGGTTACCATCCGTCCGGCAAAAGGAGGACATGTCTTCTTTTTTAATCATTTTATCCTGCCCGGTCGACCTGGTTGGCGAGTTGGTATAGCGCTGGCCTTCTATGCCCAAGGTTGCAGGTTCGATCCCGGGCCAGGTCGATGGCATTTAAGTGTACTTAAATGCGACAGGCTCATGTCAGTAGATTTACTGGCATGTAAAAGAACTCCTGCGAGACAAAATTCCGGTACATCCGGCGACGCTGATATAACCTCTGCAATTGCGAGCGTCGTTAAATAAAACATAACATAAAAAAACATCCTGTCCGGCAGGCATTAAAAAAAATTTAAATGTCCGGAATTTCGTATATACCCGGGAAAACCTTGGAAAAAACCTAAACCATGTAACTTTCCCCGACCAGGAATCGAACCCAGGCCACCTGGTTTCGCGGCCAGACACGCTAACCGTTACTCCACAGATGTGGACTCGTATAGGCGAATCCAGAAATGCATATAGAGTGTTAGTTAGGAGACCGGAGGGAAAAAAGACCTTTGGGGAGGCCGTGACGTAGATGGGAGGATAATATTAAAATGTATGTGAGGGAGGTGGGATATGATTGTAGAGACTGGATTAATCTTGCTGAGGATAGGGACCGATGGCGGGCTTATGTGAGGGCGGCAATGAATCTCCGGGTTCCTTAAAAGCCATAAGTAAGCTACTTATAGTTTACAAAAAAAAAAGTGACCTAAAACAAGCAGTGTTTTATAGCTGACTTTCCAGCCTGTACGAAGGTAACGTGTGGTCAGCACAGTGATTTCCCCCTCTGTTATAGCTACTCACTATAGTTCCCCAAATTTAATCACGATGCTGGATGGGTACCAATCCCATAGCATACTGTGCGAAATTACATGAGAAACTTCTTTCCCCATGGGGATTCGAACCAGCGATCATTCCGTGCCGCTACTCCAAAGCATGAAGCCTTGACCACGCTGTACGGCATGGGGCACGTATTCATTATTAGCTAGACTAAATTTAAACTTTATAAACTGATCCAATTTTATGGACAGGTTCGTGTAGCTGTGTTTTTAAAATATAAACTTTTAATATGTTGTTGCGTAACATCACAGTGCGATAGATATTCGACAGCGATTGGAGCAGGGTCGGCGCCAGCGGGGGGTCAACGTGGGCTAGTACCCACCCGAAGTCAGTCCGTATCCACCCTTCCCCTCCCTCTACACCACACACATAATGTAATGTATTGAAAGCTAAACTTGTTTGAGAACACTTTCAGCCTGGTACACTCATTACGTTAATAGTATAAATATTATTTTATTTAGTTCGCAACTTTTCTTTAATAATTGGTTAACGCTATGTTTTACCGCAATGCTTAAACTGAAGACATTTATGTATCAAATTGTTACATCTTCACTCCGTGTTATCTTCATCTACAGTGCGGATTAATCACTAGGCCAACTAAAGCCTACGGGGCCGCGTATTTTGACTGTAGCTTAAGGTGATTTCCGAAAGTTGAAGTTATCAAAATTGTAATGTAAACCATGGGCTTAAGGCCCATTCACAATTAAAATTAAGCGTAAACGTAAGAACATAAAACTTATATGCGTTACATTTCTGGGATGTTAGCATTCACAATTAAATACATAAACATAAGTATTAACCAATCAGAAAAGAGAACAAGTGGAAGGCTGACAGCTGATTCAAAATGGCTACTTGTATCATTCTCGTAACAGTTTCATTCTTGACTGACAATAACTGAATAAAATACATAATTTCGTTATAAAATAAAAATTACAATTTCAAAGTATTTTCTGATTCCACGACATTTATGATAGATGCAACAATATAAATGGAACAACTGGATAATACGTACGGTAGACCAACGTCGATAGTCGACGTTGCTCGCTGGCCAATAGTCACCGGACCGTACCGAGCCGTGTCAAACAAAAGACAATCGAAATGGTGGTAGTAAAATTCGCGATTATATTCATAAATAATTCACTTCATTAGTCAAGTACAAGATTTATGCAGTACAACGGAGGTATTTTGAATGCACCAGAACAAAATGCAGATGTGGTAAGATCTTAAAATAGGTTATCACAACGAAATACGGAGGGAGAAAGGTGTGTTTCAGGGAATATCATTCAAATGAATGAAAGTAAATTTCCGGTAAATGTTCGCCAAAGCGTTAAGTACGTAATTATGGCCACGTTGCTGTTTTATTTATGGTCTAGAGAAAATATCTTGTCTTTTACGAAGAAAACTTTTAGCGGGCATAAAATTATTCACCGCTTTCATCATATTATTTTTTATCAGTATTACGAAACAAAAACTATCATAAAGATCATGACTAAAGCTGGGACATCTAGGACGTTTGTCATTAAGTTACATGCACCCAAATTATAGCATAGCAAGTAGAGGGGGCTTTGGAGGGGCCTTTCTATTAATTTGATTGGTGGAGGGGGCAGCGTCCCTAGCCTTAATAAGTTGAGGGGGCAGGAAGTATCTTGCTCTTCATAGTCAGCGCCTATGCAGTAAAATATATTTATTTGTGGAAGTAGACATGAAAATCAATATGCACTTACAAAAACAAACCGTATTATGGAACTATACTTTTTTACACGATCGTGTTTTTTGTTGTTGTTGTATTTACTGCTATTGTTGTTAGGCCTTGAAAGTTAGAATTCCCGTACAGAAACTTGTTGCTAGGGAAACCATTCTTCGTAACATAAAACTATACTGAAATAGATCCATTACAGTGCACTTATTGTTATTTAGTTACCATTACAGTTCAGTTTTGCGAAGGGTTTGGAATAATATTGTTCTAAATTTATAATGCGAAATATATTGTACTTGCAGTTTTAAAATACGATTGTGTGAAAAATGTTGCAGAATACACGTTTGTGAAGTACATTACAAAATCTCGGAAATTGAAAAACTCACTCTGCTCGTTTTTCAAACTTTTTCTTGGTTTTATAAAAGCACTTCCAAATCTTGTATCGCAATATACAGTCACATCAAAAACTTTTTCTTTACATTTTTATTGTACCTTGTTTTTTGACATACTACAGTCTAGTATATACAGTCACGAAGCGTGAGTTGTTGAGGTTGCTAGGAATAATAGACTGTGCAGGTACTATTTCGCATTGTCTGCAATGAGGCGACAGTAGCGATCCTAGTGGTTAGCAACTATCTATGGATGTATATTTATTACGTATTGAGTTTCGTGACTGTACATGCAGGCTTTGCTTAATCGTAAGTTTTAGTTGCCATGGTAATATTTTACACTGGGTAAGTACAATCAGGATATGCAAGAAAAAAGTTTTGATGTCACACTACTATTACATGCCACGTTACCAAGTTGTTCGCGGAAATCATCCTAGTAATGACTAGGAATTGAGTACATCAGGATTAAAAATACAGTGAACAGACGACGACAGAGGTGCATGCAGTAAGTTATAGCTCCATTTTAACATGGACAACACTCTCGTGCCAGTTATACACACGGAGAAGCATCTTGGTTCGTGTTCTGTGCAGTGTTAAGGTAATTGGATTGAGAACGTTGGAAAACAAACTGCTTGCTCTGCTTTCTGGAACTATTCATACCTGACAGAGATGAATTGGCGGCGGAATGGAGAAAATTGCTTTCTTAACGCGAGCCTCTGCAGTATCAGCGGATACGTGAGTTTAACGTGTAGTGCCAGAGGTTAACCCAAAATGTGACAAGAATTTATTGGAGGTGATCGCTTTGGGCTCACGGTGAGGAGGTGCAGTGTGATACAAGAGCGAAATGAGGTAATGAGACGGAGAATCAGATAGCAGATTTTAGTCATCCGTACAACACCGTGATTTATTGTTTATTTAAATCATTCTGATCAGTTCTCTTCCACTGTGGCACAAGTGGTAGCGTTGCTGACTAAAAATCAAGCAGGGTTCCATTGCGTGCAAGAAATGGAGGTTTATCTGCCTCCTTAGGGAACTGTGTTGTCGTGACGTAAGCGGTTACCTTGCTCCAAGCTGACCACATGACTAGTGCCCCCCCCTCCATTTGTGAATATGTGATACCGGGTCGGAAGCCTCACACAGATTAGGATACGATGCGAAGGGTCGAATCTTGAAGGTAGGTTATTATTATGCTGCTATTGATGATTGTGATGATGATGATGCTCATAATTTACATTTTTATGCTGTTAATTACATTAAAGCCAGACGTTTGAGATGGGCAGGGCATGTAGTACGTATGGGCGAATCCAGAAATGCATATAGAGTGTTAGTAGGAAGGCTGGAGGCGAAAAGGCCTTTGGGCAGGCCGAGACGTAGATGGGAGGATAATATTAAAATGGATTTGAGGTAGGTGGGATATGATGATAGAGACTGGATTAATCTTGCACAGGATCGGGACCGATGGCGGGCTTATGTGAGAGCGGCAATGAACCTGCGGGTCCCTTAAAAGACATTTGTAAGTAAATAATAATAATAATAATAATAATAATAATAATAATAATAATAATAATAATAATAATAATAATAATAATAATAGCTGTGAAATTGAGACAGGGAGATCAAAAACCCACTAACTCCAGTTTTTGACAAAATTGAGTTATGGGCTGGATGATGCTTTTTAGTTTGTCCCGCATGCGTGGAAGGCAAGGATACACTAATATCGACATTCATCTGCATTCTGGGGGCTGTTTTAAAACTCGTGGAAGTCAGAACTCCACTTACTCCATGGAATGAGAGAGTTTTGCATTCCAAGCTTAATTTTCCGGTAGGTGGCAACACTATCTTTCAACCAGCTGAGTAAAGTGATACGATACGGTATTCAGAATGTCATAAAAATCTATGAAATCCATGTAAGTTAGACCATTAAAGGCACAATATCGAGTCGATTAACTTCCAGAAACCCAATACAGATGCATCATTCCCCAGTCAACTAAAGTACAATTCAGCATTGCCATTGAAAGAAGAAAGCAAAAGGACTTGCAAAATTTAATGCAATTTATTTCTGAGGAAAGTAGGATGAATTACCAAACTCTGTTTGCGGATAGTAATAATCTAGAATCTAGATGCACAGGAAGAACATGAGAGTGAGAGGAAAAAACAGAATCTGTAACATGAATGAGACTGTGTTAACATTTTAATATTATTTGTGGTTTTATTTGTGTATTTTGATGTGCTTTATGGTAATTTGTGATTTTCTATCTCATATATTTGAAATTGAAAGAAAATGTAGCAATGTTAATCTTAATAATAAACTTCCATTTTCTCGTATATTCCAATGTTTCATAAGCGAATTATGATATACTTATCTTTTTTTCTTCACATGGCTCATATTTATTCACTTTTCTTAATTCATACACTGTGGAAGTCAGAAAACTTCTAACTCCAGCAGTGTTTATTTCAAATTGTAGCGTAAGATAATGTAAAAAATTAGGTTTTGAAGTATTTAATTGATAAAGAATGTAATTTTACACAATATTAATAGCTAAATGTATAATATTTAAAGTTAGTAAGAGAAATAATAAGTTTTTTCTCTCTCCTGTAAAATTTGGTTTATTGGAGTGAGAGGAGTTTTTGATTTCCCTGCCTCAATTGTACCAATCTTTCCGAAATTAAAATAAAAAAAATTGTAAGTTTTAATTTAATGACATAATATAGATTGTACAATCGAAACTTGAAGTACAGCCGAGTTTCAAATGCTGACAAGTGAATGACAGATATTACACGAGTGCTTGATTTGTAGCCTGCGTGAAAGAATACTAGAACCGAGACTTTCAAACACTGGGGATCATTGACACGCAAAACAAATCAACTGACAAATAGAATCTTCTCCACGTTTGTTTTCTGAAGCCGGACTGTGCTTATCTTAGGTGAGTGGGAACAGCTGTTCAGCGGAGTATAGTTTGACATCGATGATATACGATACAGATACAAGGAATTTTTTGACGGCATGTAAATGACGCAATAGAATGTTTAATTTTGTGGTTATGTTAAAACACGTGAGTGAACGACTCCGAAAGTTTATAGACTGAGAAATCGCCGAGATATAAACAAGCTCCATAACATAAAATGCTATAAAAATTCTTGTCTAACACAATACATCGCTGTTTAAATTCCGCAGCATTAGAGTTAATAAAATTTAAACTAGTTCAAAAGGCACGCTTTAACATATTAATTATAAAAAATAGCTCTATTAGATCTTTAGCCAAATTAATTATTGTCTGTATTAAAATTTTTGTCATTATATATTAATCTCGATCCGGTCAGAGAATATAGCCTTACTTTATCCATTTTATTGTTTACCTTTCTGTTTATAAGGTTCCCGCAAGCTGATACTTCAGTACTTGTTTAGAAATATTATTTCTAGGTACATTAATTTTGTATTATTTATTTTTTACCGTGATTATCGTTGTTATCACCATTAACATCAATATTTAATCATCATCATCATAATCATATCACTGTCGTCATCACAGTGAATTGTCATCCCACTACTATAATCTTTCTTTTTCCCTCCTTTCATATGCAGGAGGGACTCGAAGACTAGCACTACACTGGTGGCCATAATTCTGGAAACTTCTTGTTTTTGTTCTGAACTATTATAACATCCGTATTTATTCACAGATTTATACAATTTAAAATGTTACTCGTGACTGATTCGTTAATTATGGGGTTATAATAAAAGTATTATATTGAATCCTTAATATTTAACAATAAATAATCATTACTATGTGGGGAATTATGTTCTTGTCATTTAAGATCTAAATATTTATTTCAGATTTTATTATAATTTCTGATTATTTACTGAAATAAAAATTGGTCCATTGTTGATTTTAAGATTATTGTTGATCAGTAGGAACAATGTTGAGCAATTTTAGCATAAAATATGGACATTATGAGTGTGTTTCCATTATTAGTCTGACTTAAGATTTCGTTCGGTTAACACCTGATTATTTTACCATAAACTCTATTGATAATTTTATCACAATTGCTCCAAGAAAGGAATGGACACGTTCTAAACGAAGTAGGGCAGTCACACTTCGAGAAGAAGGCTACACATTCAAGGAAATTGCAAGAAAACTTGGTAATGGTGCTACAGTGTCTGGCGTCCAGAAGGTATGGCAGAGGTACAAATCCACAAAGTCTTGTAAAAGAACATCTAGGACTGGTAGAAAACCTAAAGTAAGTCCAAGAGATGTGAGGCAGATTTGTGGATTAGCATTGAAAGATCGAAAGAAATCTTCTAAAGAGATACAGGAAGTTCTACACTGCAGTGGACTTGGTATTTCTGCAAGGACTGTTTGAAGTTATTTGACAATGGATTGAAAGCAAGAGCACCCAGAAAAAAACCATTTCTCAACAAAAGGCAACGAGAAAATCGTGTAAATGGGTGCAAAAATCATCAGTCATGGACCGATGAACTGGGCGATCGTGATATGGAGTGATAAAACAAGAATTTCTGTATTTGGAAGTGACAGAGTCAAATACGTTCGTCACCGAGATGGAGAAGCTTTGAATTCTGAGTGCCTAATCGCAATTATGAAACATCCTGTTGCTGTCATTATCTGGGGATGCATGTCCAAGAATGGAGTAGGAAGACTTCAGATTGTTCAAGGGAACTTCAATGCGGAAAAATACATAAAAGATATTCTGGAAGCGAAATTGATACCATCCAATTTCGACTTACACCCAAATTGTGATGACTTTGTATTTCAACAGGATGGTGCTCCATGCCATACTGCCAAGAGTTTATGCAATGATTTCAACAGAAAAATATCAAGGTGATAAAGTTGCCTGGGAATAGTCCTGACCTTAATCTAATTGAAAACTTGTGGTAAATGTTAAAAAGTTTGGTGTCTAAAAAATCCCACTAACAAAACTCAATTGATTGAAACCATTATCCACAGCTAGTTTCGGATCATCAGCAAGGAAGAACTGCAACGTCTAGTGGACTCAATGCCCCGCAGAATTGATGCTGTCATTAAAAATAAATGTTATCCCACAGAGTACTAACTTTTACAGAGTGAATGAGAAAATAACACGAAAATTTTTCTAAGTTTTAATGTGTAAATATCTGTTTTCTCATACACATTATACTATAAAGTTATATATTTTTCTTTAAAAATGGAATGGACAATGTTTGTTTGATGCTTTCAGTCACGAGTAACATTTTAAATTGTAATAATATGTGAATAAAAATAGATGTTATGATAATTCAGTACAAACACAAAAAGTTTCCAGAATTATGGCCACCAGTGTACGTATCTAGTAGGCTTATTGAGCCTTACTGCTCTTCTACTGGTAATGATTTTTGAGTCCGAACAGTCGCGCTTTTTTTTCTTAATGTGAGTCATTTATGCAAGAGTGTCAAATGATTAAAATGTTACGAAAATTTCAATTGTGAACTCAATGTATTTAGATACTAAGGAAGAGAAGTGAAGTGCTTTGTGTGGAGTGTAGTATTGTATGAGACAGATACATAGACATTATGCCGAAGAAGAAAAGCGACTAGAAGCATTTGAAATGTCATGGTGTGCCAAGCGCCATATATTAAGAACGGAGAAAACAAGGGTTAAAATTAAGTGAATATCAAAATTTAATGAAACTTTAACCCCTGCTTTCTCCGTTTTTAATGAATGGCGCTTGGCCCACTATGGCTCTGAACCCTTCATTTGCTTGGCTGGTTGGCTTTATTTATTTATTTATTTATTTATTTATTTATTTATTTATTTATTTATTTATTTATTTATTTATTTATTTATTATTCATTCATTTATTTATTATTGTATATATATTCTAGGAAATAAAATTAATTCGTATTAAAGTTGTATCGGATTGACTTTTTATAATGAATTAACAACTCTAAATATCCATTCCCGTATGATCGATGTTTTCCTGCCATAATATTCCTCGACTTTTATGCTCTTCCAAGACCAGACTATGTTTGCAGATTGCAGGGGACTTGCTCCGCGTGTTATATCTAAATAGGTGAACATTGTCTTTCTCCTATATCGACGGAGCAATGTACTAGGAATAATTTTTTTTATTCCGAACAGTCGCATGATTCAGCTGTGTGGTGTCTTTTGTCGATTCAGTCTGCACGTCTTAAGGTTCAGTAGTGTGTCTCTGGAGTGCTTTTTCACCCTCTCAAAACGTACAGCGCCTCCTAAGACTGATGCCATCTATAAACCAATCGTAATACTACATCAAGCCACACCGTTTTGGGTGGATGCTATTGAAAATATAATGAATATTGTATTTTAGATTGACGTATGAGTATTGGGAGAACTGGAGGAATCCCTGAGAAAAAACTCTCAAGAACAAATAATATGACTCCGTCATCTCCGGGTTTCGAACCCGGGCCCACATCATTATCCAGTGCTCTAACAGCTGAGCTACGAAGCTGGCATACCATCATCTTACTACGTTTCTTTCCTCTTTCTTTACGTATAATAGTGGGGCCTGGAGCAGTGGTGGCGCCAGAATTTTTAATAAGCGAAATTATCGGAGTGGACAGAATTAATCAAGGTGCACCATTCTTTCTTACGCCTGACGCCATTTAAACTGTTCTGGGAATAGATTATTGGTAGTCGATGCAGTATTAAATGTTAGTGCCGATTAACATTCCATTTGTTTTCCATTAGAGCACCACCTACATCAGGCAGTAGTAAGCTTATTGAGTTTAGCTGGATAGATTGAATTAATTTATGTTAAAGCTTTCTATGATTTCAGTGCAGTGTTTGAAATGAATCATGCATAATTGCAGCACTGCAAGCTGCATTGGCGCGTAACTGTATATTTTTTCCGCAAATTTCGAAGTTTTCCTCACCATATTGAAATTTCATTACCGCAAAAGCTAAATAATGCTTACTCCTGATCCATATAACAGATTAATCAGTCTAATGGACTTTCAAGGTAACCACTTTTATCAATTTCACTATGCTGCCATCTAACGACTGCTAAAGAAGTCACATTATAACCGTTATGGAATTTCATGGAGCAACTGTACTTCCATCTAGCGGTCGTTACCAAGAAATGCATTTTCGACGATGGAGGTCTAATGGTTGTTTTTAGTTTGTTATTTCAGAACATGGAATGACATTTTATATATGTATATATATATATATATATATATATATCTGTGTGTGTATCTGTGATCAGGGCGCTTACTTTGGATCTAGCAGTAATGCGTCTATCGAAGGACTCGTTTAACTGGGTAGTTTCTAATAATAATCAAGGTATCACATTTTCCACAGGATTCATTTTAACAGAATGAATTCTCCTTGTTTTTCTTCAGAAGTGCTTTGGTTGGTTATGGTTTTCAAACGCTTTGATATAGTGTCTCAAGGATATTGAACTACCTAAGTTATTTTCCCAAGGATCCATGCTATATCTATGTTTACATTAAACAAATTTATTATTTTATGTTATTGAAATATGTTCATAGAAATCTTAATAACCTTGAAAGGTATGTACATAAATATAGAACTAAAAGTTTGAATTCTCTGCGTTTATCAGAACCTAAATGTAAAATCAATGCAGCTTTTATCATAGCATGAGTCGGGATACTAGATTACTAAACAAATTTTATTCTAATATTATTTTAACCACTAATCCTCTCCAAATTAATGAAAAATATAACAAATTGTAATGGATTTATAGTTTGGGTTTAAAGATATTTAACACTTTTTCATCTGTAATTTATTCACTCTCAATTTTATTTTTGTTTGTATTGGAATCCCCTCCTGAGCACGAGTCTTACTCATCCAGGAGTGGGCTACTTTATATTATATTATATTATATTATATTATATTATATTATATTATATTATATTATATTATATTATATTCATTTCAAAATCTAATAGCAATAAAATAAATATGTGAATATGTTAGGAGAAAATCCACAAAGGATTAGGGAAAATACTGGAATTTTACTTGAAACAAGTAAAGAGATAGGTTTGGAAGTAAATCCCGAAAAGACAAAGTATATGATTATGTCTCGTGACGAGAATATTGTACGCAATGGAAATATAAAAATTGGATTTATACTTTGAAGAGGTGGAAAAATTCAAATACTTGGGAGTAACAGTAACAAATATGAATGATACTCGAGAGGAAATTAAACATAAAATAAATATGGGAAATGCCTGTTATTATTCGGTTGAGAAGCTTTTATCATCCAGTCTGCTGCTTATCATTTTATTGTGTATTGTTAATATTGTATATACCACTGCCACCGGGTGCTTGCCCACTTGCAGTGTAAATAAATACATACAAAAAATCTGAAAATTAGAATTTATAAAACAGTTATATTACCGGTTGTTCTGTATGGTTGTGAAACTTGAACTTTCACTTTGAGAGAGGAACATAGGTTAAGGGTGTTTGAGAATAAGGTGCTTAGGAAAATATTTGGAGCTAAAAGGGATGAAGTTAAAGGAGAATGGAGAAAGTTACACAACACAGAACTGCACGCATTGTATTCTTCACCTGAGATAATTAGGAACATTAAATCCAGACGTTTGAGATGGGCAGGGCATGTAGCACATATGAACGAATCCAGAAATGCATATAGAGTGTTCGTTGGGAGGCCGGAGGGAAAAAGACTCTTGGGGAGGCCGAGGCGTAGATGGGAAGATAATATTAAAATGGATTTGAGGGAGGTTGGATATGATGATAGAGACTGGATTAATCTTGCACAGGAAAGGGACCAATGGCGGGCTTATGTGAGGGCGGCAATGAACCTCCGGGTTCCTTAAAAGCCAGTATATATATATATATATATATATATATATATATATATGTCTTTATTTGCCATTATGTTGCAAAAGTGTTTCTCTTTTGGTCACTCTCTTCAGAGTTGCCTACAGTTTTGCTACATATTTTGCTAAAATGTTGTAAGTTGTATGTTCAATGTCAGTATTGTAATCATTACGTATTTTACATCCGATATCGTTAAACACGTTTATCTGTAACAATTACCTTGTGTTCATGCTCACTTTTTGCTCTTAGTAATTTCCCATGAAAGTCGCGGCCTTGGTTTTATCGGAGGAATAACTAAGCTATACTGCGTATTTATTTAAGGACCAAATGTGTAGTACTGAGTAGTAATGCTTTTAGCTATAAATACAGCGGACCTAGTCCCAATCCTTACAATAAAAACAACTGGAAATTTGACTAGGATATATCTTCCATTTTTCAGAGGACTGGCTAGCTGCTTTGGTTGTCAAGGGTCGAACCTGGGATGGTTCCATGCATTGAAGACACACAGTAGTTTTTTGTGCATCTTGTATATATGCATTATTTCTCCAGTCCAACAGGAGCTGGGAAGCATTCGTGAATCCCGTGTTGATTAGGCGGACCATCCAGCAGCTACTTAATAAATCTCAGGTCTGGAGCCACAAGAACTTAGAACTCCCAAGTACTAACATTGTAACTCAATTTTTTATGGTTTTGAGTTGTCCTAGTTAATATAGTCTTAAATTGTTTCTTTTTCTCCCAGTACTATCATTGTATAGCTCTAAACCTTCCCAATTGTATGTAAAATCTTATTGTTACTCTATATTTTTGTATACACTAATTTACACGATCATTTTAAAACTTCATTTTCATCTCCTGAAAAATGTAAAAAAGTGAGTTACAATGTTAGTACTTGGGAGGGTTGTTATATCAGCAGACTTCACCCCAGCCTGTTTTTAACTGCCGTACTGAAGATAAGAAGGTTAAGAGTGTTGGTGGAATGATAAAAGGAAACGGGTGTAACCCTAGAAAATCCTCTGCAAATTCTTTATCCACCACAAATTCCATGACGACTAGGCCGGGGCTCGAACCCTGGGCGTTCGAATGGAAGACTATCGCTAGGCGTCTCCCTAGTTTGTCCTAGGTTGACACAAGTAGTGACTTAGCTCCAAGCCGACCGCATCTATCTATTTGTCCCACTTGAGGGAAGAGGCACGAGCTGGGGACTGCCCTCGCGTAGGCCGCTTGAGTGGGCCGATTGTACCTTACGAAATGGAATGTGTGCATGCCCTAAGTGCCCCGCGCTACAGAGTCCCTTGCCGGCCGCCTCCGAACTCCCCTACAGAATCTCTTTACTTTTCTGTGTAGTCATTACCGCTGTTCCTCAACCCCGCTCCCACAAGCACTGTGAGCCTCAGAGGACATAGCACTGCCAGCAGCAGCTAATGACCACATATCACAAGGTTCAAGTTCGGTGACGTTCCGCAACCGACTCTACATCGGAACAAGCCCGAAATATGGGAAAGAAACGGAGATAAATAATGAAAGAGGATAAATGTAATTATTTAGAGTATGATGACGAAATGTTATCCAGGAATTCTGCTTCGATTAGTTGAGGGTGTAACGGTCGTCGTCGCCCTCGGCTGCCAGCTCCGAAATATGGAGAATATCTCGA
Source organism: Periplaneta americana (assembly GCF_040183065.1). Lineage (NCBI taxonomy): Eukaryota > Metazoa > Arthropoda > Insecta > Blattodea > Blattidae > Periplaneta > Periplaneta americana. The sequence goes on from NC_091129.1 coordinate 112,952,858, forward strand.
GGATGCACGTCGATGTCGATAATTAATTATATACACTGATTAAGTTGGGCGCCAGCCTCCTCGAGATTACTCCGGTAGAGGTATGAGATTCCCAGGTCAACTGCAAAAACGGTCGGGACATGGGGTTTGGGAGACGTGCTCGTAGGTTGAAATGATGTAGGCGCACACCAGAAGTTGTAGGTAAGAACTATGAAAACGTTTATTATTATTATTAAGTGTTCGTTTCAGATTAGCAGAAATGCGCGTCCAAGTGTATAATATCTCGCTCTCACTTCCCGCAAGTTGGTATACTAATTTCTGAGTTCACGTAATTATATATTTTGTACTATAAAACACCAGTAATATAACGGACAGTTGATAACGTGATGAGAGGAAAGAATTCAGACTTATAATAATAATGCAACACACGACTTCTTACTACACCCACTAAAAATTTCTAAGTCCGTAAATTGTTATACTTCCGAGTTAGGTTTGCCGAGAATATGTGGAGTTCGACCTCTCCGAACACTGTCTATCTGCCTTCTGTCTATCTGCCAAATCTATCCCCTACTTTCAACCACCAAACATAGAATTTTTGCCCTCCTATCTATATATCACGTGTCTCTATTAAGAATCCTGATTGGCCATGATTACACTTACGTCACTTAAGACGCGTTCTTCAAAAATTGTTCGTTAACTAGAACATCCCCCTACTTCCGGCGTCCTATTCTCTGACATATACCAGATCATCTCTTTTGGAACCTGGCTTGGCGTCATCTTACTGACCACCCGCAGGCAAAGTCCATACATTCCCTCATCAGTCAACTCCACGCCTGGACACATGTTTCCTGTCCCCCTAGCTTGGGTTTGGTCTTCCTGTCCACCTGTTACTTCCGTCTCAGATTTTGAAACTAACTTACACGTCCGCGCATCCTATCCATATAAGAATATTAACACTAAATACTAATCTAATGAAAATCTCCTTATCCTATACGAGGAACCGTCTCAAATGCCCTCTCATAACAAAGAATATTCCCAAGGGAATATTTGTTGTTATGAGACGTCCCAAAAAAAAATACCTTCGCTACTAGTCTCCGGTGTCCCCTAATTAGTCACACTTGGATACACCTTTTGCTATGCTTATAAACAATGTACAAATTTACACTTACAATTATTACATATTTACAACTATTCACATGTATGAATCTATATACACACCTCACGCCTGCTTACACCTCACACGTCAGTTTAACTGACCTCTACCTGACCTATATACAGCATCCAATCGTAACATTCAGGGCACATCCGAATACAATGGCGCTCTCTCACTCACATTCATGATCGGTTCCTTGATACATACTTAAACTCATAACATAGAAATAAGAATTATGAACAACAATAAAAAATACACTAAACAATACACAATACATTTTAAAATACCAATTAACCCTTTATATCATACTTCATACATTATCTGGAACCTTGAAAACACATCTACGTCCATAAAACCGAAATAATAACCATTAACCAGAATCAAAATTATACCAAACGATACATAATACTTCTGAAATACTAACTGACTCTATTTATCATATCTCATACATGAGCTGCAACCTTGAATACACATCTCGAATAACGTCCCCTCAATATGGAGGACAACTTTATGTCTCGAACTAAAAATGAGGGTCTGGCACCTAATATTGATTCTAAAAAAAATGGATACATATTCAAATCGAATCATTCAACCTCTACAAATGAATGAACATAAATGAAGTTAATTAAAAAATATTCTATCATTATTATTAATCATTATTAATTCTTATTAATATCATCTTTAAATTACTGCCACAGGGAATACTACTTATCGCATGATCTTATAAGAAAACACACAAAAACAACTAATTCTGAAGGTGGCAAAAAAGAAAACAAAAGTAACAAAAATTTTCCCAAAGTTAACATTTCCAGCACTGAAATCAGTTCTTGGTTCTAGTTGCTTATACCGCTCAAATACTACATGCACAAAACAAACACATTCTTATTTTTCTTATAATTAAAATCATATTATTTTTAACTTTACACAAATTCTCGTCCATTAACCTGGTACGTCGCCTGGATGTCTATCATGAATCATGCGGCCTTCCTCATATGTCATTGTGCCATTCTTAAATTGACAGTTTACACGTGGAGACACGCTACTCCTCACATTAAATCTACCAGCATGCTTCCACTTAACTTTTTCTCCTCCTGCAGAAAAATGAGGCCTCCAATAGCCCTTCCTATACTCACTCCTTTGATCGTCGCAGTACCGCTTTGTACCATTGTTAGAAAATCGGTTCACAAAATACAGCCTGTCTTTATGGTAAGGTTGTAAACCATGACCGCCAGTACTGTGTGGCCGATCCCTGCTCCAACCGTCATTATGGTCATTGCTATTGTACCCTCTGTGGGGTGGGAAGGCTTCTTCTGCCCTCCGCCCCATGTTTGTGATGGTTTTAGCATTCTCTTTCTCAAGTCCAAACTCATCAAACTTTTCGATTACTCTATTTACTTGCTCCTTGAATGCTCCATAACTTTCTAACACCTGGCTCTCTAGCCTGATACTATCCTCGGTTAACCTATACTCCAATTCATTACTATTCTCAGCTATCTTATTATCCAATTCACTAGTATCCACAATTAATTTTCTTTCCACTTCATTACTATTCTCGGCTATCTTATTATCCAATTCACTAGTATCCACAATTAATTTACTTTCCACTTCATTACTATTCTCGGCTACCTTATTATCCAATTCACTAATATCCACAATTAATTTACTTTCCACTTCATTACTATTCTCGGCTATCTTATTATCCAATTCACTAATATCCACAATTAATTTACTTTCCACTTCATTATTATTCCCTGCTATCTTACTATTCAATTCACTACAATCCACAATTAATTTACGTTCCACTCCATTACTATTCTCGGCTACCTTATTATTCAATTCACTAATATTCTCAATTAATTTACTTTCCACTTCATTACTATTCTCGGCTACCTTATTATTCAATTCACTAGTATCCTCAATTAATTTACTTTCCACTTCATTACTATTCTCGGCTATCTTATTATCCAATTCACTAGTATCCTCAATTAATTTACTTTCCACTTCATTACTATTCTCGGCTATCTTATTATTCAATTCACCAATATCTACAATTAATTTACTTTCCACTTCATTACTACTCTCGGCTACCTTATTATTCAATTCACTAATATCCTCAATTAATTTACTTTCCACTTCATTATAGTTCTCGGCTAGTACATTTCCCAATCTATTATAGCTCTCTTCTATCATATTTCCCAATCTATTAGATCTCTCGTTCATTATATTTCTTAATTGACCAATTTGCTCTTGATATACGTCAGAACTTTCCATTAACTGGCTCTCTAGCCTACTACTATTCTCAGCCATCCCACTCTTCAAATTACCCATCTCACTCTTCAAATCACTCTTCAATTTATTACTAGTTTCTATCATTTCGTTCCTCATCTGATTCATCTGTTCCAATATCCGCTCTAACACACTATTCGACATGACATTGTCCGAACCTTGCGAACTTTCTTTATCTTGGCTAGTACTCGTCCCTGCTGTAGTCTCCATTTTTTTTTTTTTTTTACTTCTAGTCTGGCTCCTTAGCAACATGTAATATATAATATATCTTCAACAATTCCCCTTAAACTCAAAAACAAAATAAACCCTACCAAAATGAATTACACACATGTACATATATATGGATACAACAATTGAAATGAAACCCTTTATGCTTACGTATCGACGTCTTCTAGGTTACGCCTGGTTGATCGTCTCCCCCACCGTCCATCATTGTTCTCAGCTGTTTGGGGTCTGCATGGTGTTGTGGCTGTCGGTCGTTGACACTGCATGATACTGCAAGCTGCTCTACTAACACTGCGTCGGCTGTCGGCTCTCGCGTCGATCCCCGCCGTGGTCATTGTTGCCATCTCGAGCCGCATTAACCCTGCGTCGGCTGTCGGCTCTCGCGTCGATCCCCGCCGTGGTCATTGTTGCCATCTCGAGCCGCATTAACCCTGCGTCGGCTGTCGGCTCTCGCGTCGATCCCCGCCGTGGTCATTGTTGCCATCTCGAGCCGCATTAACCCTGCGTCGGCTGTCGGCTCTCGCGTCGATCCCCGCCGTGGATTCCTCACGCCATCAGGTGTTCATCTTGTAGCTCGTTGTTCATTCGGGCCTCGCTGCTCATCTCGTGCCCCACGCTGGGCGCCAAATTTTGTAACGGTCGTCGTCGCCCTCGGCTGCCAGCTCCGAAATATGGAGAATATCTCGAGGATGCACGTCGATGTCGATAATTAATTATATACACTGATTAAGTTGGGCGCCAGCCTCCTCGAGATTACTCCGGTAGAGGTATGAGATTCCCAGGTCAACTGCAAAAACGGTCGGGACATGGGGTTTGGGAGACGTGCTCGTAGGTTGAAATGATGTAGGCGCACACCAGAAGTTGTAGGTAAGAACTATGAAAACGTTTATTATTATTATTAAGTGTTCGTTTCAGATTAGCAGAAATGCGCGTCCAAGTGTATAATATCTCGCTCTCACTTCCCGCAAGTTGGTATACTAATTTCTGAGTTCACGTAATTATATATTTTGTACTATAAAACACCAGTAATATAACGGACAGTTGATAACGTGATGAGAGGAAAGAATTCAGACTTATAATAATAATGCAACACACGACTTCTTACTACACCCACTAAAAATTTCTAAGTCCGTAAATTGTTATACTTCCGAGTTAGGTTTGCCGAGAATATGTGGAGTTCGACCTCTCCGAACACTGTCTATCTGCCTTCTGTCTATCTGCCAAATCTATCCCCTACTTTCAACCACCAAACATAGAATTTTTGCCCTCCTATCTATATATCACGTGTCTCTATTAAGAATCCTGATTGGCCATGATTACACTTACGTCACTTAAGACGCGTTCTTCAAAAATTGTTCGTTAACTAGAACATCCCCCTACTTCCGGCGTCCTATTCTCTGACATATACCAGATCATCTCTTTTGGAACCTGGCTTGGCGTCATCTTACTGACCACCCGCAGGCAAAGTCCATACATTCCCTCATCAGTCAACTCCACGCCTGGACACATGTTTCCTGTCCCCCTAGCTTGGGTTTGGTCTTCCTGTCCACCTGTTACTTCCGTCTCAGATTTTGAAACTAACTTACACGTCCGCGCATCCTATCCATATAAGAATATTAACACTAAATACTAATCTAATGAAAATCTCCTTATCCTATACGAGGAACCGTCTCAAGGGTTAACCTCGGGGGGGGGGGGGGAACTTTAACCTGGGAACTTGTCCCAACCAGGATTTGAATCCGGACCCGCTCGTTTCAGGTCAGACATGCTAACCGTTACTCCACAGCGGTGGACGTTGTTTCTTGGAAATATTTCATGTTAGTTTTGTATACAGTTGAGTAAGGGATGGACCAATTCTTGAAGCATGTTATTATTATTATTATTATTATTGTTATTATTATTATTATTATTATTATTATTATTATTATTATTATTATTATTATTATTATTATTATTATTATTACAAATTAATCATATGTAATCCTTTCCGTCTCTCATGAATTTTCCGTTACAATCTGCATTCGTAATATTGATGTGTTACATAGTAGTATTTATAACTGAATAGTGTTACGATTTGCCAAAGAAAAATATTTATCTTTCTTTGACATATTGTTGAATTAAGCCGTCAGTGCGGTTGAGAGAATTCGTTTATGTCTAGCTCTTACCGCCTGCATAACCTCACATTCATCTATAACGTCTATTCAAGAATTTTTTCGAATTTTCTCTCACAGTTCCTTTGCTTTTACATTCTCATAAGAGAAAATATATGCAATGCTGAAGAAAATGATTTTAAGATTTGTGAGGACATTTTTTTTCAGTATATCTGCTTTCGAAAAAGTGATTTTCGACATTATTATTATTATTATTATATTATTATTATTATTATTATTATTATTATTATTATTATTATTATTATATGTCTGTCTACATTTCTACTAATCTATTGGGCGGATTTTATTAATATATCGCATATATGAGTCGATTCAACCTGGAATGTTTCACATAAAATGTAATAAAAAGTTAATAGGCACTTATTTGAAATCAAAGTGACTGGAAATTTGAGAAAATCCATGTGTTTGTAACATCTGTTCAAGAATTAGGATGGTGTAATTAGGATAAATAAATGCATTTTTCAGTAAGATTGAAGTATTTCTAATGAATGGAATGAAATAAGCTGTGAACAACATTCAGTCCTCCATTAATAATAAAATACATTAAAACAGAACGTACTATTAATGTGAATAGACCTCGTGGAATGAAGAACAAATTGTGAAGTTTAATAATGAAAAGGTTTCGCCTTGTTATATTTAAATGCTGGGAATATTAAAACAGAAATGAAAATATATATCAAAATTTTATTTTAAATCCCAAACATCCTTACGATCCCAATCATGCTCACAATAACAGTCACGAACAGCAACGTTTAACGCTATTATAGAGATTCGATTAATCCCTTGTTACTTTTTAGCTAAGAACTATTGTATTCGGGGAAGTGTAAATTCGTCCGAAACTGGCAAACATCGTATTTCGAAGATGTGACATTTTAATCGAACATGTAAACTCGTCTGCCTAGCGTTTATTTCTTTACATTGTTAACATGTAAACTCGTCTGCCATGCGTTTATTTATTAGCGTTTGCCACATAACTAACGCATGTGAATCTTTTCATGCAAATTTCAACAAGAATTTGAATACTGCTCATCCAAACATTTACAATTTTATCAACATTTTAAAAGAATTTCAGACGGAAACGTATATCAAGCTACAAAGTATAAATACACAGATAATAATTAAACGAGCTACGAGGAATAAGCAACTGCGTATATGCAAAGCCCTAGAAAATTATAAACCTGGGAATTTGTACATGGTAGATTTTATTAAAATTACTTCTTATCATTTTAATCCAAGATAAGTTTTTTCAGTCGCCCTGGGTGGCGTAGATGGTTAAGACACCTGGCCTCTGTGCCCGAGTTTTTTTTTTTTTATATTTGTCCGTGGTAGATTTTATTAAAAGTACTTCTTTTCATGAGAAACATTTTTAACATGCCACTTGCCAGTCCTAAGCCCGGATAAAATGGGAAGGAAAATGTTCTCTTTAGCATTCGGACGAGTTTACATTTCCATGATACTGACATTAAGTAGGTATGCGGACGAGTTTACACTTCCATGATACCGATATTTAGTAGGAATGCGGACGAGTCTACATGTCAGATTATAGGTAATTATTTTCATCGGAGGAATTTACAGTTTTCCTTGTATTCATGTAAATTATTTCTGAATAAATTTACTCATAGATAACGAATATGAAGAAAATCAAACAAATAGTTTATGAGAAATCTCTTGTAAACACAGTGAAGGATAGAAAGACGGCATGTCCAAAATAAGCCTACTTTTTGGTGTGAAGGAAGCTGAAAAGTATGTTTCTTCGGAAATCTAATCGAATCGCGTTTTTATTCTATTTTTCGCGCTTAAGTTATTTTTCTGTATTTTTTAAGCGATACAATAAAATAAGTGCATAATGTTCCTGGAAGCTTCGCGATTGCAGTAAAGCCTTGGTTTTTCTGAACCGACGCATGCGACGTGCGAGGTGCGAGGCCCGCCTCTCAAAAATCCGGACTACACGAGAGATAGTGAGTGGTTTCTATGGCTGCGAGATGCGACGTCTGCGCACATCGCAGCTATAGAAACCACTCACTATCTCTAGTGTGGTTCGGATTTATGCGCGGCGGGCCTCGCACCTCGCACGTCGCATGCGTCGGTTCAGAAAAACCAAGGCTTAACAGCCTCTCAATTCCGAGAACTGTGCTATGAGACATTTCTATAAATCTCTCTTGAAGGCAGTTTGATTAGACGGTCGGCTGTGGACTTCGCAAGTCGTTATTAACATACATTGTCCTTCTCGTGTGGTGTAACACAATTTCACGAACTTTATCTGAAGGTCTCACAGCTTGAATTTTCGGCCGTGTTAATCATATGTCCTTAAAACAAAACTGAATTTCTCTCGGCCACAGTTTCCAGTGTTCAAAGAAACAGACACACAAGACATAGTCTACGTTTCTTCTGCGTATATTTTTCTTAATTTCTCTCGCGAATAGAATTATGTATGTGCAGAGTAACTTTCCATTTGAGTCCTTATTTTATGTCTCACTCTAGATCTGTTCGATATAATATTGTTCTTTTTCTTAGAATTATATACAGAGTAGGCCACTTATGTTTGTGTCCTCGTCTTACTCTAGATCTGTTGGTTATAATATTGCTGTTTTTGTTGGAAATTGTATAAAGAGTAGACCACTTATGTGTAGGTCCATGTATTACTCTAGATCCACTTATGATTATGTAGGGTAAGGGTTGGTAATATTGTGATATGAGTAATATTGTGATAGTTCTTTTTCAGAATTTATTTCAATTTTACTGAGCGAGAGGAAGATCGGTTTCTTGCGTCAGTGTGTTAAAGGAATGTTCGTGGACAAGTTTATGCACAAAACCGGTCCTTCTCTAGCTCAGTAAAATTGTAATAAATTCTCAAAAAGAACTAACACAATATTACTTGTATAACAGTATTACCAACCTTTACCCTACATGTCTTACTCTAGATCTATTTTTCTTACAAATAGTATACAGATTAGACCACTTACGTGTATGCCCATGTCTTCCCCTAGATCTGTACGATATAATATTGCTGTTTTTCTTACAAATTGTATAAAGAGTAGGCACTTTATGTGTGTCCTTGTTTTACTCTAGATCCGTTTGATATAATATTGCTGTTTTCCTTACAAATTGTATAAAGAGTAGGCACTTTGTGTGTGTCCTTGTTTTACTCTAGATCCGTTCGATATAATATTGCTGTTTTTCTTACAAATTGTATGAAGAGTAGGCACTTTATGTGTGTCCTTGTTTTACTCTAGATCCGTTCGATATAATATTGCTGTTTTTCTTACAAATTGTATAAAGAGTAGGCACTTTATGTGTGTCCTTGTTTTACTCTAGATCCCTTCGATATAATATTGCTGTTTTTCTTACAAATTGTATAAAGAGTAGGCACTTTATGTGTGTCCTTGTTTTACTCTAGATCCGTTCGATATAATATTGCTGTTTTTCTTACAAATTGTATAAAGAGTAGGCACTTTGTGTGTGTCCTTGTTTTACTCTAGATCCGTTCGATATAATATTGCTGTTTTCCTTACAAATTGTATAAAGAGTAGGCACTTTGTGTGTGTCCTTGTTTTATTCTAGATCCGTTCGATATAATATTGCTGTTTTTCTTACAAATTGTATAAAGAGTAGGCACTTTATGTGTGTCCTTGTTTTACTCTAGATCCGTTCGATATAATATTGCTGTTTTTCTTACAAATTGTATAAAGAGTAGGCACTTTATGTGTGTCCTTGTTTTACTCTAGATCCGTTCGATATAATATTGCTGTTTTCCTTACAAATTGTATAAAGAGTAGGCACTTTGTGTGTGTCCTTGTTTTATTCTAGATCCGTTCGATATAATATTGCTGTTTTTCTTACAAATTGTATAAAGAGTAGGCACTTTATGTGTGTCCTTGTTTTACTCTAGATCCGTTCGATATAATATTGCTGTTTTTCTTACAAATTGTATAAAGAGTAGGCACTTTATGTGTGTCCTTGTTTTACTCTAGATCCCTTCGATATAATATTGCTGGTTTTTTTCGTAGAAATTATATATAGAATAGGTCACTTATGTGTGTGTCCTGGTCTTATTCTAGATCTGTTGGTTATAATATTGCTGTTTTTGTTGAAAATTGTATAAAGAGTAGGCCACTTATGTGTATGTCCATGTATTATTCTAAATCCACTTATATGTGTGTCCACATCTTATTCTAGATCTGTTCGATATAGTATTGCTGTTTTTTTTAGAAATAATGTACAGAGTAGGCTGTTATATGTAGGTCCATGTCTTATTCTAGATCCAGTTATGCGTATGTTATTTAAAGGTTGGCAATATTGTGATAAGAGCAATATTGCGATAGTTCTTTTTGAGAATTGATTTCAATTTTATTGAGCGAGAGGAAGATCGGTTTTTTGCGTCAGTGTGTTAAAGGAATGTTCCTGGACACGTTTATGCACAAAACCGGTTCTTCTCTTGCTCAGTAAAATTGTAATAAATTCTCAAAAAGAACTATCACAATATTATTCTTATCACAATGTTACCAACCTTTACCCTACATGTCTTACTCTAGATCTGTTCAATATAGTGTTACTGTTTTTCTTAGAAATAGTATGCAGAGTAGGCCACTTATGTGTGTCCGTATTGTACTCTACATCTTTTAGATATAATATTGCCTTTTTCTTTAAAAATTGTATACAGATTATACCACTTACGTGTATATGTGTGCAACTCCAGATCCGTTCGATATAATATTGCCGTTTTCCTTAGAAATTGTATACACAGTAGCCCACTAATATGTGATGACTGATGAGTCCGAGAATTCCCCATGGGATTATTTGATATCAGCTCTGCAGTTGAGAAAATCTCGGGATAAGCACAGACAGACAACTAGGCCAAGCAGGATTTGAACCTACGCTCCAACTCTGGCAGTATTGCGGACCACAGGCTGAATTGCACCAGATAGTGGAAATTATGTCTGATGTGTCGCGTGATCTCGCGACCCCTCGACACTCGCTGGTTTCGACGTCGCCGTATGAATTTAGCATCCAGAGCTCGGATTCGTCTCTAGGCACAATCTCGGAGCTCCACATTGCAAGCCGTCTGTGTAAAATATACCCAGCTGCCTTTAATGTGGAAATCGATGTAAATTGTCTTCGTTTAAGGAGCCTGTGTCTAGAGTTGCGTTGTTTTGCTCTTCGTCTCTTCTGCGGAAACCAGGTCAATATGTGTCGTGGAGAGCCTGAGGAAATCCGTGAACCAACGGCGGGATCAGGTCATTAACGTTATTAATAAGTGATAACCGTCAAACTGTTCACCTTTTATCTACTCTTAGTTGGCCTTCTCTTTCTTTTTTCCTTTCTTTTTCCCTTCTTTGTTTCTTATTTATGCTTTTCTTTCTCTATTCTATAGTTCTATATCGTGCCGTTATATCTGGATTTTATTTACTAGCTATATTTTTAATGTTTTCTTTTTCTTCTTTGCTCTGCTTTGCTCCTTTCCTGTATTAACTGTTTTTTCTTTCGTTTCTTCTTTCTAGCTTAATTCATTCATTCATAGTTCTCTGTCCAAGAGCAAGTCTTTAACTGCAAACCAGCATTCTCCAATCTTCCCTATTTTCCGCCTTATTCTTAGTCTCCACATTTATTTATTTATTTATTTATTTATTTATTTATTTATTTATTTATTTATTATTTTGCTAATAATTGTAATATAAAATATACACAAAAAACTTTAGCTCGCCCCTGAAAGAGTGGAACTCGTGCTCAGGGGCGGATTCCTGAATTGAAATTAATAATTATGCAATACAATTTGTCTTATGTCTATTATGCAATTATATTATATAAATTTAAATTTACAATTTTTCAATTTTTATAAAATCCATACATAACTTTTTAAATTTAATACTAGAACTTACATCGGTCATTCAATAATTAGTGGCAACAATGTTTGTATGCAGCGCTATCAGCGGTAAATGATGCAAGCTGATAACAATGAGAAAGAAGAGCATCTGATGTGTGTTATCTGTGAGGTTGAAGACGATCTCATTTATAAGATATTTGTAGTGAGTTTAATTATTTTGTAGACTGTTATCTGTAGTGCTCTAAAATGTTTAGCAAATAAGAACAAAGATGATTAATTAAAATGCAGATTGCAAGAGGCAAGAATGCTCGACAAGCCATACAGCATTACTGGAAGCTTGTGGTAGAGAGACTTCACCATACCGTACCGTGAGCCCATGTGATTTTGACCTTTCCGCGAAAATTAAATTACTTCTTAGAGGAGTTCGCTTTAGAACCAGACAGGCAATTATAGCAGCAGTAGAGCAGTCTGTTGGAAGATTAGTACAACAGCATGCTGTGGATGGCATCCGTCGTCTCCCTGGGGTGTGGAGGCGGGTTCTTCATGTTGGAGGAAATTACTTCTGAGCACTGCAACAATGTGACTATTCCAAAAATGTTTTCTTTGTTGTTAATTGAAATGTTGCCACTAATTATTGAATGACCCATGTATGATCCATATATTTTAATGTTGTCTGTCATCTGATATCTTCTTATGCCCTGAACTTTTCTACCCTTCACTGTTCCTTCCACCAGGCTTTCTTAACCAATGACCCAACCAATTTCTTTTTCTCTCCATCATCAGTTTCAGCCTTCACCCACGTAGATCTAATAAATGAATAGGTAGTGGGGGAATAGCATTCCTGCCTGCTCGTTCCCCTGACTTTCATCTATTGGATCTTTATTTATGGGGAAATTTAAAAACAATTTGTGTATTCAAGATCTATTCAGAACAATGAAATAAAATTCGTTGCCAGCTCGTTGCCGGAGAATGACAGTGGAAACAACAGAGACAGATACCTGGAATATGAGAGATAGAGCTACTAAGGCAGTCTATGATGCGGCGCTTGAAGTCTGTATTATAACTGTTGATGGCTATTTTGAGCACTACCTGTAGAATTATTCATGGACTTTGTAAATAAAGATGTAAAAATAAAGTCGTAATAAGTAAATATGTATGAACTAAAAAGTACCTGTAATAAGAAAACGAAGAGAAATTTATTATAGGCCTATAATATTTGCGTGAACTTTTTTTGCTTGTCTTTAGGTTCTCTATCCATTCCCTGAAGGTTAGGTTCCCCAACAGGTTATGTTCCCCACCTATTAACACACTATGTACAATAGTTTTCTTTTTTATGTTTCGTCCCCAGGGTTTGTTCTATCTTATTTCTGACTATTGTCTTTCCTTCTTTGCTAATTCTTTTGTGTGTGTGTGTGTATATATTTTCCAATTGTTTTATTACTTCTTTCTCCTTCTTTATACAGGGTGATTCATAAGTACCTGCACAAACCTTTTTGGTGTAATATAGAGGTAAAAATAAGACTAAAATGTTCTATACATCTTTTCCCGAAAAACTCTTATTTTCAGAGTTTTGATGCATGATGTCTTACCTGTCTAGGCATAAAAAACATAGGCCAGTAAAGCAGTAAAGCCATCGGATGTATCATGTTCGCCTACATAGTGACTGCGGTAGATGTTTGTTATTCATACACCCCACTACAGTTGATACCGACTTGATAGGACTTAGTTTGCTGTTCTTATGTACTGATCTTGGAATGTTACAGAGCCGCCTGAACTCATTTCGAACATTTTCATAGCCAATTTGAGTTCGTTGCTGTAGTTTGCTACGTTCGGAATTTGAGTGGTATAAACGAGCGCCTTCAAACGGCCCCAAAGGTAGAAGTCCAAGGGGTTCAGGTTCGGTGATCTGGTTGGCCAAGCAACTGGTTTTGCATGACCCATCGTACCGTACGCAATTGAAGCCTACTGAACTAACGACAGAATAAATATGTATTAATGAGACGTAGTGACGGTAGGAAATACAACAGCGTCATACAACTAAACATACTCACGTACAGTAAAGTAAACAAATCAGATCGGAGTCAACCGTAGTGGAGTGTACGAATAACAAACATCTACCGTAGTCGCTATGTAGGCGAAAATGACACATCCGAAAACTTTACTGCTCACGTTTTTTATGCCTAACAAGATAGGACATTATGCATTATAACTCTGAAAGTAAAGATTTGCGGGGAAAGTTGTATAGAACATTTTAGTCTTATTTGCACCTTTACATTACACCGAAAAAGTTTGTACAGTTACTTATGAATCACCCTGTATTTGTATTCTTATATTTATTTATTGATTGATTTATTTATTTATTTATTTATTTTGGTTTTATTAATCTTTATTGTTATATGTAACTGCCACCGTGAAAAGTCATTCGTAGTTAATAAGCCATCCATCCGTCCATCCATCCATCCATCCATCCATCCATCCATCCATCTGCCATATTTTTCCTTCTTATTCTTCACTTAAATCTTATAGGTCTATATCGTTCTTTCTTCACATAGTTCTTCCCCGATTGTTTTCTTATTTCTGGATTTATTTTACTCGCCTTTTTCGTTCGTAAATATTTTTTTTATTCTTTATTTTACTTTATTTCTGACTTTATTTTCTGTATTGCTTCCCTTCTATATTCTATATGTCTTGCCTATCTCAATTACCACCTGTTTTTCTTTCGTTGCATTTTTTGCATTGTCGACGCAGCACGTGACGAAATGTGGACCGCAGGAAACAAAAAAACCGCACGTCATGACTTTCACTTGTTTCTGGATCTGGTTCTAAACTTGGGTCCCAGAGGTCACTGTGGGACCTTTCCTCGCGCTGTCACCACCCACGTCGCCCGTGTTGCTCCGGTCTTGTGACACTCCGTCTGCATCTGCTGTAATTCATCCCTTGCAGGGTGGAGGGTTTTGTAGCCAGGCTGTGGTTTAATTCGGGAACGTGTGACGTAACTCGATAGCCTCTCATTATTGCGGCGTCAAGGTTCAATTACTGTGCATGTGTGATCAGTGGTGCCAACCGCAGCACTCGCTGGAATCTTGGTGTCTTGCTGACGTGTTTTGACGTCTCTGTTCGGCGAGGTGTTGATGAATGCGCCGTGACGTGATTAACGATGTGGCAACACGTCAAAACATTTCAAGTCTTGTATCTGACACCCAGATCTGTATCACTCCCGTGCGACTGGAAGAATCGATCAGGCCGACCAACGAAAAAACTGTCTGATTAGGAGCATTTCCTTAGATGCCACTAATTTCGTGGGACAGTCTCCAAAATCAGGAGATGGAATGGATGCATACTAGCGTTGCCAACCATAACACATAAAATTATGGAATTGTAGCGTAAACTTATTGGATTCCAACACAAAATTATCGCAAACGTACAATATTAGTATGTCATACTAGCAAAACTTCACACAGTAGGTCTACTAAATAAACTATCTGTCACTTCCCGTACAGAAGAAGCACCAACAGCAGCTACGAACAGACTATTCTGGTTAACTGATTAGCAGTCTATGATATTAGCTTACTACTGATTGGGGAAAAATCAGAGTCTTGACGTAAAGCGGGAGAGATTTAAACCTTTATCCAGAGAGTACCAAAAGAATAGAATAAACTCAAATACATCAATATAATAATTTCTCCTGTGGAAAACAAAGTAGAATGAATTCTGAGGAATGATATGAATAACGAAAATTGTCGCATCATCCTGTAAGTGTTATTGCTTATCGCATCAGGGTTAAAAAATATCGCATAACGCTATAATTTATGACATGGTTGGTAACGCTGATTCGTATTGGCATATGATATGATATGATATGATATGATATGATATGATATGATATGATACTATACGATACGATTCTATATGATACGATACAGTATGATATATGATATGATATGATATGATATGATATGATATGATATGATATGATATGATATGATATGATATGATATGATATGATATGATATGATATGATATGACACTATACGATACGATACGATAACGATTCAATTCTATATGATACGATACAGTATGAGATATAATGTGATGTGATGTGATATGATATGATATGATATGATATGATATGATATGATATGATATGATATATGATATATGATATGATATGATTGATATGATATGATATGATATGATATATGATATGATATGATATGATATGATATTATATGATATGATATGATATGATATGATGTATGACACTATACGATACGATACGATAACGATTCGATTCTATATGATACGATACAGTATGAGATATAATGTGATGTGATATGATATAATATATGATATGATATATGATATGATATGGTATATTTATTTATTTATTTATTTATTTATTTATTTATTTATTGTCAGCAACCTGTCTATAAGTAATGGTGAACTTCAGTATTTGCATACATTAAAACAATCCTCGCTGGTAGTGTCTTTTTTCAGTTTAAAAATAGTAGGCCTAGAGGGAGAATATAGAAACAAAATAGATTAGATACACAAAAGCGGTTGTAACAAAAAAATTCCATTATTTGGTTATTATCATTCCCAAGGACGTAACTTATGAAATCCTGTACCTTCTGCCTGTAATCCACACCATACCTACTTCCTTATCTGTAATGGCAATGTTGTAAGTGATTGTTATCAGTTTTTTAATTGTGCTATAAGCGTATGGTTAATTTTAACAACATGGACGTAACTCCACATCCACTATCCGGAAACTTTTCGTTTGCACGGTGTCCCGCTTAGAGGGATCGAGAAATAAGTGCTAATTTAAAGTATAAATAATGGTTTCATAACATAACTTTTTATACAATTTGATGTAAAAACTCTTCGAATTTCGGAGAATGATCAGTGCAACTCGATGTGTGCGCCTCGAACTATCCCGAAGACATCCAAAAGGTACTCAACCTTCTGCCAAGTGTTCCATAACATTTGTGGAGTGATTAACGCAGCTGCATTTATAATGCGTTGTCTCAGTTTTTCCAGAGTGTCACCTGTACCACGTTGGTACACAACACTTGTCATAAAGCCCCAGAAAAAGATCAATGGGCGTCAAGATGGGTGACCTAGGTGGCCAGGCAAGGGGTCCTCCTTTTCCGATCAACTTATTGTGAAAGTTTGCATGCGAGAAGCCAATCACTGCTCCAAAGTACTAATGGGGCGGAGCTGTTGCTGAAAAACCGATCCAGGGGGGAGTTGATCAACAACAAAAGTTCTGCACATGTCCAGATACACATTCCCTTTGATTGTCGCCTCGATGAAGAAGAATGGTCCAATGACGGAATGTTCTACTGAAAGGCGCCAGGAGTGTTTACACGATAAACGTGTCCACACCTGTGGAGTAACGGTCAGCGCGTCTGGCCGCGAAACCAGGTGGCCCGGTTTCGAATCCCTGTAGGGGCAAGTTACCTGGTTGAGGTTTTTTCCGGGGTTTTTCCTCAACCCAATACGAGCAAATGCTGGGTAACTTTCGGTGTTGGACCCCGGACTCATTTCACCAGCATTATCACCTTCATATCATTCAGACGCTAAATAACCTGTGATGTTGTTACAGCGTCGTAAAATAACCCAATAAATAAATAACGATAAACGTTAGTGCGCATGCGCATGAACATGCAACTGTTTTTAAACCAGTGGTACGTAAACTTGGATAGTTTCTGCATCTTATCAGATGTAAATCAAAACAATATCTTCATCTGATTTTAAATGATGAGCATTTATTTCTCGATCCCTCTGAGCGGGACACGGTGTACTAGATAAGTACGTATTGAAGAAATCGGTGGTATAGTTGCCTCATTCTGTAATACAAATGTGCACTATCAGTTTCTTACCTTACATCCTTCACTTTACGTCAGTGATATACTATAATTTATTAACTACAGAAATGAAAACGTCGTCGTCGCCACTGTAGGCAGTGTTGCCTGTTCTGACGTCTCAGGTCTCTCCATGTTTTCCTTGGTGTTTCTTGGTCACGTGCACCATGAGGTTCCCTGAGTTGAGCAATGTTAGACAATCTGTTTTTTTTCCATACGATCTAAACTGCATCTTCAATTGTTTCTATACCTTCAACTTTTAATTTAATGAATATATGTTGCTTTCTCTTCATTCTTGATCTTACCTGATTTTGTACAGCCTTTCGTTCTACTGAAGAAACTTTTCTGCTTTTTGAATTTTGGAGATGGTTTTGCATGGATTAGGTTAGAAATTTGGAAACTGAAAGGTTTTAGGAGTAATGTAGAAAATGACATGTATATTATGTGGCGAAATAGAAGATATAAAGCATATAACTTATTGTTAACACGTGTTAAAACAGATTGGAGTGAACGCTGTCGTATGAAAAAGAAATGGCTACATTTTAGTAATGAAATTGTATTAGCCAAAATATCAACAATTACAAATGAACAGATAATAAAAAGTACCACAAAAGCGAATGAGAGAAGTAAACAAGTTAAAATACATGTAAAATACATTTTTAAAACGTAAAGGTGTACACTTGTATGAAACGTAAGCAGAACTGCCTACATAGGTACAAAATTGATAAGTGATGATAGTTAAATGACCGAAGGTCAATGCTGGCATTCAACTTTGTAGCTTGCTGCAACCAAATAAATAAAATAAACAGAAATAAACATAAAAACTAAAACAGCCAGAAAAATTATTAGGATAACAACATTCGACAAAATAGGAAATTGCATATTCGTGAACATTGTGGAATGCAAGATAAGTTAATCAATGAGTATGTAACGGAAAGTTAGAATTCTTACGTTTAAAGAATCTCCGAAGATTACCTACTTTTCCTGTATATTACGAAACAGCTAAGTACCTTAGGAAAGACTATTGTATATTTTGATATATTCACTAAACTTTTTTATATTCTAGTGATATTTAACTTATTTCATCATATTTCCCGATAATGGTATTTCTATAATGTGATAACTTGAGCTGTATATAATCATAATTTTCCTTACTGTGTGTGTACGTAAAAATATAATGTTCATTGTATGGTTTGTACTTCACTATTTTATTATTATTATTATTATTATTATTATTATTATTACAACTATTATTACTCGTATTATTATTATTATTATTATCATCATCATCATCATCATCATCATCGCTATTGTCTTATATCTTTATACTTTGAATGTCTCATTTATTTTGACCTACTGTTCACATTTTATTATGCGTTTTCCTTTCTTTCTGTATGTTATACGTATATTATGTCTGATTTCTACTGACTCGTTGTTTACATTATATTATGATTATCTACTTCAGTTTTGTGTGTAAAATTGTAGTGTACTTTACTTTGTAAATTTGTAGTGTTTTTCGTATCGCAGTTTTACTCCTTGTCGAGTGTTAGAGAAGGCTGTATGGTCTTAACTCTGCCAGGTTAAATAAACCATTATTATCATTATCATTATCATTATCATCCTCATCATCATCATCATCATCATCACCACTATTGTCTTATATCTATAGTTTCTATGTCTCATTTATTTTGACCTACTGTTCGCATTTTATTATGCATTTTTCTTTCTTTCTGTATGTTATATATTATGTCTGATTTCTACTGACTTGTCTACATTATATCATGATTATCTACTTCAATTTTGTGTGTAAAGTTATAGTGTACATTATTTTGTAAATTTGTAGTGTTTTTTTGTATCGCAGTTTTACTCCTGGTTGAGTGTTAGAGAAGGCCGTATGACCTTAACTCTGCCAAGTTAAATAAACCATTATTATTATTATTATTATTATTATTATTATTATTATTATTATTAAGGTGCAATGACCCTGGAGTAGGCACTAGACGAATGTGAAGAAGTAGAAAATCCCTCCCCCCCCATGCATATCACGTATGACTGTCGTCAATGGTCTCAGAAAACTTAGAATACGTCTGTGTACGTGCCCATGTGCACTTGAAATAATGCGTTAAGTGTAGTAGGCATGGGCCAAAGCCACATCACACAGGAGCCGCAATGTAGGTCATGTAATTAAATGAATGAGTTTTGGGCGGGACTGTACGCCAGGTGAATGTGCGCCTTCATGCAAATTGCCGCTTTTTAAAAAAGCTCCGCTAATTATAAACATATGGATGTGCGGCCCTGACCTGGATGTGGCAGGGCTGTCCGCTCGTAAAACTGCCATTTCCACGTTTTCTTCTCTCGGCGTGGACATAGTTTGCTTCTGATTAGATACGGCCGCCCACGCGGCAATAGTTTTTTGTTATCTGGCAAACGAGATATCTTACAACAAGCACTCAGGTGAAGTGACCGCTACTGTTCGCATCACCTCTTGCGAAAGCGACGACTGTCGGCGGTCACGCGACACTGTAATGTTGACGATTCTATTGCTGGGAGTTTATTTTTCTTCTCTTGCTCAGCGTGGAGCAGCACACATTCCTTACATATTCCGAACTACATGACTAGTCTTTACTATTTTAGGATCAGTCACTTATTAGGAACGTCAATATTTTTGTGTTTTAGTTTACTTTCTCATTATATGAAATACAGGGTGGTTCACGAGGATTTACCGTCACTTACGGAGCTTATTTCCTAAGACATTCTGAGCAAAAAATGTCATATAAACATTTGTCCTAATCTCAGTATTTTCAGAGCTACAATAATTTGAATTTTTTTTGTAAAATACCATTATTCTTGAGTTTTAAGGGTAAAAGAATATTACAGATAAAGAATGAACTATTCAAGAGTATTATATCTTCAATTAGCTAGTATTCTGAAGTTAAAAATGTGTTGTGAATTTCATAGTTGCTTCGTACAGAATTATTTTTCTGATTTTTAACTACAAAATTACATTTTCTTACGAATTTATCACAATTGTTACAAAACACGCCCCTCTTGTAAATTCTTCAAGACTGTACATTAGGATTCATAATTAAACTGTAAAGAATCAAATTCCTAAAGTCGTATGATTCGCAACAATTTTTGTGGTAAGTGCGTAAGAATGATGATGTAGTCACTCATAACGAGTGCATCTCTGCACATGTATGGACATTATGCCACTGTCATATGTCCATGACGCAGTGCATGGGGGTAGGCCACTAGAGGGAATCCAAGAGATGGAACTTAAACTGAGAGGATTCAATCTGACATCGGGATGTGAATCCGGTGTGGCTTAGGGGATAGAGCGTCAGCACGTAGAGCTGAAAACCCGGGTTCAAATCCCGGTGCCGGAGAGAATTTTTCTCTGTTCCACTCATCCATCATCATATGATGACGCAGAATTTCTGCACGGAAATATATGTACTTCGGTACATCGTAATAATATATGTAATTTTTAGTTAAAAATTGGAAAACAAAATGTGTACAAAGCAATAATTAACAACACATTTTTAGCTTCAGAATACTAGCCAATTAAAGAAATGATAATTTTGAATAGTTCATTCTCTATATGTAATATTTTTTACCCTTAAAACTAAAGAAAAAAGATATTTTACTAAAAACTTCATATTAGTGTAACTCTGAAAATATTGAGATTAGGACACATGTTTACATGACATTTTTTGCTCAGAATGTCTTCAGAAATAAGCTCCGTTGACGGTAAATCCTCGTGAATTATCCGTATATCGTGATGCTGACAGAAAAGTCGAGTTCGACATTGTCATGGATAGGGACAACCGATTTTCGCGAATGACTTTTTCACGAATTTCTGCTAATTGAGCGAGAGGATTAATATTTTTGTAGATATGAATGAGACTTGTTCTGTAGACACGTTTTACGATCGCGAATTTTGCTCGGTCTCTCTCCCTTTTTTGCAGATTTGGCAATTTTTCTTGCGTTCAACACGATTTCTTTTAGGAATATCGCTGAATCGTATAATCATCGGTTACGAAGTTCCTTTATTATATTTTCGACAATGAAACATTAAAAAATAAGTACGAAAATGTTTTATCATGTAGAAGGGGTGGCTGCTCAGCTGTGAAAAAATGAAAAATCTGTGTGTCGCGCAAGCGCAATGCTTATAAATATTAAGATAGAGAAGAAAATATATTTTGTACGTCAATTAAATAGAACAATTTATAAAAAAGAAACTAAAGAGAATACATAATAATAATAATAATAATAATAATAATAATAATAATAATAAATAGGCTAATTGATTTAAGTTATACACAATATGTAAGTTTCCTTAATTAAATTGAAGATATTAGCACATTTTTAACTTTCTTATTATCTATCAGTAGGTTGCATATTAAAAGTTCTAGGTGTAATTTAGCTACAAAATTATACAACCGAGGGCCAAAATTAATTCTGTACTTTAAACCAGCAGATGTGAAACATTTAAGTTATACTAGCTAATATTAAATTATTACTTCGCCTTGTACTATGACTATGTGCCTGTAACATATACTTATTTCGATTTTTATGATAAAATTTCAACAGCTCATGTGTATAAATTTGTTAAATACATTAAATTCGGAATAAGTTTATTTAGTTTGATAATCAAAACGTTTTTAAAACAAATTTTAATTATTGATTTTTGTAATAAATTTAATGGATTAATATTAATTTTTCTAATGCCACCCCAAATAATAATGTCACATTGAATATTCATTCCTTCATAGTTCTCTGCTCAAAGGCAGGTCTTTCACTGCAAACTCAGAATTCTCCAATCATTCCTATTTTCTGCCTTTTTCTTTGTCTTAAAATGTTGTCTATAATCTGATATCTTCTTCTGGTCCAAACTTTTCTCTCGTTCACCATTCTTTCCAGTGCATCATTCAGTAGGCAGATTCATCTCAGTCAGTGACCAAATCAATCCTTTTTTCTCTTCCTGATCATCATTGTTTCTTCACCCACTCTTTCCACTACAGCTTCATTTCTTATTCTGTCTGTCCATTTCACACGCTTCATTTTTCTCCAGATCCACATTTGAAATACTTCAAATCGCTTCTCTTCACTTCGTTGTAATGTCCATGTTTCGGCTCCATATAATGCCACACTCCACGCAAAACACTTCAGTAGTTTTCTCCTTAGTTATTTTTCCAGAGGTCGACAGAATAATAGATTGAAAAAGGGCTAAATAAACATTAGGCTTAACTCTAATGGGTAAGTAGCATCGCAGATTAACAAATTTATCAATTGTTTTACGAAGCCTCTTACAAAGATAAGTAAAGTGATAAGGCCATTTTAAATTCTGATCAATAATGATTCTCAGATATTTCATAATGTAGGGCCTACTTTCTTTCAATGATGGACATTTACAACTCTTACGATCTAAACATTTGATACAGCGTCGTTAAACAACTGATTAAAACATGGACTTAGAAAAAACCAGTTGTCCTTTCATGAATATATTCTTATAGAAAACGTTCAAAGAAGATAAATGGTTACAGATTTTGACGATATGAAGACCTACTACATGTTAGAATAGCTAAAATCCTCGACTAAACATACTTACTTACGTACTGGCTTTTAAGGAACCCGGAGGTTCATTGCCGCCCTCACATAAGCCTGTCATTGGTCCCTATCCTGAGAAAGATAAATCCAGTCTTTATCATCATATCCCACCTCCCTCAAATCCATTTTAATATTTTCTTCCCATCTACGTCTCGGCCTCCCCAAAGGTCTTTTTCCCTCCGGCCTCCCAACTAACACTCTATATGCATTTCGGATTCGCCCATACGTGTTACATGCCCTGCCCATCTCAAACGTCTGGATTTAATATTCCTAATTATGTCAGGTGAAGAATACAATGCGTGCAGTTCTATGTTGTGTAACTTTCTCCATTCTCCTGTAACTTCATCCCTCTTAGCCCCAAATATTTTCCTAAGCACCTTATTCTCAAACACCCTTAACCTATGTTCCTCTCTCAAAGTGAGAGTCGAAGTTTCACAGCCATAAAGAACAACCTGTAATATAACTGTTTTATAAATTCTAACTTTCAGATATTTTTTGACAACAGACTGGATGATAAAAGCTTCTCAACCGAATAATAACAGGCATTGCCCATATTTATTCTGTGTTCGAATAAACGTAATTCCGGAAAATAATGTCCCCGACGGTTTTTTACTCATTTGACGGAATAGTGAGCTAATGCCACAGTACCGGTACATCGATTGTCCGTCTCATGCCATTTGACACTAGCATTTCTCATCTTTACAAAGATTCCTTTAGGTTGACTGCGTAAGCTGTTGCAAATACCACATGTTTGTGAGGTCTAGTCAATTGGCCCGCAGGGTTCTGTGACCTTTCTCCATCATATTTCTGGCTGTGGGGACATTTAAAAACTAGTGTATATTCAAGGCCAATCAATGACTTGAAGGCACTAAATCAACTGATTGTGAATGCCGAGGGAAGGGAAACTATCGCTGTTAGAAGCGTTCCGTCATATCTTCCCTTTCAAATCTTCCCCTTCCAAGTCATTTACTTTACCATGTTACCAATGATTGTACAGTTTATAATTTGTTTTCAACTATTACTCAAAATACATACCTAAATGAAGTTAATACTCGTATGTACCCAAAGAAAAAGTTCTTCAATTCCGTTTTATATAAAAAAGGCATTATTTGTAGCATAATCTCAAAATTATGCAATTAAACCACGTGTGGAATGAAGCAAGGTTCTATTCTATCTCCTATAACAATTCTTACTGTTATGGATAAAATTATGAGGAAATATGTGAACAAGGTTGCCAAACAGTAGTTCAAAAGTCGCCAGATTAGTTATTATCAATAGAGAAAGTTTTGTCTGTCCACTACAGTCCGAATCCGCTCACTTAACAGTGCATTTATCATATATATATTTTTTTAATTGAGTGAGTTAAACCCTCCTGAATGTTAAACATAAACGTGAAAATTATGAAGATTTAAGCATTTAAATTATTTACGAGAATGGTATGGAGTGTGTTATAAATCCATTGAATAACATTCATATTATTACTCACTTGACAAATCCGTATTAAACCCAGTTTTCAAAGAACCACCTCCTGCAGCAATACATAAATTCGCCCGAGTGTGAACTGCGCGCGTCGCATTCCAACTTCCTCTGTTCGGATGCTAGGTAGGTACGTTGTATCAGTGTTGCGTTATCACTGACCCTGATGTCAAGAGACTTTGTATCGCTGCTATCAACTTACTGTACTGTACACGCAGCTCCAGACGTCCAGATATATATATATATATATATATATATATATATATATATATATATATATATAAGTTGACAAGGATGCGTGTTACGGAAGGAAGAACCGTGATGTTATCCAAAACTGTTCAAAATCGGACACATGAACTGCATATATGAACTTTTTTCTTCACAATTATGTCAGGAATCAGATCCTAGAATATGGCATAATCTTCGTGAATCATCCTGTATATATATATATATATATATATATATATATATATATATATATATAATATGAGCCTCTGTATAAGTTTCATGAATTTGAATAATTGATCGATTGAACACCATTTAAAAGTTGGCATGTTTTCATGTCTGTGACGTTGTGCAAAAACCTACAATTTTGACATCATGTTGTTAGGCCTTAAGGGGAGAGGATGGTATTTTTGATGAAAAATGACTAGATTAAAAAAAAAAAAACTTTAAAATACTCTATGATATGTATGTATCGCCATTTTTAAACTTCCTGCATTATGGATTTTTAAATCACTCGCCCACTTTTATTGTTGTTTCCGGTAAATTAAATTTTCAAAAATTTTTTTTTTCTTTAAAATACCCTTTGATATGTGTGGAATGCATTGCATAACATTTTGTGGGTATTTGTGCCCTTATCGGATGTTGAGACGTCATTTTTAAACTTCCTGCGCTATGGATTTTTAAACCACACGCCCTCTTTTATCGGTTTCCAGTAACTTCATTTTTTTTTGCTACATTGCCAGACAAAATGGATATAATTTCTGAACTATTAAAGATACATGCATGAAATTTAGGACACACTTTCTTTAGACTATTAGGAAAATCTTCTCTGTA
This sequence comes from Periplaneta americana, assembly GCF_040183065.1. Classification (NCBI taxonomy): domain Eukaryota; kingdom Metazoa; phylum Arthropoda; class Insecta; order Blattodea; family Blattidae; genus Periplaneta; species Periplaneta americana. The sequence goes on from NC_091129.1 coordinate 112,978,505, forward strand.
ACAGAATTTTGTTAATTGATTTCGTTTTAAAAATATGTCCGTTTGTTTGCAAGAAAGGAAATCAGAAAATTGTTACTAAATTTTAATTGTTTATTTTACAAACGTAGGGACTAATATCAAAATTCTGTTACAAACAGTTTGTAGAACATACTTTTGCAAACACATTGCAAAAACTGTTTGAATCTATCTTTAAAAACGGTTTAGATATACGGTTTTAGTACAATCCTGCATTGGGTATATTTTTTTCGAATTTGGGCCCTCATAATTTTTTTCAAAATATTTTTATTTGATTGAGTTGCCACAGCTATGAGCTCTCTACATACAAAAAATTAATAATTTACACCAAATAGGAAAAAAGTTAAAAAAAATACCATCCTCTCCCCTTAAGACGGAGTTTACATCGCATTTTGAAACTTTGAGTTGTGACTAACATGTTGAATTAATTAATAGTTGGAGGCCTTTTTCTTTTACGAATTTCAATTTTTTTTATCGAACAGCGAGTATTTAACTACGCATTCACGCATTTTTCGGCCGCCGTAGACGTTGCTTTCGGTGCACCATAGTTTGCGAACTAGGTACCATCGCATGATGATTAATGAAGCAGTGATGGAATTTTGATAGGGAAACGGGAGTACCTCGCGAAAACCTACTATCAAACACCGTCTTTATCCACCACAATTTTCACTTGAACCCACCGGGATTCAAACCCGGATTGACAACGTGGAAAGCCACGCTGTAGGTGTTCGGATAACGGTGCCCCTGAATTTCAGAACAACGAAGTTTTAGGCTAAGGTTAAATATCTTAAAACAGAACCTTGCCAATCGAATTATCAAAAACATTTCTTGAAGTAAACCTGTTTGGTCAAAGAATATTGTAGCTTATATAAATTCTTCTACAATTTTAAACCAGTGAAAGCGTGTTTTTATAGTCACTGTTATGAATAGACAGTAATCTAATTCCATAGCATTCGTTCCTTTAAGCTATTAAAATGCAACATTTTTCATAACTAGATGGGAAATAATGGCTAATTTTAGTCATCCTTGAAATTCGCCGATACATATTTGGAATTAATATCAGGTTTTATGTAAGTAAGCCCATTGCGGAGAGAATCAAATGTATGCGAATGAACTGGTCTATGTGCCAATCACCTTTTAGCTAGGCGACTGCTTCTCAGAAAACGCCAGGTCTATTACTCCACGGGTCCTTTACTGAATAAAAAAAATATTTTGTGGTCGACGTGTAAAACAATAAATACTATATATAGGCCTAACTAATAATTTTCTCTTCCGTGTCACAAACTTTCCGTAGCTTGTCTGAAAGTTCACAAGCAACTGGCACAATTATATCCCGAATCATTAACAGTGCTAAAAACATGTTCTTGTAATAGCCTTCCGACAAGTGCCCAGTAATCAATTTATTGGCCTTGAGAGAGAACCCTACCGTCACGCCGACCTGAACTTGTCAATGAGCATTCTGTGGCAATGTTTATCAACTCGGGGCCCGTGAACCTTCACCCATTTTAAATTAAAAGAATTGAAAATACAGGGTGAGTCAGAAGGAAAGGTACAGTAGTGGCAAAAAAACCGGACCGACTCTTGTAGCTGATTTCAGAGCCTTGTTCACTCCAAAGCACGATAGACTGTATACTAAGACTTTCGTGGTTCGAATCCTGCCTGGGAAGGAAACTTTTTTTTGTTCCTTATTCAAATTTATTCCCAATAATTTTCGGTTGCTGGTGAAATTCATGTTCTGAGAATAATAAGTTAATTAAGTAGTAAAATATCGCTGCAATCGAAAAGCATTGGGAATAAATTTGAATAAGGAACAAAAAAAATTCCTTCTCAGGCAGGATTCGAGCCACGAACGTCTTATTTACCAGTCTGTCGTGCTCTGGAGTGAACAAGGTTCTGAAATCAGCTACAAGGATCGGTCCGGTTTTTTTTTGCCATTACTGTACATGGTTTGAGGGGTGATAATATTGCTAATTCTGAACAAAAAAAAAGTGTATATGAACATATGTCCTGTTCTTAACGGTTTCGGAGAAAACTAATCGAAGCAATGAGGAACGGTAAAAGTGCAAGTGATAGTAACTTAAAACATTGTTACCTTATGTTCTGTTCAATTGTGTAGTTTTCTTTACAGAGCATGTTCAAAAAGCCCACTGTCAACTTCAATGCACTGTGCAGCTCTTGTAGACAGCTGCTGTGTTGCTGATCTGAGCTGATTCGGACATTCCTTTACTTGAGCACGAGCATGTAAAATACGAGCGAGGAGTTCCTCCCTTGTTCCCACTTTGCACTTAGCTAAACTTCGCTCTTAAGCCAACCCCACACACAGTAATCCAATGGAGTAAGATCGTGTGACCTCGGTGGCCAAGAAATGACTCCACCGCGACCAATCCAACGCCAAGGATACGATTCATTGAGGTACTGCATCACTGGCCGTAATAAATGTACAGGAGTTTCATCGTGCTGAAAGTACGTACGAGGTGGTGTTGCCAAAGAAATATCCTCCCAGTATTCTGGTAACATGTTTTGAAGGAAATTAAAATACTCTATCTGTTAGGACGGTTATTTAAAACAACTGGCCCAATGAGTTGGTCATCAATGACACCGCACCACACTTTTCCCGTTCCTCATGGTTTCGATTAGTTTTTTCTCCAAAACCGTTAAGAACAGGACATATGTTCAGAATCACCAATATTATCACCTCTCAAACCATGTACTTTTCCTCCTGACTCACCCTGTATATTTACTCGGTTTAATATTTTTGCTGAGTAGTAAGCTGGGCATACTAAACTATACTGGTCGTTCGCGGACCATAATTTGAGTTGTCATCGATGGTGTAACGGTTATCATGCTAGCACTCGGGTCTGAAGTTTTCGGGTTCGATTCCGGCCGAGGTCGATGAATTTTAAAGAGCAATAAAATTCTAGGTTTAGTAACATCTGGGAAGGAAGCAAAGTTTTCGGTGTCATAGTGTAGATTTATAACACTTTAAAAAGCCCTGTCTCCAATAGGGGCTCCGGGCATAATATTTCGCCCATTTCTCAACCATGTTAATTTCCATACTGAATAACTTGTACAGCTTAAATTGCCATTAAAAAAAGATTAGGTCGTTTCACAAGTAATATCAGTTTTTTTAACTACTACTACTACTACTACTACTACTACTACTACTACTACTACTACTACTACTACTACTACTACCACCACCACCACCACCACCACCACCACCACCACCACCACCACCACCACCACCACCACCACCAACACTGCTAATACCGTAATTTGAGAAATGCTTCCTTAGAAAACCACAACACGTTTTTGTCCAACGCGCCAAAACCGACAAAAATGTGGTCCGTAGTGGATAGGATGATGGCGACAATAGTAATTCTGATGATTAATGAAAATTGTGGAATTCCAGCAGGGAAAACGGGAGTACATTGCGAAAATCTGCTGCCACATATCTTTTTGGCAAACACAGAATTCACTTGGACTCATCGGAAATTGAACCTGTATCCACTGCGTAGGGAACATACGAGTAGATTAAGGTGTTTGAGAATAAGGTGCTTAGGAAAATATTTGGGGCTAAGAGGGATGAAGTTACAGGAGAATGGAGAAAGTTACACAACACAAAACTGCACGCATTGTATTCTTCACCTGACATAATTAGGAATATTAAATCCAGACGTTTGAGATGGACAGTGCATGTAGCACGTATGGGCGAATCCAGAAATGCATATAGAGTGTTAGTTGGGAGGCCGGAGGGAAAAAGACCTTTAGGGAGGCCGAGACGTAGATGGGAAGATAATATTAAAATGGATTTGAGGGAGGTGGGATATGATGATAGAGACTGGATTAATCTTGCACAGGATAGGAACCAATAGCGGGCTTATGTGAGGGCAGCAAAGAACCTCCGGGTTCCTTAAAAGCCAGTAAGTAAGTATCCATTGCGTAGAAAACCAACGCTTTCGCCTTCCCACTAAGGGTAGGGCTTAAAAAGTTGATAGAGATACAGCGAAGGAAGTCCTCATTTCTGCCCCAAATCCTTCTCAACCTAGAAATCCTTTGTCGATAGCATTTTATAAAAGGTGTTTCGTTTATACCACTTCACTGTCTGGAATCTATCGCGCATATACATTAACAACCACGTAATACAGTTCTGCTAATCATTCTGTGTGTGTTAACAATTAAAAGGCATCGCATTTTCGTAGTCTCTATCCCTGCGGCGTGAAGGTTGAAAGGAGATAACCGAGCGCTGATATTTATTGCGGGGATTCATTTGCACCAATTACGAGCCACTGCAACAATCCGCTGTATTATTTTACGAACTTGGCAGTTGCTATGAGCTGACGTGAGCGCTCCGGACAGCGTCATGAATGAGTGAAACAAACAAGCGAAGGTTAGCAGGCGCTACAGTGGAGTGTTTAATGATATGTTCGAAGACATCATCAGGTCCAACCCGTCCGACTGATTCATTTCACTTTACTCACCACCAAGGTCTGGAATTTGATGACCTAGAAATTGCCAAAATAGTCCATAAAGTGACCTTAATTAGATTAAAATGACAATCATATACTAAAATGTTCTATATAGTGGTTCTGTGGTTGTATTTGGCTACAAATTCAACAACCTAGGTTCGATTTCCAGTAAGAAATGAAGATTTCCACAGACTGACTGGTTGTTGTGTCTTTTGTCTGGTACACACTGTTTTGTCTTCAGCGACCGACTACGACATGTTGACTGTGTGGCTAAGGGCCCGCTACCAGTTGTGTAGTGTTGCTTCAGAATCCTCAAAGGACGAAAGGGAAAGGATCAAAATCTTAAGGGAGAAGATGGTTAAATTTGATTATTTTTTTTTCGTAATTTATCCACTACCGGTATTTTAATTTTTTATGTAGAAATATCATAGTTGCAACTTAAATTTGAGATTCGAGTTTGAAAAAAAAAATGGGTCCGAACTTACGAAAACAAAAAATATCAAACGATGAAAGAGTAATGGAACGGAGAAAAATTCACTCCGGCGCCGGGATTTGAACCCGGGTTTTCAGCTCTACGTGCTGATGCTTTATCCACTAAGCCACACCGGATACCTACCCCGGCGTCGGACAGAATCGTCTCAGTTTAAGTTCAAACTCTTGGGTTCCCTCTAGTGGCCGCCCTCTACACTACGTCATAGATGTCTATGAACGTAGGACTGAAGTCCACACATGTGCTGAGGTGCACTCGTTATGAGTGACTAGTTGGCCGGGGATCCGATTTGGAACTTAAACTGAGACGATTGTGTCCGACGCCGGGGTGGGTATCCGGTGTGGCTTAGTGGATAAAGCATCAGCACGTAGAGCTGAAAACCCGGGTTCAAATCCCGGCGCCGGAGTGAATTTTTCTCCGTTCCATTACTCTTTCATCGTATGATGACGCAGAATATCTGCATGGAAATATCATATGTACTTCGGTACATTAAAATACCGTCAACCGGGTATACTTTTCACAAGGGGGGGTAGCTTTACACATTTCTAGAAAAATGGTGTATAACAGTTTTAATAATGGCACACACTTCAGTCTACCACACATATGTGCTGTTGTCACATAGAATCAGTTCCACGGAGTTGCTACACATTGTCAGTAATGTGCTGCCTTCTAAACATTTTTCTAGAAACGTGTAAAGTTACCCCCCTTGTGTAAAGTATACCCGGTTGACGGTAATATATAAAAAATATCAAGATAAACCAATTGACTGAATGGATATATCTGAGCCATTTTTAGAAAATGAATTAAAAATTCTATAGTACAATTTTGATATTCGCTTTCAAAATTTTAAAATAAATAGTTACATTTTAAGATTGAATTTTAGACGTAATTTTATAGAAATATAGAGACATTTTAAGATTGAATTTTAGACGTAATTTTATAGAAATATAGAGGTATATTTTTCAAATACAACAGAATGACAAATTTATATTACAGAGAAAAATTTCCTAATAGTCTAAATGATCTGTGTATCAACCATCACATATGTAGCGTTAATAGTCCCGAAGATACATAACTTCCTGTGTGGAATAACGTAAAAAATTGAAGTTACGGAACATTTCAAACAAAGTTCAGTGTTATTTAAAAACCCTGTGCACCAGAGCTTTAAAAATGGCGCCACAGCATCTAACAAAGTCGTAAATATGCGTTAAATTTTATGTAATGTATTTTTTTGCATATCAGAGAGTATTTTAAAGAAATCTTTTTAATTTACTAGTTTTCCATCATATTTAACGATTTTCTCCCCTTAATAATAACCTTAATATCTTTCCGTGGATGATGGTGAATGTAATTATGGATATGGTATTAGATTGACGCACAGCCATCTGATAATGATGATGATGATGATGATGATGTCTGGTACTAGATTACACGCCAAAATATTGTTGCTAATGATGCTGAGTATGGTATAGATAAGCATACCCGTCTGTTGTTGATCTTGATGATAAACTAAGTGTGGTAAACCTATTAGATAAGTACACTCGTCTTTTGATGATGATAATGATGATGGTGATTATGATTAGGGCAACCATGACACTGTTAATAAGTATAATGGAACTTTACACATGTGAATGGAACCTTAACTTCGATCTTATTAGTAATAATGTATGTATCTAATGCCTACCCACTTCACTTTACGTGATTCGGATTCCGCATATTGCGGATAGATGGCAGGACTGTGACCCATTTTCTAGTTACACACCACTTTGGTGGGCCGCGCTGTACATGGTGTGTATCTGTGGAGAGTTATGTCGTGTACTAGGGTGAGTGTATGTGTAAGTAATGCGTGATGATGATGATGATGATGATGATGATGATGATGCTTATGAAAGGAGAAGGGGGAACTCGGTGCCGGCAAGTAGCCTACTCCTGTCGAATAGCATCAAGAACTTAACGTCCCCGTTCGACGGACGAATCACTATGAACAGTGGCATAGTTTATGCCTTCTCTTCATATTATGCACTGCGGAGAGATTTGGGATTTAACCCATTAATAATAATAATAATAAATAATAATAATAATAATACTTTCTTACTTACTTACTGGCTTTTAAGGAACCCGGAGGTTCATTGCCGCCCCCACATCAGCCCGCCATTGGTCCCTATCCTGAGCAAGATTAATCCATTCTCTATCAACATATCCCACCTCCCTCAAATCCATTTTAATATCTTCCCATCTACGTCTCGGCCTCCCTAAAGGTCTTTTTCTCTCCGGCCTCCCAACTAACACTCTATATGCATTTCTGGATTCGCCCATACGTGCTACATGCCCTGCCCATCTCAAACGTCTGGATTTAATGTTCCTAATTATGTCAGGTGAAGAATACAATGCGTGCAGTTCTGTGTTGTGTAACTTTCTCCATTCTCCTGTAACTTCATTCCTCTAAGCACCTTAATAATAATAATAATAATAATAATAATAATAATAATAATAATAATAAAACAATGCAACTTGGAGAAATTTTAGTAATTATTTGAAGTGACTTTGGGAGAATTTCTGCAGTCCATGGTAATTTCACTTTGTTGACTTGGGAACCCTGATGAGGCTCTATAGATACGTTACATGACACAAATAACTATGCCTGACGTTTGAGACATAAGCTGTGGCGTAATGTAGCGTTCTCGTGTTCTCTTTACGGTCCTACTCTTTACCAAAATCTGATAACATTAGAAAAGTTTATTTATATGCTCATTTGTTCTATATTTGTTGCCTTTTACATGACTGTATGGCCGTTATGTTCATATCATGATAAGAGAACTTTTCGAGCGTGTCGCAATCAGATATTTTTATGCGGATAGTAATTATTAGTTTCGTCATATCCGTTTGTGTACATATTTTGATGTAGATTGTTACATGCGTGTTGTAGTGTATAAACTCTTGTCATTGGAAACAGTGAGATGGAAAATTCACTTTGTGACACTCAATTTATTGATTATGGTGACTAATTGTTGAGGTTATGGAGCGGAAAACTGGAGTACCGTACTAGAAAAGGAAGCTATCTTAATAACGTTTTTGTCCACTACAAATTTTACTTTAAAATGTCGGGACTTTAACTCGAATTAGGTTTCGAAAACCTATGCTTTTTCCGTTCGAATAATGGTATGATTCCAGGAACATCGTTAATTACTTCGGAATCGTTTCTTTAACGATAAGGTCTCTTTACTATTATTTAATTACAGATAAAAGAAAAAAAATAAAGTGTACGATAATACCGTGCATGTCAACATTACGCCACCAATTGAGTTCTTCTCGAGTCATAATAATTGAGAGAAAGAGGACAAACAGTTTTGGCTAATCCTTTCATTCTTCCTCATGTTCTTCAATGATGATGGTGATTATTATTATTATTATTATTATTATTATTATTATTATTATTATTATTATTATTATTATTAAGCAGGGCATGTAGCACGTATGAGCGAATCCAGAAATGCATATAGAGTGTTAGTTGGAAGGCCGGAGGGAATAAGACCTTTGGGGAGGCCGAGACGTAGATGGAAGGATAATATTAAAATGAATTTGAGGGAGGTAGGATATGATGGTAGAGACTGGATTAATCTTCCTCAGAATAGGGGCCGATGGCGAGCTTATGTGAGGGCTGCAATGAACCTCCGGGTTCCTTAAAAGCCATAAGTATTATTATTATTATTATTATTATTATTATTATTATTATTATTATTATTAAGCAATCACACGCCATGCAAGATTCTTGCTGCTGACTTCGCAATGCTTCACCAGTTTTGTCTGTTAAAACAGTAAGTCTTCCAATTGTTCACTTTCAGAATGTAAATTGCTCTCAAATAGCCAAAGAGTCGTAACGGTGTTATTTGTACTACTGGCACTTCCTCGTTCACTGTTTTAATCAATTTGCTCTGTTTAGGTCGTCTTGTGTGCAAGTTTCGTTTTACTTAAGAATATCACTTTTTACGCATTCTTTGCTTAACACCTTATTTTTAACCACAAAGAATATTAATCAGTGATGGGCTGATGATACGATTTCGACCAATGATTGAATAAAAGAGACACGGAAAATCGGATAAAGTTACCTATATATATATTTCCGTGTCTCATATGTAAAAGGAGGTGCAAAATGTATATATATATATATATATATATATGTATATATTGCACCTCCTTTTACATATGATATAATATGAGCCGTTCAGAGCAGAAGTGGTGTAAGTCAAAATTGGGTAATGAGGTTTAAAGTAAAAATTCTGCAAAATACTGCGCAAAGTAGCAATTAATATGTCCTTCGTGCTATCCACTGACTACTAATAATTTAAATAAATTCAATATTAATTGCTACTTTGCGCTGTATTTTACAGAATGTTTACTTTAACACTCATTACCCATTTTTGACTTACACCACTTCTGCTCTCAACGACTCATATATTACATATATATGTATATGTGTATACACACACGCACACACACACACACACACACACACACTGCTCTCAATCTTAGTGTCCACACCTGTGGAGTAACGGTCAGCGCGTCTGGCTGCGAAACCAGGTGGCCCGGGTTCGAATCCCGGTTGGGGCAAGTTATCTGGGTGAGGTTTTTTCCGGGGTTTTCCCTCAACCCAATACGTGCCAATGCTGGGTAACTTTCGGTGCTGGACCCCGGACTCATTTCACGGACTCATTTCACCGGTATTATCACCTTCATATCATTCAGACGCTAAATAACCTGGATGTTGATACAGCGTCGTAAAATAACCCATTGAAATAAAAAAATCAACCTTAGTAGATTTGCCAGGAATTGAACTCGTGTCTACTTGGTGAGAAGCAGCCAACCTGACAACTACGCCAGTGCCGCAAAAGAAGGGGTTTAACAAAGTATAATGTTGTTAGGATCGGCAAGTTTCATTGGAAAACTAAATTTTATAATGATATTAGACTGTACTACAGAGAAAGATTTATTACGTCATTTTTTCCATATAATAGTCACCCATAATCAATTAAAGTAAATGCTTTCCATTCCGTTCCGCTCTGAATATCAGGTATCCTTGACAACGGGCAGCGACATTAAATTTATTGAACGAAACGTAAGCACAGTGTGTAAGTATTTTTGTATACCCGAATTCGTACGTGTTTTTTTTTATCAAACTGCATTCCATTGTTTTTAGCTAATAAAATGAATCATGTTATGTAAATTAGCATACTTTCTGATTGTAAATTTTACTTATAGTTAATAGTTAACGAAACGTATCTTAAATAAAAAAGTTGTTCTAATTACAGGCTATGAGGCCCACAGGGGAACGGAAGGTTAAGGCCTCAACCTCTGCAGACAATCGTCATAAGCAGGAGTAGGGATGTTAGTCATACCTTTATTCGCAAGGAAAGCTCCTTTGTAGATCGACTCATTTTTTTTGTGAAGTTTATTTATACAGGGTTTCATTTAAAAACATCCCAGTCTAAATAACTATTTAAGTTCAATTCAATTCAAACAAAAAAACACGTCAATTTAAATATTGAGGGGGGAAGTATGAAACCAGGCTTAATTGCATTTAGATTTCAACCCCACCCCAGCCACCCCCACTTTGAAATTTCAAATGGTACCCCTATATTTTTTATACTTAAATATGAAAGAGCATTGAATTGGTTTCAGATTTCCCCCTCAGTGTCTAAATTGACGTGTTTTTTGTTTAAATTGAATTCCATTTAAATAATTAGTTATTTAGACTGGGATGTTTTGAAGTGAAAGCCCTGTATACGCTTTAATATGTGTGGTCATATCGCTTGTTTAGAATCTGTGGATATACCAATAGGCGTTGTTATTATTGCTGACGTTCTGTTGTGTGTTGTAGTTGGCTTGAGTTCATGTAACTGATTTTGGATTTCGGTTAATGTTTATGATATTGGTGATTGAGACGGTGATGAATTGTAGTATGTAAATTTCCAATCCGGCATTTGCCTTTGTGACCGAGGGAAATCATGGAAAAACCCAGTCAGATTGGCTTACCACGGGGTTTGAACCCGGGACCTCCCGAATGCGACTACCAAACGCTGCCGACTGAGCCAACTCTTGTAGATGCTGAGTCCAGTCTACGCCATAGTGCGACCAGAACAGGGGCGTCTTATTAGTTTTGCTTGAAATGAACTATTTTCCACACCATAAACTGGGGTAAGCTTGACCATAAAGAATAAAGGATTTAAACTATGATATCAGATGTAATGGAAATATTTTTAAAGTTACTTTTTCTCAACTTCGTATGCATTTTTTATTATATTATTAAATCACAAATGGGGCTGATGTGGTTTATTTTGTTTACGTATAAGTTTACCATCTACTCTGCTGTCAAAAAAATCTGAAAGTTAGAATTTATAAAACAGTTATATTACCGGTTGCTCTGTATAGTTGTGAAACTTGGACTCTCACTTTGAGAGAGGAACAGAGGTTAAAGATCTTTGAGAATAAGGTTCTTAGGAAAATATTTGAGGTTAAGAGGGTTGAAGTTACAGGAGAATGGAGAACTGCACGCATTGTATTCTTCACCTGACATAATTAGGAACATTAATTCCAGACGTCTGAGATGGTCAGGGCATGTAGCACGTATGGACGAATCCAGAAATGAATATAGAGTGTTAGTTGGGAGGCTGAAGGGGAAAAAGATCTTTGGGGAGCCGAGACGTAGATGGGAGGTTACTATTAAAATGTATTTGAGGGAGGTGAGATGTGATGACAGAGACTGGATTAATCTTAATCAGGATAGGGACTGATGGCGGGTTTATGTGAGGGCGTCAGTGAACCTCGGGTTCCTTAAAAGCTATTTGTAAGTAGACTAAGTACAAGTTTACCCACCTTACGTATATTTACAGTTTCCAAGCACAGGACTGGTTTTAACTTCTTAGCCTACTTATATGAGAAGTACTATACATGCACTTGTTAATATGGCGTAGATGCGAACAAATGAACACACAGTTTTATTGATACAGAAATTTCAACTTTATTTAAAAAAAAAGTGAACATTTAGTCTATGACATCATTCCACTCTCTCTGCCAATAGCCTTTACAAGGTTGTTATAATGAAATTGTGCTTACTTCACCAGATATGGATGTAAAACCATTGATTATGGGAACGTGAAACTTAATGGAACATTTTGGAGGGCATGTGGAACAGAAATGAACATACAACTCCATTTGCATCATGTTCCTCAAGTCAGATGTGGAAAAAAACCTCTCTGTAGTCCTTTTATGCGACGATATTCGGAAAAGTAAGTGGGGCGCTGGTATTATAGTGGTAATACAACTTTTCCAATAAAGCTTTGTTCTTTTTTGTTCGAGCTCATTTTGACTAGCGTGGTGCGTAGTGAGCACATTCATACCTGTTATGTATAGCTACCTCAGGAGTAATAGCCACTAGTGGTGAACTGTAAAATCAGTGGCAACACCACAAAAATTGCGAAGCACACAATCTGGACCTTCGCTATACCGATTTTGCTATTCCTAGGGTCAACAATTCTCCGTCTAGAACACAACTCACGAAAAGGATAACTCGGAAACTAAATTATTTTCAATGTAAAAGCTAGCTTCTTGCAAGCCTTGCGACCAGGGTAGTTTAGTTAGAAAGGGATGGAAAATCTGCTGGGTGGGTTACAGAGAAGAATGAGTGAAAGAAACCAGTCTGCTTGGAAGCTGGTGTGTGCAGGCTTCTTGTTTACTGCTGCATCACGAATCATCTTGAGCTGCCGCATCACAATATTCAACGCATGAATATAAACTCTGTTAAAATTAATAAATAATTTTATTCATAGACTGCAGGTTTATTATGAAATTATTATTAACTGGGGAAGCTGAGCTTTTTAGCTTACATTGACGCTACGCCACTGACATCTATTATTCCGATTGTAACCTTAGCCGCATTGAAAAGATGAATTGTGCTACTAAAGCACCACCTATATTCAAAATGAAACTAAGTTCGTTAGCACTCATTACTTTTTCCTTAATACTTATCTCTCTAAAACTAGATATATTTCCTAATCTAAAAATGTATTTCCAGCTCAGTACTTAGCATTTATATGCTTAAAAACTCTTTGTCCCTTGTGACAACTCACGAATGGTGAGAAGATTTCTAAATTCAAAATAAATTGTGTTGCTTCTGGAATGTAACTCGGAGCACTTCTGAGACCCGAAGTTGTCGGTTAGATCTCGGCCCAAGTCGATGGCGACAGGCTCATGTCACTAGATTTAGTGGCATGTAAAAGAACTCCGGCATACCGGCGATACTGATATATCCTCGGCACTTGCGAGCGTCGTTAAATAAATCATATTCTTTCCGATCATTCATTAATATGCAGTTATGACTACAAATTTGGCAACTGCCCAACAAAGTAGCAAAGAACAACACAAATGCACACATTTCTAAACTTCATCGCTGGCTTCAAAATTTAAATTTTAAAGAGTCTCGTATACTTCCCGCGGTAACCGAAACTTGGTTGACTTATAAAAGGCTCGGGGCAAGACAGCAAATGCGCCCCTTTCCCCTTGATTTTACAAGTAAACAAGAAGTGTACGAACTACTCACACCAACTGGTTTCCAAACTTTGATATATTGAGGTGATTACGCAGTAGCGTGGGTAACATTAATGTATTCTGTTCTCCGCACTCATTAATAAATATGACTTAGGTTTATAATTAGAAAACATAGCTGCACTCTGCATAATTAAACATAAGATGAAGGATTAATGAATATTGTATAAATCCCAAAACGGTAATTGAATTTAGGCAAATGTAATGGCCATTACCATAAATTCTAGCTTCGATGCTAAGTGTCATTGATACGGAACCCTTCAGAATTTTAGAACGGTCAACATAGCGGACTGTACACATAGTCTACTTCTGTGATTATTATTTGTTTCATAGCTTCAATTTAAATGACTGGATATGGTCGTAACATACGGGTATTGCATCACAATCGCATATGTTATACAAGAACTTAAACATTTTATGCTACAGGAAGTTTAATTCGAAAATTTTCTGCATTTGTGATGTTCTCTTCGATGCACATGCCTCCTTTGTTGGATAGTTGCCAAATTTGTAGTCAAGATTGCATACTAATGAATGATCGGAAAATGTTCAATAATAATAATAATAATAATAATAATAATAATAATAATAATAATTTACTTATTTATGAATTTCAATATTAAATGATTGGGGTTTGATCCGTAAAATATGGGTGTTGCATCGGATCGTACTACCTGTTATGTGCAGTCTTTAATATACATTAATTTATGCTACACAAGATTTAATTGCGATCGTAGATCTTTCTTCTGTATTTCTGTTGCCTCTTCGTTGCACATGTTTCCTCATGTGGGTAGTTGCCAAGCTTGAATTAATGACTGCAAATTAATTAATGATCTGACGATGTTTATATGATGATAATTATGGCGTGGCGTTTGCTATACAAGGTGCAATCTTTAATGTTGATTTTCTGTTGTGCAAGATTTATTTTGTAATAGATCTTTCTTCTACATCTGTGTTGTCCTCATCAATGCTGAAAGTTAGAAGTTAAGATTGCAACGTGGTGAATGAACTCATGCTGTTTATTTCGTAATATTGAAGATCTTTCTTCTACATCTGTGTTGTCCTCTTCGATGCTCATGCTTCCTCACACGGATAATGCTGAGTTTGAAGTTAGACTGCAAATAGCGAATCACCTGCTGCTGTTTATTTCGTAAGATTGAAGATCTTTCTTCTACATCTCTCTTGTCCTCTTCGATGTTCATGCTTCCTCACACAAATAGTTGCTAAGTTTGTTTCGTAATACTGAAGACTTTCTTCTACAACTGTGTTGTCTTCTTCGATGCTCATACTTCCTCACACAGATAGTTACTAAGTTTGTTTCGTAATACTGAAGATCTTTCTTCTACAACTGTGTTGTCTTCTTTGATGCTGATGCTCATACTTCCTCACACAGATAGTTAGTAAGTTTGTTTCGTAATACTGAAGATCTTTCTTCTACAACTGTGTTGTCTTCTTCGATGCTCATACTTCCTCACACAGATAGTTACTAAGTTTGTTTCGTAATACTGAAGATCTTTCTTCTACAACTGTGTTGTCTTCTTTGATGCTGATGCTCATACTTCCTCACACAGATAATTACTAAGTTTGTTTCGTAATACTGAAGATCTTTCTTCTACAACTGTGTTGTCCTCTTCGATGCTCATACTTCCTCACACGAATAGTTGCTATGTTTTTGAAGTTAAGATTGCAAAGTGGTGAATCATCTCATGCTGTTTATTTCATAATATTGGCGATCTTTCTTCTATATTTGTTTTGTCTTCCGTGATGCACATCCTTCATCAGATGGATAATTGGATAGTTGCTAAGTTTGGAGTTAGATTACAAAGTGATGAATGATCGTCGATGCTTCCTCAGATGGATGGTTGCCAGTTCAAAGCTAAGATTGCAAAGTTATTAATGTCATCATGCTGTTTATTTCGTAATATTGAAGCGTTTGAAATTAATATTGCAAAGTGATTAATGATATTATGTTATTTATTTCGTAATATTGAATATCTTTCTTCTACTCGTATACTTCTATTGTCTTCGATGCACATGCTTCTTCAGACCGATAGTTGGGTAGTTGCTAAATTTGAAGTTAGATTACAAAATGATGAATAACCGTCATTGCACATGCTTCCTTAGATGGATAGTTGGTAAGTTTGAAGTTGAGATTTCAAAGTAATGAATGATACCATGCAGTTTACTTCGCAATATTGAAGGGTTTGAGGATGAGATTGCAAAGTGATTAATGATTTCATGCTGTTATTGTTTAGTCAGATGTCCGAAGACAAGTTTGAACCTCATAAATGACGTTTATTTCGTAATATTGAAATTTTTTTCTGCATTTGTATTGTTCTCTCCAATGTATATGCTTTCTCAGCCGGATAATTGAGTAGTTGTCAAGTTGGAAGTTGGATTGCAAAGTGACAAATAATCGTAGATTCACATGCTTTCTTAGATGGATATTTGTCAAGTTTGAAGTTAAGATTACAAAGTGATGAATGATATATTGCTTTTTATTTCCTACTATTAAAGATCTTTCTTCTGCATTAATTATGTTATTCTCTTCGATGCATATGCTTCTCAGACGAATAGTTGCTAAGTTTGAAGTTAAGACTGCAAAGTTATAAATGATCTGACGATGTTTGCTGTTACTACTACTACATCTGCTATTATTTCTGCTACAACTAGCACTACTGCTACTGTATTATTATTATTATTATTATTATTATTATTATTATTATTAATACAATAAGAGTATTTAATATTTTACTATTGAATATTTCTTTCGCCTCCAAATTATAATTTTCAGTTCAATTAACCTTTTAAGTTTTATTTCTTTGCTTCCACGACCTTCATATTTGTACATTTTTATTTTTATAACTGTAATAAGTTTAAATGGGTTTTCTTAATCTTCCAGTCGATATGGTCATACCAGTTCCCCCATAATCCGGCATTTTTATATAGACATAAAGCTAAAAATACATAATATGCATTCTTTTCCCTTTTATTTTTGGTTGGTTTTGCCAACCATAACCAATGCAAGGTGACGAATTTGAAATGTTTTAACGACTGTCGTAATCTCTCACAGTCGTCAAATCGTTGAAGTGTTACGCATTTGGCCATCTTGAATATATTGTATGAAAATAAATAATATATGTCATACATAGGGTTCGAATTCTTCAGTAAAATGGATGATAGTTTTCACATTAAGAGTGTACAAAATACATGACCGAAATATCCTTTGGATGTTATTTGCTGCATTATGACCAACCTTCATCACAAATTCTGTTAAAAGTATTAGGTCGTTTCATAAGTAATGTCGTTTTTTTTTTTTTTTTTTTTTTTGTATTGTAAGATTTTAATGATTTTTTAGTTGGGCAATGTAATTTACAGGGCGCTATGGTACAGTTGTATTGCAGTTGGTTGGCCTATTATGCTCACTTCTTAAAATATAAGTAAAATAAAATAAAATAAAAATAATTGCGTATAGTGAGCATGCTGCAATCATAAGTTAATACAAAGAATTTAAAATGGGGGCGATGAAGTTTGAGATTAGAGTCCTTATAAAGCACTACAAGAAACAAGATTTTAAAGCTTCTGCTGTTGCTCGAAAAATATGTGAAGTCGAGAGTGAAAGTGTCGTTAGTGAGCGTGCATCATAACGATGTTTCCAGTAATAAATGTTTGCACTATAGACAGACCACGCTTAGTATGACACTTATGAGAAGTTTCTATATCATAACCATTATTTCTAGTAATATATGGTGTGTCGAAAGACTGTGACCCCTTACAGCCATCAGTATGCAGAAATAAACATAGGCTATTACATTAACTGCCGTTTCACAGGCTGCCATTCACCATCGCTACCGTTCTTAAAACATTCATTTGCAGTATTCGGTAGCGGAGTTTCGCCACCAGCAGCTCGGTAACGCTGAAAGCTTCGGCTTTCAAAGCATTGGGACTGTTAATATAATATCGAGGCGTGCTAATCAGTGACGCGTTTTGAGACCACATAGCAGTGCCACTCGGAAGCGCTGAATTGTCTGTTTGAAACGGTACTTAAAGAAAATGTATTTTAGGATTAAGCACAATCACATGACCGCCTTCAACCTTATCATTACTCTAACTCGAAATGGTGTGGGTTCATGGTTTTCTCCATAAGACCAACAGCAACTTCGGGGTTGAATAAGAGGAAAATATAGGCGAGATAAAGCAGTAATGTAGGCATTATTCTAATGTAATAATGATACCAATAACTTATTCAAATAAAAATACAACGCTCGTGTTCGGGAGTAAATCATAAACAAAATGCAGTAAAAATAAAATGCAGAACGATTTGGTTTAATTATAATTAGTAAATAATAATAAAACAAATGTAGTTAAAACAAAAGGTGGAACCATTCAGTGAGCATTTGTAATTAATTAATAAAGCATATAAATTTAAACAAAATACAGTAGGCATAGAAACGAAGTATTCATTAACTATAATTAGTAAGAAATAAAAAAAATAATTTAGAAAATCTTTCTACGAGTATAAGAATGAGTTATTTCGTATTCATTTTACAAATATCAGGGACTTTATTATACCGGGGACAGAACATCTAGAAGCTTGAAGACCATTACTTTTAAGCAGTCCGACCACCCCCTTCTCCCGCCTAGCAGGTACGGTACCATTCAGCTGCAAAACATTTTCTGAACGGAAGTTATTGTATTGTGAGAGCGCAGCTGGATCAGTGAAAGTAAGTGGGCAACGTTTTCAGTTCGTAGTTCAACGAACAATTCTGCTATGTATGGACGCTTCTGTAGTGACGTCACTGAAGCCTCTAGTTGTTCTGTCCCCGGTGTACAAAAAGTGTTATACAGTCTTGTATCATAACAAAAACTATGATTTGACCCAGATGACGTACAACACCTTGACCCATATTCATAGACATTCTTAGCACGGGCTTCCGGTGGATGATCAGCAAACTAACATTTTTCGTATTCATAAACCAGTGTTAGCGATATAATATGATTTGAATCCTGCACAAGTAACCAGTCGATAGCCGGGGCTAGTTTAGCACGCTCATAGCGCGGGTTAGCGAAATGTCTATGAATAGCACCCCTTGTTCCTTATAAAGAGGAGAATGTATTTAATTTTGTGGTATAAGAGTGAGGATGATCCTTATATATAAGTTGATGTTTGTGAAAGAAAATATGTAAATTTCTTTTATACTCGTATAATTGCATAAGTTCTAACACATTAAACTCCGGAAAAAAAGAAACAAGTTTAGTTGGATAATTCATAGATTTAAAATAATAATAATAATAATAATAATAATAATAATAATACTTACTTACTTACTTACTTACAAATGGCTTTTAAGGAACCCGAAGGTTCATTGCCGCCCTCACATAAGCCCGCCAGCGGTCCCTATCCTGTGCAAGATTAATCCAGTCTCTATCATCATACCCCACCTCCCTCAAATCCATTTTAATATTATCCTCCCATCTACGTCTCGGCCTCCCTAAAGGTCTTTTTCCCTCCGGTCTCCCAACTAACACTCTATATGCATTTCTGGATTCGCCCATACGTGCTACATGCCCTGCCCATCTCAAACGTCTGGATTTCAAGTTCCTAATTATGTCAGGTGAAGAATACAATGCGTGCAGTTCTGTGTTGTGTAACTTTCTCCATTCTCCTGTAACTTCATCCCGCTTAGCCCCAAATATTTTCCTAAGCACCTTATTCTCAAACACCCTTAACCTATGTTCCTCTCTCAGAGTGAGAGTCCAAGTTTCACAGCCATATAGAACAACCGGTAATATAACTGTTTTATAAATTCTAACTTTCAGATTTTTGGACAGCAGACTGGATGATAAGAGCTTCTCAACCGAATAATAACAGGCATTTCCCATATTTATTCTGCGTTTAATTTCCTCCCGAGTGTCATTTACATTTGTTACTGTTGCTCCAAGATATTTGAATTTTTCCACCTCTTCGAAGGATAAATCTCCAATATTTATATTTCCATTTCGTACAATATTCCCGTCACGAGACATAATCATATACTTTGTCTTTTCGGGATTTACTTCCAAACCGATCGCTTTACTTGCTTCAAGTAAAATTTCCGTGTTTTCCCTAACCGTTTGTGTATTTTCTCCTAACATATTCACGTCATCTGCATAGACAAGAAGCTGATGTAGCCCGTTCAATTCCAAACCCTGCCTGTTATCCTGAACTTTCCTAATGGCATATTCTAAAGCGAAGTTAAAAAGTAAAGGTGATAGTGCATCTCCCTGCTTTAGCCCGCAGTGAATTGGAAAAGGATCAGATAGAAACTGCCCTATACGGACTCTGCTGTATGTTTCACTGAGACACATTTTAATTAATCGAACATAATAATAATAATAATAATAATAATAATAATAATAATAATAATAATAATATCGAAAAAAGTGAAGAAAGCAGCGGAAGTATAATTTGAGCGCAGATGCATAATTAACATGCAAAATAAATACACTTTACAGTAACAACTATAAATAATAGCCGTGTTTGACATATTCCACCTACAAGTAGGCCTGTTTCTTCTTCTTCAGGCGCTACAACGTCATCTAGATGTTCGGCCTTACTTTTGACCAACACTAGACTCTCACATGGCGGGTCTCCCTGATCTTGTGGTCAGCATGATACAGGGCTACCGCAAAGATGTTACAGGCCAAACACTCAGTCCTGTGGAATGGAGATAAAGCTCCGTCCACGCCGGAAATCGAACCATGGACCGCTAGATTGGGAAGAGTACGCGCTGCTCACTGAACCATATCGGCGGAATCCAAGTAATAACTTTTAAACTAAGTACCTTAGTGATGGTCTCATTTTTTCCTCCTTCCATTAGCTCATAGAATTAGTAACTGCAGTGCTTATTCAGTCAGAATTGATCTTGACAAGCGACCCGCACGATTTTGCCTGCATCCTGTCAGGCACAGAGTTCTATTTACGTGTCGTAAATCTACGATAAATCTAAAATACATAGTTCTAGGAAGGATTTGACTCCACATACCTTGGATCCGACGACTAGAATGGTATCCGCTAGATTCAGGGGTCGTCAGCACAGAGCACCCTGGGGCTAGCATCTATTACCCGCGGAGAACACAGTGCACCATGGTGTACTCGTAGCTGCTAGCGGGTATGCTCTCTACCTCTTCCTGCTGCACGACGGTGCACACGGGATGGCACCGCTTACTCTTTGCACATTTCAGCGAGTGCTGACGACCACTGCTCTAGATCATAGAGGACGATCCCATTCATTTAGGACCTGAATATATTATTTTTACGGGTACTGTTATTTATTCTGTACAGTTGATGGTTTCCAATAATTTATTTACATATTCGACAATCATACAACATAAACCGTTTATTTTAATTCGTGCTGTGTCTTCACTTCGTTCATGATTCTGCGGTTTTAAGCTACTGTTCGTCTCAATATTAAGTTTGTTCGTAGCTGTTTCTTCCCGTCATTTCTGCATTACATAGACACCTTCTAACGGAGCAGACTCTGATACATCTGAAAGAAATCAATGTTCAGAATATACTTGTCACATTTTCGTCACATTTTCCCTCCCTCATTTCGTAGAGTATTCTAGATCAGAACATGTATGATTCTAAAATAAAGCTTTAAGAATAATGGCAGGAGAGCATAGGAGCTTTCCAAAATTTGGAAATATTGAACTTACCTTATGAGCACATTCTTTCTCTGGTGATATTTTATGTTTAAATCAAAATACATTTAGTACTAAACAAAATATTCACAGTTTCAATACAAGACACAAGTCAGATCTCCATCTATAGGTCATTCGTTATCTCGTGAAACCAAATGCTTGCGTGCGCCGTAGCATATAGTAAGAACCTTATGGTGGGAGTAAGTGAGCTTGCTAGTATACAAGTAGACGCGAGGTAGGGAAGCTTCTCAGTCCACTTTCTTCTTCCCTTGACGGGCAGGTAGGTTCCACGGGGTAACGAATGGCGTATACCAATCATGTCAATTGATGCCCATAGGAGCAAGCGCGCGCTTTAGAGCTCAGGAGAGCCTGAGCGCTTTACAGCGGAAAGGAAAAAGACAGACGAAAAAGGTAGTATATGCAGCTTGATCGAGCTATATTCAGGGATGGCCAGCACTGATTCAATAGTTAAAGGCAAGAGAACTTATTAAAACTGTATACATGTTAATTTTTAGATTTGTCTGAGAAGTATAAGTGCATTATAAGAATGTAAGTTTTAATTTTAATGTTCATTTTTCACAAGTTTGATTTTTTTAGCCTAAAGAAATATTTTTTCAACTTTTTTTTATAGAAAAGTGAAATTTTCAGATATAGGTGTATTTATTTAGTAGCTTTACAGAATGTTTTCGTAAATATAATATACCGTAAATACGTATTACTGAAGATAGTGTATTGATAATTATGAAAATATTCGCATGGAAATTGTTTGTAAGAAAATGAATTAACAAAGCAACTACTGCTGCATCATAAGCAAAAGATACGTGCCCATGTGTTGTAAAAATGTCAGCGCTATAGCTTCAGCACATTTCGAGAAAATAATTTAATATTCTGATGATAGGAAGTTGTTCACCAATATCACCTTAAAAGCATAATGCAATAAGAGTTTTGTTATGGAGTATCAGTTACACGTCTTAAAACATATACAGCACCTAAGTAACTTTGCTTTGTACTGTCACATTGTTTTGATTAGTTTATTGATTACTTTTATAAGGCTAAAGATACCATCAATATCAATTCCAGCTTATCATGTCATACGCAATCTCTCTCTTTTGGGGGGGGGGATATCACTTTCTTTATGAATTATGTGTTTCATCCATTTAGTACAGTATAGTTGTATCACTATGGAATATATGTGAATATTCCTTCTTAACTCTTTATTATGTTATTAACATTTAAAACACAACTGCAATATTAAGAAATTTGGTATTAGTACTTTTGTTTTACAGACAATATAGATAATATGAAAGAAAGAAGCCATATAAAAAAAACGAAATCAAATTTCACGTTCCGTTTGACGTTTGTGCACCACTGTTTTCTTAATCCAACAGGCTGCTTATTCATATAAACCACCCTTCCTCTTTCCATACTTAGCGCTTGATGCCCGCGCACGACGTCAAGGTCAGAAAAATGCGCTTGCTTTGACATCACTGGCGTATACTTTCCGTTAGTCTCAGCTGTTATAAGAAGTAGTTCACTATTCGTGTGTTCCGGTCTTCAGTTCACTGCCTAATTTTCTTAAAGATTTGAATAGCCAAAAGAAAAGGTTCAGAACAGAATTAACAAAATGTCTACGTGCTCATAGGCTACCTTCTAATCAACTGAAGAATTGCTTATGCTTGTATAAATTGAAATAAACTGCTTGCTATTTATTTCATATAGGCCTATTTTTGTGTAACTCTTGACTTATTCCAAATCTGAAAACTACAATGCTGATTTAAGATCTATGGAATACAACAAATGCAGTATTCGAGTTGGAGTGAAATCCAGGGAACTCTCCCGTTTCTTGATTTTTTTTTTCCAATTTATTCATTTCTGTGTACATTCCCAAAGGAGGAAAGAAAATCCCTTCTCTCTAAACGTGTGCACTAATATTATTAGTATACCACACCGGTCTGAATGCCGATATTTTTCCTGATATTGCATTTTCAAAAACTTACTTTTAGTCAAAACATTTTCTCATCTAGAATGAATTTGCTGTAGTAAACTTATTCGGGATGCCGTTCGTAAACATCACCTGGACTTCAACATAGAAAAGTGTGTCTTTAATATAAACATAGTGTATCAAAATGTTCTAGATTGTGTTCCTTTTAGAACTATTCCATCAATACTGTGCGTTTTTTGTTTTCATAATACGATTTTGTAATTGATTCGTGAATTATCTAGTGTACCTATTATGTCACAAGTTGGATAGAAGGAGTTATTATGGTGCCAGAAATTCAAAATACCATTGTAGGTGCCACAGTAATTAAAATGGGCTTAAAATAACAGTAATAATACATAATTTCATACCAACAAACTTTAACATGTTAGAATTAAAAACAAATCAAATATAAATTAATATCAATGAGAAATTTTTTTCGTCTACATTTTTATCAATTTGAACACTTACCCATTAATTGTTTTCTTAACAACGGATTGTCCTTCACTGCAAATCCAGGATTCTCCAATCTATCGTATTTTTCCCTTCCTCTTAGTCTCCACATGTTGTCTATTATC
The DNA here is from genome assembly GCF_040183065.1 of Periplaneta americana. NCBI lineage: Eukaryota > Metazoa > Arthropoda > Insecta > Blattodea > Blattidae > Periplaneta > Periplaneta americana. The sequence goes on from NC_091129.1 coordinate 113,002,313, forward strand.
TGATATCTTCTTCTGCCCCGAACTTTTCTTTCGTTCACCATTCCTTCCACAGCATCCTTCAGTAGACAATTTCTTTTTTCTCTTCCTGATCAGTTTCAGCATTATTCTTTCTTCACCCACTCTTTCTAGCACAGCTTCATTTCTTATTCTGTCTGTCCATATGACACGCTCCATTCTTCTCCATATCCACATTTCAAATGCTCGTAATCGTTTCTCTTCATTTCGTCCTAATATTCATGTTTCTATGTTTCTGCCCTATACAATGCGACACTCCAGATAAAGTACTTTACTAGTCTCTTTGTTAGTTATTTTTTCGAATGTCAGCAAAGGTGCTTCTTTTTATTATTATTATTATTATTATTATTATTATTATTATTATTATTATTAATATTATTATTATTATTATTAAAAGCTTTTTGGCCATTGCTATCTTCCTTTTGACTTCTTGGCACCCAAGTACAGTATTTGAAACTGTCAACTTGTCCCACTTCCTCATTTCCAATTTGCACGTTTACCTTCTTTAGAACCGTGGTCATCGTCTTGTTTGCATTTATCTTCATCCCATACTGCTCATAGCTGTCATTTAGCTCCAGTAGCATTTCTCTTAGTATCATCTCGTTTTCTGCTAATAACACCATATCGTCAACAAATCTTATACACTTTATTCTTCTTCCTCCTACTATAACCCTTCCCATGTTCTGAAAACAGTTCTTGACTAAATCCTCCAAGCAGATGTTGGATAGGGTAGGTGATAAAGGGCATCCTTGTCGTACTCCTCTACCTATTCCTTTTGACATTCATTCTCATATCCTGACTTTGACTCGTTTCATATGAAAATTACTGAATAGTTTCCTCTCTTTCCAATCCAGACTTATTTTCTTCAGGATCCCCTTAAGTTTCTTCTAATCCACTCTGTCAAAAGCCTTTTCCAGAAGCACATACTGTACACTGCATACTGTACATTTCTTTATTTTCACTAGGTATCTATCGCCGATTGTTCGCAGGAGTCCAGTTGCATCTCTTGTACCTTTTCTTTTCCTAAAGCCAAATTTCTCTTCTTCCAACTCTCCTCTCATTTTTTAATATAAACGTCGATTCAGTATTCATAAGACAATCTTCGCTGAGTGCGATATCATCCTGATAGTCCTGAACTCATTGCATTTCTTGGCATTATTTTCGGTATTGGCAGCAAAACTTTCTCCGTAAAATCTTCAGGCCATTTGCTTTTCTCATATATTTCGTTGCATACTTATTTATGGCTTTTAAGGAACCCGGAAATTCATTGACGCCCCCACATTTTTATTTATTTTTATTTATTTATTTATTTAATAATAACATATACATAAAAACGTTACATTAAAATACCCCGAAAGAGCAAAGCTCGTGTTCGGGGACAGTTCCGTTACATAGATACACATACTTTGTAGACAAAATACTTAAGAAAAAAGCTCACATAAAGATTGTAATAAAATTAGTAAATAATAATACTAATAATAACTGAGTGAAAAAAGAGACGATGTTTAGATTGATGGATTAATATTAAATTATTATTAGTAGTATAATTAGTGCAGGTCATGTTGAGATAGTAACCAAGATAAAATAGAAAAATACACTTAGGATAGAAATAAACTTGTTTTACAATACATGGTACATAATATATATATACAGGGAAGTCTGTCATATAAATTTTTTAATTCTGGATCTGAAAATTTCATTGCTTAAAGTAGTCAATTCTGGATGAAATTTTATTATCGAATTATATAGCCGTGGACCATAATTTGTACTGTGTAGTAAAGCAGCAGATGTGAAATATTTAGGTTCAACTAATTTAAGAATTTCATTTCGTCTCGTATTATGAGCATGTGGCTGAGCTACAAATTTCGTTCTATTTTTATGATAGAATTTCATTAAAGAGTATTCATAAATTTGGTCAATTCTAAAAACATTCAATTCAGAATGGATCAAATTTGTTGGATAATCCAGTCGCCTTTTCAAACAAATTTTGATTATACGTTTTTGCAACATAATTAGAGGAAAAAGAGCAGTTTTTGTAATGCCTCCCCATCCAATTATACCATATTGGATAACAGATTCAACTAGAGCCAAATAAACCAAACGTAATATGTGAGTAGGCAAGTAATGGCGAAGGTTTACAAATTTGTAAATTGTTTTACGTATTCTGTTACATAGAAAGGTGATTTGTCTATCCCATTTCAAGTGCTGATCAACAATAATTCCCAGGTATTTCACATCTACAGATTCTTTCAGGCAAGGGCATTTACAGGTTGTAGAGAGTTTACAAAATGAGTTGTGGATTATTAATTTTAAATGAGAAAGTGATTTCAATTTGTTCAATCCAGAGACTGTTAAAGAAAATGGCACCAAAGTAGTTTTAGTTATATTTAGAGATAGCAAATTTGCATCAAGCCAGTTTTTGATAAAATTTATACCTACATTGGCATGTTTATAAGTGTCCTCCCAAGTTAAACCACTGAAAATCACCACCGTATCATCAGCGTAAGAATAACAGGAGCCATTATGTACTTTCAAATCAATGTTTAATAAATCATTAATATATATTAAAAATAGAATAGGACCTAAAATTGTTCCCTGAGGGACACCTATATCAATATTTACATTTTCACTGATATTATCATCAATTTTGGTTACCTGAGTTCTTTTGTTTAAGTATGATTGAAATAACTTATGCGCAATACCCCTGACTCCTATATCAAATAATTTGTCCAGAAGTAAACGATGGTTCACCGTGTCAAAAGCTTTCCTTAAATCTAAGAAAATCCCTAAACATTTAGAACCGTTATCCAACTCCTGCATAATTTTACCAGTGACTTCAATAATTGCGTCATCCGTAGATAATTTATTTCTGAAGCCATACTGATGTTTGGAGAGAATTTCATTTTTCTCTAAGTAATTTACTAATCTGTTTTTTAAACATTTTTCTAATATCTTTGAGAAGCTAGAGAGCAAGGATATAGGTCTATAGTTATTCAGACTTTTTCTTTCCCCTGACTTATGGACCGGTACAACTACAGCATTTTTCAGAGATTCTGGGAAAACTCCTTGGGTGAGACATAGATTGAATACATAAACAAGCGGTTTTAATATATGTTTAATGATAATCTTTAATGTGTTATTTGTAATTTTGTCGATTCCCGGTGAGACATTATTTTTTAAGGATTTAACAATATTATAAATTTCTTCTTCGGTTACTGGTGATAAAAACATGGAGGAAGATGCGTGCTTATTATGGCCACTGCAATAATTTTTCGTGTTAAATGCCGATTTGTTGATGTTCGATGCAATGCTATGTCCTACTTTTGAGAAATATTTATTAAATTCATTAGCTATGTCTTTTTTGTTTTTAAATATTTCTCCCTCTTCATTTAAAATCTCTGATATGATACTATTTTGGTTCACATTTACGTCTGTGGCTTCATTAATAGTTTGCCAAAATTTCCTAGGATTATTTCGATACTTCTGAAATTGAGATTGATAATACTGAGTTTTCATGTTTCTTATAATAAGAGTTAAGGTATTTCTGTATTTTTTGTAATAATTTATTAGATTTATATTATCAGGTTCTTTTCTAATATTTCTGGCTAATTTGTCTCTTATACGGATTGACTTAATGATACCTGTGGTGATCCAGGGTTTTATTTTTCTTAATTTAGAAGATACTTTAAAGTAAGATACATCTGTGCTTATGTCTATATAATTAGATATTAAATTTTGGAATACTTGAAAGCACAATTCAGCATTTTCACAGTTAAGCACGGAATCCCAATTTTCTTTTTCTATAAGCGAAATTAGCTTATTGTAATTTATAAGCCCGCTATTGGTCCATATCCTGAGCAAGATTAATCCAGGCCCTACCATCATGTCTCACCTCCCTCAAATCCATTTTAATATTACCTTCCATCTAGACCTCGGCCTTCCCAAAGGTTTTTTTTTCCGGCCTCCCAACTAATACTCAATATGCATTTCTAGATTCTCCAATACGTTCTAATGTATATGCCTTGTCCATCTGAAACGTCTGGATTTAATGTTCCTAATTATGTCAATTGAAGAATACAATGCGTGCAGTTCTGCGTTGTGTAACTGTCTCCATTCTACTGTAACTTCATCCCTCTTAGCCAAAAATATTTTCCTAAGCACCTTATTCTCAAACACCCTTAATCTCTGCAAATCTGGCTTTCAGGTAGTAGCTCACTGTAAAGCAGGTTTGAATAATTTCAAGGAAAAATTGTTGCGGGGCTGGGTATCGATCCCGGAACCCTTCGCTTAGCACACGAATGCTCTGCCGACTGAGCTACCCCAGGAACTATACACGACACCGTAACAATTCTTCCTTCATATCCACACATCAAATGGGCTGATAAGGCGTCAAAACCCAACTTTGAGTGCACACAATTTCTGTGTGACTTAATTGTGGTTCCCTGTTAACGTTACTGGAGGTACGTGTGCACTCAAAGTCGTGTGGATATGAAGGAAGAATTGTGACGGTGTAGTGTATAGTTCCTGGGGTAGCTCAGTCGGCAGAGCATTCGTGCGGAGGGTCCCGGGATTGATACCGGCCCCGGAACAATTTTTCCTTGAAATTATTCACCCTTAACCTCCGTTCCTCTCTCAAATTGAGAGTCCAAGTTTCACAACCATACAAAATAACCGGTAATATAACTGTTTTATAAATTCTAACTATAGACTTTTTTGGGAGCAGATTGGATGACAAAAGTTTTTCAACCTAATAATAACAGGCATTTCCCATATTTATTCTGCGTTTAATTTTCTCCCGAGTATCATGTATATTTTCTTGCATAATGATAAAATTTCATTTTCGTCTTTACCAAAGCATTTCACCAAATAATAACAATAATAATACATAATTTCATAACAAACTTTAAAAGTCAATGTGTTTTAATTTATATAAGTACTCTTAAAAACAAATAAAAAATTAATGTCAACGAGAAATTTTTTCGCCTCAAAATTTTGTCACTTGTGACACTGAACAAATGAAATGAAAATGAAAAAAATTGGCACTATAATGAAAGTCTTGCGTCATACTCAATCCACCACAAATATTCCTCTTGGTATAGCCGGGATTTGAGCACGGGTGTCCTGCATATAGGCATTAAGTTAACGGTGCGCTTTTGATATAATGTATGTTTATAGGAATGTTTTTTATATTAATATTTATTAATTAAAAGAAAACCCAACACACCCGTCACGATGTGCTGCCCACACTGGAACCAGTCTGTGCCAGCAGCTCCGCATTAACGGATGCTGGCTTCAAATCACATTCATTTAAGATTATTCGTGTGACGCTGCGGCTGAAATATTTCATACGTCTTAATGTCTATGCGCGCGGCCGGCGGCGACAGCGCAACTCGTCAAGGCCCCCCGAGAATTCGAAAATGAAAGGAAGAAAGATGAAAGCCATGTGGTGAAAACGTTGTTGTTGGGTAATGAACAGTAATGTTCTATAGCACTGTGATTAAAAGGTGTTTGCATTACAGCGCAAGAGATTAATTTACGGCCATTGTTAGAGAGGTTAAGGATGACAGATAAGCAAGCAGGGTGAAATGAACAGATTCAATTAACCTTTTCACGACGTTGTAAATTTTTTGTCTGCATGTTAATTTATAACTAAAGGCCTCTTTATAAAATATTATACACTGATAGTATTTTAAATAGCAGGTCTGTAGACTTGGAGAGGCTTGCCAACCCTCCCATATTTCCCGTGATCTCCCATTCATTTAGGCCCAATTGTATAAAACTCCCTGACTAAAGATCAACTTTGATCGAAGATCGAAAAGTGAACCGATTTCAGACACTTCTTCTATTGTATAAAACTTTTCTGCGATCAAATTACCTTGGTTCAAATACAATCTAAGTTCACGTTTAAAGGATTTGGCAACATCGCATAAACAGGTGAAATATGTGATGCGCGGACCATGTTGTACAGGTTTGTTCAGTGTTGCCAATCTAGCGACTTTAACTCTTTTTCAACAACAATTTCTTTTAACTTTTATATTCCTTAAATAGGGATGTAGCGACCTTTTTAGCACCCCATTGTGACAAAATTTAATCTTTCTTTGTTGGTAATGAGAAATATAGCGATTCTACAACTACTTTTTGGCGACTTTCCGTATACTCTGTTGGAGACACTGGTTTGTTTTGTGCAATGTAAATAATGGCAGATAATAAGAAGAAGGTTGACTGTTCTCCAAATTGTTATCATGTTATGGTGTTTGATACTGCTAAACATAATAAAGCTTTATAAAACGACAATTTTCGTTTAGTAATACAATTAATTGAAAATTTGTGAATGTGCCTATCATAACCATTAATAATTAATGGTTGTTATAAACATAATATAGTTATAGGTTATGTTATTTGATACTGCTGAACACGATAGAGCCTTATAAAATATAAGATTGTTTGTGTATTAAGGCAAGAAATTGAAAAAAAAAATAAATGTACCTACCATATCTAATAATAATAATAATAATAATAATAATAATAATAATAATAATAATGGATATTTTATTTGCACAAAATGTCACTCGTATATTTCAAACAGAAAAGAAATAACAACTTGGATCATCTAACTTAATCGGAGAAATTTCTTCAGTCAAAGTTGACTTCAGTTTGAGAGAAATTAATCTCAGATTAGACTTTATAAACACAAAATTCCAAGTTCAGCTATAACAAGGATCAATTTAACCTCTGATATAAGATTAAATGGTTTATGCAATCGGCCCTTAGTGTTCTGCCCAAGGGCAGGTCTCTCACTGCAAACCCAGCTTTCTCCAATCTTTCCTATTTTCTGCCTTCGTCTTTGTCTCCTCATATGATACATATACAATATTTTAATGTCGTCTATCATCTGATATCTTCTTCTGCCCGAACTCTTCTCCCGTTCACCATTTCTTCCATTGCATCTTTTAGTAGGCAGTTTCTTCTTAGCCAGAGATTTAACCAATTGGGACCTCCCATATTTGTCTCTAATTTTCAACAGTCTCCGGGCTCCCCTATTTTTCTTCTCTTTGAGCATTTTCTCCCTTATTTTTGCATAATGTAAAAATCATTATTTTAAATATTTGATTTTGCCGTGAATTATGATCGTTTATGTAATGAATTTTGTTCTTCAAGAGATATATTGAAATGTGCAGCCTTTTTAGAAAGTAATGCTTGCCAGAAATGTGTTTTAGTGATCACTTGTTTAAAATCAAACAATATTAATATTATAAATTTAGAAAACTGGTTAGTGTTGTTCTAAGCATACCAAGTAGTAATGCTCATAGAAAGAGGACGTTTTATCTCATGAACAATAATGGGACAGATGTTCGAAACAGGAGCACAACACATCTAATCAAATCAGAGCTGCAAACTGCAATCGACTTCAACTATTACGCGAGACAAAATCTGTTTCAAAATACTCTTAATTTAAGCCTAGCTGGCGAAGTGTAAAGTTGTTTTCTAGTAATTGAACGGAATAATTTGTCAATTTTCTATGTGACATTTTGTCAATTTCTTAATCTTCCGTATTTTCTTCAAAAAAAAAGTTGGCAATCCTAACGTTTTGTGATTAAATGCACCGTTAATTAGACAATTGAGTTGGAAGTTTGAGCAGTGTGGCAACATCGCCTTTAACACACTGCTCTTTTTTCTCATAATACAGATAAACAACGAACTCATGTCTGCCTGCCTTAGCGAATAACCTTCCATCTCCCTTTCTGGCTACAATGTTGCAAGCTGATCGCATCGCTCGGTGGCTTCAAATGAGAGTTTTGGAATTAAGTTTACACGAAAACCGTTCACGCTATTGAAATACACCAGAGGGATAAATTATTCTTCATTAGATTTTATATCGATGTGGACAAAAATCACGATCCTACTTGTAGTAGTTACCGAATAAGAGGGTGTTAAAGATTTGAAAAAAAAAACTTTGTAATTTATTTTATTTATTCATTTTTTATTTATTTATTTATTTTTTTTTTTTAGAAAACCATGGACTTTCCACAATATGGTATTATACTTTTTTTTTTACATGCAACATAAGCTATTCGCTCTGAAGGGTTATTTCGCTTCCACTTTGTATATCAGATTTGTGATTCCCATGTTATGAAATGGCAAATTATAAAAGAGAACCACCAGGATCGCCACTCTCGAAAATGTTTTTTGTAACGACCGCAAGATGGAAGTATAGTTGCAAGCTATTACTCTATGCAATTCCATTAGGGTTATAACGTAACTTATTTTGCAGTCGCTAGATGGCAGCATAATGAATTTGATCAAAGTTATTGTCTTAAAAGTCTATTAGGCTGATCAGTCTGTTATGTGATCAGATATTCAACCTGACTTCAGAAGAACGCTTTGTAGGACTGTGGAAATGTCATTTGAGTCAGTGGTGGTATTCAAGAAGTTTAACAACCTGTTCTCTCATGTGTACCTATGTTAAACATATACGGTATATATCCATGGTAATTGAAAATATTACCTAGAAGTAATTTAACAATCGGTTCCTCCGAACCGGTGCGAACCGGCCGAATATCGCCACTGATTTGAGTATGATACGGACCTGTACTTGTGATAACAAAGAATGTTACTCCAACCAGGAGAAAGTCTGAGAGGAATGAGACGCAGCGGGGTAACGCTGTGAATGAATGTTGATGTCATGAGGTCACACATGTGGGTGCACGCATCTCCATGGCTAACTCTCAGAGCGCAAACGATAACACTGATACACACATACTACCCTAGTTACAAAATTGGATCACGGTTAATCTCCTGGTCTTTTAATCCCTCCATACAGGAAATAACATATGCAGGAGAGCGCATGTTTTTAAACTGACGTTATAACGGTAATATTATCTATCTACTTCGATCCAATAGATGACGCAATAGTAAGCACATTCCTTTCACGGTTAATCTCCTGGTTGGAGAACAGTACTTAAAATTGAAAAAACACCCGTGCTTACCAGGGTTGGAACTACATCCACGAGCACCGGGCGTTGCCACAACAATACTGGATGTTCATTTCAAAATGTGTCATGACGTCACTGTTGATGAATCAGCGATTTGAAGCGAGTTTCAGCTTTTGTGTCAGAGAAGTTGCCTATTAATCAAGGCGTTCAATCTGAACTTGAGAACGTGTACGGTATAACTTGAACGTCGTAGCAACAGATGGCGGTCTGTACGGTCTGTGTGCTACCATAACCTCTTTCGAACTGTGTTTTGCGCGGCCAAGTCGTACGCAGGGTATTTGTTATCCTCGGTTGCTTACGGCAACATTCCACAACACAAATCAAATGTTCCGTGTCCATGTTGACCGTCGAAGTTAATGTCAATGAATACGTAAGTATTCGTCTTGACTCTCTCCCCAAATCCCGACAGTAAGAAAAAACTTAATTCAGTAGATTACGTGTTTCTAAACAGTTCACATTCCTGCTACTACCGGCGTTACCGTACGTATCGGTACGTACTCTTCAGAATGAATGCCGTACTTGCTAGGCAATTCGTCTTTACGGAAGTGTAGGAAGATTGAATTTTCTAGGCTCATCGGCTAGCCACATGACGACATACAGCGAGCCATGACACACTTTGAACTGAACACCCAGTAGTGTACACGATGTCTGCGTTATCATCTCATCAATATTAACATTGCAAGCGTCGTTAAATAAAGTAGTAACAAGTTTCTACACGTGAAGAGATTATAATCAAGTTTTGCACACTCATAATATATCTCAAGGACACGTTAATTACGGAAGTCCGGTTCCTTAATCCTTAAAATGTGCTTGCAAAGATAGCCGAAATTTGTTTATAATGTCATCTGATTAACACATTCGAAGCTGCAAGGTGTTATATTTCTTTATAGACCCTCAAACGATTTTCATGGAGTTTTGTATAGCTGTGACACCTTGCAATAACTGCAATATATTACATCATTAACAGTTTTGTCCAATTAGCTGTTTGGATAAACGCCATCGTAAAATTTGTCATGTATGAGTTTACGCAACAGACGTCTTGTATCACTTTCTTTGTGTTCTTTATATTTCATCGCTGACATTAGGAGAGCTGATCATGAGCCAGTTTTTATATAACCGGGCCACAATGAACTTAAAGAGATTATTTTATAGCTGGAGAGGAGTTTAAAAACAAGGTTCCTCAGAAAGCAGTAAACGGATGCTGTTACAATTGAATCCAAACTTTATATCCAACAAGATATTGAATTTGAAGGGACAGGAGGGAAAAATGATCTTGTAACGTATAAAGAGTGTTTCACTTCAACGGTTTCATGTTGATCAGAATGTAGAGTGTCAATGGTCGGATATACTTAATGAAACAAATTTTGCGGACTAGCATAACATTTTACAGACTTTTTAAGTTATAGTTTAAGACTTTTATCAACAGTAATCTCATTAGAGATGGGATTTATTCGGCTATTTTACAATTAGAAGAAAGTATATTAAGATTAGAAGAAATAAAGTACTCTAATACAATAAAATATTGACTTACTAAAATTCTTTTTCACTAATGTTAGTTTCATCGAAACGTTTGAACGGAGCCGCCATTTTCGGTTTATTATCTATGCGGGAAACAAATGACGATCGCAAAGCGTGTTTTATAGTACCGTATAGAATTTGCAGTTTGAAATGTTGGCAGACAAAGAAACATATGCTAGGGGGGTGATAAAACAAACAAATGCTATGGAGGTGATAAGAATTGTATGGATAAGCAGCCATGATTGGTTGAAACACGTCGTTCCGTACCGTTTTATTGGTCAAAAGTAGTATGACGTAGTAAAAGTGTAATAGTCATTGCAAAAAGTCTGGACGTTATCACAGAATAGTCAACATTTTGTTGCCACGTATTGGTACCATCATCCGATGGGGGGGGGGGGGGGAGAAATTTATTTTTATATATCGGAGACTAAAAGGAAGGCAGAAAATAGGAAAGATTGGAGAATACTGGGTTTGAAGTGAAAGACCTGCCCATGGGCAGAACATTTATATGTGTGTGTGTGTGTGTGCGTGCGTGCGTGCGTGTTTGTTTGTGCGTGTGCGTGTGCGCGCGCGCGGGCGGGCGGGCGTGCGTGCGTGTGTGTGTGTTTTTCGATATGCAGTAAACGATTTCGTTCATATAGGTCTGTGTATATTGAATGATAGTTCAAGAAGGAAATCTGTAAATCAGAATGCCATTTCTAACGTGATAGCTCTTGCTGAATTGTTGCGAAACGGATAAAAGATTTAGTAAGAAAGTATGTTATCTTTGCGATACCGATTTCATTTTTATATGTAAAAGTTATCTCTTCTCCTCTCAATTTTTATAAGTATAATTCTATACTGAGCTTATCAGTTCTAAAAATAAATTACACAAAGAGCGAAAGGGGGCATATTTTGTCGCATCGAATGAGAACGTCTGGCGACACCATTTGTGCGATATCACAGGGAAATAATTAGGATCCTAGGAATTAATTCCTTCTTCGTGATGCAAGATTTTCTCAAATCCGCAAACCAACAGTTTATGTGCCTTCCGTCGGGCACTGCGCAGAATATTTTAGATTTGATGACGTCATTAACCTTAAAATGTTCGTCTTCGAATGCTTTTCGACTTATATAGCATTTTGGTACAATTAATCTGAAGTGTTTAGAATTGAATTATTGGAGATTGTAATAACGATAAGCCACAAACTTGGCTCAAACGGGAGCACGTTTTCCTACTGATACGGAGCTGCGTTCATACGTGGGTTCGATTCCTGCTTGGGCTGATTATATGGTTGGGATTTTCCCGACTGTAAGGCAAATGTCAGGTAATCCCATTGTGAATCTTCGGCCTCATATTTCCAAATACCATCTGAACATCACCAATTCCGTCGATAATAAATAACATATCACTTGATACAGCCCGTTTCATGATTAATTTAGGGAAATTTTATCTGGATATTCGGTTTATATGTTCATTCTGTATAGCCTATTGCTATTTTTTTTTTCCAAAATGAGTGTTGCTTTTAATTTTTACATAATTATGTCGTTTCGTTCATAATCTGACCAGGCCAGTTATATACTGCTATTCTTCGCATAAATTTCTTCTCCGCAGTTTTCAATTTGATTTATCATTGACCCTATTAGCACAGTCTAGTATATACAGTCACGAAGCTTGAGTTTATGAGGGTACTAGGAACAATAGACTGTGCAGATACTATTTTGCATTGTCTGTAATGAGGCGATAGTAGCGATCCTAGTGGTTAGCAACTATCTATGGATGCATATTTACTACGTATTGAGCTTCGTGACTGTACTAGACTGTGCTATTATTCCAACTTTCGCTAAAATATGATAGCATATGGAGTGATAGAGTTTTATATAATTTTATCGTTATACCATTTCATATACGGTACCTTTGATTCAGGTTGTGGCTGATATGTACACCCTTTGACACGGAAATTGGTCGCTGTTCAGAGTCCCACCTCAGAATAGCTCGGAAATCATCGTGTGCGTTGTGTTTACACGCGTGTACTTTTCATAGAGGGATTCGAAGCCTGGTGTTTATAACGAGAAGAAAGACCTCTATCGCTTAACCATAAACACTTCGTAGGGAATATGTCTTTTCGCTACTATCATAAAAATACCTTTTCCAAAGCCTCCTTAATACTGTACCATGTTACAGAAGATCTGTAGATGCAGTAACTAATGTTTGTGTAATAATAATAATAATAATAATAATAATAATAATAATAATAATAATAATAATAATGATGATAATAATGGCTTTATTTAACCTGGCAGAGTTAAGGCCGTAAGGCCTTCTCTTACACTCAACCAGGATTAAAACTTGCTTACATAGTTGAACATAAACTGGATCGGAATTAAGTAATTACATACTGATACAATTTAGGTACATAATGAGATCAAAAGAGGTAGTTACATAAAAATTTACCTCATAAAATAAAAATAAACATAGTGGAATACATATTAATGTTGTTAAAATCAAATACGAATCACATAAAAACAGAAGCCGATAATTCAATAAAAAAAATGTACACAGTAAAAATAAAAATAAACACATTAGTATATTAGAGTACAATTAAGTAGGATTTACATAATTAAACCAGAAACCGACAATTGAATAAAATGTACACAAAAATAGATTAATAATAAAAAAACAACAACACAGTGGGATACATATTGGCGTTAAGTGATAAATAAACACGATTTAGATAATAAAAATAAGAAACAAAAAAAAAAAAAAAAATAAATACAGTGGAACACTTTCCATTAAATATTTACAACGCGTTAGGTCTGGCAATTCATCATAAGATATTTTTCTAATTTACATTTAAAGGAAATTAAAGTTCGGCAGCCCTTGACTTCAGGCGGCAGAGAATTCCAGTGACGAGAAGTAGCAACAGTGAAAGATGAAGAATAAAGAGATGATGTGTGGAGTGGTATTTCTAGCGTGTTATCATATTGTGACCAAGTATTTAAGTTATGATACCGAGAAAGACTGTGGAATCGGACAGATAAGTAGAAGGGAGTAGAGGTGTGCAAAATTCGGTATAAGAGAGAAAGGGAATGTAATTTTCTCCTCTCATTTAACCTGAGCCACAATAATTTATCGAAAGAAGGCGAAAAGTGATCGTAGTATCGGACATTACAAATGAAACGAACACACGCATTATGAACACGTTGCAGTTTCTGGGATAAATCCACCCTGAGATCACTGAATAAAGCGTCACAATAATCGAAATGAGGCATAATAAGAGTCTGTACAAGTGTCTGCTTTAATTTAGCTGGATAGTAGTACAATCTTTTTAACGAATGAAGAGTGTAAAATACTTTCTTGCATGTGTGTTTGATATGCGTGTCCCAGGTAAGGTTAAATTCGAAATGAACTCCCAGGTTTTTTTACAGTTGAACTGAATGGAATGATCGATTTATTCAGAGTCACAGGAGGAAGGTTCAGCTTATTAATATCGGGGATTAATCTTTTATTCGAAAATAAGATAGCCTGTGATTTATCTGTATTTAAGTTAAGTCCGAATTATTGAGACCAAGATGAAATGGATTCGAGATCTTTATTGAGTCTATTAATACAGTTTCTTAAGTCTATCAGGACTGGCGGAAATGTATAACTGAACGTCATCTGCATATGACAATTACCTTTAAATAACTTGAAAATGATTAGAGGTATCTGAAAACAGATTGCACCATTGTTTTCTTTTTTCAGAAAATTTCACATGATTTTGAGTACCTACATAACCCCCTTTTCATTAAAAATTTCAAAGTTGCATCCAAAATGGCGGCTTTTGAAATAGCTGAATGCTAGAAACGAATGTGTCACTGGTAGAGCATTTGGTCTTACAAATACTGATAACCTATAGTAATCGAAAATCATACATATGGAAGATATTTATAAGGTTCCAGACTTTTGATTCATCCTGTAGAATAATTCTGTAGTGCTAGGGAAAAGTGGCACAAGTCAAAAATGTTAATTTTACAGGAGAAGGAAAAAAACTGTCTTCACACTGGTTTATCTCGATTTAATTTTCTTCTGTATGAATTATTGTAATGGGAGAAATACTTACGTCTCTTCTTCCAAGCGAGCAGATCTTTCGTAAGTTGTCAATAAACTAATAAAAATGTTTGCGGAAACTGACTTATGCCACTTTTCCCAAGCATTGCAGAATTTTTCCTATCATTCCTCACACGCATTGTAATTCTCAAACGTTTGTTTTCAAAGAAATAGATGCCATTAAAATATTTCAATAACACCTGCATTTGTTGATGCGTCCTTCTGGTATATGCCCCCGATATGTGTCAGAGGAACGATAATTTTATTGTATGTATACATCTGCAGTCTGAGTCGTGTAATAAATTTTGTGCGAGATCGTGCGTATTTGCTTGGTTTCCGCACAAAACCAACCCGCGGTAAGTCTAAAATTCCACATTCAGTATTCCCAACCGAACACACATAACAATTTCCCTCTTCTTACCGCTTAAGTGACATATTGATTTTACTGCTTTAGGCTTTTAACATATTATTTTTAGAGACGTTCAATATAGTAATAATTATAAATTGGAAACTTACCACTGCAATTTCACCTAAATTGCACTGTTAATTATTGCTTTTAAATATTTGCAAAAATTAAGTAGGCCTAAACTCTACAACTCCACTAAAGTTACTGCATTTCGTGATGCATGTAACATTAAGGAAGCCGTTTGTTTTAAGTTCGCATTTATAGACTGGGGGGGGGGGAAAAAGACAGACATATATCACGGCCTGCTGGAGTATAGTAAACACAGAAAACATTTTAAAGCAACAATGTTGAAGATAGATATTTTTGTTTTCCAAAATTGCCGTCGTTGAACAGAAACCAAGATGGAGATTTCATTGCAACTAATTAGAAATTCCTCTTTCAGGTATGTAATAAACGATCTTCGCACAAAATAATGTACGATACACGAGCGGTATGTTTTATTTCAATTCTCGGAAATTAAAAAAGCTCAACTACGTTTCGCTTTTTCAAACTTTTCCTCGAACATGAAAACTTCAACATACCGCTCTTGTAACGCATATTACTATTATCATAGTCAAGCATATTCGACCGTAAGTGTAAAGTTGCGGAAACTCTGAATTAATACAGTACTTTATATTGGCAGATTAGAAGACTCAAAATTTGAACTTGAATTGTATTGTTTTTATCACCCTCTCTTCCAGTAGCATAGGAATTTTGAAAATCAGCCGTAAAAGCGCTCAGTTTACGCAAGGGCGAGCTGGTTATCGACAAACCGCTATCTACGCGATGGGCCTTCATGGCAAACTTCCTCTGAGAAACTGGTGTAAAAAGATGGGGACGGATGCAAAACGACTTGGCTGGCCGACCGGCCACTGTTTCGTCATGTCTACACCTCGCATGAGCGGCAGGAGAAGGAGGAGAAAGCGCTGGCACTGCGATGCCCTCAGTTGCCAAAGGCAGCCGAAAACTTTAACACAGCTGTCACATATGCCAGAAGTTCGGCCGGTCCATTGCTTGTATTTTTTTTCTGCTTCTTTCATTTCACCGAAATCTCATTACGGAAATGTAACTTTCTCGGCCGCTAAATTTACTTGCAACAACATTTTGTTTACTCTTGTTTTATTTCCACGACGTGTATACACTTCAGAAGGTACTTACTTTCTCATTGTACAATACATTTTGTTCTGTAGCTTTTAATGTATTTTAAGTTACACGAAGTGCAACTTCTGTTTGAAATTATCTAGGAACTGTATCTGCACGTCTTGTGCTATTTTTGTAAAGCAACGTGTAGAGGAAGTGGTACAAATTTGAAATAGTGTGATATACGACCTGAGAAGTGTTGTATTCTAAGGGAACCCTTCCAAATTACTACGCACTGATACTTTCTTTCGCGGGAATGTGTTAGTTTGCAATTAGAAGCTGAACTGTTGAAACGTTTATCGTTATTACGTTTTCGAGGAAAGTGAAAATTTTGGCGGTAAGTTCTTTTCTTGGATATACATTGTTACTCCTCAATGTTAGAAATATTAATGATATATATTCTTAAAGAGAAATAATAATCGACGTTTATAACAATGTATGTTTAATTGATTTCGTTTTTAAATTTGAGTGTTTTGAAGTTATGATTACATCAAGGTGTCACAAATATGAAATACTAGTAGGTCTGTTATTAGTATTCCATCTTTATACCCTTGTTTTCTGTTTGTTACTAGTGTTGGCACCTGTAGGAGGAGGGAAAACCTTACCTACCAATAAACGTAAAAAACAGTGAAATGAAAAGGCAACGAAAGAAGCCATGAAACAAGTTCGAGAAAAGACGTGGGAGACGGTTCATCTGGATTCAGTATTACGGATGGGAAAACAACTTCTAACGAAGACGCTGAATCCTTGTTCTGTGCTTTTTTTTAGTAGAGGCCATTTTTATTTTGCAAATTTTGTTAATCTTGTAATTTGTTAATAGTATTCCATATTTGTACTTCCACTTTTTTTTAAGGAAATGTGTTAGATTTTGAGGAAATTATTTTTTCAGACATTTTATAACATCTTACGAACTTCTAAGTCCGGTGTATCATTCACAGAGACGTTCAAAAATAAACAAAACGATACTGTATGTTCAATATTCAAAACATGTAGGTTCCAAAACGGGGGGGGGGGGAAACAATAGTATTCCATATTTTGTAACACTTCCTCTATTGATATCTTTAAACAGTATTTTTATGCGAAAACGTTTTCGATTGAAGGTACATTTATAATCATGTGAATAATACTCGTAATTTATCTAATAGGAAGGAATCTGGGGACGTACTGTCCGTAGTATTTCACCTGTCATTTTTCTTACGTAAGAAAAAAAAAAGTCAAAGAAAATAGTTAATCGATTTCGAGTAAATCCCCAAATAAACTTCTCTTAATATTTTCCAGTTGAATGTTTATATTTCATTTGTCAATTTCTCACTAGAATTTACAATTAGACACTGTATACCAGTAGTCGCAAAACGTCATAAATTATTTAATATCGTAGTGTGAATGAATGCTACTCCCTCGACAAAGACTGCAGGCTATAGGTGGGGTTCATTCGTCATAGTGATCGAGAACGCAGTGGTGAATTGCTAAACTCATCTCTACCTTCAATGTTCATAACAAATAAAAATAATAATTTGCGGAAGAAGGAATGAAAATCTGTTTAGTATTATAGTAGTTTCATATATATTCACTTATTTTGTTGTTTTCCATTAAATTGTCTCTTTTTATTGTCACACATTTTACCTCACTAGGCTTTCAAATTAGGGGTTATCTCATAAATAGCTACTGTTAATTGTGCATCAAGGCAGACATCTCTGAATCGGGGTATTCGTGATTTTAGTAGGCTGTGTTCAGTTTTGAAAAAAAAATGTTCTCAGATGTAGGTAGACCCGAACATACATCCGATTCTGGCAGCAAATGACGTGAGAAGTGAGTATTTAGAGGATCAGAACATCTAAAGCAGTGGTCGTCAGCACTCTCTGAAATATGCAAAGAGTAAGCGGAGCCGTCCCGTGTGCCCCGTCGTGCAGCAAGAAGAGGTAGAGAGCATACCCGCTAGTATGTTCTCCGCGGGTAAGAGACGCTAGCTCCAGGGTGCTCTGTGCTAACGACCGCTGATCTAAAGCATCACAATCCTTACAGGGCCTTTTTTTTTTTCTTTTACAAAGATGTAGTTTCGAATTTCAGCAAATTCAAATTGTAAGTTTGGTTTTACTTTCATTATGGCTGTAATAAAAGAATTTGTAAAGTGCACAAAATTGTTTTCCGTTTGTTTGAAGTCCCCAAATCGTCTGTCTCTAAATTCCGTAAGTAAAATTTCCAGATGTCGCAGTATTTATCTGTTGTTAATTCAGAAAACTTTGAAAGTGACCGCAGACATGAAAAACGATTAAATTCATTTACTGCCACTTGACACGGACCCCGCGATATTAATTTCCTTCAATTTGCATAGTAAGTAACTGTCAAATCTACCTGTAATTAAGTCATGCTCCGAGCAGGGTGCAGTAAATCTGCGACACATATCTTCAGGCGTGCTTCCCTTTCGAACAAAATATTGCTAATTTTTATCGCCCTTGAAAATCTATTGCTCTCAACAGGCTTTGAACCTGCGAATTGTAATTGTAAGCATGGTAGTCACTCGACGTAAAATCTTCACAATGGATAGTTATAAAGCGTCTGGTAGCTCTTTTGTAATGATTCGTATCTGACAAGCTAATGCCACTTGGCTTGGCAGTCTGTAGATACTTCAACGATAAATACATTGTCCAGGTCGCAAAGCGAGGCCAGAGGTCGCCTCTACCCAACTTTCTCAGTTGTTCCTCCTATGCGCAGCCTTGCGGTGTGTTTTTATGTAAGCCCTGGCTGGTAACCAGACCTCCACGTCACTGGTGCAAGAACCTTTAATACGAGCGCCAGACCGTTGTCCTCGCTATCAATACACGCATTTCGTTTTCTTCTTGTACCCAACCAACATCTTGTTTGCTTGTTCCTTTCTTTGTGTAATGTTCTCGTTTTGCTTATTTTTACTCATTCGTCCTTACCTTTCTTTCTTCTTAATCCTCTTTTCTTTCACTTGTCTTTTATTAATTTTATTTTGTTTCTTTATTATTTTCCTCCCTTTTCACCGATTCTTCCCTTCGAATTTTTCTATCTATCTATCTATCTATCTATCTATCTATCTATCTATCTATCTATCTATCTATCTATCTATCTATCTATCTGTCTGTCTGTCTGTCTGTCTGTCTGTCTGTCTGTCTGTCTGTCTGTCTGTCCGTCCGTCCGTCCGTCCGTCCGTCCGTCCGTCCGTCCGTCCGTCCGTCTATCTATCTATCTATCTATCTATCTATCTATCTATCTATCTATCTATCTATCTATCTATCTATCTATCTATCTATCTATCTATCCATCCATCCATCCATCCATCCATCGTCTACATAATTATATATGAGTATGTATCTGCATGACTACATATCTACCTAGCTACGTACGCCTACCTTTTTACATGACTACATGTATTACAAAGAGTGGGTGAATAATAAGAAAAGAAATTGGTTGGGTCACTGACTGAGAAGAAACTGCCCACTGAAGGATGCACTGGAAGGAATGGTGAACGGGAGGAGATATCAGGTGGTAGATGACATTAAGATATATGGATCATATGAGGAGACAAAGGAAGGTAGGAAATAGAAAAGATTGGAGAAAGCTGGGTTTGCAGCGAAAGACCTGCCCTTGGGCATATATATGACATATTACGTATCTACTTATCTACGAGTACATATTTAAAATACTACATATCTACCTGTCTGTCTGCATGACTATATAACTATGTACTGGTATCTACCTACATGAGTACATAGTAATTAGTATAGGCTTACTACATAACTAGCTATCTGCATACCTATTTGTTTACACGACTGCATACTTGGTTACCTACATACTGTATCTATCTACAATACTATATCTAGCTTCATGACTACCTATCTACATATCTATCTAGCAACAATGCGTCTTTCCACGTTTGCTACATTTTTCTACATTTACGCACCTTTCTACTGTATTTCCTCGTTTGTCAGATTCTTTCTTGTGTCCCTTTATTTCGTTTATGGCTTGACTTCCAGTTCTCTCGTCTTTTCTTTATATTTTATTTTCCTACCTACTGTGATCTTCACTTTATTCCTTTCTTCCACTTCTCCATTCTGTTTCCTCGTTTTCTATTTTGTTTTATTTTGTCTCTAAAAAGTTTCTTCTTTATTTTTGTTCCCTGTCAGAATCATTAATTATTTGTATAAATTATCATCTTTTTTCTTTAGTTGATTTTCTTTTATTCTCCCATTTCTTTTTTTCTTTCCTCTCTCTCCTGTTTTATCCCCTTTTCTTGTTTACTTCACTCAGTTTTTCTTCTTCCTCTGTCTTGTCCTTACTCCTCCCTTACTCTAATTAATTTTGCTTTTTATGTGTTTTTCTTTCTTTTATCTTCAGTTCATTTTCCCGTTTTTTTTCCTCTGTTTCGTCCTGTTGCTTTATCGTCTTATTTTCTTCGTCTCGCTTTTCATTCCTTTTTTTTTTGTTTCTAAAAAATCTTTTTTCTTTCTTATTTGGTTGCCCCTTTCTTCTTTTCTTTTATTCTATGGTTTCTGTCTTCTCTTCTTCAGTCCCTTCCTCCTTTCATCTCCTATTCTTTCCTCTCTTTCTCGTAGAAGTCATATGTTTTTTCTTCTTCTTTTATTTATTTTTTTATTTTCTCACCATTCCTTTGTGTTTCCCTTTATTTTGTTTCTTCACTTCCTACTTTCATTACTTATTTCTCGGGACATTGCTTCCTCGCCATATTTTTCCTCCTGTGTGTCCCCTCTAATCGGATCAAGCTGGGCGCGGCGTGTCACTTCACAGCTGCCGTCGTGACGGGGCGCTTTCATAATCGCGATTAAGATATAATCGCTCGTTTAGCTGCTGCTGTCAGATTGTCAAGTAGCCCGGACCATTGTTCTGCTCTCGCCTGTCTCCCCGAGGCGCTCTCCACGCAGTCCTCCACGGCCCCATACTCCCCCGTGCGCGGACCGTGGTCAGTGTGGGAGGCCGCCGCTGACAAATCATTTCAATATTTTGGCACGGCTCCACGCGAGACTGACGGCCGATCCTATCGCGCTCGCGCATCACTCAAGCCGGTCCGGCCCGGCCGGCGTTGCTGCTTCCTACTATCAACGTCGATATGAATAACCCGCAGTATTTGTCTGTAAGCCAAAATCTAATGAGCGGTGGAACTTGTAAATGAGCTCTGGATATTCATTTCTCTGTAATTAAAGCAATACGATTTGTGACGAAAGAACTAATCAAAGAAAGAAGTAACCGTGACTGGGAACTGCTAACCAGTGCTAGATATCGACACATGGGTTTGGCTTTATGAAACCAAATGATTAATGTGAAGTTCCAATCAGGACACTGGTTCACTTTATTGAGAACACAGACTGAGTGAGTTGTAAGTGGAAAGGGGATAACGTAATATTTCAATAATGGACACAAGCAAAGTTACCCCTTTGGACGTCATAAAGACGCAAGCAAACATGGAGGAACAGTGTCTTACTGTAGACTCGTTTTGGCCTCGTCCATTAGTCGTTTTGAAGATCTACCTTGTCGTCTCCTTCATCTTGGTCTGTAATTCAACATTAATTTTGGCATTTCGTTGTCATTCATACTTGAAACATGTTATAGTCAATTGCTTTTATACGTTTGTATTGTCGTTTCTGTTGATTTAACTTGTAATTCTTCTTACGATCCAAAAATGTACCTATGTATAGTAGAACACCCGCTAATATTTGTTCTTTCCTTTTACGATCCAAAAGTGTACCTATGTATAGTAGAACACCCGCTAATATTTGTTCTTTCCTTTCACGATCCGAAAGTGTACCTATGTACAGTAGAACACCCGCTAATATTTGTTCATTCCTTTCACGATCCAAAAGTGTACCTATGTATAGTAGAACACCCGCTAATATTTGTTCTTTCCTTTCACGATCCGAAAGTGTACCTATGTACAGTAGAACACCCGCTAATATTTGTTCTTTCCTTTTACGATCCAAAAGTGTACCTATGTATAGTAGAACACCCGCTAATATTTGTTCATTCCTTTCACGATCCAAAAGTGTACCTATGCATAGTAGAACACCCGCTAATATTTGTTCTTTCCTTTCACGGTCCGAAAGTGTACCTATGTACAGTAGAACACCCGCTAATATTATTTTGTTCATTTCTTTTACGATCCAAAAGTGTACCTATGTACAGTAGAACACCCGCTAATATTTGTTCATTCCTTTTACGATCCCAAAGTGTACCTATGTACAGTAGAACACCCGCTAATATTTGTTCATTCCTCTTACGATCCAGAAGTCTACCTATGTATAGTAGAACACCCGTTAATATTTGTTCTTTCCTTTTACGATCCAAAAGTCTACCTATGTATAGTAGAACACCCGCTAATATTTGTTCATTCCTTTCACGATCCAAAAGTGTACCTATGTATAGTAGAACACCCGCTAATATTTGTTCATTCCTTTTACGATCAGTAGGCCTACCTAGCTACAGTAGAACACTCGTTAGTCAGAACTCTACTAATCCGAAATTCCGGATAATCCTAACATGTCAAGAGAGAAAGAGAGGTGGGAGGATGGGGATGGAAAAAGGAGTATTTGAACTGAAACTCAATTTAAAGCTACAGTATTTATAATCTAAAAATTACAATATACAGTACAACTTACTTTATCGCTAGTGAGTGAATCAGTATGTTCTTGTTTTCTATAATAATAATAATAATAATAATAATAATAATAATAATAATAATAATAATAATAATAATAATAATAATACTAATAATAATAATCCGTGGCGCCACAGCCCTTGAAGGGTCCAAACCGGCTGCTGGCCTCACGTTCACATGCCGAAGTAGAGGTGGACGATCATCCAACCAGAATGGAGCTATCGTGTGGGTAGCACGATGATGCCCCCAACCGTTATAGCTCATTTTCGCAACCGATTTCGCTACCTATCGTAGCTCCCCGAGTGCATCACGATGCTGGGTGGGCACCGGTCCCATTCACTGGCCGAAATTTCATGAGAAAATTTCTTCCCCCATGAGGAACTCTTGTTTTCTATACTATTATGATAATCTGTAAGCTTCTAAGAGCAGACAATCTTGACGAAGCGGTGGAAAGTGAAGGCTTGGAAGGGGATAAGACGTGGTTTCCTTGCTTGCTTTCCGGTCCCCCGCTAATCCGAATAGGCCTCGGTCTCAATTAGTTGGTGCTAGTGGGGTTCTACGTACACCTTACTACTGTATTTGAAAAAAATATATATATCATTGAAGTGTTGTTTAAAATCTCTGATATTTGTGTGAATTTTGTTTATTTTGTATGGACATCTTTCTTGTTTTCGTAAGATATATCAGTATCACAGTCTTCACTTCTTTCAAACTTTTATTGTTTGTTTAGTTAACTGTCAGAAGAGAGGTCTGAACCTCACAAGTGATACCAAGAAGGCACCATTTATGAGGCAGCTAGGCTGGAAGATAATGGGGTAGGGTGATCAGTTCCTTTCCTCCTCCATTGCATACATCGCCGACTAGCTAAATATTACACTAGTCAGACTTTAGATACTAATGTTTAATGCTGTTTTATTTCTTATTGCATTTTTTTTCTTGATTAGTTATCGACTCTGTATCAACTACTAGGGGCCACCGGCGTAGCTCAGTCGGTCAAGGCGCTTGCCTGCTAGTCTGAAGTTGCGTTCTAGCGCGGGTTCGATCTCCGCTTGTACTGATTACCTGGTTGGATTTTTTCCGAGGTTTTCCCCAACCGTAATGTGAATACAAGGTAATCTATGGCGAATCCTCGGCCTCATCTCGCCAAATATCATCTCGCTATCACCAATCTCATCGACACTAAATAACCTAGTAGTTGATACAGCGTCGTTAAATAACCAACTGAAATAACAAAAAATCAACTACTAGGTTATTAGCGTCGATGGGATTGGTGATAGCGAGATGGTATTCGGCGAGATGAGGCCGAGGATTCGCCATATATTACTTGACATTCGCCTTACGGTTGGGGAAAACCTCGGAAAAAAACCAATTAAATAATCAGCCCAAACGGCGATCCACTCCGCGCCCGAGCGCTACTCCGGATCGGCAGAGAAACGTCGGTCGGTGGTCTTTATTATGTTTTCCGCTTTAAAAATTTCCTTAATTTGTGTACTGAATTTGTAACTATAACTTACTAGTCATCACTCATCAGCAAAGGGGAAAGTATTCATTTTCTTTTTATTAGTTCAGAATTGCTAGCATTGGTATTTGTTCATGAATGAAAATAATTATGTATATAATTTGTATAGACCAATGTTTGTGTAGCGTAATAACCATGTATTACAGGAAACAACAGTTAACCGTAATCCTCTGTGATCTTTCGATTACTGTTCTGACAGTTGAATACAAAGTTCTCGTGTTCAAACCCAGCAGAGGGTGATTAATTTTTAAAAGACAATAGAATTCTTAGCATAGCTTCCTACTGGAGCGAAGTAAGCTGAGAGCTCGTTTCGTAGATTTACGGCACGTAAAATAACCCTGTTCCTGGTGAGTACAGAACAGTGCTCCTTGCAACCCTTTCATTTCCTGCCTAGGCAGCATATTCCCGTTTTGTTTTGATAGTACGTTGCACTTAGTTGTAGTAAGAGTAGAATGAACATGACCTTGTAAATTTCTTCCCTAGCTGTTGTGCAATTGTCGACTTACATAACGGAATAATTCTAAATTTAATTTCCCGTGTTGTCATAGTTCAGGACTTCTAGTAAAGCACTTGTTAAGAGTGGTTTAATTATAGCTGCACACTAACATTTCAGATGCTAACTGCGACCTTTATGGCCTTCGCTAGGCTTGTAATGTGAAGAATTCCATTTCCGAAGTGATGGCACATCAAGGCCACGCAACTTTTAGATAACATACAGCTAGTGATGAAAATTGCCTACTTTCGAACTTAAGTGCATTAGTTCACTTCCCATAGTCACTGTTACTATCCTCGTAGGTAAAGAAAGAGGAAAATGTCTCTTATAATCGTCTTATATAGTGACTTAAGCGCTTACTTGTTCTGTTATCAAACGAATCTCTCAGTATTTTCAGTCCCGTACTTTGTATCTTCCAATTCATTTTTGATTTTTCAGATAAATCAGTTCAAGATTATAAATTTATTGTAAAGTTTTCAGTTATATGATTGATCATTTTTGCAAAATTATTATTTGCTAATACATCCCACAGAAGAAATTTTATGAACGTTTTCGCCTATACGGCATCATCAGATATTCAAAATGTTACAACGAAATCTAAACGTGAGTCCAATAAGGTGCTCACAGTAATAAGCATAAAGGCCCATTCACAATGAAAATTAAACATAACCGTAACATAAACACAAGTTTGCGCCCAGGCTATCAAATGGGATCATTCACAATGATTCACATAAGCATTGACATAAACATTACCGTAAGACGTTAACATGAAAGTTTGCAAACTCCAAACTTTCATGCTTATGCTTACGTGATTTGCAAACAGAACACAATCGTGGAGCGCTGAACTATATGACAGAATATGATGAAATGGCGTCGTTGTTATGTTTCCATGGTTACCAAGTATGTTTGCTGTTATGTTTATATTCCCATCGTGAATGATGGCGACTTCTTGATTTTACTGTAACGTTAAGTTAACGCTTACGTTATGTTTAATTTTCATTGTGAATGAGCCTTAACAGTGATTTGAATAATTAATCATGAGTTATATGTAATAAAATCTGATATTGGTGTGAGAAATGCTCAATTTGACTAATTGTTGTTTCACCGACTTGCCGAAAAATGAATTGTAAAAATATAAAATATGAATGTAAATTACATAGAACTCATGTTACATTTGTTAAAGTCACTATTATATGTGTATAAAAAATTTGTTAAAAATTGATAAAATATAAAATATTTGTACTTAATGTCTGTATGAGACAGATTCTACATGGTGTTATGCAAATATTACTGATGTTAACGATTAAATGGTGTATGTCTTATATGCAACACATTTGTTGAAAATCTTATATAATGATTGTTCACCAGGTTCTTGACTTATATGAACCTGGTGAATCTGCAACACATTTGTTGAAAATCTTGTATGATGATTGTTCACCAGGTTCTTGACTTACATGAACCTGGTAAATCTGCAACACATTTGTTGAAAATCTTATATAATGATTGTTCACCAGGTTCTTGACTTATATGAACCTGGTGAATCTGCAACACATTTGTTGAAAATCTTGTATAATGATTGTTCAACAGGTTCTTGACTTATATGAACCTTGTGAATCTGCAACGCATTTGTTGAAAATCTTGTATAATGATTGTTCACCAGGTTCTTGACTTATATGAACCTTGTGAATCTGCAACACATTTGTTGAAAATCTTGTATAATGATTGTTCACCAGGCTCTTGACTTATATGAACCTTGTGAATCTGCAACACATTTTTTGAAAATCTTGTATAATGATTGTTCACCAGGTTCTTGACTTATATGAACCTTGTGAATCTGCAACACATTTGTTGAAAATCTTGTATAATGATTGTTCACCAGGTCCTTGACTTAGGCCTATATGAACCTGGTGAATCTGCAACACATTTGTTGAAAATCTTGTATAATGATTGTTCACCAGGTTCTTGACTTATATGAACCTTGTGAATCTGCAACACATTTGTTGAAAATCTTGTATAATGATTGTTCACCAGGTCCTTGACTTATATGAACCTGGTGAATCTGGTGAACAATTATTGTATAAGATTTTCAACAAATGTGTTGCATATAAGACACACACCATTCAATCGTTAACATCGGTAATATTTGCCTAACACCATGTAGAATCTGTCTCACACAGACATTAAGTACAAATATTTTATATTTGATCAATTTTAACAATTTTTTTGTACATATATAATAGTGACTTTAACAAATGTAACATGAGTTCTATGTAATTTACATTCATATTTTATATTTTTACAATTCACTTTTCGGAAAGTCGGTGAAACTACACAAATTAGTCAAATTGAGCATTTCTCATATCAATATCAGATTTTATTACATATAACTCATGATTAATTATTCGAATCACTGTTATGCTTATTACTGTGAACACCTTATTAGACTTACGTTTAGGTTTCGTTGTAACATTTTGAATATCTGATGATGCCGTATAGGCGAAAACGTTCATTAAATTTCTTCTGTAAGATGTGTTAGCAAATAATAATTTTGCAAAAAATGATAAATCATATGATTGAAAACTTTAAAATAAATTTATAATCCCATACTTTGTGTTGAGATCTTCCCTCATTCATACATTTAAGGTGTTACATTCACATTCGTTTCTGTCTTTGTAACATGTTCAGTCAACAGTCCGAAAACTGATCGGAAGCTCATAAGTAGAATCGGACTTATATGCAAATGCAAATTTAGTTTGTTTTTTACTTGTGTTATGAAATTAACTTTTGCAATATGTTTAATGTTCTTCTGTTTTTGTATGTGGAGTTTTCACAGTCCTTTGTGCATAATCTTATTATAAGTTATATGCAGCAACATTTCTATGCTTCTTCACTGCGTATAATATACATATTGTCCACACCAGTGGAGTAACGGTCAGCGCATCTGGCCGCGAAACCAGGTGGCCCGGGTTCGAATCCCGATCGGGGCAAGTTACCTGGTTGAGGTTTTTTCCGGGGTTTTCCCTCAACCCAATATGAGCAAATGCTGGGTAACTTTCGGAGCTGGACCCCGGACTCATTTCACCGGCATTATCACCATTTCATTCAGACGCTAAATAACCTAGATGTTGATACAGCGTCGTAAAATAACCCAATGAAATAATAAATATATATGTTATATTACACATTTGACAAAGTTTTGCACACCCCTGTTTATAGAACGTTGATGTTTGTTGTTGATGTAAATGTTGTCTGCGGTGCCTTGGTAGCGAATTGAATTATCTAACTTTCCAAATAACCAGTTGAGTAATTAACGCGTTTTGAGGTAGCATTACAGAGAAGTGTGATGGCAACGTGTGTGCAGACATGTGCATTAATTAGCTTCAGCCTCAGACTAATAATATGATTCATCCTGAGGGTCGTGCATCCGCCACAAGCCATCTGTCCGAATCTTTGCCCCCTCCCCTCTCTCTCTGGAATCGAATTCGGTGCAGTGGGTGGAGTTGCAGATAATTGGTTACGTAGAGCCTTGCCTTGGTGCGATTTCAAAACCCATTCAACCTTTACGGGTGTTCGTCCCCCTCCGCACCCACCACCACCTTTTTTCAGCCTCGGCCTACATTCGACGGCGTTCCAAGTTTGTCACGAAGACGGCTGGAATCGAACCCCGAGTCCACCGCTTTCGAGGAACGCAGCCTCGACAAACCCCCGGTGTCACAATACGGTGAAGACTTGAAGAGTCCGATCGGAGATCTTGAATATTAAACAAGAGAAAGTCTGACACAAAGAAATTTGGATAAAGTTTGTGGTAGAATAAAGAGTGGGGGTGCGGTATCCAGGCCAACGGAGGGGGGGGGGCGGCCAGACTTTGAAAGGAGGACGCCGATTACACGAAATTGTGAATGCCAACGCGTTGGGGTGCCGAGTTCGAGGCCCTCGATGACAATCTTCTTGCGACAGAAGATGCTCCTGCGGGTTGTGAGAGCTGTGGACATTCTTCTTTATGCCGCTGTAAGTTATCTGCTGTCCCCTGCTGCCAGCATCCAATTATTTGAAATTGGAATCATTTACACAGCAGAGCGGTCCACAAATTATGATCGGAAGGCAGCGCGGCCGTTCGCACGCACGCTATGCAAATGTACGGGCATAGAGCACACATGCAGACGCAGAAACACCAATTACGGACCCCGGCCGCCATAAATAAGTTTGAAGCAACTTGACGCATGCGTGGCTAACGCCCCTTGTTACGATAATTAAACATCCCGCGGCTGCTGGCTGCAAAATATAGTTATTGCAGCAAAAATAATGGCAATTTAAATTCAGATATTAATTTGTGTTTTAAACAAATTTAAGTCTTGAGTTATTTTCATGCATAAAGATAGCCAGCCGTGTGACAGGTGGCGGCTCCTGGTGTTGTCGAGAGCAAACAGCGGCATTCTCTCTCATTGTATGTAAATGCGGAAAATTAGGAATAAAATGGAAACTACATTACGGGTGAGTTATGGCGACGGCGATATTTCACAGAAAGCGAATATACTTGTGTGATTGTCACTTCGGTGCGGTTACGGTAGTTTGCTAATTTGCTAGCGGAGATGCGTTACAGGACTCCAGACACGAAGGCAATGTTTCGTAGGACGAAATCTTTTCTATTTGGGCGTGAACATTTTCTCCCCTTATCCCCGATGTTTCACTACAGCAATTTTCATTTCATGCAGCTGATTATGTTTAGAAATGGCCTCGATTGATAACAAAGTTTTCATTTCCTCATTGTGCGACATGAGAAAAGAAAAATTATTCAGTTATCTTCAAGAGAGAACAAATTTCAAGAAAAGTTACGGAAGCAAAAACGAAGATAACTAAATTCGTGACACATCTAGTGGGATTTCATAACCCACCGATTGGAAATTCTTATCTAAGCATGTCATCAGAAAGGCCTAGAATCTCATATATCTTCAAATGTAAAATGTTTTGCTAAAATAAATTAATTTTGCCTTCATCAAAAATACACACACATACAAGGTACTGATTTCTTTGTCATCGACTCCAGCCATTTGATGTGAAACGTCTATAATTACTCGACCTACAAGGAGAAAAATATTATAACGTTTTGACATGAAAAGTTTTTCTGTAAATTCTAACGTCATTTGTGATACCATGGGAACGTAAGTGTAAGATGAACTTCGTGCCTCGTGATTTTTCACGCGGTCCGTCTTGCTCCATTTTCTATTTAATGTGCCTCGAGACTTTAATCCTTACATCCATCCTTACCTAACCTAAAATTTACATAATTTGTCAAAACTAGAGACATTTCACGCAATCCAAGGAATTCCATTAAAATATCTTGTCACTTTTTTCTAAGAAGTATAGAACGGAATTTAGGAAAAAATCTATTTTTTTTTCCTTGATACATACAGGCTTGAGATTTAATATTAAAATTTTTCATGAACATATAGGTAGGAAATAAAGGAATTTTATAGTGCCTAAAAATGCCTGGTTCGACGTTAGTGCCTATTTTTAAGTTTTAAACACTTTTGCATAATTTTTCGTAACTGTTTACTGTTTTTCTTAACATCCTGTACTGTTTAAATTCCAAAACGGATAACAACAACTTCTTCCTAGCAGTGAACAACACAATAGAGAAGTAGGCTTACCTCCGTGCCACCCCTTCTCATTCTTACAATCTTTCAATCCTAAAATTCCAACTTTCAGTCGGCCTGGGTAGCGTAGAAGGTATAGCGCTGACCTTCTGTGCTCGAGGTTGCGGGTTCGATCCCGGCCCAGGTCAATGGCATTTAAGTGTGCTTAAATGCGACAGGCTCATGACAGTAGATTTATTGACATGTAAAAGACCTTCTGCGGTACAAATTATTATTATTATTATTATTATTATTATTATTATTATTATTATTATTATTATTATTATTATATCTTCCTCTGTCTGTCAGCAATTTAACACAAACTAGCTGGGTTGTATCCGAATAAGCATTCTCTTACATTCCAAGACAGATAACCTCTTCCTTTTTTCTCACCATTTGTAAGTACAGCAGTGAGCGACACAATAGCCACAATAGCTGCTGATCATCTGCTGTGAAGCAAACTATGGAATTGTGATTGGTGAATGAAAAATACTAACTTAAAGACAGAATGCCTTCATTTTGTGTATGCATGTGTACCCTTGTGAAATGTGTGGAAGTTTCTTTAATCCTAGAATTTTGCATTAAATAAATGTTGAATCTTATATTAGTGACAGTCTTTAACAAAAAACGTATATTTTTTATTTTATAGAGCCTAAATGAAGGAGTTTAAGAGCCTATTTTAGGCGCCTAAAATGCCTCTTTTTAGGGCCTAAAATTCCGCCCTCTACTAATAAGATAGCGGTAAGTAACAAATTGGAACAGCGTACACATACGTTTCCAAAAATGTTTATTTTAGAGAAATTAATTCTTCTTACAAAATTACACCGTGTTACAATCTTGTAGGGCTGATAAAAGAAGTTGTAAGAATTAAATTGAGAATAGGAAACGAAATTCGAAAACGCTTCGGTTAAGAACAGTAAACTGTAATAGTTGCTACTAAAATAATTATCACGAATCCAAGCACACTCTCTTGCATTCCACAGGGAAATTTACTAGAAGATCATGAATAATTCCAAAACACACCAAGAATTGAGAAATACTTCAGACAATTTTCCTATTTATAGGTGTAAACTTGAAGGTCTAAATACTTTAACATTCCTGCTCTTACATAATATGGAAGTCAAATTTGAAGTAGAAGCAAACAAGACGAAAACCTCAGCAGATGTTAAATTCTTCTCAGAAGCGGAGTATCAGAGTTATTGGACCAAAGGAAGAATAGTAAAATTCGGTTTATGGTTATTGAAACTCTGTTTTCTCCAGCCGTGGGACTGATGCCGGACGGTCTATGGCGAGTCCTCGGCCTCACTTCACTTCACCCCCATTTGGTCTGATTACCTGGTTGGGTTTTTCCCGAGGTTTTCCCCAACCATAAGGCAAATGCTAGGTAATCTTTTGGCGAATCCCCGGTCTCACTATATCTCGCCAAAAAATTGTAGAAAATTGCGAAATTGTAAAATTGTAAAAATAGTAAAAAAAAATTAAAAATTGTAAAAAAATTTTAAAATTGTAATTGTAATCTTGTAAAATTTGGACTTGTTCCAATTTTAAAGTTTCATTGCTAGTGTAAGGTCCATGGAATATAATAAATGAAATGAAAAAAAAAAGAAAAATACAGAGTGAATAAAATTCGATACCAAAAGAGTTAAAATTCTAATAGTTGACACTGAATCAAACATTCTTTTAAACAACCATAGGTATGAAATGCGTCATTGAAACGATCCAACTATTGTCGAAAAGACCGTCGTGTTTGCTTCCGGAATTAGTGTTCAGCAATACCTTGTATGGAACGCGCTATGCGAGCAGTTACTTCGTCCTTTTCGTCTCTCAGAGGACAAAGGAGAATTGTCAATTGGCCTGCAAGATCACAGGATCTCTCTCCCTGTGGTGCTGGATGAAAACCCCAGTTCTACAAACGAGTCGACGGCAATTCGGAAGGCCGTAGTCTGCTAGCGTTTGCGTTGAGAGAGACAGATAGATGGAGCAAGGCAACGTACAACATTGCCACATCGTACTTCACGCGCACGTGCGATGCAAATAGCGCAGGAGAGAATTTAAATTATCAAAAGACAATAATGACCTTAGCCGTTGATTACTGTAAGCATGACACCAAACAAACCCTGTTTTCTTCACTAACGATATTCTTTGCACGTTTCTCAATCCCACACCACA
This sequence comes from Periplaneta americana, assembly GCF_040183065.1. NCBI lineage: Eukaryota > Metazoa > Arthropoda > Insecta > Blattodea > Blattidae > Periplaneta > Periplaneta americana. The sequence continues at coordinate 113,034,938 of NC_091129.1, forward strand.
TGCTTCTGCAGTCGTTTCTTGCACGTTGGCAACGTTGCAGCCAGCATCAAGATGGCCGACAGCATTGTACTCGTCAACGTTTTTAAAATAATTATACACCTTAAAAAATATTTTCCGCACCTGCCTGTGCAATACTCGTCTTTTTACAGTCTCTTCTTCCATTTATTTATCTCACACATAGTAATTGTTAGTTTTGCTTATTCAGTGTATTGAAACACTCACACGTGAACAAACTATCTTGGGAAGTACTTGTTATTAGAGATGGGTAAAAAAATAGCTGGAACAGTTTATTTGAAACTGTTTCACAATTTCGATACGAAACAGTTTCGTGAAATAACCTGTTCCAACTGTTCCAAAAAGTGTTACACTGCTCCAGCGATCACTTCAACTTTCCACATTGTTCCAAGAGATAAACAGTTCAATTTCTTAACAGTTTTTTTCTTCTTTGTTGTCTGCAAAGGCCACGTGTAGCGCTATCATTGACCTCCAATTGAAAGTAGATATAATATTATCCATGTTTCACACGGCCTTCGTGCAACAATAGCCTATGGAGGATCGCGCAATTTAATTGTACGCATCAAATTCCCCAACAAATCTCCTAATTATTAGCTTTCCGTTGATGGAGAATATGTTCATGGTGACCTAACATAGTGTTAATTATTAATATACCGCGAAAAATATCATCGGCTAATATCGTTATTAAACTCTCCTAGGGTTATATGCGTTATTTTTACTAAAATCGATTTAATTTGAATTGTAGTTATATACTGTACCCTTAACAGTAACCTACGAAAAATGACTTTCGTTGTCATAATACACTGAACAGCTGATTTAAAGACGATTCAAGGGCTTTGAAACATGTTCCAGAAGCAGATGAGAGGTTGAAACAGTTGGAACACTTGGAACAGTTGGCATTGATGTTGTAAACATAATATTCTTATGAAACTGTTTCTTTGAAACTGTTATTTTGGAACAGCTTCGTTCATGAAACAGTTACAGTCGACGTCACATGCCAGAAATGCTACGGCGCATATAGTAGCCGACCGCCTTCCGAACTGCCGTCTAGTCTAGTTGACTCTGAGATGGATCTTGCGCGTATCTCTGAAGCAACCGCAACTTTCAAGAAAGACACCTCGCACCTCTAATCAAACACGATAACCTCTGCTTCGTCGTCGTTGACTTCGCAATGAGGTTAATGGCGGTCACTCTGAACACTTGTTGTATAATGTTTGATGATTAATTTAAACTGTGATACCAATTGTTTGTTTTCATATTTCCAAACATAACAACCTTCAACAATCTCTTCAGTACCTGAACAGGTTGACTAGTTCATCACAAATTACACTGCTTTTGCTTTGTTTTTGTCTTTGTCGCTAACCCTATTTCATTTAAATCGGAAACTATTTCTTGCTAGAGAACACCAATCCAGCTGGCATACCTCATCACCAGGGAAAGGATTTATATGTAAATACATATTTACTTATAAAGCTAATATAATTTATATTTTGCATTATCTTTATGTTTCACAATGTGTAGGGTTGAAAAATCCTACTTTTATTTTCCATATTTTTCCATATTTTAGAGTTTAGTACATATTTTCGTTAATTTCCATATATTTTCCATATTTCATATAAAACAGTCCATATTATATTAGGTTTAACAATAAAACAAAACAAAATTCCATTAACTTTTAAAAATACATTTCAACAATAGAGATTTAAACACATGTTCAGTAATCCCTTTAACATCAGAGTTATTTGAAAATTAGCAGTCCTATCAACAATGGGAAAGTAAGTTACAAAACTGTATTAATTTAATTTAAAATTTTTAACAGACTTCAGTTGTGCAGCTCAACAGTTAAATGCCAGTCAGAGTACACATAGGTTCAGTTTTGTAAATCATACTATAAAGACGGTAAATATGCCAAAAGTACGTCATTCAGTCAATTTAAAATCAAAACTAACAAGTTACATTTCAGAATTTAAAGAAGATGGTTTATCAACTGACAATAAAATATTATTTTGTAATTTGTGTCAGTGTGCAGTATCATCTACACAAAAGTTCCTGGTGCAACAACACATTACAACTAGTAAACATCAGGCCAACAAACAACTAAATTCCAAGCAGAGACAATTGTTTTTAACACAACCAACAACATCGAATGTAAGATCTGAGTTTAACATCGACCTGTGCCGTTCTCTCATCTCTGCTGATATTCCTCTCTACAAACTAAAGAATAAGGTCTTCAGGGAATTCCTTGAAAAATATACTCAACATACAATCCCGGATGAGTCAACACTTAGGAAGACGTATGCTCCATCCATCTACGATGAGACAATACAGAAGATAAGAGATGAAATTAAAGATAGTTCAATTTGGGTTTCCATTGATGAGACTCCCGACAAAGAAGGTAGACTTGTTGGTAATGTAGTTATCGGTTTGTTAAGTGAACAATATTCTGAACGAATTCTTTTACATTGTGATGTTCTAGAAAAGTGCAATAACAAAACTATAGTTAAACTGTTCAACGAAGCTATGGGTATCCTGTGGCCAAAGGGTATTATGTACGATAATGTGTTATTCTTTATTAGCGATGCTGCCCCTTATATGGTCAAAGCTGGACAAGCATTATCTGTTGTATATCCTAAATTGACTCATTTTACTTGTGTGGCGCATGCATTTCATCGTGTGGCAGAAGTGGTCAGAGACAATTTCCCTAAAGTAGATTTGTTGATTTCATCAGTGAAAAAAGTATTTCTCAAAGCTCCCAGTAGAGTTAACGTGTTGAAAGAAATGTACCCTGAAATTCCATTGCCACCAAAGCCAATTTTAACTAGATGGGGTACATGGCTAGAAGCAGTTGAATATTATGCCGAACATATAGACTCTATTAACAATGTTCTCCTTGCATTGGACTCTGAAGATGCAGTCTCAATTGATACTGCGAAAACAGTTACCTGTGACATAAGTGTGAAGAATGACTTAGCTCACATTCAGCATACATTTTCATGCATCATAAAAACGCTCAAAAGTCTCCAAAATAGGCACCTTTCACTATCTGAAAGTTTTGAAATTATAAATAGTACTGTGGAACAACTGAATCGTGGTAGAGGTAAAGTTGCAGATGCAGTAAGAGCTAAGGTGGACACTGTACTTTCAAAAAACCCTGGATATGAAGAACTACAAAAGGTTGTTGCTGTGATGAGTGGTGAATCAACAGTGAAGATTAACTTGGACTTATCCCCAGCAGACATTGTGAAATTGAATTATGTACCAGTTACTTCTTGTGACGTCGAACGCTCTTTTAGTCAGTATAAATCTATCCTCAGAGACAATAGAAGAAGATTCACTTTTCAGCACTTGAAAGAAATGTTTGTAACCTATTGTTATGGTAACAGACAATAAAAATTGTGTTTTGTTGAAACTACATTGGAAGATAAGGTACGTCCATTATATTTTTTGTTTAGTTTGATTAAAATGTACCAATATTTAACGTACATAGTCATTTTTTTATAATTTTAAGTCCATATTTAATTCCATATTTTGGTAAAAATCCATATTTAATTCCATATTTTGGTAAAAATAACTACATATATATTTACATATTTCATATATTTTTAGTCCATATAAATCCGTTCCCTGCTCATCACTTTATGTCATGAAACTTGTACAGTTATTGCAGGTTATACAATACAGCGGTGTTAATACGCTAGTAAATTATTAACACTAAGCACCAGGGAAAAGCCAGGCGTTTATGTCCGTAGCTTTTAGAGGCATAGTTGTACTCACTGCATGGAAATTATATAAGTGCTTAACAAATTGTGTTGAATATCGAAATTAGGGAAATTCTGTGTAATGTAATTAGCGTAGTGGCGAAACTAGTGAAGAAGGAATAATTGTTTTTTCTTACACTAATAAGATGCGATTTACATTTGAGTTATGCCGTTCGTATTTTATTAGCACCATCACCTCCATCATCTTTTTCTTCTGTGTCATCAGATTTATTCTCATGACAAACACAAAAACCCTTTTGAACAAAAGAAAATGGAGTAATCTATCTTCTGCTTAATCGTCCCACATTTCTACGTGCAACGGGTCTCTATTCTAATAATGGTCTGACTAGCATACACTCTATATATATATATATATATATATATATATATGTGTGTGTGTGTGTGTGTGTGTGTGTGTGTGTGTGTAATAAACTGTATAATCTTAATATGTTACACTTCTTTTTAGAGGCTAACTGTAATCTTTTCTCATATGTCAAATATTTTGACCTGCTGCCATCTTATCTCTCAAAGTAGTCAACAAAAAATATATGTTACAGAAAATACATTAAATATTCTTACGGTATACTTTTTGAAATAATAGACTATTAGAAATTTTCTCAAAATTCTTATTTCTGCTGCAATAGAAGTTACAGTTAGAAATACGACATAGGTATCTACATTGAATAATACGTTATTAGAGTGCACTATGTTATAGTTGTCAAAGTCTGCATGTACGGTGGCGCAGAAAACAAGATTTTTGCAAGAATGTGGCTCAGGGAACAAGGGATTTTGCAAGTTTGTGGTTCAGGAAGCAAGAAATTTTGCAAGTATGTGGCTCAGGGAACAAGGGATTTTGCAAGTTTTTAGTTCAGGAAGCAAGAGATTTTGCAAGTATGGACTCAGTGAACAAGAGATTGTCTAAGTAGGCCTATATGATTCAGGGAGCCAGAAATTTTTCAAGTATGTAGCTCAGGAAGCAAGAGATTTGCAAGTATGTGACTCAGAAAGCAAGAGATTTCGCAAGTATGTGGCTAAGGGAACAAGAGATTTTGCAAGTATGTGGCTCAGGGAGCAAGAAATTTTGCAAGTGTGTGACTCAGAAAGCAAGAGATTTTGCAAGTATGTGGTTCAGAGAGCAACAGATTTCGCAAGTATGTGGCTCAGGGAGCAAGAGATTTCGCAAGTAGGCTATGTGGCTCAGGGAACAAGAGATTTTGCAAGTTTGTGGTTCAGGAAGCAAGAGATTTTGAAAGTATATGGAGCAGGGAGCAAGAGATTTCGCAAGAATGTGGCTCAGGGAACAAGAGATTTTGCAAGTATGTGGCTCGAGGAGCAAGAGATTTTGCAAGTGTGTGGCTCAGAAAGCAAGAGATTTTGCAAGTATGTGGCTCAAGGAGCAAGAGATTTCGCAAGTAGGCTATGTGGCTCAGGGAACAAGAGATTTTGCAAGTTTGTGGTTCAGGAAGCAAGAGATTTTGAAAGTATATGGAGCAGGGAGCAAGAGATTTCGCAAGAATGTGGCTCAGGGAACAAGAGATTTTGCAAGTATGTGGCTCGAGGAGCAAGAGATTTTGCAAGTGTGTGGCTCAGAAAGCATGAGATTTTGCAAGTATGTGGCTCAGAGAGCAACAGATTTCGCAAGTATGTTGCTCAGGGAGCAAGAGATTTCGCAAGTAGGCTATGTGGCTCAGGGAACAAGAGATTTTGCAAGTTTGTGGTTCAGGAAGCAAGAGATTTTGAAAGTATATGGAGCAGGGAGCAAGAGATTTCGCAAGAATGTGGCTCAGGGAACAAGAGATTTTGCAAGTATGTGGCTCGAGGAGCAAGAGATTTTGCAAGTGTGTGGCTCAGAAAGCAAGAGATTTTGCAAGTATGTGGCTCAGAGAGCAACAGATTTCGCAAGTATGTTGCTCAGGGAGCAAGAGATTTCGCAAGTAGGCTATGTGGCTCAGGGAACAAGAGATTTTGCAAGTTTGTGGTTCAGGAAGCAAGAGATTTTGAAAGTATATGGAGCAAGGAGCAAGAGATTTCGCAAGAATGTGGCTCAGGGAACAAGAGATTTTGCAAGTATGTGGCGCAGGGAGCAAGAGATTTTGCAGATATGTGGCTCAGGGAGCAAGAGATTTTGCGAGTAGTGTGGCGCACGGAGCAAGAGATATTGCAAGCGGTATGACACTGGAGTTGTGTGACCTCTGTGTGTTTTGTACAACTGTAACACGAGTTGTGTTGTGTTGAAAACAATGGCAGACGGAGCACACGCCCTTGATTAATACGAGCAATAATAACACGGTGGAGCAGATAAATCCTGCGGCACGTATTAGTTCGTCAGAGCCTGCTGACAGCGCGCACACCGGGTGCCCCGTAACTAGTACACCCAGCGTGACGTCATGCCATTGCTGGAGAACATGCCAAAATGCTACAGCATCACTCCTCTCCCTCTCTTTCTCCCCTTCCCCTCTTTGCCCTGATTACGGCCGCAATTCTGGACTGTGTCTTATTTTCGTTTTGAATATAACAGCCGGGCAATGTGAACGATAGAGCTAAGACGCAACTTTTATGCTGCGTGGAAAAAACTGTAATGAGTCGAACCTTTCCTCCGGTACGGATCAAAGGATTTGACCCTTACGATGGAAGGAGTACCATCATAATATACTGTAAGTTCCTTAGCTTGCCGCTTTGTGGGCAGATGAGCTACTCAAGAGTGTGGCGTATTCTCAGAAATTGGTTGAATGTAATTCATTCTTTTTAACAGAACTTGGTGAAGTATATCAGCAAAATATTGTGTGACTACACGTCTACAAATTTCACGAGTGCAGTAAACCCTGCTCTGTATAGGCCTATGTAGTTTCAAATGAGGCTCCGGTTTGTTCGAAATACGGAATTTGGTCCTATATTATTATTTTTCGTTAACATGTCGCAAACCTATGATACTGGTCTTTCAGTTTTATTTTCTTTCCGAAAGATATCACGCCCGGGTTCAATCCCGCGACTTTGGATCCAGTGACAAGTTGGTGACTACTAGGCGACTGAATACGCAGGCATGTACCGCTCTATGTTGGAATATTATTGTCGCGACAAAGAAATGATACCCCTACGGTCGCAGCATGTGTGGGCGTACACCTGACTTTCACCGCATCACATATCGTTGTCCATTCCACGTGGTTCTCTCATTCGGAACGGTGCGGGCTGTATTGAAATCTGAATTGTAGTGTGGCGATGGAGTAGTCTAAGGAATAATGAATTACATTTATCAATATAGCCTACCAAATGAAAGAAAAATAATACATAATCCGAACTAGGCCTATTCGTAATTAGTGATAAAAATTTTCCCCAATATTTTAAATCAGACAATTTTCTCGTTATTAATAAATATTTTAGCGTATTGATTACACTAAATCCATAGTTTTTCTGGTATAATTTTGTATTTTCCTCAAATTATCCCATTATTAAGCAATTTTTATTATATTGACTTAGCTAAGTTTTATAATTTCACTGATATACTGTAATTATGTATTTTTCTGAAAAGTTTCTGCATATTAAGTAATTTTTTAGCTTATAGATTTTGCTAGATTTTTATAGTTTTACTAATATAGTGTGAAGGTTGGTAATATTGTGATAGTTCTCGTTGAGAATTTATTACAATTTTACTGATCGAGAGGTAGATTTTTTTTTTTTTTTTTTTTTTTTTTTTTTTGCGTCAACGTATTAAGGGAATGTTCGTGGACAAGTTTCTGCACAAAACCGGCCCTTCTCTCGCTTAGTAAAATTGTAATGAATTCTCAAACAGAACTATCACAATATTACCAACCTTTACCCTAGTCCTAATTATGTATTTTCCTGAAAATTTTCCCCTTATTAAGCAATATTTGGCTTATAGATTTTGCTACGTCTTATAATTATTTTACTGATACATGCCTAATTATGTACTATTCCCTTTATTGAGCAATTTTTTAGCGTATTGATTTTGTTAAGTTTTATAATTTTACTGATTATAAATTTTTCTGAAAATTTTCCTCTTATCAAGCAATTTTTTAACTTATAGATTTTGCTAGGTTTTATAATTATACTGATATGTGCCTAATTATATATTTTCCTTAACAGTGTTCCTTGTGTTAGCAATATTTGATTTTGATTTTGCTAGGTTTTATAACTTTACTGATATATGCCTAATTATATGTTTTTCTGAAAATTTTCCCTTTATTAAGCAATTTTTAGCGTATTCATTTTGCCAAGTTTTATAATTCTACTGATATAATTAAGTATTTCTCTGAAAATTTTTCCCCCTATTAGGCAATTTTTTAGCTTATAGATTTTGCTAGGTTTTATAATGTTACTGATATATGCCAAATTATGTATTTTCCTGAAAATTTTCTCCTTATTAGGCAATATTTGGCTTATTGAGTTTGCTAGGTTTTATAATTTTACTGATATATGCATAATTACGTATTTTCCTAAAATTGTTTCTCTTATTAAGCAATATTTAGTTTATACATTTGCTAGGTTTTATAATTTTACTGATAATGCCTAATTATATATTTGCCACAAAATTTTAATACAATGACCGCATATTGTTACTCATAGTTTTTTCGTATGTTATGATTTCCCTGAGATCAGCCAAATGTTTCCCACCATAATCACATCTCAAAATAGATCCTCCAATGTCATACAAGTAACACAGACACTTTTCATGCACAGATTTGTTTTGCAGGAAAAATAAACAGTGTGTAACCTAGTGGGACTTACCGCCCACTCTGTAGATTAGAAAGGGTTCCGCTGCGGTAAAGTTTGAGATTTCGACCAATTGGACCCCCACGTCCTCACACACATTATTATGTACCACTGTGACACAGCCATCATCTTCCGCTCTATATTCAAATAACCTCAACCTGCTTATAGAATAGAAATTAGGAAGGTCTCCGTTGTGAAATTTTCGCAGTCTCCTCCTCCTTTGTTCTGCCGACTCTTTGTTTTCAAACAATACTAATAACACAAAACATGTACTAGTATATAAGCTGTCTGAATTACGCTAGCTCCCCACCAGACTTTCTTCCGTCCTCTCTTTTTACTTTCTCCATTCATTCATTCATTCATTCATTCATTCATTCATAGTGTTCTACCCAAGAGCAGGTCGTTGACTGCAAACCCAGCATTCTCTAGTCTTTCCTAGTTTCTGCCTTCTTCTTTGTCTCCTCATATGACTCATATATCTTAATGTCGTCTATAATATATCTTCTTCTACCCCGAACTACTGGAAGGAATGGTGAACTTTCTCATTTTGATATGCAATATAAAGAAAAAATAATTTTCACAAAAGTGGCTTTTTTCATAATTTTTACGCTTTTGTATTAATTCAATTCCTTTATCATGTTGCGAATATTGTCCTTTATAATTTATTTTTGCTTCTGATTGAGGTTCTGGCTGATAAATACATCTATTAGCCTATATCAGGCAGTACCGTTCATCTCACTTGCATATTGTTTATATGCATCTGAAGTCAGATTAGTGTAATATGTTACTAGTCAGCGATGTATGCAATAGAGGAGCAAAGGAACTGGCCACACTACTCCATTATCTCCTGGCTTAGTTGCCTCATGAGTGATGATTTATTGTGTCGCTTATGAGGATCAAACCTATCTTCGGACAGTTGACTAAACAGCAACAATATTCTGTAGGACCAAAAAAATAAAATAAAAAAATAATAATCTTTACGTAGATTAAACAACAACACTTTATTTTCTTGAACTAGTTTCAAAAGACACACTCATAAATGTAATGAAATCGTTTAATATGCACTCAGAAATACAGTATGACCTTTCGTTTTCTGAATTGCACACAAAAGAGTTTCTTAATGATCACGAAAGTAAGACATTTAACTTCTTTTACAGACATTCAACATTGTACAGTTGAGGCACGTAGTCTAAGTTAAATTTTAATAAAGTTTCTTAAAATGGCTCTAGGCCTATATATTGTAATATCTTTTTTTTTGTGAAAATTGTCATTTAATTATGAAATAATTGCGGTTTATAATGAGACAGAAAAATCACAGTAAAAAAAAAACAAAATTATTTGCACTGAGTACTTGCTTCAAGAGTTTCGACACATTACGAGTGACTGTATACATTTCAAATGAAAAATTTCTCCTTATTCCTGAAAAATACATTTTCTTTTTTCCTAATGAAGTGTTCGCTACCAAATCTTCTATTAGAGAACTGACCACCAAGCGCCTAGCTTTGTTGTGTTTTGGCATGTTCACTGAACAGCAGGCCTGAAGTGTATACGCCGTGCTATACTCCATACTGTACATAACTACACTATTGCGGATTGATAGCAGCCTCTAGGTAACCAAACGCAGAACTCTAGTCATCAATAAATGAGTTAAGAAGTGCGGGTGACAATGGTCACTGTTGTCTGACAGATATTTTTGGTGTGAATAATTTTCGCCTACTATAATTTTATTTTGTACGTGAAAGGCATTAAACCGCTCTTGTCAGAAGTACTAGAATGCCTTTCACACATTATTTTCCACATTGTTTTCATGTTAACTTTGTCGAACGTCTTCTCCTAGTCTACAAACATTGTAAATATTAGTCGATTCAATTCTCTTCGCTTTTGCACTGTCTGGTTCGTTGTAAAGTGCAAAGTTTTTGCAAGATCTGCCTTTCTGAAAGAATATTGCGTTCCTCTACTGCTAGTTAAAAAGCCTTACAAGACATTCGCAAGCAGCAGAAATTCCTAGCCGCATGATCAGCGAGGTCATCGCTTCAGACAAGACAAGAAAAACACAGCACAAGGGAGATACACCCAGTCCCTGTGGGAGTGAAGATAACTCTCCACTTTTCTCTCTGGACTCGAGCCCAAGTTCGCTAGATTTCAAGCTAGAAGCGCCACTACCAGAGACTAAGCGATAAAGCAATTTATCGTGATTTTTTCCCCTGCTATCATTCCATCAATTCCATCATCATCTCATTATGGCCCCACCACAAGGAAGTGTCTGGCCGTGCCAGACAGCAATGTAATGAATCATCCGACTCATAGGAGGGGTTTCAGATTTGACCAGCCACTTGAGTTTAATATTTTCAAATCGCGTGATTTGAGTAGATGTAGCTTATTAAATTTACTTCAATTCTCAGAAAATAGCTACGGTACTCATATGTTGAAATATATTGAAGCTTGAATTAATAATCGTAAATAATTCTTTCAGTAAAATTACGACGGTTATTGAAATGACTATTAACGAGTGACGTAAAGCATAAGCCCATGTTCCAACGATAATTGAAGGATTCAGAACCAAAGTGGGCCAAGCGCCATTTACTAAAACCGTAGAAAACAAAGGTTAAAATGAAGTTACTACCATAATTCAGCGGAAACATATACCAAGTAATATAAAGTATAAACATTAAAAGTAAATGATATGTCAATCTTCGTTAAACTATGGTATTCACTTAACTTTAACTCTTGCTTTCTCCGTTTTTAATGAATGGCGCTTGGCCCACTATGGCTCTGAACCCTTCAATTATTCGTCCTGACAGTAGAACTTAACCAACTATAAGTATCTATCTTGTCTGTTATAATTTTGAACAAAATTATATATTACAAGAAATATCAACCCTTAATACTATCTCATTGAGTTAGTTTAATAAAAAAATGCTTAATTCTAATGGGACTGTTTCATACACTGCTAATTTTTTCAAATATTGTTGGGACAAGTTACTTGGTTGAGATTTTTCCGGGGTTTTCCCTCAACCCATTAAGAGCAAATGCTGGGTAACTTCTCGACGCTGGACTCTGGACTCATTTCGCTTGCATTATCACTTTCATCCCATTCATACCTAGATAAAGTTAGTAGTTGATAAAGCTTCGTAAAATACCAATTAAAAAAAACATTTCCAAATACGGTAAAACCTCTATATAATGCCCTTGAAGAATCATATGGAAATCGCGCTGTAAGCGGAAAAAAGTTGTAAGTGTGGAAATTTTCGTAAATGCACGCTTTCAAAATGCAACATTTACTATATTTTGTTGAGAGTAAATATGATACATAATTTTATATGAAAACAATTGCTGGACACAATTAAAATGTTCTTTTAACGGCATCTGTTGCATCTCATTTGTCCCTTTTACATATTTGATTTGATTTTGAATTAATTAAAATTATAAGTTCATATACATAGGCCTATTTAAACTGTATAGTTTGCACCCAAGAGAGAATCTGCTCGTGCTTAGGATAGTTCCAGGTATATAATATAATACTAGAAATCAAGTGGTAGGCTATAGTTAAAATTCTGAGTAGAAAAATAAGGAATACACAAATTGCAAAAAAGAAAAAAATTAAATATCTGTACGAAAAAAGTTAAATAATGAGCAGCTTCAATTTAAAGAAATGTAATAATCCATTCTCATATTGAACATGTTATTAAGGTTACTTAATTCTGGATTTATTTTAATAAACTGATTCTACATGGTGAACCGTACGTAATGTCATTAATTTCAGGGGGTTATTCTTTGAGATATTTCAAACAAAAACTTAATACAGTTTTGATCGTTTTTGCTTCCTTTTCGAGATAAAAATTGTTTTATATGAAACATTTCACAGCTTGTTTTGGGAAAGTCGTTGATTTAATTCCCAATATGCTTAATCAATTTAAGAGAGCAATGTATTATGATAATAAATGCTTGAAAGAATTTTAGTTTTACCCTTTAAATGTGCAGAAATTTGATCCGAGCGAATGTAATTTTTCGTTCTGCAAAAGAATTTTACAAAAAAAAAAATCTTAAGAACAAAAATAATTAATTAACCTTATAAGTCCCATAAAATTATCTAGTAGTTAATTTGCACTTTTAGTTTGAAAACTGTTTTTAATTCTCTCAGAATAGGGGCTTTTATAAATGAGTAACTCATCGGCTTTCATATTTTAAGTTTTGTTTATGCATATCTAGTTGTATTTCCTTTTCTTTCAAGAGCAAAAAATATAATGAATTCACGAAGCCATTAGAATTGGAGTCACGAAACAAATTAATATTTCAAATACATAATATATGTTAAACAAAAAGCATAAGACCTACATCCACAAGCGACTTCATAGGCCGTTAGGAGCTGCCATCCAGCGGAAATTTTTTTCTATTGATGTTACACTTTTGACCATTGAATGAGCAGACAGTATAAGCAATCATCGGATGTCTGGATGCGTTCGAACAAGCGGGGGTTCAATGTTATGAACACAAAATTGTGAAGAAATTAGGCGTGTCGAGTAATCAACAGGTTTTGAGAAACAAATTTTAAGTATTCTTTTATGAAGCAAAGACAAAGGAAAACATGTCATTTAGCACTTCCTCCCCAGCTATTTATGCCCCATTTATGTATTTACTTGTTGAAAATTAATTTTATTTGTACTATTTTTATATTCACTAATTTTTCGTCCTCCCTTCTATTTGATTTTTCCTCAAGCTCAGGGTTACAGCTGTACCCCACTCGGTACGCCGCACAGTGTGCAATAACTCAAATCTAGCTGGACAAAATTAATAACTTCTCTGCATTCCAATGGATTGTTATGAAACTTTGTACAGACCTTATAAATAGCATATTTTTTGTGTACAAACTCTGTCTACATTTGTGTGCGAGGAACTATCCCTTTATATGGGGGTGGTTTTAGACTAAAGTAATAACTTCCTTCCCATCTAACAGATTTTTATGAAAAAGTGTACGGAAGTTACAGGTAGAATATATTTTTTGTGTACAAAATACTGTATATTTACGGTTCCATAAGAGGAAGTATCCCTTTATAGGGAGTGCATTTACGCAAAATTAACTTCTCTCGTACATAACAGATTTTTATGAAACTTTGTACAGGAGTTACAGATAAAATATATATTTTTATGTACAAATTCTGATTACATCTGTATCCTACCTGTAGGTATAATTGTTGTACAAAGCTTCATAAAAATATATTATATAGGAGAGAAGTTATTAATTTTGTCTAAATGCACTACTATAAAGGAGCAGTTTCTCTTATGAGACATAATCAGACTTTGTAGACAAAAAATAGAATATTCCACCTGTAACTTCTGTATAAAGTTTCATAAAATCTGTTAGATAGGAGAGAAGTTATTAACTTTGTTTAAATGCACCGGCTATAAAGGGGTAATGTTTCTTCTGCAAACGTAATCCGAGATTGTACAGAAAACATGTGTGCCACCTGTAAGCCATGTACAAAATTTCGTAACAATCCGTTGGAATGCAGAGAAGTTATTAATTTTGTCCAGTTAGTGATTTGCGTTCTGATTCACTGTGCGTTTGTTCAATGTATTTTTAACCTCATGTTTGATGTCATGCGAATAATTTTGCAGGCCTAAAACACCCAGAAGTGATTAAAAACTTCCTTATTCCAAGATTCTTTTCTGCTGTTAAGCAAAATATGGAACAGTTACCGTATGCTCCACCACTGAAAAAAATTAATTACTGGTAAATGTGCAAGAACGCGTAAACTTTGAAACAGGGATTCAACACTCTAAATGATGCTGTATTAAATGGTAAAAGAATTGTTGTAACCGAACGTGACTGGCTATATTAAAACTCGCATTTTATTTTGAGAACCTTAAAAACAATATATATTTTTTCAATTGTAATGTTTAAACACTTATGTAAGAAGAATAATACTTTACAAACTTGTAATTGAAGTTACATTAGCAAGAACGTACCTATCTGAACAGATTCCATTTCTCACAACACAATAAATCACTAACAATTAGCTCTTTTTCATCCACATAGTAAGCCTCTCTGTCTACGGCTGAACAAGAGCGAGAAGTGATAGGAAGATCTCAATGTTCATACCCTTCTAAATATAGCTTGCCGCTGATAAAACAGTAAAAGCTATTACTCGCAACATTCTTCAGATGTTAAAGAACATGAATTCATATTCACCTATGCCTAACTAAACAAGTCGAAATTTGATTCTTGTCTTACATAAGTATTTAAACATTACAATTGAAAAAAAAAATATTGTTTTTAAGGTTCTCAAAATAAAATGCGAGTTTTAATATAGCCAGTCACGTTCGGTTACAACAATTCTTTTACCATTTAATACAGCGTCATTTAGAGTGTTGAATCCCTGTTTCAAAGTTTGCGCGTTCTTGCACATTTACCAGTAATTAATTTTTTTCAGTGGTGGAGCATACGGTAACTGTTCCATATTTTGCTTAACAGCAGAAAAGAATCTTGGAATAAGGAAGTTTTTAATCACTTGTGGCTGTTTTAGGCCTGCAAAATTATTCGCATGACATCGAACATGAGGTTAAAAATACATTGAACAAACGCACAGTGAATCAGAACGCAAATCGACAAAATTAATAACTTCTCTGCATTCCAACGGATTGTTATGAAACTTTGTACATGACTTACAGGTGGCACACATGTTTTGTGTACAATCTCTGATATGACCCTTTTATAGCCGGTGCATTTAAACAAAGATAATAACTTCTCTCCTATCTAACAGATTTGTTGAAACTTTATACAGAAGTTACAGGTGGAATATTCTATTTTTTGCCTACAAAGACTGGGAGAATTGCACACTGTGACCGGTTTAAAATTGCAGCAGTAGACCATCATGGATGATTGAAGACTCATAACTATCTTACAAAGGTGAATGCCCTCTACAGTTGATACGCCATAAATAAATGACTAAATAGAACAAAACACTTGCGTAATACGAATTGTCTGCTTGCCAGGTGCTGGCGTCGTCTTTGTTCTGCGGGCTCGAACTCTCGTGCTTCAAGTCCGACCCTCTTCCTACTTAATTCTCTCAATCGCTCCAAGTGGACATGACCCTCGCTTACCCTTGCGCCTGTCATTTTCGATATCGAACTGACGAGGATGTCAGCTCAGAGTTATTTGATATTATTACCCTTCGCCCAGCTTCCGACGACGGAGTGACCAAGTTCAACTGATGGGCTGAAACTTCGGTGCACGTCTAACAGTCGGTTTTACCAGCGTTCGTCAGAGTTTACCGCTGCTGTCTGGTTAAAGTAAGAGCTGTTTCATCAAAGATCCCTGACGACCCGTCAGTTTGACATTTCTGTAGTTGTTTATGTACACAGAGTTTTCAAAAGTAACGTCAACATCATCATCTGCGTTACGGTATGGACCATAAGATCCATTCCACTCCAATCAAATCAAAACTGGTCCCGCCAGCTTCTTGTGGGTCTTCCTGGGTTTCTTCTCCCACGAGGGTTGTGATTGTACAGGGACATCATTTTATTTTTACTTCAATTTTTATTGTACCTGAGTTTTTGAATGTACTTCACTCCCACCCCTTCTACTAATGAAGTTCAACCGTCCTCCACACAGATCCAAGACCGCATATACAGTCATAGTAGCCTTACGGTCATAGTAAACAGTACGTTCCAAAAATATGTTCGCGTCTTCCAGTGACGAAAGAGCTTTCAATATTGCATCATTTTCCATTTGTCTACGTCGGATCCCGGTTTCCCCCACCTGCTTCTATTCGCCTCTCTGTAAATGCTAGTGGCTAGGCTGTCTTAGCTTTTTTCTGAGAACATTAATTTCTGTTAGGAATTGAACGTCTACGTAATATTATACCCATACAACTGTTTAAAATAACTTAAATAAAAGGGCCTCGTTAAGTAATTAACTGTCACGTGATTTTCCCCCTTTATACAACCCTGCGACAAAACCACTTGTACAGTAGATAGCATGTCAGTAATTTTATCTTTTCGGGTCGGGCAGAAGATAGAATTGACAGTACGTAAGGTACTCTTTTATAGAGTAGGTACAGAATTATTTCAACATGAGTTACTGATTAGAAGCACGAACCTGGTAATTGGAATTACGTACAATAGTCTATAGTGCGATAAATGCACATTAGAACTGAAGCCTGTATCGAAATGAACGGCCACCGTTTTCAAAAATGTGTTTAAATATCCATATTATGATTATTTTTAATTTAACTTCATTCTCTATAGTGTACGCTAATGTGCTGTAGACAGTATAATATACACTGCATAGGCTAATGAATACGTCCGCATGGAAAGCTCAGTTCGTGAGTAAAAACACTCATTGTTAATACTGTACTGTATTTTGATTACACAAAAATCTAATGAAAATTATCAAACTCAAAATCGCGATATTTTCTAGTTTACGTAAATGGATGAACTACTTTTCTTCCCTCCTATACCTAGTAAAGTGATTTGTTTGTATATTACGCCAGTATCATCGAACTCCAGTCGTGGAAGGGGGTAGCAAACGTTGTTTCCTGTTCTTAATGGTTGGTCCAAGGGTATAGCCAGGTTAATATTAGAAATGTTAGTAAAAATAAAATGATGTCTCTGTATATTGTTCTAGTAATTGTTGTTTCTGGCATACGCTGTATATGCTCCCTCCAATTGTTTTGATCTCTTCTTATTATATCTATAATGTTATGCATTTTTAATTCGGATCTAATGTATTCACTTCTCTTTTTATCAAATAGTGTACAACCAGCCACAAATCTCAAAAATTTCATTTCAACAGCCTCAATTCTTCTCTCGTCTTTCTTCCTTAAAACCCAGTTCTCGCATCCATACAATAAAGCTGGTAAAGCCATAATTTTTTTAAACTTTAGTAATGTTCCTTTCCGAACTTTCCTACCTAAAGTTCGACGTATTGTTCCATAAAAATAATTAAAAGCATTAACTTATCATCTATTTCTCGGCTCTTGTCATAAGTGACGTTAAAGCCTAGATATTTGAACGTATTCACTTATTCTATGATTTTATTGTTCAGTACAATTTTTGTTCTGATTGGGTAAGATCCTAGGAATGCCATTTTGTTTTATCTGTGGAGGTGATCATATTATATTTACTGACAACTTCATTAATTTAATAATTGTTATTTGCAGATCATTTTCGTTACGGCTGACAATTACTCGACCGTCTGCAAATAAAAGTGCTGTAAAATTTACATTGTCAATATTAAAATGTTTAATCTTCTCAAACCAAATTCTAAAGTAACGTTTGATTGCAATTAAAATTGAATGAGAGGGATTTGGACAAAAGCTCAAACACATGAATCCTTGTATAGTAAAACCGGACTAATTGGGGGGGGGGGATAAGTTGACCGGTTTAACGAAAGTCCGGATTAGCTGAAATAACCTAAAAGAACAGTAGAAAGTGTATTAAAACTCCATTTATAGCAACAAAACATGCTTATTAAAGGGCATAGGCCTAAATACTCTATACAGTACAGTAAAATATGTAATCGATAATAATATTTGTTTGTATAGTTTAATTACTTTAATGCAAATTTGATGGATTTTCTTATTTTTAATTCTATAGGTGCAATATTGTAATTATTGTAATTCCATAGTTCTAATGTATAAAAGTAAGTCTTAAAACATAGTTGTGTAATTTTTCCAAACCCATCGGTTTTTTTTGCCTGCCCGGATTAAGCGAAGTCCGGTTTATCGGGGTACGGATTAACGAGGTTTTACTCTATTTAAAAAGACATATTTTTATGAAACAAAATACTTTCTTTTTTTTTTTTTCCACGACCGGGAGTGAATGTAGGTTTCTAGATTACCAAAATCGGGATAGATGTAACATTTCTTCCCTAAGTAGACAAAGTAGTAAGAGTATTTCTCTCCCAAAAGGGTGAGAAGTATAACTTAACAATGAAACATATCAATCGTTATTGCTGTGACATTTCTTTTTTTCATCAGCGACCTGGGTAGTGCAGTCTGTATAGCGCTGGCTTTCTGTGCTCGAGGTTGCGGGTTCGATTCCCGCTTAAATGCGACAGGCTCATATCAGTAGATTTACTGGCATGTAAAAGAACTCCTGCGGGACAAAATTCCGGCACACCGGCGACGCTGATATAACCTCGGCAGTTGCGAACGTCGTTAAATAAATCATAATCTAAAATTTTTAATTTTCCTTTGCATCTGTGCATATGCACGCAATAAAATAGCTCCAGCGAACTTCAATAATAAGAATTTCAGAAATGAAATGCAACAGTTTATTCCCGGTCGCAGAAAAATTAGTATACCTAATCCACGGGATCAAAACACAATTTTTCCCTCAGGCTACAATCATGTACCTCGGGAAAAATCATGTGTTTCTCTCTCTCTTACTGTGTAATATATTGTTTTTCGGCTGTTGTGCGAGTGATGACGTCATCGAAATTAATTGGTATCCTATAGTTTTTCTCTCGTTATTCATGGCCCTATAGAACATGTGACCCTTCACGCCTAGCAATATTATTACAAAATAGAACCTGTTTATACTCGTAGCTTCGAAACTTTGCACATGTAAGTCCCAGCGCACGATGGACTATTCAGAAATCCTCTCAATACGACCATCTGAAAGCTAAAATATTGTTATTCAGTCCTTTTTTCTATAGGTACAGATACTCTAAATGCATCACTGTTTTTTTTTTTTTTTTCAGAAAATTGCCATTTTACCGAAGATATTTTACGAAATGTGTATATGGATTAGAACAACATTATATATTGCAATATATTACAGTTAACTATTTGACGAATGTAAGAGATTACAATGTTTGACAGTCGTTAAACATTTCATATTTGTTATCTTGCTTTTGGTTGGAGAAAGAGGACGACATAATTCTGTCATTACGCTTAAGGAATAACAGTCAGGTAGCTCAGTTCGCAGAGCAAATAGCTACGGACTGGAATGCCCTGGGTTCAATCTGGAGTATTTATTTTATTGGGTTATTTTACGACGCTGTATCAACATCTAAGGTTATTTAGCGTCTGAATGAAATGAAGGTGATAATGCCGTTGAAATGAGTCCGGGGTCGAGCACCGAAAGGTACCCAGCATTTGCTCGTATTAGGTTGAGGGAAAACCCCGGAAAAAACCTCAACCAGGTAACTTGTCCCGACCGGGATTCGAACCCGGAACACCTGGTTTCGCGGCCAGACGCGCTGACCGTTACTCCACAGGTGTGAATAATCTGGAGTATTGGCGGGGATTTTATCTTTGCCAAAACTTCCAGAACGGCCTTGGAGTCCACTCAACCTCCTGTCAAATTGAATACCGTGTCTTTCTCAGATGGCAAAAGGCGTGATATCGACCACAGCACTCATTTTAGTGCCGATGTCATGAAAATATGCATGGAGTAGTACTTCAGTGCCCAATCATGTGTTTTCTTGGCGTGTAAAACAAATACTTTACTTTTTACGCTTAAGGAATTATTTTTGTGTAATTGTAAGGTTGTCACAATTCACTTGTATGAGTGGCTTAACTGTGAATGGATTTTTCCCAACCCCACATCTAATACTCCCAAATATTGTTGCTCTATTTTATTATTTTGAATAGCTTGTTTAGTTTAAAATTAAAGTTAAATAATGCAGTGCAGATAATATCACCATAATATATTACCATTCTTTAAGAATTTCTTAGAGAAAGATTAATCAATGAAAACAAAACACATAAACAGGACTGTCGCTTCATGTGGCCAGTACGCAAACTTCTTTGAACATCCCAAACATACTCAATTCTTATGGAAAGGAGATAAACCTTCATCTGACTTCTCGGAATCGAAGGTGGGACCACGAAATTTGCAGCCACGTGAACTTGATAATTTATAAATTGGGAGGTTTGTTATATTTTTTTCTTACATAAATTCCTGAATGATGTGGCGCATAAGCATTGCTGAGGAGAAATCAGGATAAATATAAAACGAGACTCTCACAGCTAGTCTCTGTGGGAGGTTATATAGTGCTCATTTCGGTCGGCGGGAATGGAATCAAGTCCTCGGAATTGGTGAATTCATGACTGTCACAGACCTGCGGCTGGCGTTATTAATGAAAACTATTCATATGGTAAAATTATATGTGAACGATAAATTCGCCTGCCAAAATAAGGTTCAGAATTAGTGAAAACTGATTAGCGAAAATAAAGGAATTCGATAAAAACCATGAGTAAAAATAAAAACGGTAATAAACAGTAGCAAAAATTTACGTTATTATTATTATTATTATTATTATTATTATTATTATTATTATTATTATTATTATTATTATTGTTATTATTACTTACAAATAGATTTTAGAGAAGCTGGAGGTTGATTGCCGCCCTCACATAAACCCCCTATCCTGAGCAAGACTAATCCAATCCATACCATCATATCCAATCTCCCTCAAATCCATTTTTATATTATCCTCCCATCTACGTTTTTTTTCCCTCCAACGTCCCAACTAACACTCTATAATGCATTTCTGGATTCGCCCATACGTGCTACATGCCCTCCTATCTCAAACGTCTGGATTTAATGTTCCTAATTATGTCGGGTGAAGAATACAATGCTTGGAGTTCTGCGTTGTGTAACTTTCTCTATTCTCCTGTAACTTCATCCCTCTTAGCCCCAAATATTTTCCTAAGCACCTTATTCTCCTGTTCCTCTCTCAAAGTGAGAGTCCAAGTTTCACAACCATACAGAACAACCGGTAATATAACTGTTTTTTAAATTCTAACTTTCAGCTTTTCGAGAGCAGACTGGATGACAAAAGCTTCTCAACAGAATAATAACAGGCATTTCCCATATTTATTCTGCGTTTAATGTGCTCCAGAGTGCCATTTACATTTGTTACTGTTGCTCAAAGATATTTGAATTTTTCCACCCCTTCAAAGGATAAATTTCCTATTTTTATATTTCCATTTCGTACAATATTGTCGTCACGAGACATAATCATATACTTTGTCTTTTCGGAATTTATTTCCAAACCTATCGCTTTACTTGCTTCAAGTAAAATTCCATTGTTTTCCCTAATCATTTGTGGATTTTCTCCTAACATATTCATGTCATCCGCATAGACATGCAGTTGATGTAACCCGTTGAATTCCAAACCCTCTCTGTTATCCTGGACTTTCCTAATGACATATTTTAGAGCAAAATTAAAGAGTAAAGGTGTTAGTGCACCTCCTTGTTTTAGCAGTGAATTGCAAAAGCATCGGACAGAAACTGACCTATACGGACTTTGCTTTACGTTTCACTGAGACAAATTTTATTTAATCGAACTAGGTTCTTGGGAATACTGAATTCAATAAGTGTGTTATATAAATATTATTATTATTATTATTATTATTATTATTATTATTATTATTATTATTATTATTATTATTATTATTATTATTATTATTATTATACAATAATTGCCTCCCGGCCGTCTACCTTCATTCCTCACATTTCGACTTGGAAGTAGGCCTACTACCATAATACGAGTTCTCTAATAACGATTGATATTCCG
Source organism: Periplaneta americana (assembly GCF_040183065.1). Taxonomy (NCBI): domain Eukaryota; kingdom Metazoa; phylum Arthropoda; class Insecta; order Blattodea; family Blattidae; genus Periplaneta; species Periplaneta americana. The sequence continues at coordinate 113,056,970 of NC_091129.1, forward strand.
AAAACAATTGAATTAAAGCTGCAAAACAGAAACAGAAATACATGAAATAAATTTATAAACATGCCAATAGAAATTAACTAAAAATCAGAAAAAAAAATTAAACATTGAAATTTTATATTCGAAGATAAACCACACATGTTGGGCCAATTATACAATGTTCATAGATTTTATAAGAAACGTAAAACATTTATATATTACAGTTATATAAACAGTAATAAATATAATATAATAATTAAAAAATTAGTAAAAGTCTACTAACATTTATATATTACAGTTATATGAACACTAATAAATATAATATAATAATTAAAAAATTAGTAAAAGTTTACTAATTTTTTTATTATTATATTATATTTATTAGTGTTCATATAACTGTAATATATAAATGTTTTACGTTTCTTATCAAATCTATGAACACTGTATAATTGGCCCAACATGTGTGGTTTATCTTTGAATATGAAAAAAGCTAGTGAAGAAAAATTGGTCAACTTTTACTACGACGTGCGTCTTAATATAGAACTTTTAAATAAAAAAATTTGGTTTAATAAAACCTGCTTAAAGGAGCAGTCTCCTTTAAGCCAAGCAACAACGAGGTTCGATCACCTGAACCAGCCGTCGTGGTAAAGTCACTGAGGATGGAGAAGCATCTCCGAAACATGTCTGACTTTTACTATTTTTTTAATTATTATATTATATTTATTAGTGTTCATATAACTGTAATATATAAAGTTTTACGTTTCTTATTGAAATTTTAACTTCGTTAAAATGACCTGGATGAAAGAGCAAGAGCACTCTAAACTTGTAGTCGGAGTTAAACTGATGGAGGACTGGAGATGGAGAACAACAAATGGTCGCCGACTCTCGAGTGTACATGTTAAGAGGACGTGTAACAAAAGACGTTTATCACATCTCAACGTATGAAAAGTGAAATTTTTCCTACACCCCATAGTTTTTTTGTTTTTTCCCCTCATCATCACTAACTGGTACAGAATCGTTAAACAAACTAATTGTAGCTCGTGTAATTACTTGTTTACTTTGTTGTTGGGCTTGTATCACGATATAATTCGCACCCGGGGATCGCATGTTCGCCTGTCAGTAAGCTATGGACTGGATCTTGATACTCACCAGGCGACCGGACAAGCGACCCCCCCGGGTGACGAATAGCGGCCATGTTCCCACCTCGCCTCGCCTGCACTGCCCAATCCCAGACAGAAACTATCTTACAACACTGTGGCCCCTCTGAGTCCGGTGTATGGCACTCGTGGTTGTTCTTGATCCAGCGAACAGCGAATAGGGATTATAAAGAATGGACACTTCGCGTCGGTACCTTTGATGTAGCCGGACTGATTTCAATGACCTTCAAGCCAGCTAAAGCGTGAGATTCTGCTTTCTTCCTAGAGTTGGCGCTGACATCACACCAGCTAGCAGTCGACACAGCGGAAATATAACACATATAATTAATACATCTAGGTACATTATGTACTCAAATAAAATAAATTGGATCCATAAAATAATAAATCCGTCATTAACTGTAATGTCTAGACCTAGAGTTCCTTTATAATGAGAGTTGAGACGTTGACCCCAACAACAATTGAAATATGTAATGATTTGATAGCGCTGAAAATGTAAAAACAAAACTCTTACGAGAAGTAAAACCATATACCTATATTATATTATATACAAATATTAAACGAATTCGATACTTAATTTTATAATGTATTATATTATTTTATAATATAATTTATGATATCTGAAATATAAAATATTATTATTACAACTAGTTTGTCACTGAGAAATAAGGAAAAGCTGTTAACTTTAATTTATTTGAAGCAACGCATTACTGGATTATGCAATAAGGTAGGCGATCTTTGTGTCTCAACTCTATTCTCAATTATTATCTTAGCGTATGCTCGATTACACTAACCTCTAGCGCTTGAAAGTGGAACTATACGCTGGCGCACAAAGAAACAAAACACAGGAAAATTCGCTCAGTGTCCATTCTTTATAATCCCTATTCGCTGCAGCGTATGACTCGTGGCTCTTCCAGGACCAGGACATGGCACCCATGGCACTTCTGGGTCCAGTTTGACATTTGTGGCTTTTCAGTATATTGATCGTCCAGTTCAAAAGTGCGACAACTCAAAAATTGCCGTTTTTTAGTTATTTATACTACTGAAAGCCCCTTTCGGAGCTCTTTCCGATTCAATATTGAGATAAGTCATATTTACAACCAAAAAGAAAAATAACTAAATAAACTGCTTTAGAAATAATTATAACTATGGACCTTACTAATTCATTATTAGTACATTTCGAAATCTATTAATAATGAACTGGAAGATTGTGATAAATTCGTCCTGAATACTGATTCATTTCTAAATGTCGTGGTTATGAATCAGTTCTCTGTGCCTTTCTAAGTGATTTATTTTAAACTTTCAACTGAAGATATCTCAAAACTTGTTTTTTTGAGTTGTCGCACTTTTGAACCAAACGATCGATATGGCGCTTATGACTTTTATCAATCCAGTATCCGACACCTGTGGCACTTTTTGGTTCAGTGTATGGCACTTCGGCCTTTCTCTGTCCAGTATATCGATGGCCTAGAACCAGACTGTTCCAAATCCATTTACTATTTTTTTTCTCAGAAGAGCTATTTTAAGCTCCTGTCATTCAAAGCTTCATGAAACAATTTGGAATAGCTTCATAGCAACCACATGGAGAGGAATATTTACAATTTTGTTCGATTCATAAATGCAGACGAACTGGAACACAAAGAAACACAGATTTCTTTCTTATAAAAAGTTGGACTTAGAACAGTCTGGTTCTCAGCCATCGATATGACATTTTTTTTTACTCTTCTGGGTGCGGTATGTGTCACTCGTGGTTCTTCTCTGTCCACTATTGCCTATGGCACTTTTGGTTTGTCTCGGTACAATGTATGGTACTCTTGGTTCTTCTCAGTGCATTGTATGGCACCGGTGTTTTTCGGTCCAGTTTATGAGAACAGTGTCTCTTCTCGGTCCAGTGTAGGACACTAATGACTCTTATCGGTCCATTGTATAGTACTGGTGACTTTTCAGTCCATTGCATATTACGATGAAGTGATGACTCTTATACAGTAGATGTACTGTAAGACACTGCTGAGTCTTCTTGGTCCAGTGTATGGCAGTTGTGACTAGGTGGTCAGAATCGAATAATTTGTTCGAATAAAAGTTCTCGAATACTTTTATAATGCGAATAACGATTTAATTACTCACCGGCAGGTTCTCGCTTCTCGGATCTCTTATCCAACATCCAGCATGAGAGCGATAATGATAGCAGTGAACTGTGACAGCAGCGTATTGTGAAAGCACAGGAATTTATATTTTATTTTACTTTTCGAATCATATGCTGTAGCTATCTGCAATTTCCGATAAAGATGTATTCCTGCGTTCCGTAGTTAGACGAGAGAAAGAAAGAGGAGAGAGGTGAGATAGAGAAAGAGACTATATTTGGAGGAAGTCTTTATTGCACGCAACTACCACGAAGTTAGCCGAATGTACACGATTGATGAGTAATTGGTGTTCTCGAGAACATCTGATCAAAGTATTCGAATACTTGTTCACGATTCGAGATATATCACTTACTTTTTACTTTTGAGGGCCTCTCCACTTTTCAGTGGTTACCCTTTATTCCCATTTTCCATCTGCTTCTGTCATTCCAATCCTGCTCATTTAGTCCCTTATCATTCATCATCCTCAATATTCCAGCCTTCCATGAATTTCTAGGCCTTCCTCGTTTCTTTCTACGAGCTGGAGACCACTGAAGTAGCACGTTTGGCCATCTCCCCTCATCCATCCTCCTTACATGACCATACCACTGAAGTTGTCTACTCTCTATTCTTGCAATCACCGATTCTTCCATGTTCATTATCCTTCTAACATCCTCGTTTCTTCTCTTTTCCAGCCTGGATATTCTAGCACCTCTCCTTATGCCGTCCATTTCAACTGCCTGTATCTTACTTTTTTGGCCTTCCAATAGACTCCAACCTTCAGCCCCATAAGTCAATATATTTTCCACTATAACCTCAAGAATTCTCTTTTTTGTTTGCATTGTTATTGTCCTGCTCCATAGCACTCCATTCAACATCTTTATTGCTCCTCTACCCTGCATTATCCTATAATCTATACGAGATATATCACGAGAATCGAATAATTCGTATGTATTTATTCAGAATACTCTGATCACTAGTTGTGACCATTTTCTCTGCAATGTATGGCACCGGTGCAGTGTATTAGATCAATGGCTCTTCTCGATCGATTGTAAACCACACGTGACTTTTCAGTCCATGTCATGAGATAACTGCTTCTAAATTCATTATATGGTATTGATGACTGCGGTCCAGTGTGTGACACTTGTGATTCTCTCGGTCCAGTGTATGACACTTGTGATTCTCTCGGTCCAGTGTATGACACTTGTGATTCTCTCGGTCCAGTGTATGACATTTTTGGCACTTCTCTGTTCATTATGTGGCACTAATAGCTCTTCTTAGTCAGTCTTATGATACTAGCGACTCTTCTCGATCCAGTATATGGCGCTTGTGCCTTTTCTCTGCCAAAATTATGGTATTCATAGTCCTCCTCAGTCCAGTGAATAATACTGGTGACTCCTCTTTTAATACAGTGTATAGTATTAGTACCTCCTCTCAGTTCAATATATGGCCATTGGTAGGTCTTCACAATCCATTGTATGACACTTGTACCTCTTCTGAGTTCGTGTTATCAGTAGTGGTTTCTTGCAATTCAGTGTATAACACTAGTAGTTCGTGTCAGTCCATTTCATGACTAATTTTCGTGTATAAAATTGGTGACTCTTCTCAGTATAGTTGTCCACTGTATACCGGTGGCAATTTTGTCATTCTTCATTATCAAGTGTATATTACCGGTGTGTTATTTCAGTCATTGCCTGGAACTAGTGACTCTTTCCAGTCCAATATGTGACATTCTTGTCTGTTCTCTGTCCATATATAGAATTAGTAACTCCTCTCACACCCCATTCTTTGGCACTAGTGGCTCTTCTAAGTTTAATGTATATCACTAGTAGTTCCTTACAATTCAATGTACGACACTAGGTCCCCTCAGTCCATTTTATGACAATGATGACTCTTTAATTCCAGAGTATAAAGCTGGTAACTATTTTCAGTACAGTGGTCCAACTAATCAGTCTTCTCACGCAAGTGTATGTCACCGATGTGTTCTCTCAGTCCATTGTTTGGCACTGGTGCTGCTTTCCAGTCCCATATGTAGCATTCTTGGCTCCTCTGAGTTACATGTTACGTTACAGCCAGTGCCAGCGTTTCTGGCGCGTGTCCTTGAGTAAAAAGCCAGTCAGTGAGCACTTGTTGCCTGTGCAGCTGGAACGGTACCACCCAACATGTCATGTCAGCAATCTGTCAGTCACAGTTGTTGTCAGTCTATTGCTTATTCTAGAGTGTGTCATTGAGTACACTGTCCAGTCAGTGACATCTGTTGCCACTTTGGCTGAGAGTGGTTCCACCTCCTAAACAGATATTACAGCAATCTACCAAACACAGTTGTCAGCTTTCGTGTTCACAGACTGTGGCAAATATAAGATACTCGCGCTCAACGTTCCCATTACTTATTTCACGCGCCAGAAACGGTGGCTTTGGTTATACTGACGGCTACTCACTTCAGTGCCATGACAATCATGACTCCTCTGTATCAAGTTTCAGACTGCCGGCCCCCACTCAGTCACTGCGATTTACTCTAAGTCCAGAATAAGAATCTACATCCTTTTCTTGGAGAACTTTGATGGTATTAGCTTTTTTTAGTTCCGTGCATGCCTCTCTCCAGTAAACTGTCATGGTACTAGTGGGTATTCTGTAGCTGTGTGTAGTTTGTGACTGTGCAGCCTTGTATCTCTCGACTGCAAGTACATTCTTCATATCACTGTGGTTCTCCACAAGAGTCGACCTCTCCTTCAAAGAGCAACCCCTACTACAGGCATATAAATGAATGTGTCTACCCTGCTTTGAAGAGAAGTGGTAGTTAATAAGAATCGGAGCATTTTTAGTTTGTCTTTGTTTATTTGCCTACTTTCTTACCGACTTTTTAATTGTAGTATGATGTTTTTACGGTGTTCGACATGGATTCTTTTATTTTGACGTAAATACATAAGCTACATAAGATGGGAAGAAAGAAAGAAACAAACAAAGAAAGAAAGAAAGAAAGAAAGAAAGAAAGAAAGAAGGGGACAAAGGAAGAAATAAAGAAAGACGGGAAGGAAGAAAGAAAGAAAGGAAGAAGGGAAGAAAGAAAGAAGGAAAGAAAGAACGAAAGAAGGAAAGGAAGAAAGAAAAAAGAAAGAAAGAAAAAAGAAAGAAAGAAAGGAAGAAGGGAAGAAATAAAGAAAGAATCGAAGAAAGAAAGAAAAAGAAAAAGAAAGAAGGGAAGAGAGAAAGGAAGAAGGGAAGAAAGAAAGGAAGAAGGGAAGAAAGAAAGAAAGAAGGAAAGGAAGAAAGAAAGAAAAAAGAAAGAAAGGAAGAAGGAAAGAAAGAAAGAAGGAAAAGAAAGAACGAAGGGAAGAAAAAAAAGGAAGAAGGGAAGAAATAAAGGAAGAAGGGAAGGAAAAAAGGATGAAGGGAAGAAAGAAAGGAAGAAGGGAAGAAAGAAAGACAGAAGGAAAGAAAAAAAGGGAAGAAGGGAAGGAAGAAAGAAAGACAGAAGGGAAGGAAAAAAGGAAGAAAAAAGAAAGAAAGAAAAAGAAAGAAATGAAGAAAAAAGAAAGAAAGGAAGAAAGAAGGGAAGAAAGAAAGAAAAAAGAAAGGAAGAAAAAAGAAATAAAGGAAGAAGGGAAGATACAAAGAAAGAAGGAAAGAAAGAAAGGAGGGAAGAAAGAAAGAAGGAAAGAAAGAAAGAAGGGAAGAAAGAAAGAAAGAAAAAAGAAAGGAAGAAATAAAGGAAGGAAAGGAAGAAAGAGGAAGAAGGAAAGAAAGAAGGAAGAAAAGAAAGAAATGAAAAAAAGGAGAAGGAAAAAAATTAGAAATGTATTAATTAATTATGAATATGAATTAATTATGTAACCTAATGAAACAGTTATCTATTTCTTTCCGCGTGTCGTCTACTGCTAGTTACAGCTACAGTTTGGAATTCTCTAGTCTAACCCTTCTTTTGAGCTGTCGAGTCCTTAAAGTGGTTGGCTGAATGACTCAATGAAGCTATAATTTCGGCGTGGGCGAGAAATGACCAATAATTTTATCTGTTGTCCTCTGCTTTTCTGGGTCATGGTTCTCTTACATTCATAAATGTATAACGTTTAAATACCTTCTGCAAGAAACTACTGATTTTATCTTGAAGCGAGTGAATGTGAGAAAGCTAAAAGAAATTATTTCAAGAACATATTGAATTTGAGTCTATTGAAATCAATTTTCGTAGTTCCCGTCGTACTAGAAGGCAATTATCGCTAAGGAATTGATAGAGACACCTTATGTAAAGCGACAGAAAAAGCTAAGGGAAATCAAAACCCCGACGTGATTCTTTGAGCTTCAGAAAAACGTCCCTCCAACCCGACGTCATCCGCTTTCGCGGAAAGAGGTAGTAAGCGAGAAAGACTAATTCTCTAGCCTACGAATAGAAATCCTCACTTTCTTGGCGAAATTTATTAGTCTATGGCGTTATAGTAGATTTACTACAATAGAAAGTATTAGGCCTTTCTGATCATAATTAAAAACACATTAATAACAGTTTTGTGAGCGATTATGTATACGGCAACAAAGGTAGTATCGAACCAAAGTTGATGACTCGAACCACGTGATCACATTCGTAGAAACGTGCTGTAACGAGCCGTCTTCCTATGAGACAGCCTAATAATATGAAAAAAAAATTATAGATGATTTACGAAATCCCTTGAATTGCGTGAAACATATTTATTCTTGGTGCGTAATTAGGTTCACAGGTTTCGGGTATTGTTCTTACTACAGCCTATCGCACACATTGCAAATGTAACCAAACTCATTTTAATCCAATTTTTATTAATATCGAAATGATATAACATTGCCTTTCTTTAACACTGATCACATTTTATAGTTTTCACTTTTACAATTGATGGAAATGCATTATATTTATATCTACTATGTATTGTGAAATTGTCGCTCTTCTTTGCTTTGACTGCACTCTCCCACACGGTCTCTCCCTATCTCTTGGATACTTCTTTCTTATCGGTTCACCATTTTTGCTTTCGTTATTGTCTTGTCTTTTTCTCACATGATAAGCACGCATGTACTCCACTCTGCTTTCAATTTTTTCTCTACCATAACAAAACAATACTGAATTTTGTAAAAGTTATCAATTTCAACCTTCACGTATAGGCAGGGTGCGAATTAAGATTTCTGATGAGTGGGGGATAGAATCCTAGATAGAGAATATCATACATAAAATTATTATTATTATCGTATTATCCTCATTCGATACGGCTGAACGCTTGGTCGCACTGAGTTGCTTGTCTTGCATCTTGATTATTTTAATAATAAATCCATGAGCAGGCTTAAGATAAGATGTGTAATAACTAAGTTATTGATTGTTGTCAGCTTGCCGGTGATGATGACACATCACTATTATTTTATTTACTTACTTTATAATGTACTTTATCCTCGACCATGCCGAAATGTAGTAATTATACATCTGGTAGCAGTCCTTTAATGCATGTCATTAATGTACACCTATTCATTAAAGTTCAGGTTTTCGATTATTCTCGGATATGCAATCGAAAGACAAATATCGAAACGTCACGGAGGCTGAAAATCCAATACTGTTGTAGGTTATGTTCTGTTACTATAATAATTAGCGTTAATTGTAAATAATATTCAAATAAATTCAATTTGTCATCTCGTTTTTCAATGTCGAATTCAATTTCAAGGTTATATCAAGACTAATGTTTATCTTACTCTCTAGATTATATCAAGGTCGTCGACATTCGTTTCCCGGAAAAAATCAATACTTTCGTGTCTGCGCATATCTCACAATTTATGACGTAGGCTATTGCACTCACTCACATAACAATAACATGAATAGGCAACTTATGAATAATTTCAAGTTAGAAATATGGTCGAGCATAAAAAGTCGTATGAAACTTGCCTATAATGGTAATTAAGACGCTCGTATGAAAATTATGAAACGCGCTTGCGCTCGTTTCATAAACATCCTCGCGTCTTAATTACTTCCATTATAGGCGCTTTGCATAATGTACTATTATAAAGTATACTCGGATTAGAACAATTTATATTTTGTGAGAAGGGGATAGAAGTTATCCCTGGTAGGGATATTACTATGAATTTATGAGAGGGGGATAACTTTGCAACAGAGGGGGAAATCTCCCTGTTCCCCCCCCCCCCCCGTTAATTCGAACCCTGCGTATGGGTATAATATTAAGTCTTTCATTTTTTTTTTTTTTTTTTTTAATTTTCAGTACCCACCCTTCCTAGTATAAGTAAACTCTACCAGTTTGTACTTACACGACCGCCTTTTATCGGCGTATCCCTTTTATGCACATTTCATTTGGAAATTGCCATCTTTCGTTTGATGCAATAACGAAAGGGATGGTGCTGCCCCTATGATCAACTTTAGGAACTTCATCTTACAGAAGAATGTTGCACATTTCCCCACTTTGTAGGTTGAATGTAGACGTTTGACGCCAAAAGAAATCAAAACAGTTATTGTATACAGTGGTTCCCTACTCCGTCTATAAAGAAGAAGAATAAGAATAAATAAGTGAATGGTTAAATGAAGGGACAAATAAATTAATCCGAGGATAAAGTGAGTGAGTCAGTGAGTAAATTTATTAATGAACGTAGTCAGTGTGTGTGTAAGTGTGAGTGTGAGTGTGAGACAAAAACTAAGCAGCAATTAGCCTTGAATAGATCGAGTTGTGAATTGTCTGAACATAGGTACTCGTATCCTTGAAAGTAGGCTATAGGTTACAAGACTCTGCTTACCTATGACCTTTACTAATCCCACTCCATGCAGTTTGATTAAATTTAACTTAATATAACATGAATAAGTTCCTACTGTAAATTGACGATTATTTACGTCCCATAGCCTGTTACTTTTCTCGTACGCCGCTGAGGCGGTTCGTGGTTCGATTCCAGGCAGAGGCGGAGATTTATGCATTATTTAATTATATTCATTACATTACGAATGGGGTAATGGTGGTACAGTACAAAAGTGAACAAACACAACTCACACCAGAAATAAATACAAAACACAACACAAAGAACACAACAAAATACAAATACAAAGCAACACGCCAATATAAAACAAACGACACAGTTACAAAACAGTAATACAGTTATAAAAAGTAACAGAAAATCACATGAACACGACTCGCAACACAAATATAATAACACAACACAAATAAAGACTTTAGAAAACACTAAATCACCCTTAGCATTAAGCTGAAGAAAGCGCTAAATTCTTAAGAAAGACTTGTAACGCGTACACAAAACTTAGCCAATTTTCAACACTTATGAAACATGTAAACACTTCGAACACTTACACTACACTTATTTATTTCCAAAAATTTCCGCAGCACCGAACACTTGCAATAAACACAAATGAAGCAGCTATACAGAAAACTCGAGCAGAACGCAAGGGAATGACAAAACAACATAGAATCTTTAACACATTCCACTTCATCTGTGATGCCGCAGCGGCGATCCTGCGTCGTGCTGATCCCACTATCAGGGAGACCGGCAATATTAATATGTGTAGTGTTGATCAGACGAAATCTCTTTCGTACGTTGAAGTGTGTTTTGTTACGACATAAGAGGAAAGATAAGACAAAGACAGGAAAAAAATATTTAAGTGTCTGCTACAATAATTTTCATTGTAGGTCTATTTTATAATTAAGCATTTGTATAATATTTTAGGAAGGGAGGAAAATGAAAGGAAAGAAGGAGTGTCACGAAGGTCGACACATGCTTTTTCTTTATAATAGTGGTGGGCAAAATGAACGCAATCCACAAGACAGGATTTAAATGGCAACTACATACTGTGGGAGGGGTTGCACTCTACAGTGCAGTGACGGATTTACAGACAGTTGCGCCACTACACTCCTACCTACCATATGTAATTAGAATAGTCCATTCACGTGATATTTAATTAATCATTTTTCAAAGCAATTTCTTCGAAATTGGGATTTATATCTGTGCATGCTATTTTCAGTTGCGCAAGGAGATGAGCATCGCTTAAGCGGGATCTGTGGCTGAACTTTATAAATTTCATTCTAGAAAACAGCTGTTCGCATTGGTAGGTTGATGAATACATACCGTCATTTCCGATAACTATGGTCCTGGAACATAACTATGGTCCACGATACAACCATTCAAAGATCATTGTAGAAGTAACATAGACCGTTCGTAGATAGCTGCAGTGACTTGAATTCAAGCTACAGTACAGCGAGAATATAGATACACGAGGTACTACTTTATGGAGTACAAAATTTGAATAGTTGTATCGTGGACAATAGTTACGTTCCAGGGCCATATTTATGGGAAATGACGGTACTCATTATTTTTGAAGCAAACTGTCTAAGCAGTGGATATGTAGTACTGGACATCTTTTAAAAAAATTTAGCCCCCAGTAGATCTTCACATTCTGCTTTCAAGTAGCCATCATTCTGCAAATCCAGTACCTCTAACTGTAATTCTGGGATAACATTTTCAATTTAAACATGAAAAGGAATGGCAAAAATATTGAAATCTTTCTCCATCCTTTGAAAATCACTGAATCTGTGTTCTTTGAAGTCGTATAACAGGTGATCTATTTTAAGAATGTACATATTTAAGTTCGCGTCCTGAATATTTGTAACTAATCCTAAACACGAGAAATGAAAGAACCGCCTTTCTTGTAAGTGTGATATCCTCTCGATTCATATGATTCTGCGAAAGACATTGTATCACTAATGAAGCTCCGAAGTACAGCAGTCCAGTATAATCCGCCACGTACACGCGCAGTATTTTCATGGAGTGGGGGAAGGGGAAGGTAGGGGGTAAGTTTGATGCTTCGCTGAGGTCTGACGTCACTGCGGCAATGCCGCAGGAATGCCCACCATTGCTTTATATGTTTCACGCTTATCGCAACAATTCAATTCCTTTGTCATTATATTATTGCTTTGTATTTTATTTCTTTAAATAGTCATTAAAAGACACAACAGTGAAATAATTTATTTGGCATTAAGATAAGATTCTTTCTATGAATTGAACATAAAATATTCTTTGTAATTCATAAAGTGAGATATTTTTATCAGTTGCACGAAGTATATTGATTTTGAAAACTGATAGACCTTTTGCAAAATTGATTGTTTGAAAACTAACCTACGCATAGCAAGTGTGTTTATAACAAGTGACCGCTAATCCTTTAAGAATGGTTCCAAATTAGTATGTATTTATTTGAGAAAAATTTCTAATCAAAATTATATGAAATCCTATTTATAATGTGAGTAGGTATTGTATGGACATGGCTAACGAGAAAAACGGGCTATGGCGGACGTCACATTCATAGTCATAACATGGCCAACATTGAACAAGTTTATATGTAAATGCACGTTTAACATTAGTTTAATATAGAAATTCCTTTGTTTTTCAGAACTTTGAACATGTATTTATATTAGGCAATTGTCAAGATGACATGACTAGACCATGACAACCACGTGACTCCAATTCGTGCCGAAGCCTGTCTTTCTCGTTAGCCACGTTGTATGGATTACTTCGGCCATGTGCCAATGCACCAATGGAGTATGAGGGTGAAACAAGTGTTGAGGGACTTCCGCCGATTTTGGAATAGACACCGACCCACTTGAACTGTCAACATAGAAAACAAAAAAATCACACTCAATCGCTTTCACCTTCATCTTGACGGAATAATAAAAGCCAAAACTAACCTAACCTAACCTAATCTAACCGCGTCGGTGTGTATTCCAAAATCGGCGGAATTCCCTCAACGCTCGTTTAACCGAGTATGAGAATCTATAGAGTTTTAACCAATCAAAGCCAACTTTCAATTGGAATCTTGTCGAACCTGATGCACATTTGTTTAGTATCTTATCGCACGTGATTTTCAGATTTAAATATTTTCGTTGTTTCCTTAACATTATAGTGGGCCGTGATATTGCGTGATGGGTCAGCTAGCAAGTTTAAGTATAAAATTATATATTAATTCATAATTTAATCTGTTTTTATATATTGTAAATTATTTATTAAGCCCTAATATATTCGCGAAATACATATCCCAAGAGTTTCCCTCTTGTCAACAATTCACTAAATGAAAGCACGTAGCCTACTTGTATTTATTTCATTTTGATGTTTCACTAATCATAATTTCTACAGCGATTTTCAAGTCTTTAAACATCAATTTCATATTGCAAGATACCAGGGCAATGCCGGCCAGTAAAATATATTAAGTTAGCAACTTTAAATATCTTATTATTAGTAATATAATTGGTATATTCTTCTTATTTATTTATTATTCGCGAAACTGCCTTATTAAAATATCACACGAATTCAGATCTCTTTGGTCTTTGGATAATTCACTCACGCTACGTATGCTCTCGCGAATTATCGACAACATGAGAACTCTTGTTATGTTGTCTATGATAATTGGAAAGAGGCATTTTATATGCATAGATTGGAGAGGGAGATTTATAGGCCTATGGATAGATGGAGTTGAAAATGGAAGTGGATAGATGTGTAGAGAAGTAAATGGACTGACAAAATCGGACAGCCTGACAGACGTAGTTAGAGAACTTTCGAAATTGGACTACCGTAAACTGGGGTAAAATTGACCACAAAAACAAAGATTTAAATCATATAAGTCCTAATAGTGACTAAGAATTATACATTAAAAAAAGTACTTAAGAAATGGATAAGAAATAATTAACTTTAAAAATATATTCAGCGCATCTGATGTCATGATTTAAAATTTTTGTGGCCAAGTTTACACCAATTTACGGTACTTTTATTACTTTGATAGTGCGCGAATTTATTCTCTGAAGGCTTTGAAAAGCAAGTGTATAAAGTTGCGAGTAAAGCGTTTATTTACAAATTCTCTATATTCGTTTTTCTGTGCAGAGTAACGCCCGTGGCTTGGATTCGTGCAAAATCCTTTCTTGTGTTACTGTGATGATAATGCAATTTATGGGATTGGATCGAGTTGGCTGAAAGACGCGTGCTGTGTGCTGATGTTATTAATCAACACGGCACATGCTACTGTACTGCCACCTGTCACTTGTGCGAAGCACTATAGCAGCTTGTGATGGCATCTGCCGCTAGATGGCAGGTGCGTTCATATCATCGCCGCGTTCCTATTCTTTTTTTTTTTTTCTTTTTTTTTATGGACTTGCGCTAGCGGTAGATTCTAATTGGAAAGGTCTGGTGTTCGACCACCCCGGTTGACTGTCCTCATTTGTTTTAACAAGTCACGTTATGATCACGGCCTTCGTAATTTTATGAACGTGTGAATTTCATTTAATATTTCTTAGTGGAAAGGTTGTAGATCTCAACACGAACGTCATTTTTTATTATGAATGAATTAATGTACAACATAAACATTACTTTACAGTAAATTATTAGTAAAATAAGAAATAACAAGTTATTATAATTAGTTGGTCATGATATTATATTAGAATTAGAATTATTTATTAGGGTGAAGTTAAGGCCATCAGGCGTTTAATGAATGATAAGCGTCGTAACTGAAGTCTATTCATTGTTTTTTTCATTCTCAAACTATTTTAAGACTAATTATAATCACCATTAGCAGCATGGTACTTAACTCTAATGAATACAGCTGAAGTTGTTCCACATCCTCTGTGCATATTAGTTTTTCCATTTCATTTATTGTATTCCATAGATCTTACATCAGCATCGTAGCTTTGAAATGTGGAACAAGAAAAAATACATACATACATACATACATACATACATACATACATACATACATACATACATACATACATACATACAGTAGAACCTCTATTATCCATGGTAATGAAGGGGCTGGAGTGAACGGTTAATCGAAAAAATCGAATAATCCGTACCATATAAGGTTTTCATAAATTACTGTAAGTGCATAGATTAATACAGTTTCGTAATTTCCTCCGTGGTCTTCTGTTTTAACATTCTATATAATAGATCAGACGTTCATTAATTTAAGTCTGATTTTCAACGACAAAACTCCTTATGACGGCTGTCTGTGAAAAGATAGGAATAGTAGGCCTACAGGTCTCATGTTGTAGATTTACATACTTTGTACACTTGATATTTTTTTTTCATTAAATCGTGCACAGTTGTAATTCCTATTTCGTATTCTGATGCGAGATGAACCACAGTTTCTCTTTTTCCAAACCATTCAATTACTTGTACTTTTTTTTCGTAGCACAACACGTTTTCTTTTGACACCTGTAGAAAACATTTTGCATAGAAGTTAGACGTGCCGCTGTAAGAGTAGACCATACTGTATAAGGGTAAAGGTTTGTAAAGAAAACACTCTGTAGAAAAAATTCGTACTAATATAATGTACATACAGTACTTCACATTTTTCTACATAAAAAAGAGCGAGAGAGAAAGTCAGTCGGATAATCCATCAATCGGTTAATAGGGTGACGGAAAATCGAGATTCTACTGTACATACATACATACATACACACACAGACAAAAATATATGACACATAGTAAGCATTTTTTTTTCGAAGTCATTTTGTTTTTCAGATAAATACCTACTGTTGTAATAAATTTCTTAGATAAATATTTCAGTCTATACCTATCGATGGGTGAATATTTTATTTTTTGCACCGTATTATGTATTACATGTTTGGACAAACGTTTTCGCTTATAAAAAGCATCATTAGGTCCATGCTATAACTGCAACATTGAACACATTGCTGATAATCTAATTTAATTGTGGACCATTAGAATATTAAAATTAAAACATATTATCCTATTATACTACGTCAATTCATTGAACCATGTTAGGTTAAAGTTACATGAGTTATTAAACTGATGTAAAATGTACAGTCTTAGAAAAAAGTTTTGTTCCAGAAAGGAGGCAGTGCACATGATCAGACATACAACGACACAAAACTGATTTTATTACCTCAACTAATCCTTCTCTTGTGAACCATCAATTTTAACGAAAATATAGCCTGTTACACTATGTCAGTTCATTGAACCATATTAGGTTAAAGTTACATGGGTTATTAAAATTATGTAAAATGTAGCTACATTCTATGAATTTCAATTTACAAATTAGTTATTTTCGTTAAAACTATAGTTTATAATCTTTACATTTTAATAATATGGTTCAATGAATTTACACGGCTGCGGGGATCATCGTGCTAACCACACGATACCTCCATTCTGGTTGGATGATCGTCCACCTCTGCTTCGACATGTGGGCGTGAGGCCAGCAGCCGGCTGGCCGGTCTAGGCCCTTCACGGGCTGTAGCGCCACGGATTATTATTATTATTATTATTATTATTATTATTATTATTATTATTATTATGAATAATTGACATAGTGTAATAGGATAATATGTTTCAATTTTATTATTCTAATGATCCACAATTAAATTACGTTACCAGCATAATGTTCAATATAACAATCATAACATGGACCTAATAATGCTTTTTATAAGTGAAAGCGTTTGTCCAAACGTGTAATATATAATGAGATGCAATAATAAAGTATTCACCCATCGATAAGTATAGACTGAAGTTTTTAATAAGAAATTTGTTACTTAGTAAATAAATTAATTCAGTGTATAAAATATAAACAATTTATCAGTTGAATAGAATGTATGGGTATAGAGAATTTTTTTTTTTAATTTGTTCTAAAATTTATCTTGCATCTTCAAGATTTTGAGATAATAAAATATTGAGTGCATTGAAAACCGTAATACATTAATAGTGAACTCCTTTCTTTATAACAGATCAGATTAAAAGAAGATAGATTGAGATATGATTTTTCTCTTGTATTAAAATTATGAATGTTTTGATTAGTACTGAATATTTTTCTTTTAACATAAATAATCATCAGGGAAAGAATGTACGCTATGTCCCAGAAATCACGATGGGGTTTCAGAGGATTTTATTTATTGAATGAATAGAAGTAGAAATGTAATATTGGTGCCAGAAGAAAATAAAACTCTCAAAGTTTTTCGTCTGTAAGTTTGAGGCACTAGAGGAAACAAAAAGACAGTTACAATCGAATGAATGAAATAATTTTCATTGTTACAATTAATTATACAAGATGGAAGTCCCTGATTTCAGTATATTTTATAGCCAAAAGCTCCTCAACATTGTAATTTAACTCATAACTTTTGACTGTCACGATACTACATAGAAGACGCACTGTTCATCGGGAGCTCCACTCCCACTAACTTATGCATTAATTTCTGTAAATTGGTTCAAAAACCGCAAATATCAGGAACTTTATTTACACGGTAACATAGCAACATACACAATCCCGTACCAACAACACTCAAAACCCTTTTAAAACACCCGTCAGAGAATTTTGTTTCACTGCGTTCGACTTGTATGCTGCTTAAAGAAGTTTTACTTCAATAAATTACAAACGGTAATATCTGTTACATCACGATACAAGAGCGGAGTTGTAGAACGCGTAAAAGTATCACCTTCGTACCAGTTAATTATTAATAATTTATTTCCTATCATTTTTCCATTGCCATATCAAATGCTTTCTCGTAATATATGCACGTAGCTTCTCGAACTACATTACTTCTCCGTTAATTGTACGCTATTACAATCACGATAGTCAATCTTCCTTTTATGAGTTCATGTTGCCCAATAGATAATAAAGTTCAGCTATTTTTATCTAAATGACGTATTAATAGTATTTTTCTACATGTAATTTAATAACAAGATCCTCATTAATCGCCATTTATGGAAGTGTTTTAATGTAAGAAGCATTTTAAAAAGAATTTTGAAAATTCAGCAGAATTTCGTAAGTTAATTTCCTATTTCGCTTTTATCAAACTTCACATAAATGCTTAGAGAATTAGGCCTGTGTGTGCTACTGAATTGTATGCAAGCGATAATGAACCTGTGAATTACGACCGTGCACTCTTTACAATGTATTACTCATAATTATGATGTATTTTACTGGCAGGTTTACACTGTGGCCCGTCAGTGTATAGTAGTGGCAAAAAAAAAAAAAAAAAAAAAAAAAAACCGGACAGACCCTTGTAGCTGATTTCAGAGTCACAGATTCAAATTTTGCTAGTCACAAAACACATCTATCTTGTATAATTAATTGTAACAATGGAATTTATTGCATTTGTTCGATTCTTACCGTCTTTTGTTATATACGAAAAAACTTTGAGAGGTTTATTTTCATCTGGCATCAATACCATTTCTACCTCTATTCGGCAAAGATAACTGCGTATTTTTACATTAAATAGCAGTACATCTACATACCTCTGGCTTCACTATCCTTATTGATATTACCACAGTTTGACACAATACAGAGAACAGGATTCTTTTGCATCAGCTACAAGGGTCGATCCGGGTTTTTTTTTTTTTGCCACTACTGTACATCCCAAGGACATATTCGGTCTGCGGGTTACAATCATTGTAATTCTTTTTTAGTTTTTATGTATTAGGATTTTAACATTATTTCGTACTTTATATATTTTTAAAACATTAGCACCAAGAGTCCTAGTTTGTGTTCTATAGAGTACTTACTACCTACATCATTTTTGCTCTCGCTCGATTTCCAGCTGTATTACCAGTAACGAATCTTCTCGACTCCACCTGCACCGCGAAATGACAAAGTTCTTTTCGATGTGCAGGCTTACACCATCCGCCATTTCTTCTTCTTCTTCTTCTTCTTCTTCTTCTTCTTCTTCTCCTTCTTCTTCTTGTGATCAGTTACTTACTCACTTTCATTCATTCATTCATTCATTCATTCATTCATTCATTCATTCAAAATTTTTTGCTCAAGGGCAAATCTTTCACTGCAAACCCAGCATTCTCCAATCTTTCCTATTTTCTATCTTCCTCTTAGTCTCCGCATATGATCCATAACCTATATCTTAATTTTCCCTCTCATCTGATATCCTTTTCTGCCCCGAACGTTTCTCCCGTTCATCATTTCTTCTAGTGCAGTTTCTTATTACCCAGTGACCCAACCAATTTCTTCTTATTTTCCTGATCAGTTTCAACATTATTCTTTCTTTACCCACTCCTTTTAGCACAGCTTCATTTCTTATTCTGCCTATCCATTTCACACGCTTCATTCTTCTCCATATCTACATTTCAAATTCTTCCAATCATTTCTCTTCACTTCGTTGTAATGTCCATGTTTCTGCCCCATACAATGCCACACTCCATACGAAGCACTTCACTAATGTCTTCTTTTTCCCAGAGGTCTGCAGAAGGTGCTCTTTTTTTACTAGAAGCTTCCTTTGCCATTGCTATTCTCCTTTTGATTTCCTGGCACCAACTTATGTTATTACTAGGTGTCGGATTCATATTCACTAAAAAGCGCCAAAATATGCATGTATGTATCCACTTAAAGACCAGAAAATATGCACTAAAACTAACAAAATATGCACTGTTAAATTAAAAAAAAAATACTTAATTTATTTTAAGCAATTTATTATTTTAATGGTTTTTCCCTTATACAAAGAATATTGAGACGCCATCAATTGTGAAAGTTGCGTATCCTTTAACTCACTGATTAAGCAGTACATTTCTGGCACATTTATCGTTAGACATCGTTGAAAAAACTAATTTAAAATTAATGATTTTCTTGCGGTTAAGGAATTACAAAATACAAAGCACTCCACAAACCGTTGAAGTTTCTTCTTTCCCCATAATAAAATTAAATATTCTGATTTGCCACGCCGACAAGTAGAAAGCAGAAAATTCCATGCCGTGCCTATATTATTGTTAACAGGCGGCGAAATTCGAGTTTAGCAAACGCGAAGAAGTCTATCAACACTTGCTTAACTTCTGCGCCTATCATATTGCAGCGTTCTCCTGGAAGCCGTCAAAATCTTATGCACGTGTGAAGTATGCGATAAAGCGGCTTCTTGTTTTGATTATCTATTCTTTTAATCTCAACTTTCATCCATAACATCCTAATATTATACATTTGCACAGTAAGCAGTGCGTTTAATTATGGAGTGCTTTGTTGGTTGCCGCGGAATTGTCCACAATGATTCGCCGACCATAGTGCACTGTCTGCATGTTGCCAGATTGCAATAAATAAAATATAACTACTGTAATATCTTTTAATGTCTGCGTTTCTTTTCTATTCCATATGTCCGTGTTTTTAATTTTGGTTTAAACACCAGATTGCTAAAAAATAAAAAAAGAGTAGTTAGAATAATGGTGGATGCCAAATCTAGGGAATCGTGTAGGACTATTTTCAAAAAACTACAAATAATGCCCATGGCTTGTCAGTATATCTTTTCATTAATAATCTTCCTCGTATGTAATCGTGAAAACTTTGTAACTAATTCAATAGTTCATAGCATAAATACACGTCAAAAAATGACTTTCATACTCCATCGGCAAGTCTATCGTGCTATCAAAAAGGAGTGCGTTATATGGCAGTAAAATTTTTAATAGCCTCCCTATCGATATAAAAAATGAAACTCAAAA
The DNA here is from genome assembly GCF_040183065.1 of Periplaneta americana. Lineage (NCBI taxonomy): Eukaryota > Metazoa > Arthropoda > Insecta > Blattodea > Blattidae > Periplaneta > Periplaneta americana. The sequence goes on from NC_091129.1 coordinate 113,077,641, forward strand.
CATAAGATTATTTAGGGCCAAATTAAAGAAGTACCTAATTTCTCACGCCTTCTATTCTGTAGGGGAATTCATGACATTCAATAACACTTCATGAAATTGATACTAAACTTTGTGTTGTACTAGTAGACTATATTGCAAATATCATCTGTATATATTTCATCTAGACTGTGACTATAAATTAAGACTTTATAATAGTATTAAGTTTTTTGACTTGTTCCATATTCTAGCTGTAAAGCAATGTATGAATACCATGGAATGTTAATAAATACAATACAATACAATACAATAACAAAATATGCTTTTATATACGTTAAAAGCTGAAATATGCATTAACACCATAAATATACGTAGGCCATACAGACACACACTGTAAAATCTTGATATTTGGTTTCAAATAACTTGAAATGCATTTATATAATGATGGCATATGATTTCCAACTAAGGAATAAAACATGCAAATGAGCAAAATTCCGCCTTCTAGTCACTGCTTATAGTACACCTCAAGTATTTGCTCTACTGCAGTAGTGTCAGAGTTTTAAGCTCCAAAACCGGTTGTGGAGCTAGATCGGAGCGTGAACTTGCTTATGTCTGTGGAAACACCGGAGCACGCAACGAGTCTAGTGGAGCGCTCCGCTCCGTTTAGTCTCTGTCTGACAACGCTACTCTACTGCCTCATTTCGAATTCGTACGTTTACCTTCTTTATTTTTCTCCCGATAGCCACGGCCTTCGTCTTGTTTGCGTTTATATTCATCCCATACTGCTCACAGCTACCATGTAGCTCCATTACCATATCCCTTAGTATAGTCTCTTCTTCTGCTAACAACGCCAAACCATCAGGAAATCTTATGCACTTTACTCTTTATTGCTATTAATTTCTTGCACATTAAGGAGTTATTAATGGAGAAAAACATTTTTTTAAATACTCCTTTTAGTGTGATTTTATTGCTGTATCTTTTTCCGATGTCGTATGGTGCAACATTTCCTAGACTTCTGTTCTTTTTTAAATGCCTTTTGTAATATTTATATATGTCTATCGTATTTAGATTTTGGGCTTTACATTTTATTCTTCCATTTGCCCTATTAATTATATTATGGTGAACATTACATTTATAGTGAATCTTCATTTTATATAATTGTACTGAAAATTTGTAATAACAGTTTCATTTATGTAAGTACATACACAATTTGTATACCTCAATACATTTTAAGCAAAGCCCTTATGTATTACATTGTACTACTTATAGTTATTTAATTGTAACTTCTCTGTATTGAAATTCTTGAAGATTTTCCTATATTTTAAATCCTGTAATAATTTGTACGAAATCTCATAACATTTTCAACAGTAATCTCTCTAGACGTTTTGATTTATCTAGAGAAAATCAAAACTCGAGTGGGATTTAATTGACTATTACACGACTAGAAGAAAGTATATAAAGATTAGAAGTAACGAAGTACTCCAATACAATAAAATATTAATTGACTTACGAAAATACAATTGTCTTCAAATGTATTATTGTACCATCTCAACATTACAAATATTACGCTAGATGCATGCTAGATGGCAGTAGTGTCTTTATACAGACACTGTAATTATTACTATTCAATAAATCTTAATATTAAACAATCTCTGATACGTGACTATCCATAATATCATATAGCAGAAGTTCTTTTTATCTTCCCAGAGCAGAAGCTATAACATAACCTAACTAATATACACAAGTGTTAGGAAAGTTTTAATTAACGACGATGACATAAAAAATAAACATGATTAATTTTAAAAGGAATAATTATTGAATGTACAATTTTCAAATTTGAATGTGGTTGGTGGTTCAATTGATGTTATATTGGATGTGTGCGTAATAGAAGTGGAACTCGTTGATTTAGGCCTACATGGTGTATTCAACTTATTCAGGATTTCCGAATGGTGCTCTTCATTTATTTGCAAATCGGATTTCAGAAGATGCATAGGTATGATCAGTGATTTTTATTAATTCTTGTTCTTGAATGCCAATGCGAGTCATATTTGAAACTGCTGTGCATCGACTGGAGTGGTTTGTAATTATATATATATATATATATATATATATATATATATATATATATATTACGTCCAGACCAGCGCAGTTTCAAATGTTGGCAAACAAAGAAACAAATGCTAGGGACGCGATAAAATTGTGCGATAAGCAGCCATGATTGGTTGAAATACGTCCTTTCGTACCGTTTTATTGGTCAAAAGTAATATGACGTAGTAAGAGTGTAATAGTCAACGTAATCTCACTAGAGGTTCTGATTTATCTAGAGAAAATCAAAACTCGAGTGGGATTTAATTGACTATTACATGATTAGAAAAAAGTATATAAAGATTAGAAGATTATAAAGTAGGCCTACTCTAATACAATAAAATATTAATTGACATACTAAATTCTATTTCACTAATGTTAGCTTCACCAAAACGTTTGAACGGAGCCGCCACTTTCAGTTGACTGTGTTGTAAACAAATACGATCGCAAAGCATGTTTTATAGTACCGTAAAGAATTTGCAGTTTGAAATGTTGGCAAACAAAGAAGCAAATGCTAGGGTAGTGATAAAAACTAACAAATAAAATTGTGCGATAAGCAGCTACGATCGGTTGAAAGACACCCTTTCGTACCGTTTTATTGGTCAAAAGTAGTATGACGTAGTAAAACTGTAATAATCATTTTAAAATGTGGAGGAATAAAGAATTCTCTAGTATTAACACAAAAAGTCGTCGTCGTCGTTATCATTATCAGCGTCATCGTCGTCGACGTCAGTAAGATCCGGAATTCTATAACCTGATAAGCATATAAATATGCATGCATTTATGATAGAAAAAGTTGATAAAACATGAATGCAGTATTAAAAGTGTTGATTCATTGTTTTAATTCTGCCTTGCAAAATGTCATTATGTTCTATGCTACATACTTAACGCTGAAATTAACCATATCTACGATCAGTGGCGTACACTACTAAAGGATGTAAAAAAAAACCTGTTACTCTGTACCCTTTTTATCATTATCTTCAGAGTGAACCGAAATGCAAGTCTGAACGGTATGTAACGAACGCATTCACATTGTGGTGGTATATTTCGAATATAATAAACAATACAATTTAGAATACTGTGTACTGATTTCCAGATTTTGATTCGATAAAGCAGAGGTATGTAAAAGAAATAATGAGCAGTGTTGTTGTTACACAGAAGAAAACTAAAGACTTCACTGGGATTTCTCATGTAAAATTTTATCTAATTGTAATAAATTGGCAACATGTTCTCGGAGATAGCAGTGTAGCAAACAGTACCATGCAAGACCACGTGAGTTACGGGTACTCGTCGCTTTGAGCATGAGGATCAGGTTTCTCTTGATAAATATTTACAACTATTGAGCCTAAACATTCCGTAATACTAATATTTCCATCTCTGGACGGAAAACTGTTGATCAGGGAACCATGAAACTTAATGTTAATATTTTGGAGGGCATGCAAAAGCCCAATAATGAAATTTAAAAATATTTGCGTTCAGGACATCTCTTTTCTGTACAGCCGATATCACATGTGGCGTTGCATTTCGTACTAACGTTTGTCTGTCACTATACAAATAATCCCTTGATTCTTGGGCTCCCATTTTTTCAAAGAAAAACGGGCCAACTATGAAACTATACACGAAGGCGCACCGAGTATAGAGAGGAACTTCATGAATCACATTTTGGGACTCAGATCCCGAAATTCGGGAGTGTTCGCCCTATCAGTAAGAGAAAAGTGTGCTTCGTCACTCCGCAGGATAGTCGAAGGCCGGAAGTCAACAACTTCTACCCTTACAAGGAATATAAAGGAAAAGTGGATATGATGCTACGCGTTACGTGCTGCTCACTACTGCGCAGTATTACAACTGCAATGAAGTTTTGTTATCCTTGTTCAAGCCCACGTTGAGCAATATAATAGCTACTGTGTATAATTTAATTACCTTTCCCTCGGAAGTAAATACTGTAGCTGCTGGTGGTGAAATATGCAACCAGTGGCAACAACCATAAGAGTTACGTGGAATATAGTTTGGACATTCTTTTATGCCAATTTTTTTACTCCTTGGGTTAATAGTATTTCATATAGTGGTGGTTAAGTAGGGACAGTTTATTTATTTATTATTTACTTATTTATTTAATTAATTAATTTAAGTTATTTATTAATTTTATTTATTTATTTAATGAATTTATTTATGTAATTTACTCATTTAATTAATTAATTAAATTTATTTATTTATTTTATTTATTTAATTAATTAATTGAATGTATTTATTTTATTTACTTATTTAATTACGCAATTAATTTATTTTCTTATTTACTTATTTATTTATTTGCTTATTTATTTGTTTATTTATTTATTATTTATTCTTTTTTAAAATTTCATTATGTATTTTTTTAACATTAATTTACATTTTCTTTTTTGTTCATTTGAATTGATTAGGATGCCGATATTTTAAATCCAAGATTTGGACGGCTATCATTTCGATGATATTCTTCTCTCTCTTTAATTAATTTATTTAAGTTATTTATTTACTTATTTTATTTTTAATTAATTAATTAAATTTATTTATTTATTTATTTTATTTATTCATTTAATTTATTAATTAATTTATTTATTTTATACTTCCGTTTTCCTCTTTCACTTCATCAAAACTATCTATAAACTTCATTTGCATTTACTAAAAAATAGGCTGGGATAAAGTCTTATGGTTGCCTTAGATACTGATGTAAGGGCTTCAGGCCATGGGGTTTATCCATTATGTACTCCCTCAGGATGGAACCTCGCTCTGTGAGGGCGAAGACAGAATGGCCGACCTGTCAGTTTCGAATTTGCTGAGAAACTTTCGACGTTGGACCCTGGACTCATTTTGCTGGCATTATCACCTTCATCTCATTCTGACGCTATATAACCATAGCAGTTGAAAAGGCATAGTAAAATAACCAATTAAAAAAAAGCTTCGAATTCAAACATATTTGATTTCATTTATACATATTGCGGTTTATGGAGCTGTATAACTATAATTAATGTTGCACAAATTTACATTCCTCTTCTTACATTCTTCTTCTTCTTATCCCGATTTCTCGTTTTTCCATCATTCATCGTCCTTTCGGTCCATATTCCAAAATCTGCTTTGAGATTCTGTTATCTGTCATGCGATGCAAATGGAATATCCAATTTTCTTTGTATGTCGTCGCTTTCTTTATTATTATTGATTCTATTCCTGATTGTCTTCTGACGTCCTCATTTCTTAGGCTATGTAGTAGAGATAACAACGATTGAGAAAGCAAGACTAACAGCGCCCGCAAAGCCGAAAACCCGCACGACGTCGCGTCGTTGACGTAAAGACTGCTTGTGAGTGTTTCAAGACGTCGAAATTGATCACTCCCGAAGTCCCGAACGTCAAGCAGCCTTGAATCGCCACAGTTGTTTATACCTGACTGAACTTTTATCTACTTTGGCAACTGTTATATATATATATATATATATATATATATATATATATATATATATAAACAATCAAGAAGCCTATTTGAAACATCATCTCTACCTTTCAGTGTATAATAATCCGTTCCCCAATCTTTATTCAATTACTAGACCCTTATTCAAAGGCTAGGAATTTTCTTTTCATATGTTTGAGATCAAGTGTGCAATCTCAAGTAAAAAGATATTATGTTTTATGTTTCTTAGAAATACAAATTTATTTGAGAATTGTTTCTTTTTCTATTTATATAACTATAGGTAATATTATATAATAGAACCAGAACATTTTGATAACTAAGATACTGTTCTATTTTGTCTTTTTGTATCATTTAAACATTTATAATGTTATTTATTTCATCGATGTATGTTATTCAAAGTTACGAAATCTTTCCACGCCGACCAAATGCTATTTCGAGAATGATGAGCGAGAGCGACAGTTAGTTTTGTTCATCTCTACTATGTAGTCCTCTCTGGTGCATCCTTTACTAGTTCTGAGGAATCGCATTTCTGCTGCTTATATTTTATGTCTTACTTTTAATGATGTTTCAGTTCCGTAAAATAAGACAGGGAGCTTCATTACAGGAAAAAATTTAGATTTGTATTTCCTTGCTTCAACCTTCAGAGTTCTCTAGATTGTGCTACATATAGCTTGAAATTGTTTGGTTTCATGAATTATGTCTAGATCTATTTCATATGTTACTTAACATCCTAAATATCTGATTTAAAATGTGAGACTTGTTCGATTATTTTGCATTCAATAATAATTTTGGCTTTCATCGGAAACTTCTCGTGGAATGCCTTGACTTTTATTTCGTGTGTGGAAATGAAATAGCTCTAGGCGTATTTACAGTATAATGCATGTTGATTACGAAATAAATAAAGAGTTTTAGGAAGTTACGTGGCTAAAACTGTTTAAGATGTCAAGAATCACCCTAAATGGTTTTGCAAATACAGGGTGTTTAAAAAATACGGGGCATAATTTCAGGTATGTATTTCCCACATGTAGACAATCAAAAGAGTTCATTATAACATGTGTCCGGAAATGCTTCATTTCCGAGTTATGGCCTTCACAACATTGAAATTCACCGGAACGTTTTTCTTTCCGCAGGTCGTTGTCATTACAGAAGATGTTCAAAATGTCCACCTCCTGCTTGAATACAGACCTCACATCGATGTCTCATTGACCTGCGAACACGATCCCAAACTCCAGGAGTATTGCGTATGTCCTCAGAACATGTCACAATTCGATTCCGAAGGGATTCCAAATCAGGCCCCACAAGTAGAAATCAAGAGGGTTCAGATCAGGTGAGCGTAGAGGCCAAGCAATTGGGCCACCTCTACCTATCCATCGAGTTAAATTTTCTATACTCGCACAGACGGTAATGGAGACGTACAAATGTCTTCCGATCTGGACATTGTCGCTGTGGGTACCTCTCCTGGTACAAACGACGAGCCAGCGCAGCATTGCCGTCCACCTTACCGTACATGAATTGTATCTCTGCCAGCTCTTGATTTGAATACATGTCGCACAGTCTAACGCCTACACAACACTGAATGTAACCTTCGCCTCGGAATGAACTGTCAGAGTGCCTCTTAATATCTCCTTTGAAGGCAACGACCTGCGGAAAGAAAAACGTTCCGGTGAATTTCAATGTTGTGAAGGCCATAACTCGGAAATAAAGCATTTCCGGACACATGTTGTAATGAACTATTTTGATTGTCTACATGTGGGAAATACATTCCTGAAATTATGCCCCGTATTTTTTAAACACCCTGTATATTCTTGACGTTTCTTTCAATACTATACACATGTTGATATACATAATAGCTTATACCCTGCTATGCATCAAGGCGATACTGGTATTCTTATCAAATGTTTCAGTTAGAGTTTGCAATATCTTAAATCTATATGACATCATTATCAGCAGATTCCGGAAAATTTTCAACACTATTGGTTATGGAATTTGTTGCTCCAGATTTGCTCTTCTTGTCTATTTCTTTGGACTCCTTTGGAAAGCAGCACTAAGACGATCGACTTTTTGATCTGACTCACGTGGTCTTCCGTTACTTTTACCTTTATACAGGCTTTCCGTTGTTTCAAATTTCTTGTGCCAATCGCTGATGGACTGCCTAGTCGGTGATAATTTTCTGAAATATGTTCTAAAATATCGCTGCACTGCTGTAACATTATTTGTTTTGGTTAATTAAAGCACTCAAAATGTCCATCTTACTGGAACTGTGATGTTACGTAATCGATAATCGATATAATATATCGATACAAACTTTCATTGCTATTGAATAAGAATCTAGAAACAGAATATCTATTCCTACAGTGGTCATCTCATGCTTTTATTGAAGTTGTCTGTTTCCTTCGTAATCACGATTTAATCTATAATAATGTTTTTTTATGTTTATGAACATCGCTATTTAAGAGTGAATTTAATGTTGAAATATAGTCGTATTGCATTGGTTCATCTAATCTACAACTAGGCGGTTAATATTTGACAATGAGTGGTCCTCCATTACCTGCTTCCGGGTGGAAGAAGTAGAAACTTACATAATTTATGTCTCTCGAAAAGTAACTAAGCGTTTTCGACAGTTATTTTCTTATAAAAATAGTTTATTTCGGTCTACTCTACATCCTTTAAAATATATAAAAGCCGTTTTTCCTCACCCTGCGCAGTGGTCCAAAACGTGGGCCTAAATCTAGCTTGTTAGACTAAGTTCGAAACGGAAGTAAAAATAATTATATGAACAATTATTATTTCCACTTAGAAGAATGTTTTTCCATCGATAGCAATTTCGTAGTTTTGTTGCCATTCTACGTAATAAAAAAATGTTAATTAAAATGATTTAATGATATGTGAATAATTCGCCAATAAATTGAGTCGGATGTATTGAATATGAATGCAATCCGTTCAGTATCATTGAAGACACGATAAAGAAACTGAATTACTGCGATATGTGTAAAATCTATAATTATAAAGTATGTTAACTTTCGCTAATATGTTTTCGAGGGAATATCAGCCGAGTTAAGATTTTGGAATGCTCCAAGCTTTCGACTGCTATCTCTGCAGCCATCTTCAGGGAAGTGATGTCCGAACAGAAAGTCGAAAGGTAATATAGATGTTAGGCTGTCTCAGGTGAAACGGGATTGGTTGGCGGTTCGGCCAATCCGGGGCCGGGAATTGTCATTCCTCGTAAGCTCCGCCCCTCCCGGGATTCCTGTGTGAAGTTTGGCGGGCGGCGAGCCCTTTTCCGCCGGTTGGAATCTGTTGCCGTCCTCGGTCCGTGATCTTCATGACCTTGGTTGTAATAGGGCCTAAGCTGGTCCAAGGCCGGTGTCCATGCCTGACTGAGCTGCAGTCCACCGTCCCTGTTAAAGTTGTTTTTCTCCAGCTTAATCTCTATGGCCTCCTTGATGGTACGTTCCCAGTAGTGGCTTGATTTGTTGATGACCTTGGTGTGGTCAAATAGTATTTTATGATCCTTTTCTATGCTGTGTTGCGCCACTGCAGATTTTTCCGGGTAATAAAGCCTCAGGTTCCTCTTATGTTCTTTGATTCTGTCTTCTATTGTGCGGCCAGTCTGCCCTATGTATACTTCGCCGCACTAGCATGGAATCTTGTAAATCCCTGGTGTCCTTAGGCCCTGACTGCCTTTAACCTGACGTAGATGACTCCGGATTTTGCTCTGTGGTTTATGGATGGTTTTGATATTTACCTTCTGGAGGATTCTGCTTATTTTGTGTGACACATATTAGCGAACCAACGCCGAGAAAGCCTCAAATCATACATGTGTTAACTTTGTACACTTAATTTTCTTCTCCTACTATACCAGTAGTAGTTTTTATCATTACCAAATATAAGATTATGCAAAGGTTACGAAAGATGTAAAGTCCTCCCACATTGTTAACAAATAAGCTTATATTGTAGAAGTATAATACAGTATTATAGTTTTGTTCATAAAATAATGCAGTTTATGTTATTCAGATATAAACCAATTTCCGAGAATACGCCACACTGTTGAGTAGCTCATCTGCAGTCCCCTTGCAATTTGATTCATATTGCATGTTCCGTATTCTGTATTTTGTTTAATTTTCTGGACTTCTTGTAAAACTATCGAAGCATTCACAACGTTTTCTGCCGACTTTAGCCTACTACTTACTGTAATCATTACTATTCTTATATGTGTGTTATTCTGTGTTTTTGGCAACCCAGGATGCCTGGGCAGACTATTTCTTGAAATAAATTATATATACTATGGAACCGGTCTTTTAATTTGTTACAAGCTTCCACAATGGCGACAGATTGCAGTATTCATTCATACCTCAGACCATTGCGAGCTCTGAATCTTCTCAGTGTACTGGAACAACCTCTATTACATTCATAGTAACACTACGTAAGGCCAATTCGTATTTATATTTTCTGGTAGTAAACTTAATAGGATCCCCTTCACACGCAATGAAGACGTTTGGGGGGCATGGAGCTCCATGCTTTCATGACCTCGGGACTAGAATCAGGTGGTGTAGTTGGCACCACGCTTCGACCGTCTTTTACCTCCGGGAAAGATCCTGTACATATTTTGATAGGAGGCTGTGTGGACCTCGAGGATGTTATGGAAGTTTTAGCAACGAGAAAAATCTCATTACCACACAGGATGAAATAAAAAAAATCCCTCATTGAAGAATATCTTGAATATTGCTGTTTATTTTGTGCCATGGCAACAACAGAGAAGAAATTGAGACATAAGTTTCTAATCCATAGTGACACTTGTGCCGGACAAGAACACTGTTAGAGTTTTTCTCGAGGTTCTCCCCTTTCTCCATATTGGGCATCTACATCATTCCAGTCGACCTGGTTGGCGAGTTGGTATAGCGCTGGCCTTCTATGTCCAAGCTTGCGGGTTCGATCCCGGGTCAGGTCGATGGTATTTAAGTGTGCTTAAATGCGACAGGCTCATGTCAGTAGATTTACTGACATGTAAAAGAACTCCTGCGGGACAAAATTCCGGCACCTCCGGCGACGCTGATATAACCTCTGCAGTTGGGAGCGTCGTTAAATAAAACATAACATTAACATTACATCATTCCATCTACATTTCTGTACTCCGTCGTCATTCCATAGCACTCCCAGGCTGGCGACGCATGGGAGACGAATGGGGTTGCGTGCTCGAAACCTGGGTACGCAGCGAACCTTAGTGTAGTCGGCCAGTGTGGGTTCGGGAATGCGCCTAGCTTGAGGGTTAGCGCAATAAATCTAGTAGATCGCAGTGCTGAGTCGAAGTGCCTCCCTCCCGAAATTCCACTCCGTTCTATGAAAATAAACTCCATTCTTTTATGAACAAATCAGTAATTTTATTTTTGTAGAAGCTTAGAACTGCACGCATTGTATTCTTCACCTGACATATTTAGGAACATTAAATCCAGACGTTTGAGATGGGCAGGGCATGTAGCACGTATGGGCGAATTCAGAAATGCATATATAGTGTTAGTTGGGAGGCCGGAGGGAGAAAGACCTTTGGGGAGGCCGAGACGTAGATGGGAAGATAATATTAAAATGGATTTGAGGGAGGTGGGATATGATGATAGAGACTGGATTAATCTTGCTCAGGATAGGAACCAATGGCGGACTTATGTGAGGGCGGCAATGAACCTCCGGGTTCCTTAAAAGCCAGTAAGTATAGTATAGTATAGAAGCTTAGGCCTCTTCTTTAAAAAATTATGGGCGTTTCAATTTTTTTTATTTTTATTTTTTAATAACTCACTTTTTATCCACAGAGGAGCTTTCGAAGATATAGGACGCGCTTTAGTTTCTTCAAATTTTTCCGATCCTCTCATTGCCACAGATGTGAACTGCTGACATTGTCACAAGGTCGCGATCAGGTCAGGAGGTGATCTAAATTTACGCAAGTAGATATTATAACATCAGCACACAGTTTGTAGCATCCGTCGAGTTGCGTTGCGCGCGGCCGCCATGTTGCGTGCTGGTAGCTGGTCCGCTCGCGCGAGCCGGCAGCCGGCCGCTAGTCGAGTGCTGACTGCCGGTGCGGTCGGGTGCGAACTCGAGTCCTCTAGCGAGTGTAGTGACATGCCACGTGTGATTGTGCTCCTCGAGTCGGTATTACAGCTCTCTCTTTTCTCGGTAAAGTGACAAGTGTTCCTACTACAGCAAGTTCGTGGGTCCAGAAGTGTGTCCTTCCTAAACTGACACGTCAGTTCTTGTTTTTAATTTAGTGACAAATTTTAGAATCTACGCCCGTCTGCAATATCATAAGACCGTAATGGATGGTCTGGGGATTTTTTAATTTGAGAAGTTTACATAATATACAACTATCGTATAGAAGGATCGTGAAGTTTAATTCGATAGTTTGACAGCACATTAGTTAAAGAAAATTAATAGAATTTTCATAGGTAATTATTATAATAAACAAATCAGTCAGATCTGATCATTTATATGGTTGTTTACCACCCCATTTGTTTTTACGTACGATGGGATTTTTTTAAATGAATTATCATTTTTAGAACTGGGTGATGATTTTTGTTTTTCTGTTTTCTTTCGTCTGGTATTTGAATATCAATTAAATTTAATAATAATAATTTATTTATTTACAACAGCCAGAAGCCAATAACAGTTCAGCACAAGACAAGTTATTACAAAAACATTAACAATGATATAAATTATAATAAAAGTACATTGGAATAATTATTTAAAATAATGATAATTGAAAATGAAAGCATGGAATCATATAAATTAATGTCGTAATAATAATAATAATAATAATAATAATAATAATAATAATAATAATAACAATAATAATAATAATAATAATAATAATATCAGAATACTATCTCAAACAATTTTAAATACTAAGAATTTAATTATACGTGGAAAATACAATTTTTTTTCTTGACTTGAATTTAATTATGTTTTAAGTTAGACAAAATTATGGTGTATTAAATGAGTGGAAAAGCAATAATGGTTTTACCCAGAAATGTTGCAGCTCTATTTTTATATACCTCAACAAAAGTTAGAAGAAAGTCCAGTCTGCACCATTTCTTAACTATTGTAACTTACCAGTAACATAAATTTTGAAACAAACCTCTGGATATTCCACCGTGAGCTAGAAGGCACAGGATGGAATATCCAAAATTATGTTACTGAACAATCACCGTGGAAGCGTAAAATATGATATATATAAAATAATTTTATTTTTATTTTTTCCTTTTGCCGTCGCTGATGACTTGCAGAAAACACGACGTTTCGTAAATGGCAGCTGTCATTCTCTTCACATGAAAAAGTACGGAGATTGAAAAAAAGATACTCCTCGTCGGGAACGTTACAAATTGCTAAATTTATTTCATACGTCCAGAAAACACAGGTTTTCGAAGATTGAATTCACTTTCTAGTCAGTACTAGAAAAATTAATTTTAAAGTTTTGGTATATCGATGACTGAGAAATAGACGGTTCAAAGTCCAACTTTTTATAAGAAAGAAATCTGTGTTTCATTGTGTTCCAGTTCTTGTCTGCATATATGAATCGAACAAAATTGTAAATATTCCTCTCCATAAGGTTGCTATGAAGCTATTCCAAATTGTTTCATGAAGCTTTGAATGTCACGAGCTGAAAAAAGCTCTTCTGAAAAAAAAAAATAGTAAAATGGACTTGGAACAGTCTGGTTCTGGGCCATCGATATGTGTATGGGTAATATTACACCGTCGAAAATAATACACATTTAAAACACATGAAGGATATTCATATGTGTACATATCTTATTAGAATCACACTTATATGCAATGACTTCCTTTATTAATTGGAGTTGAAATTATTTGATTTGATTGTAGGCTAATTAATTCAAAATTGAACAATGAAGCGTATTTGAGAAGCAAAGATTCTGCTTTATCCTGTTGGTTTTGTTCTTAAAATTGTTAATTCCTAGATTGCTAGAAAATAATAATAATAATAATAATAATAATAATAATATCATCGTCATGATTGTCCACGCCTATGGAGTAACAGTTAGCGCGTCTGGCCCGGTGGCTCGGGTTCGATTCTTGATCGGGGCAAGTTACCTGGTTGAGGTTTTTTTCCGGGGGTTTCCTTCAACCCAATATATGAGCAAATGCTGGAACCCGGACTCATTTCACCGAAATTATCACCTTCATCTCATTCAGACGCTAAATGGCCTAAGATGTTGATACAGCGTCGTAAAATAACCTACTGAAATAAAAATCATCATGATCATAATCATAATGAAATTAGGCCTAATGCTCTAGTCAATTAGAATTTTATCCGACGTTTATTGTTTTGAAATTCACAACTTAATAATGAGAATACACTTCCTGACATAATTGAAATACACCTATAAACTTCTGATTCTACTAAAACAGAATTTGCGTGTATTCCGGGACATATTTTCGTGGATAAAATGTGCAAGTAGGAAATTCAGAAGCTAAAAGTTACAGAGGAGTCTTCGATTCTTTGTAATTTCATGAAACTTTAATGCCGTCAGCGATTCTTATTGTGAGCATGTCTTATGCTCCCCGTGTTTAAATTTAATAATGCGGAACCTTCTCGCTAATTAATTCATAATTGCTTCTTCATTTCACGAAGCCTAATCTCGAGACAACAATGCAATCGATACTCGAAACAATTCACACATCATTATGACGCGAATGAATTATTTTAAATTGTAATGAATAATATTTAATTACAGAGAATCGATTTCATTTGATAATTAATATCACAGTTAAGTATTTTAGAATTAGTCTATGTTACATTAACTATTTATATTTTTATATTCCCCGCATTTATTAATTACTCTCATTTGTGTAAAAATAATGACTCCATTGTGATGTCATATTCATTTGTTTTCCCTTTATGTTTTATGACGGATGGCTGGATATATGCAACTACTTTGTTTTAAATACATCATAATTTCAGTTATCAAAGGTCTACTGTAATATATTAATGACGTCACTGTATGAAAAGAGAGTTTGACGAGATTTATCGACTGTCAAGCGCATAAACTTTTCACGTTACAATATAAATCGGTTTGGTTCAGAGATATATGTATACCAGCCTATTTTGAATACTGTCGAGTGAGAATGGAGCGGTTCTTGAGGACGTTACGAAGTGACTATATAAGTTTACTTACTGACGTCAGAAAGACGAAATCGATGTGACATCTACGATGGAATCGTTTTCGCTCCTCCTTTCTTTTCCGTCTGAAGAAAAAGTTAGATCGAACCTTCGATACAAAGTATTTTATCTAATAATATCTAATAATCTAATAATAATGACATCTATACATTTTAAAGCAGTACTCTTCATTAAAAGACTTAAGCAGTGCATTCTGAAGTATCTGAAAAACTTTTACTTCTGGCTTACGACTCTTTCGGATGGAAAGTTTTGACAAAGTGCAGACAGAAGGTAGTGGGAGGCGGAAGTTGAAATCTATTTCGAAGGCAGAATTATTTTGAGAAATAGAGAAAGAGAAAATCTGTCATACAGTGTCTTTTTTACTGTACATTTCATATAAGTTAATCTGGGTATGGGAGTCGAATTTCGAGCACTTCAGTGAAATTTCGGGTCAGGATAATAGTGACTGGGTCTTTATGAGAAGAAGTTCTTAGTCGCTTTTAATATTAAATCCAATCCTCAAAATAGTCGGAGTTTGAGAATACACTTTTTTTTTCTTGTATAGGCTACATTATACGAATATATTAAATCGTGCTAATAACGGGGAAAATATGTATGCGTTTTCAGAAGTCTGAGATTTTACTTATTTACTTCACAGGTTTACAATGTCTTTGACATCTTCCTGTACCCATTTCAAGAATATATAGCCACTCGCCACTCACCTTTTTTCTCCCAAAATACTGTATAATAAATTATTTCTTTTCTTTGCTGATTATTGTGCAGTCGTGAAAATTCATACTAAATCTACAGTTTTTAATGTAAACATCCAGTTTTTATAGTAACGGTAATGTTTAAAAACAGTGGGTAAACTCAGTACCAATTTTATCACATTAGGGCGGTATTTTTTTATCAATAATTACTTATATTTGTGAAAAGTAATATTATGCCTGAAAATTCATAGTGAACTTAATATTATTACAGTTATGAACTGAGTTATTCCATATTGGTTGTCATAACTTGTCATAAACTAAATTATTTTTGCTACTTATAAGACTTCAGCAACAATAACATCTGTTCGCATAGTTCTTCCAGATTTCTTTGTTTCGGTAACCAAAGCAATTTCTTCTAATTTTCCCAGAAGCTCCTAGGAAGAACTCACACCGTATGCGCCATCTCTCAAACCATTATACATGTGCTATGCTGTCAGAAGGCCGCTGAAGAACTCCATACAAAAAAAAAGGGATTAAATTGATATCAAACTAATAAGTAATATTAAACAGACTGTTACTATGGCAACCGAATTCTTACCTGAAAAATGTTCAATTTATCTGTAAAAAGCCAGGCCGAGATTCTGATGATTACTCTTAGCAACGGGCAGTAATAGCCTATATAGGCCTATGACTTCTTACCTTCGTAGAACTCTATATTTACTTACCTACTTACATACTTACGGCTTTTAAGGAATCCGAAGGTTCATTGCCGCCCTCACACAAACTCGCCATCGGTCCCTATCCTGAGCAAGATTAATCCAGTCTCTACAATCATATCCCACCTTCCTCAAATCCACTTCAATATTATCCTCCCATCTACGTCTCGTCCTCCCCAAAGGTCTTTTTCCCTCCGGCCTCACAACTAACACTGTATATGCATTTCTGGGAACTCATTATTATTTTATTATCATTATTATTATTATTATTATTATTATTATTATTATTATTATTATTATTATCATCATCATCATCATCATTGCTGTTGTTACCATCACCAATATCATCGTCATTATCGTCATCTTGAATGCTTTGATTCTCTTCCGCTTCTAATAAAATGTATCTTTAGATTTGGTGGTTAACTATCTCTTCTTTGGCCATTCCAGTTACTTCGTACCATTTGGTTTGTAGTTTATTGCTAACTGTAGTAGAAATGCTTATAAAATGTTAGTCGAGAGACCTGAGGGAAAAAGACCATTGGAGAGGCAGAGACGTAGATGGGAGGATAATATTAAAATGAATTTGAAGGAGGTGGGATATGATGCTAGGAACTGGATTAATGTTACTCAGGATAGGGACCGACGGCGTGCTAATGTGAGGGCGGCAATGAACCTCCGAGTATTCTAAAAGCCATAAGTAAGTAACTAAGTAGTTGTTTTTTTCTATTATTGAAATATACTCTCTAGCGAAGCCTGTACTGCTGGATTTCGGTTTTAAACTCTTCAAGCGAAAGTTTTTCCGTATATCTTTACCCCCCGCTTATAGGCCTATATACGTATATTTGTAGCTTCGAAAAAGGCAGATTGTGTAGGAATAGAAAATCAGAACACACACTTCCTCTAGGTTCATAGTTTATCTTTTATGTATTTCAACAGACATACTTTGTTGCGCTGGCCATGTGGTCTTGTTTTCCATGTTTTCTGGGCATGAGTCCAGATCTAGCTGGTAGCAATTATGAAATAACTGATCACCTATTGTTCTGACACTTTCAAGTTGGATTGAAACTGCAAACTATTTCATATTTTTTACCACGCTTTGTTCTGTATTGTTATGTAAATAGAAGATTGTCATAATAAGATGTTAAAAACAGTCTGTGTGGAGTTCTATTCCCATTTTCCTGAAGTGTTGTCACAAAAATCTCACAGCCCACCTCATGACACCCACATTGTGGGGAATTCTCACCTACGGGATCACATGGGAGGATGATAGTACGAACTGGCTTTAGCTGGTTCATGTTCGGCCTCGCTCTGTTATCGGACGACAGGAAAATCCAGACGGAAATGCGTCCTGGCCGGCGGAGCTACGGAAAAAATTTAAATACCGAAGCGGTAAGATGACCACAAGATGGAGTTGGTTCTAGTTCCAAGAATGCTTCCACTTCCTAGAACTGACCTCTATTCAAATTTGCTGAATAATTCAGAATAACATTTCACTTTGAAGCTAGAAATTAAATATTCTTATTACATTTCGTAACTCAATTAAATTTATTTTCACACATTTATTTATTTATTTATTTATTTATTTATTTATTTATTTATTTATTTATTTATTTATTTATTATTTTGCTAATAATCGGAACATAAAATATAATATATACAGAAAAACTTTAGCTCGCCCCTGAAAGAGCAGAACTCGTGATCAGGGGCGGATTCCTAAATTTAAATTGATAATTATACAATACAATTTGTCTTATGTCTACTGTGCAATTGTAGTATATAAATTTAAATTTACAATTTTTCAATTTTTATAAAATCCATACATAACTTTTTAAATTTAATACTAGAACTATTAGAATTGACAAGAGTAGGATATTTAAATATAAATTTGTTATATATTCTTGGGCCTAAATTACTACTATGATTAAATACTGTAACAGTGTTGCATTTTGGTTCAAACAATCTTAAAGAATTCATACCTTTTGTTTCATAACTATGAGAATACAATTCAAAATTATTTCGATTTGTATGTATGAATTTTATTAATACAATATAATAAATTTGTCTTACGTTAAGTACATTAAAGTCTAGAAAGAAATTTTGAGATGGAAAATCAATAGGTTTATGAAGACATATTTTAATTATTTTCTTCTGTAATAAATAAAGTGGATTAAAATTGGATTTAAATGAGCTACCCCATCCTATAATTCCATACATAATTACCGATTGAAATAAAGTCAAATATATAGATACAGCCCGAATTTAGATCTCTTAGAGCCTTATGGAATTTGTGATGTACAAACACTGTATATTTGCGGTTTTATGTGGGCACTATATTTTCTTCTACCCAGTGAGGGAAGTGAGACGGTATGCGCCGGTATGGAATACCGTCACTGGTTTCTATGGCCAGAAAACATACCGTTAGTGAAAAATGACATACCGTCACTAAAAAAAATGTGATCCGTAAAAATTTGTTCATACATTTTTTCACAGCAAAGAATACTATCCAGGGGAGTGAAACTGAGAGAGGAGTTTCCGGTAGCAAAACTGTGTAGGCCGTTGTTTTGTTGCCCGATCACCAGAAGCGCTAAACGTTTCAATAGTTGGAAACAGAAAGCCACACAGAACAACAAAATAGCCGCCATATTTCTTTTGAGACGAGAGCCTGATGACTATTTTATGAATCGTTTGTATGTTTATGTTATTTAATTAAGAAAATAAGTGAAAATTTCAATAGAACAACTAATATTTTATTTTTACTTGTTCTGTTGAAACTTTTACTTATTAACTTAATTAAATTACATAAACACACAAAAATAATAATATTCATTTTTAATAGTCTTTATGAACAAAACCACCAGGAGCCCATCATTTGTTCTCTGCTTACCAGTCGTAACATCCGCCGTGCACTTCTATTATTTTGTTGTTCTGTGGTACTGTACTATCTGTTTGCTTCGTTTATTTTATTTTATTATTTTACGACGCTGTATCAACATCTAGGTTATTTAGCGTTATTATTTTACGACGCTGTATCAACATCTAGGTTATTTAGCGTCTGAATGATATGAAGGTGATAATGCCGGTGAAATGAGTCCGAGGTCCAGCACCGAAAGTTACCCAGCATTTGCTCGTATTGGGTTGAAGGAAAACCCCGGAAAAAACCTCAACCAGGTAACTTGCCCCGACCGGGATTCGAACTCGGGCCACCTGGTTTAGCGGCCAAACGCGCTGACCATTACTCCACAGGTGTGGACTGTTATTTGCTTCGTAAATCTACACCACAGCCTTTCGGAACTGTGTATTTAGACATGTTTATTTGATAAGCCAACCCCTGAATGCTTACAAAGGTAGTATTTCATGTATAGAAGGCTGTGGTTTGTAGCTTGTGGTGGCCATTGTTGCCAATTTAGTGACTGTAATTTCTGTTGTTGCACTTTTTATGAATAATTATGTAAGGCACTTTGAACTCTGTTAAGAGAGAAGTTTTATATGATATTCTTATTGAATTTGGTATTCCCAAGAAACTAGTTCGATTAATTAAAATGTGTCTCAGTGAAACGTACAGCATAGTCCGCATAGGTCAGTTTCTGTCAGATACGTTTCCAATTCCTGTGGGCTAAAGCAAGGAGATGCACTATCACCTTTACTTAACTTTGCTCTAGAGTAGTTATGCCATTAGGAAAGCCCAGGATAACAGAGAGGGTTTTGAATTGAACAGGTTACATCAGCTGCTTGTATCTGCGGATGACGTGAATATCTTAGGAGAAAATCGACAAACGATTAGGGAAAATACGGGAATTTTACTGGAAGCAAGTAAAGAAATAGGTTTGGAAGTAAATCCCGAAAAGACAAAGTATATGATTACCGGTATGTCTCGTGACGAGAATATTATACGAAATGGAAATATAAAAATTGTAAATTTATCCTTTGAAGAGGTGAAAAAATTCAAATACCTGGGAGCAACAGTAACAAATATAAATGATACTCGGGAGGAAATTAAACACAGAATAAATATGGGAAATGCCTGTTATTATTCGGTTGAGAAGCTTTTATCATCCAGTCTGCTGTCAAAAAATCTGAAAGTTAGAATTTATAAAATAGTTATATTACCGGTTGTTTTATATGGTTGTGAAACTTGGACTTTCATTTCGAGAGAGGAACATAGGTTAAGGGTGTTTGAGAGTAAGGTGCTTAGGAAAATATTTGGGGCTAAGAGGGATGAAGTTACAGGAGAATGGAGAAAGTTACGCAACACAGAACTGGACGTACAGCATAGTCCGCATAGGTCAGTTTCTGTCAGATACGTTTCCAATTCCTGTGGGCTAAAGCAAGGAGATGCACTATCACCTTTACTTAACTTTGCTCTAGAGTAGTTATGCCATTAGGAAAGCCCAGGATAACAGAGAGGGTTTTGAATTGAACAGGTTACATCAGCTGCTTGTATCTGCGGATGACGTGAATATCTTAGGAGAAAATCGACAAACGATTAGGGAAAATACGGGAATTTTACTGGAAGCAAGTAAAGAAATAGGTTTGGAAGTAAATCCCGAAAAGACAAAGTATATGATTACCGGTATGTCTCGTGACGAGAATATTATACGAAATGGAAATATAAAAATTGTAAATTTATCCTTTGAAGAGGTGGAAAAATTCAAATACCTGGGAGCAACAGTAACAAATATAAATGATACTCGGGAGGAAATTAAACACAGAATAAATATGGGAAATGCCTGTTATTATTCGGTTGAGAAGCTTTTATCATCCAGTCTGCTGTCAAAAAATCTGAAAGTTAGAATTTATAAAATAGTTATATTACCGGTTGTTTTATATGGTTGTGAAACTTGGACTTTCATTTCGAGAGAGGAACATAGGTTAAGGGTGTTTGAGAGTAAGGTGCTTAGGAAAATATTTGGGGCTAAGAGGGATGAAGTTACAGGAGAATGGAGAAAGTTACGCAACACAGAACTGGACGCATTGTATTCTTCACCTGACATAATTAGGAACACGTTTGAGATAGGCAGGGCATGTAGCACGTAAGAGCGTATCCAGAAATGCATATGGAATGTTAGTTGGGAGGCCGGAGGGAAAACGATCTTTGGGGAGGCCGAGACGTAGATGGGAAGATAATATTAAAATGGATTTGAGGGAGATGGGATATGATGATAGAGACTGGATTAATCTTGCACAGGATAGGGACCAATGGCGGGCTTATGTGAGGGCGGCAATGAACCTTCGGGTTCCTTAAAAGCCAGTAAGTAAGTAAGGCACTTTGAAGCTTTAACATTATTTTAAATGAGTCTCAGTGGACATTGCAAAATAATCTAGTAAATAACTGAAATAACTTGAAATTATTTTATTAAGAAGTTTAATGTGTTGCATAAGCTTCAAAGATTCGCGTTACTGATTGCACGAAACAGTAAATTGTATAGATCATGTACGTGTATGTTGTAAGGGAGTGGGGTGCTCCTTTTATAAATCGAAGTATGCCAGGAGAAAATCTTGGGGTAGCATATCGCCTCTGGTTTTTTCTCTACTTCCCTCACTGCTTCTACCGCATCCCAAATCTCATCATCGTTGAAAAATTAAACTGTTGGTGTTTTGACTTCGCCTTTTTTTGGATTGTTTTCGTCTTTTCTTTTATTATTAAACTTGTACGAGGTTGTTTAGAAAAGTGACAGGAAATTCACACTATTACACGAAATAAACACCTCAAGCATTTGAAACTTCATGAAGAGAAGATACATGCTTTGATAAGGTGTTGGTACTTCTAACAGATGGTAAGGCCTGCTGAATGGAAAGGGCAATTTAAAAAATGACGGCGCTACTGGTTGTGTGCACCGTAGAAGAATAGCGAACAGATATCAGATTTTTGTGGTTAGAGGCCGTGAATCGTCGTGAAATTCATATCGGAAAGGTACTGAGATAGCTGCAATACCGGAAGGATAGTTGCGTTTAAGTGCGGGCGTACCCCAATCTTTGATGAGCAACACTATAGTCTTCCCAGTACTAATATTAATAATAATCCGTGGCGCTACAGCCCGTGAAGGGCCTAGACCGACCAGCCGGCTGCTGGCCTCACGCCCACATGTCGAAGCAGAGGTGGACGATCATCCAACCAGAATGGAGGTATCGTGTGGTTAGCACGATGATCTCCCCAGCCGTTATAGCTGGCATTCGCAACCGGATTTCGCTACCTATCGTAGCTCCTCAAATGCATCACGATGCTGGGTGGGCACCGGTCCCATACACTGGCCGAAATTTCATGAGAACTCGAACCAGCGCGCATTCCGTAACGCGCGTCCTAGGCAGGATGCCTTAGACCGCGACGCCACGGCGCGGGACAGTACTAATAATAAACAATGAAATACTTTTTGAAAAATTAGACACAAATAAGTTTAATCGTAGAAAGTAAGGCCTTAGTAATAATATCTCCATACTGAAAGTTTTAAGTGACACAAAAATCCCTAAATATAACCTTATGGTAAAATTATTGCCACAGAAAAAATAATTGACATAATAGGAGTATCGTAGAAATACTCGGCCTTGTTAGAATTTATCAAGCTTAAAATCTTACTAGGATATCACAGAAAGACGGAGAGAAAAAGCGGTAGATTTTGTGCTCAGATTCGTCATTAAAATCGGGACGCAGAAGTTTTAATTAAAAGCGTGACATTTCCCTTTTACAACGGGGCATCTGGCAACCCTGATGAGATCTCTTACACATTTGATGAAGATATTTATGTTAGAAAAAACAAACAAACTGACAATTATTTGACTTTAGGTCATTCATCCAAGCATACTCCTCTAGGAGTAGTGACGCACAGCCCGTAAATGTAGATCGTTTTCCCCTCGGTGCACCATGGGAGGCGTTCTGTATAATACTGCATCATGATGAGTAATGGAGTAATGGTGGAGTGCTGGTAGAGGAAACGAGAATACCTCTCAAAAATTAGTCACCAACACCATCTTTATCCACCAAAAACTCCACTTGTATTCGCCAGGACTACCAGCGTAGAATGCCGGCGCTCTAGTCGTTCGACTAATGATGGGCTCTCATTAAAAATATAGATATAATTGGAACATTTATTTGTATCAAATGTAAGACCAACTAAACAAAATGGCTAAATTAGATGGTTGGTATGATACATTTAACCGTGCCGTTACTATAACAACCAAGTACACAATGTCGCTAACATGATGGAACTTTAGACTATTCGTCGATTTCAACGGTATTTCCGTGGCCACACAATATTTATCCTTCATTTCGCTCTGGTAACGGGTTGTAATACTTTAAAAAATGTGTATTCTCTTTTAGTGTAGACAAAAAAACACCACTCTGCTGGCTGAATCTTGCTCTTGATTTACTTACTTACGGCTTTTAAGGAAGTCGGAGGATCATTGCCGCCCTCACATAAGCCGGCCATCGATCCCTATCCTGAGCAAGATTAATCCAGTCTCTACAATCATATCCCACCTCCCTCAAATCCATTTTAATATTATCCTCCCATCTACGACTCAGTCTCCCCAAAGGTGCTCTTGACTACTGGAATCAATTGTTAAAAAAATATGGTCACCGATTTTACTAGCAACATATCGCTTCTCTTTTCTTTGGCATGGCTCGGTACGACCCGGTAACTAGTAGCGTTGTCTTACCCAGTCTGCAATTGTTCCACAAAAGTATTTCAATATCAGCCAAAAGTAGGCTACATATAGACTCTAAGATTCGGGCTTCCTAACCGTTTTGTTGGAAGGAGAATGTACCATCTTGGTCGAAACCCTGATGTTGCTGCTATTGAATATGATGGTGACGATGATGATGATGATGATGACTATTACGACGATAACCAGGATGTTTTGAGAAATATATTACGCCCAAATCCGTTCTGGGGCATATCTTCCCTATTTTCTCGGTTTTCCATGTAGGCCTAATTCCCGTTCAATCACTAGTCCATTATTGCTACACCATCTCGATGATTATAAATATAGTGAGAATCATATAAGAGCAATTCCTAAAAGGCTAATTTGACCGTCTCTTCAGTGTTGCCAACTATTACCAGATATCACCAAAAGAGGGTAAAATCATGTTATATATAATAATAATAATAATAATAATAATAATAATAATAATAATAATAATAATATAGTATTAACAGTAACGATGTATTTTTTTTTATTTACCATATGTGGAAGGTGTTGGGGAGGTGTTTTCTAAATGGTTCAGTAATTTGTGAAATAGTATATTTTCTTTCTGTGGACCTCTCGCACATTATGTTAGTAGTTAGTAGATTAGTGTATGGTCTAATGTTAAAAAGTATTTTGTCTGACAACATGAAATTCATTGCTTTGATTGTTTATTTATTTATTTATTTAAATTTATTTATTTATTTATTTAAATTTAAATATACAGAATAAAGAATATAATTACAAACAAGAGAAATAGAAATAAAATAATACAATCAATATAAAAAAGGAGATACAGTAGTATTGACAAAATTTAAGACCGAATGAGCAGCGCTCGTGTTCGGTCGCAGTTCAGATATAATATTAATAGACCTATAAGAGAATATAAATATAAATATAATATAAGATTGATTAAACAGTTTACGATTTACGAGACCTAACCTAAAAATGTATTTTGTTTGATCACGTGAAATGATTAGTACGAATTCCGAAAACGAATGCCACTTTGAAATGTATGCTTAAGGATACTTACTCCATTATTGTAATAAAAGTCTAAACAAGAAAGAAATGAATTGAAATGTGAAATTATATTTATATCGATTACCCAAAGGCAAGTATCACACGAAGCTTACCTCACTATAATCTTGAATTGTAATCACAACAAAAAGCAACACAAAATAACTATTATGTATTAATATTAACACTGATATTAATTAATTATTAGTATCTTAAAATTTCACTAGCTTCCAGTAATCGGCTCAGAAATCTAGAACAATTTTAATTTTCAGAATTTAAACTACCGACAACTTGTGTCACTGCAGCCAACATAACAGTTATAAAATCACTACCAGTATTTATCAGTACCGAAATTCGAAACGAAGTTGGAAAAAGAAAATTCAACCTTGAAACTAGAAAATCACCATAATCTACTAGCATATGTAGTAATGGGGGAAAAATGATTAGGTTTCACCGTTACGGTACTAAATAAGCTGACCCGGACTACAGCCTCTGTAATTTAAAACTAACATTAGTAAGGAATTATCATCGTTGGAGTAGCCTGTGTTACAACACGAATCTCTGTCCATATCCACCGTTCTTGTGCAAACGATATTGTTTCACAGAGATTAGAAAGAAGTGTAACAAATGGTCTCCCTTAAGTAATGCAAGGTCCAACTTATAAGTACTTGCACTTTGTCCGAATTCCTAATTAGAAGTGATTGGTCAGAAAGCTACGATGACGAAATACTTGAATGGGATTCGAACCCACAGACCAGATGGTGGATGGTAAAGATCTCTTGCCTTTCACCGCAGCCTCATCCGAGCATAGGCTGCAGGCGAAATCGTAAACCCAGTTCTGTGATTGCATGCAAGCAACTGGAATAGGGGCACCCTTTCTTCATTCGACAAAAAATTGTGGCATTTTAACAACGTCGCACAATGTGGGGTACATTGTCGACTGTGCACGATTTTTAAATAAATGCAACAGTGTCACGCATTATGCGAATTTATTGCTGCACTCTTGTGGAACATGGCAATTAAACAGGATGGGGTATAACGCAGGGATACTTTAAATAGAATTAGCTGCACGATTTCTAGTAGTTATGAGAGTAAATATGGTGTACTGTGTGAATGCGAGTGTATACTTTATATCAGAAGGGGAAGCTGGCTCGTTTCTTTGCTGGTCAGTGAGAAAAGATTGAAGTCACGAAGACATTATACTCTTTCTTATTACACCTTTTACGCGTCTCAACCACTCACTTTTATCGTCTTGAAAATGATGATAATAATAATAATAATAATAATAATAATAATAATAATAATAATAATAATAATAATAATGGCTTTATTTAACCTGGCAGAGTTAAGGCCGTAAGGCCTTCTCTTACACTCAACCAGGATTAAAACTTGCTTACACAATTGAACATAAAACTTGATCGGAATTAAGTAATTACATACTGATACAATTTAGGTACATAATGAGATCAAAAGAGGTACTTACATAAAATTTACCTCATAAAATAAAAATAAACATAGTGAAATACATATTAATGTTGTTAGAATCAAATACGAATCACATAAAAACAGGAGCCGATAATTCAACAAAAAAATGTACACAATAAAAATAAAAATAAACACATTAGTATACATATTAGTATTAGATTACAATTAAGTAGGATTTACATAATTAAACCAGAAACCGACAATTGAATAAAATGTACACAAAAAATAGATTAATAATAAAAAACAACACAGTGGGATACATATTGGCGTTAAGTGATAAATAAACACGATTTAGATAATAAAAATAAGAAACAAAAAAATAAAAATAAAAATAAATACAGTGGAACACTTTCCATTAAATATTTGCAATTTGTTAGATCTGGCAACTCATCATAAGATATTTTTCTAATTTACATTTAAAGGAAATTAAAGTTCGGCAGCCCTTGACTTCAGGCGGCAGAGAATTCCAGTGACGAGAAGTAGCAACAGTGAAAGATGAAGAATAAAGAGATGATGTGTGCAGTGGTATTTCTAGCGTGTTATCATATTGTGACCGAGTATTTAAGTTATGATACCGAGAAAGACTGTGGAATCGGACAGATAAGTAAGAGGGAGTAGAGGTGTGCAAAATTCGGTATATGAGAGAAAGGGAATGTAACTGTCTCCTCTCATTTAACCTGAGCCACAATAATTTATCGAAAGAAGGCAATGATATCATCGTTTATAGTTTATTTTTGAGCTATTATTCAGAAGACAAAAATTAAATTATTTGCTCATAGTCACACAGAACAGTATAATCTTTTGTTTTCAGAATTGCACAGAAGACAATCCCAAAAGTGTTTTAGCTATGCACTAAGGTAAAATTTTGTCAGTTTTGTCGAAAAAATTCGACTTTTCGTTTTTAACATTAAAAAATGGTGTATGGTTTCACAGAACCTCTCGATAAATTTTCATACAGATAAGTCCCCTTCAATCAGCTATTTGTTATCCGTTGTCATAACAAACTTTCGTTTATTAATAATACAGGTCACTTCTATGGACAATTTCACATTATATAAGGCATTATTGTGTATTATTTTAAGAAAGAATAAGGGTACGCCACATGTATGCTATAAATAGTAAAATAACAATTCGTATAGGCTAGCCAAGAAAAAATGAAAGATAAACAACTCTTTCTTACCTTGCGTCAGTTTTAGCTTCAGAACACTAGCCAATTAAAGAACTGATTCTTCTGAATAGTTCATTCTCTATTTTTAACATTCTTTTACCCTTAAAACTACAGAAAAAAGGTATTTTACTAACAACTTCAAATTAGTGTAACTCTGAAAATATTGAGATTATGACACATGTTTATATGACTTTTTTTGCTCAGAATGTCGTCGAAAATAAGCTCCGTAAGTGGCGGTAAATCCTCGTGAATCACCCTGCGTATAATTCATCAGTGAGCTAAACAAAATGATACAGTACATAACAAGTAGATTAATTCAATTTACAAGCATAAACAATGCATCAGTTCAGCTATATAAAAATATGCAATGCATAGCAAGCAGATTAATTCAATTTACAAGCATGAATACTTCTGCAGCAGTTTCTCTTCACTTATAATGAGACAGTAGAAGTTGCACAATAGATAATGAAAATTCTATAAATCATATTTTCTTTATATAGCTGCAGAAAATAATACAGAAGCGATTATATCTATCTTAGCATATTGCTGTGTATTAAACGGTGTTAGAAAAATTATGTTTAAAGAACATACATGCGGTCAATAGTTCTCTTTAACTTACTTGCCGGCAGGCCATAAAAGTTATGCTGGTACCCAAATTGTCCGCTATCTGAAGTTTAATCATTTCTAGGCTGCTTTATATAGTTCTTGTAAGACATGAAATAGGATAGTGTATTATGCAGTTAAATTGTCGGAAACTACGCGAGTTTTAGTTCTTTAAAGAATTGAAACGAGATTGTTTTGCAACTTTTGTGTAACTTTTGTTGTACTCTACTTTTTTATAACACACGTAACGTGTAATATCTATAAAAACTGCACAATTTAGCAAGTCTGAACAAATAACTATGATGAACTGTTATGTAGGAAAATTCTCAGAATTCACATAATCTGTAATGTTTACAAAAAAGTGAGCGAGGTAAGGTATGTGGAACATTGTTACAGTTACACAACTTTCAGTACTTCTGAGTCATTAGCAAGACCGAGTGTCAAGGCTGCATTTTCGGAATTGTACCGCTTGCAATTCTGAAGCAGTAAAGTTGTTGCTTTTATTGCTTGAATCTGCATATCTTGCAACATTTTGGACAGAGTAGTATATACAACCACGAAGCTTGAGTTTAAGAGGGTACTAGGAACAATAGACTGTGCAGGTACTATTTCGCATTGTCTGTAATGAGGCGATAGTAGCGATCCTAGTGGTTAGCAACTATCTATGGATGCATATTTACTACGTAATGAGCTTCGTGACTGTATATACTAGATTGTGGTAATACTGTATAGTTTCCTGGGAACAGCGGCGTACATAGAATTTTGTGCAGGAGGTGTCATTATTAAAATTGTTTACAATTTACATTATCGATATTTCAAATGTTGTGTATTATTATTATTATTATTATTATTATTATTATTATTATTATTATTATTATTATTATTATTTAAAATATGAAATGTCAAATGCACGAAACGTTAAACGAACGTTTCACAAACTAACGAGCGAGTGAATACCTTCTTAAAGTGAGTTTAAAATCGACACTGCAAATATTTAACATCTGCATTATTATTATTATTATTATTATTATTATATTATTATTATTATTATTATTATTATTATTATTATTATTATTATTATTATTATTTAAAATATGAACTGTCAAATGCACGAAACGTTAAACGAACGTTTCACAAACTAACGAGCGAGTGAATACCTTCTTAAAGTGAGTTTAAAATCGACACTCCACAATATTTAACATCTGCATTATTATTATTATTATTATTATTATTATTATTTAAAATATGAACTGTCAAATGCACGAAACGTTAAACGAACGTTTCACAAACTAACGAGCGAGTGAATACCTTCTTAAAGTGAGTTTAAAATCGACACTGCACAATATTTAACATCTGCACTGCAGAACTGTCAAAACAACCTTCAAAACACCCATGTTTCACAACAAGTTAAATTTCATATTGTGTCAGCTCCATTTTATTAACAGGTCGGTACTAGGCGGTCGGTCTCATAGCATTGTTGTAATTGGAACATGCCGCATATATCGACGTAGACTTTGTTACTCTGACAGTGAGAAATTAGAGAAGGGAAAACGATTATGGGCAAAAAAAGTATTCAAATTTACATATGTATTTTTTTTTAATTTCAAGGGAGGTTCAAACACGATAACCCCCCCCCCCTTGCGTACGTCCCCGCCTGGAGGTATTGATACATTTTAAAAATCCACGTTGGGCCTATATTTCATTTATCGTAAGGTTGCGTAAGCGTAACGAAGTAGTTAGAAAATTAAGGTACTAAAAATGCATGTTTAGCGCATAAGATAGGCTCTAAAAATATAAAAATAGACTCGTAAATTAAGATGGACACTTATTATAACAGACCTTTAATCTATTTCCTTTCTGGTGAGAAATCTGTACTCGAATTTAAATAATTGGTGAAAACAATAAACCATAGGATTAAAAATGTATTCAGATTAAATTCTGCAGTGCTTGGGAAAAGTGGCATAAGTCATTTTTCACAAACATTTTTTTTATTAATTTGAAAACTTACGGAACATCTGCTCGCTTGGGAAAAGATACATAATATGTATTTCTCTCGTTACAATAATTCATACAGAAGAAAATCAAATCGACATAAACCAGTGTGAAGACAGTTTTTTTCTTCTCCTGTAAAACTATCATTTTTGACTTGTGCCACTTTTCCCGAACACTACAGAATTATTAAATCATCGAATAATAAGTGTACAAATATGATCAGTTGATCAGTATTGAAATATTTAATGAAAAGATAATAAACCTTGAGTTACGGAATCAAACAAATTGAAATACTTCCATTCGTAATTTGCTTTGCATTACGTAGCAATAATCTTCTTCAAATTGTACGCTTCAAAGCTTTGTCTTCTGTCCGTCAATATCGTTTTGTAAGTTGAGAAAGGACGCTTTGCAGAAATAGAAGTTGGGGAGGGGACTAACTACATTTGCATTTTTCTTTTCAATTTCATCTAAGAGATCTTCACTTTACCAACCATTACTTGTTTCATACGCCTCAGCACTAAAAAACAGGACTTATCTTTTACATAGTAACCCACTAAATGAGTCGTGTAATAAATATAATCGACAGTACCAGTATGTCACAATTTTAGAAGTTGTGAAACAGCTGTTAATATTTTAAAATGGTGATTTTGGGAAGAAAAGCTACATAGATAGATAGCACAGATGTGATAGAAAGTGCATTGTACAGTTTCATATTGGTTTTATTCTTGTAAAAATTATAAAAATAAACCATTATTGTAATAATCCTATACGAATATAGGTATTTTAGACATTAAAATCGTAAAATAGTCACCAATGACTCAAATACGCATTTTATGATATTGTAAAACTCATATGAATTGTCATGAAATTGGACATAAAATGTTATTATTAATGCTTAATGGACAAATAGCATTTGCTCTGAAATATCAGATCCAGTAATGAGTTACGATATTCAGTTTGGCTTTGTTGCAATTCATATCGGCCAATTTAAAAAAAAAATGTAGTTCGTAATAGAACGTTGAATTACACTAAATTTCGACTTCTATGAATCATAACATTTCAACCGAAATTTCTTGAAATATTTCACATTATATCGTTCCAATGCAGAAAATTAATATGTCTTAAACTGTAATTGTGGTGTGTTTTATTTTAGTACGAATATTTTGATAGAACTTGATTTTTTTTAACAGAAAAAAGCCGCCCTAAATAAGGATTCGAACAGATCGGCCTACTAATCAATTCATAAAGAATAATCATTAAAACCAATTGTGTGACAATTTGAAAGGAAAAAGAAGACATTAAGATAAATGATACGAAAACATAGGAAATCATTTACAATAAAACTTTGTTGGGTACAAATGATTACTAATTATAGCTATCCTATGGCATCAATCGTTGCATCAGAAATTTTAAATTGTTTAAGTTGATTTAAAGTTTGTCGTGGGATCGTGCCACGGGCACCGAACATTTGCCCATTATTCGAGTTTTTGTAGTTTGAATTTCTTAGAAATTGACATTTTCTTTTTTTATATCTAATTATTTATGTTATTATTTTGCTCCTATTTTTTTTTTATTATTTTCGATTTTATTTGATTTTGCACAATAATATGTTGCTAGACTTGACTTACATTTAATATTATTATTTTTTTAAATATAATTGTTATAGTAATTAAAGTTATTTTGTATTTTTGGAAGGAAACATGATCGGTATAACGTATTAAAAACGTCACTTAGCAGTGGGAAACATATTTTTGTTGGGGGTTCAAGTATTGTTGTTTATTGTTAATAAAATAAGATGTAAAAAATACGGCCTTAATTCTGTGTTGTTTGGGTAAAGAGAGATAAGTCATAAAAATGAGTTTGGAGATAAATGAAAATTAAATTTGTAACTCTTAATGGAAATAATTTTCTACACAAATAAAACACATCAACTGCTAGTATTCTTTTTATTTTTGCACACTCGCTTGTTTAATTTAGCTTGTGTGTTCATCTGGGGAACAAAATTCCATCTGTACAAAAATAAAATGACATCACTCTTTACCCGAACACCACAGAATTCTTCCCCAAAGGAGTAAAAACTCGTGCTCAGGGAGTTATCTAAACACACACTTAACACAAATAAAGATAATTATTTGACACAAGTGGGTCAAGGGAAAAGATTATAGGAATAAATTAACTTTTAAAAATAATATTTCAATTTTAACAATAATTAACTCATACAAATACATATTAAACCAATATATATTCTTTAAAAATTAAATTCCTGACGCTATTTTTTAAATTTCTGATACTAAAATTTTCCAAATTTGGGTATTTTTCAGTTATTTTATCATATAACCTTGGACCAAGGTAGGTACCATGGCTAAGAGCTGTGCTTCTGAAACACTTTGGTTCCTCTAGTCGTATAAAACTGGATCTTTTAGTTCCGTGTTTATGACGATACAATTTGAATTTATTGCGATTTTTATGTATGAAGTTTAATAAGGTAATATAATAAATTTGTTTAATTTTCAGAACATTTAGATCAGTGAACAAAAGCTCGGATGAGTAATCAATTGGTTTATTAAGGCATATTTTATTTATCCTTTACTGAATAAGTATTAGTGGAGTGAGATTAGAATTACAAGCATTTCCCCACCTAAAATTCCATAGTGGAAAATATATTGAAATAAAGCTAAATAAATTAGGCGTATAATTGAAGATGCTGGGAATATCAGGGTTCAAGTAAAAAGTCCGTGTCATGTATGGAAATGTCATTGGTTGAGACGCAAATAATTATTCGTTTAATGTATAAGACTGAGTGACTTACTTACTTACTTACTTACTTACTTACTGGCTTTTAAGGAACCCAGAGGTTCATTGCCGTCCTCACATAAGCCCGCCATTGGTCCCTATCCTGAGCAAGATTAATCCAGTCTTTACCATCATATCCCATCTCCCTCAAATCCATTTTAATATTATCTTCTCATCTACGTCACGGGCTCGCTAAAGGTCTTTTTCCCTCCGGCCTCCCAACTAACACTCTATATCCATTTCTGGATTCGCCCTTATGTGCTACATGCCCTGCCCATCTCAAACGTCTGGATTTAATGTTCCTAATTATGTCAGGTGAAGAATACAATGCGTGCAGTTCTGTGTTGTGTAACTTTCTCCATTCTCCTGTAACTTCAACCCTCTTAGCCCCAAATACTTTCCTAAGCACCTTATTCTCAAACACCCTTAACCTGTGTTCCTCTCACAAAGTGAGAGTCCAAGTTTCACAATCATAAAGAACAACCGGTAATATAACTGTTTTATAAATTTTAACTTTCAGATTTTTTGACAGCAGACTGGATGATAAAATCTTCTCAACCGAATAATAATAGGCATTTCTCATATTTATTCTGTGTTTAATTTCCTCCCGAGTATCATTTATATTTGTTACTGTTGCTCCAAGATATTTGAACTTCTCCACCTCTTCAAAAGATAAATTTACAATTTTTATATTTCCATTTCGTACAATATTCTGGTCACGAGACATAATCATATACTTTGTCTTTTCGTAAAATTCCCTTGTTTTCCCTAATCGTTTGTGGATTTTCTCCTAACATATTCACGTCATCCGCATAGACAAGCAGCTGATGTAACCCTGTTCAATTCCAAACCCTGTCTGTTATCCTGGACGTTCCTAATGGCATAACTACTCTAGAGCAAAGTTAAAAAGTAAAGGTGATAGTGCATCTCCTTGCTTCAGCCCGCAATGAATTGGAAACGCATCTAACAGAAACTGACCTATACGAACTCTGCTGTAAGTTTCACCGATACGCATTTCAATTAATCGAACTAGTTTCTTGGGAACACCAAATTCAATAAGAATATCATATAAAACTTCTCTCTTAACCGAGTCATATGTAAGTCTAATTGGTTTATTGAGATCCAAATGTTTGTTCTTAGCCTGCAGTGTATAAACACGGAAAAAAAATGGTTGAGGTCTAAATGATTATTCGTATAAAACTAAAAATATAATTGGCTGAAGAACGAATGTTTGCTTGTATATTGTGTAAATATAGAAATATGTGTGTTTCTGTTGAAATAACTGTTCGCAGAATTTATGAAACTGGTGATATCGTTTCTGTTCAAGTTAACTTATTATTCTTATAAGTTAAGCCGATATCATGGTTGAATGCCAAATGATTGTTAGTACACGTGTAATATATCCAGCTGACATAAAGCTAGAAATATCGTGGTTCATATCTAAATTATCGTTCTTATAAGTAGGCCTATAAATCGGGATATGATTGCAAAAAGCTGGAAATACCATGATTGAATACGAAATGATTGCTAGTATTTTACATAAAGCTGACGTAAAACTGTAACTATCAAGACTGAGGTCCATGTTATTGTTCTTGTATTGTATGAATTTTAAAATGTGATTAAATTATTGCTTGTATAATTCATAAAGCTGGAAAGACGCAGTCACTGTACTATAAACCTGAAACGCGCTTTTGATATATCATTGGAGACCACGGAACATGTTCGAAAATATGTTTAATAAATAATCAGGTGCTTTTACACCAACGATTGGAAATCTCCGGCCTGGAGCATAACTGTGTGGCCCACCGCCAAACGAACAATGTTATTATTCACAATCCACACTAACAAACACGACTTAATGGAAGTGAAAGATTTATTTTGCTTAAAAATACATTATTACATATTCCCTTCAGTTAGATAGACAGCGTGATGGCCCCAGTTTTAATATAGCATTAGTAAAAACAGTTTATAAATATTGCTTAAGAGTCTAGACTCAGTCATTACGTAATCAGCTTCTGAGATGATTGGAAAAATGCAGTTGCGCTCATGTTATTAAAACATGAATTAGGTTACAGTATGCTGTATATTCTTGGCCTTATGTAATAACTTTTTAGATATCCATAGTTCTTCGCTGTGAATCAAGCGGTAGATTTAATAAGATAATGACTGTAAACAGTGGATCGGGGTTCGATTTCCGACACGAAAGTGAACATTTATGTCCCAACCGTAAGGACCAACTTTTTTGTTCTGCTTTTGTTATCACACATCACACTGCTGAGTTAGATTTTATGAAGCAAGCTGTATTTGCTGAAATAAGAAAGTGGTTTTCAAATAATGGATTTGTTGTTAATTATGAAAAAACTCATGTGTTAACTCTAAGTTTGAAACAAACCCAAAATAATGTGATAAATGAATCTGTAAAGATGCTGGGTATGTATTTGGATCCTAAACTAAGGTGGAATAGCCATGTCAGTATGTAAAAGAATTTCTAGAGTAATTTATCTCTTGAGAAGTATCATGTACAAGATTCCCGAACATTATTTAAAACAAGTTTACTATGCACTTTTTGAAAGTGTTATTAGATATGGATTACTTTTATATGGAAATAGTTCTGACCTTCCAAACATTCTGTTACTGCAGAAAAAGGCAGTTCCTATTATAACAATGTCACCACCCAGACTATCATGTAGATCTCTTTTCAAAAATGAAAAGATTATGACAGTCTACAATCTATATATTTTTGAACTTTTAATGTATGTAAACAAGAATATTACTAATTATACAAGTACAGTAGATCTGCATCGCTATGAAACAAGAAATAATGATCAATTAAATGTACCACATGTCAGGTTGCAAAAAACACAATCAAGCTATGTAATTACTGCAATAAAAGTATGTAATAAGATACTTACAAATATAAAGGCACTTAATGAAACACAATTTAAATTTCAGATTAAGAGATGGCTACAAAATAATCCCTTTTATAATATGAATGAATTTTTTGAAAATGATGTAATATTTTAGTTAAATTGTATTATTTTTTTCTCTTTTAATATTTTAAATATTGACACATTGTTTTTTATATTATCACATTGACGAGGCCTTTTGTATTCTTGTACCTTCAGGCAAATAAAGAATATGAAAGAATTTCTCTCAGCCTGTAGTCTCGCCCCATACTTAACACATTAGTCAGGATTTCCGCTGCTTATAAAATGCCTAATGTTAGCTCCTATTTCTTACAAGATGGAGGATTAATCAGACAGAATATTATTTATTGTAATGATGTGTGTAATGAATGGTTTAATCTTATTTTCAATGCAGGCTTCTTAATATGCTCCTAGTTTGTTTTTTATTGGCCCTCAGAGAAAAACGCTCCCTACTCCGGTTTTAGCGGGAGGTTGAATGTCATAATCTGCATTATTTGCATTACTTATGAGGCAATTTACCAAGATGCTTACTTTAATTGTGGGGGGACAGATTGGCGTCTGGTGTCAGGGCAATATTTTTAGATTTTTTTTCACGGCGTCTCCACAATCTGTGAGTACGATCTCGGGATACGAGCCCCGGGTAAGACCAAAACGGTCAGTTTCTTAATTACAGAACATTCGCCGGCACCGGGCATGAAATAACGGTGCGGACGTCCCTGTTGGCGGTGTGTGTGGGCAGCGCAGGTTCGAATCCCCTTATAATAAGGAGGCCCACTGCTGCGGTCTGCTCAGTTCGCACGCTGCTCTTCTTTCATCTGTCTCGTGTGTTGACGTCACTCAACTTCCGCGCTCAGATTATCGTGCCAGAAATTACATAAACTTTTTTTTAATGTCCACGTTGATTTCCGTATTCACAGCTAGGATTGATCGACTGCTTTTAGACGCTGTCTGTTTTTGCTTATTCGTGCAGTTCCCGTGTTTGTGGGTTTGAGATGTGTAGGGTTGCCACCTTTTCTTAACCTCCAGACAGGAAGCGTGTGTGCATTACTAGTTACAGAAATACGTGTTGTTGTAATTTTTGTGATTAGTGGTTTGTTTTTAAATTCTGTTGTTGGATTATTCTAGTTAATGCTAGAATCATATCATTGTACAAAATGTTTATTTCATAATTTTTGTAGCTTGAACCCATTTAAACGTACCTTAAAGAAAAATTAGTCATTGCTACTTCCTCAAAGCTGTTTTCAGTGTTCAACTGTTTTATGAAAGATAAAACTGTTGCAAACGACCTGTATGTTTAAAACAAACCTGTAATGTTTAAATGATTATGCAGATATTCGACTGAATATAACGTTTAACATTGGACTTGAAATCAACATCACGTGGAAAGTATGACGTAAAGTATTCAGAAGGGAAAGATATCAGTTTGCTGTTTAATATAAGACAACCAAATAATGCCATTTCACATGTCAAATTTTTATATTAAAGCTAAAGCCATTAATGAAGAAATGCATGCAAAACAAATTATTTGATTTTAAAAATATATAGATTACAAGAAGTAACAAACTTTCAAAACGTAAAATTATTTAAGTCATAAGTGAATTTAACATAGAAATAAGTGAATTTATCGTAGGATATAGAAATTGTAAGTGAATTTATCATAGGCTATAGAAATAAGTGAATTTATCATTGGTTATAGAAGTTTTTTCTTTGTCCATAAATTCGGTACAACATACATATAATTTATTTCTCGAAGTTATTTTCGGTATGCTTCAACTTATTAAATAATAATAATAATAATAATAATAATAATAATAATACATTACTTTGTCCCATCTTTTATGTTTTAAAAGTACTACATAATTATTTAGTCTGTACGTATTTTTGTGAAATGGTTACTACTAAGTGTGACGTAGCATGAAAGAAATAGTGACATGAAACTAAACAGGATTACTAACTTCCAAACATTATAAGATTAGAATTAGTAGTTCCTGCGTATAAAGTATAGACGTAGTATCTCGTCAAATCCTTTATTGTAAAACCAGTGTACTATGTTACGAAGTGATTGTATGGAAAAGTAACATATTCTGAAGTTGAACACTAGAATCAGAAGACAAGAAAACTTCCTAGTTCAATAAAAGTAACTATTCGTCAAATTTATCAAAATTATTTGAAGTATTTTTTAACTTTTGTTGATAATGAAATATTTTTCTCACGATTACTATTTTTTTTTAAACGTGTCAACATTATTACGAAGTGATTGTGGGTAGATGTAACACGCTCTGACGTTAAACAATAGAATATAAATTGACTTCACGGGGAGTCTAGCGACAATAAATCATAAGTAGAAAGAATAAAGAACAGTGAGTTTTATTTGTGACTACATCAAATGTTACAGCGTTCCTAATGTGCGGGGGAGAAGAAAAATCTTGTGGGCCTATGAAAGTAACGTCTCGGTGAATTTATAAAAATTATATAAGTATTTTTAACTTTTGATGATAATGAAATAATTTTCTCATGGACTTTTATTTTCTAAAACGCGTCTACTTTATTACGAAGTGACTGTATCTTGATGTGACATGCTGTGATGTTGAATACTAAACTCCAAATTGACTTCGTGGGGAGTGTAGAGACAATAGATCACAAGGAGAAAGAATAAAAAATTGTGTCATTTTTGTCCATAATTGTATTAAATGTAATGTTTCTAAAGTAAAGGAGACAAGAACAACTTTCTGGCTGTATAAAAGTAACGCCTCGGATACTAGCAATTTTTAATTTGTAAAAATTATTGTATGTATTTTAAACTTTTGAAGAATAGTGAAATTATTTTCTCGCACATTTCTTCTTCTTTCGTTTTTACGCTGCTATTTTACTACGAAGTCTTTGTGCGCAGATGTAATTTGCTGTGGCGTTCAATACTAGACTTGAAATTACAGCCACTGGATACATATATATATATATATATATATATATATATATATATATAATTAATAAAGGTGATGTTTAGTGTAAGATACAACAGACAGTAAACGAAAGAACACTTACCGATCCCTTAATTCATGACGAAGTAGTGTCCCGTCGAATAATAACTTTTAATTTGTCGAAGTTATTTTCGGTATTATTATTTTTAATAGCAAGATATTTTAGTTCGTCTGAATCTAATCGGTATTGCTAATAATTGATTGTACGTACAGGGTGATTCACGAGGAGTTATCACCACTTACGGAGCTTATTTTTGAAGACATTTTAAGCAAAAAATGTCATATGAACATGTATCCCATTCTCAATATTTTAAGAGTTACACTAATTTCAAGATGTTTGTAAAATACTTTTTTTCTTTAGTTTTAAGGGTAAAAGAATATTACAAATAGATAATGAACTATTCAGAAGCATTTTTTCTTTAATTGGCATTCCATAGTTGCTTTGTACATTTTCTTGTTTCGATTTTTGACTACAAATTTACATTAGGCTATTCTTACGCACTTACCATAACAATTGTTACAAATCACGCCACTATTGTAAACTCTTTAAGACTATACATTAGGATGCAAAATTGAACTCCAAAGAACAAAGTTGCTAGAAGTGATGTGATTTGTAACAGTTGCTGTGAAAAGTGCGTAAGGATAATGTAATTTTCAGATAAAACTTGAAAAAAAAAAATCTATACAAAGCAACTAAGGAATTGACAACACATCTTTAGCTTCAGAATACTAATCAATTAAAGAAGTAATAGTTCTGAATAGTTTATTCTCTATTTGCAATATTCTTTTACCCTTAAAACTAAAGAAAAAAAAGGTACTTTATAAACAATTTCAAATCAGTGTAACTCTGAAAATATTAAGAATATGACCCATATTTATTTGACATTTCTTTCTTAAAATGTCTTCGAAAATAAGCTCGTGAATCACTCTGTATATGACGGAATATGATGTTTAATGCTGAAACTTTAAATTGACTTCACGAGGAGATTAAGGACAAGAAATTAAAAAGAGACGAAAAAATAACATTAATATTTTTGTTCATAATAGCCTATAGCAGTGTTTCTCAACCTTTTGATGATGAGATCCCCCTCTCATTACTCTAGTGCTGTCCCCAGGCCAAATGTGTAGAGTGGAATAGGCTGTAGAGCTTAATTTAATAATGTGAGATTTGGTAGCAGTGTAAAAAGAAAATAATTCAATTATTTTATTTAACTTAAAATAGTGGAATGTTTAAACATTCATAAAACAACTTTTCAAACATATTATTGTTATTATTATTATTATTATTATTATTATTATTATTATTATTATTATTATTATTATTATTAGTTGTCGGCTCCCATTAACCGCTTTGCGGACCTCCAGAAGATTGCGGTCCCCCCGTTGAGAATCATTAGCCTATAGCGAAGATGGTAATGTTTTTAACGTCTCTGAGATACAATAGTAACTTTTTGAATCCATAATTAAAAATAACATATTATACCATTAAAAAATAATTTTTATTTTATCGAAAATGTTTTCAGAACTTCTACACTTTATTTAAAGCTTACAACATGCACCACACCTGTGGAGTAACGGTTAGCGCGTCTGGCCGTGAAACCAGGTGGCCCGGGTTCGATTCCCGGTCGGGACAAGTTACCTGGTTGAGGTTTTTCCCGGGGTTTTCCCTCAACCCAATATGAGCAAATGCTGGGTAACTTTGGGTGTTGGACCCCGGACTCATTTCACCGGCATTGTCACCTTCATCTCATTCAGACGCTAAATAACCAAAGATGTTGATAAAGCGTCGTAAAATAACCTACTAAAATAAAATACAACATGCATGTAGCCTACCTACAATCTTTTTTTTTTTAAGCGAACATAATGCAGTCTGTAACACTTTCAAATTATTGGGCATATTGAACACTGGACTCTAAAGTTGAATTCACAGGAATCTAGCAACAATAACACAAGACTTATGTTATTAGTATTAGTATTATTATTATACTTAGTATAAATACTGTAGTGTTTTTATTATTAATTTTGTTTGTAATATTTTAATGCTGTGATATGCAAGACATATAGCTTCCCAAATCTAATTTCGTCGAATCCAAAAAGAGTGACAGCCTTATCAACGAGTTAATCCTTCGACTGTTCATGAGGACGAGTTTTAAATTTCCCTCCCGAGTCACAGAGCCAGAATTGAGAGCTGATACCGACTTGATGTGTAGGTGTGACGTGGATAGCGCCCAAATAACGTAGCATGGCGTCCCTACAAGAACTCAAGACCCAGCTTGCGGAACGCACCGAGGAGCTCAAGAAGCGAAACAAACAGATCGAGCACCTGGAGAAAGAACTAGATAAGAAGGACGCCGTGATCAGACATCTGACGAACGAGATCGACAAGTTCCGCCAGGTGGTGCGACCCCTGACCCAGCAGATCATCCAGCATGGCAGCCCCCAGCCGGGGCGGCGCTTCGACGACCGCCTGCGTACCAAGAGGCAGGCCATCTCGGCCGAGCCCCTCCAGAGCGACGAACTCAACATCGTCAAGATCAACAAGTCCAACAAGTGAGTGCGTCTCTTTGGTTTGACAAGGGCATCTGTTTAGGGGCGTAGATATTTGGGATGTAGAGGTATAAGATGTAGATTGTGTTGTTCAGAGATGCATAGACTTTGTCATGAAAAGTTTTGGTTTTGCAAATTGTGTTAGGATTTGATTTCTCCAATGTTGCAGATGTACTTTCAAATTCCGTTCTTAGGGCAGTATTGCTCAAGATTTATTGCCTGCTCTGTTTGGTTCGTTATGCTTTTGTGCAGTCTGCTTATGTTGGCCAAGCATAACGGATCAGAATTAGCGAACCTACCAGGTATGGGCCGATTCTACCTGACAAGGAAATCCTCAAAATCAAGTGTAAACTTCCCTTGAAAAGTCGTACATTGGTACGTACGGTGAAGAAAACAGTTAAGTTAAAATATAAGCTGCCAGTACGAACTGTATGCCACAAAAATGTTCCGAAAATAGTTTTAAAGCTGGATTTGAGTAATCTTTTCGGTGGAGCCCACGGGATAGCTTTTCATAATCCTTCAGATTTCTCTGTTAAACCTGCTCGTTCGTTCGTTCGTTCGTTCGTTCGTTCATCATTGGCGTTACAGACCATAAAGGATATGGGTCTCAATTATTTGAAACCACTCCTCTATGTTCTGTGCCCTCTGTCTCCATTTTCTCACATCACTTCTCCTTAGGTCGTCCTCTCCATCTTGGAGCCATATGAGCTTAGGTCTTCTTCTTCGTCTTGTTCCGCCTGGGTGGCCATCAGTTTTCTGACATACGCTCCATGTGTCCCAGCCATCTTAATCAAAAGATATTGTGGTTCAGCAAACATTTCTAATAGCTCTCAATTACTCCTCCTTTTGATTTGTCCATTTTCGAAACATGGGTCATATATTTTTTTCAGTACCTTCCTTTCTGGAACTGCTAATATATTTTGGCTATTTTTAGTCATCACCCAGCTCTCACTGACCCTATAGTTTCATAGATTTTTTCTGATATCCCTGTAGACCAAATATAGACATTTCGTCTTTAACTTTATTTATCATATTGCATTCCTATTGACAGACGTGCTCATAAATTCCTTGCAAGTAATCACGATGCAGTAGGCCTACTTTTCACAGGAGATACAGACTGATCAAGTTATTTTGAGTTACATCAATCTGCCTCTATTGTAGCGTTAAGATGAACAGTCGCTTACGAGAAGTAGAAAGGTTATTCAAATACTAATACAAAGTAACTTCTCACACCATATTTCACACATACATATTATGTCTTGCAGTTTGTATTGGCATGTATTTTTATACGCTATTATTTACAGTATTTACCTGTTTATACATTTTGAAAGACAGTTTCGACCTGATGTATTAGGAAGTTCCCTTGTCAGTGTAGTATTTCTCATAACCTTTTGTTACTTCGTTGGGTCCTTATGTTGTAAGGACTCATTTTGTGTTAGCCAAGCATAACGGATCAGCAGAGTAAGCGAATCTTTTCAGGTTTTGAATACTTATACCTGAAGATGAAGCTGAAAGTAATTCAAATTATACATTAACAGGAAGGAAAGTTGGGAATGAAAAGGGATTTTTGTGAGCTCGAAACTTGTTGACTATTTTTCTCACTTCGGAGTACAACATCTCACTGAAGAAACTTACTCTGAAGGAAAATAAAAACAAAAATGACACAAAACAGGTAAGGGATGGGTAACTGAAACGTTGGAGAAATTAAATCTCAAATACTTGGTTACAAATTCAAAACTTTTTATTAGTCTGTCTGTAAAAATTTGAAATCTCTTGTAGGGACTTTGTTTGGGAATGTAGGCTTTCTCCATAGATGTAGAGACAAAATTGCGTGGAGAATGTTGAATCTGAAATCCAGATTGTCTTTAAAATGTAGTATTCGTTGTCAAAGAATGTATAATTTTTTGCAGTAGTGAAGAGTCAAATTTAGGCGTTTAAATTCCGGCGTCCGTGAATTTTTCCGACTTTCGGGGATGTAAGAGAATGAGTTGTAGAATGTAGAATCTGTAATTCAGATTTGTAGAGACAACGTTCGAAAATGTAGAATCTGTTGTTTAGAATGTGTATGTGAAGTTTTTCCAAAGTATGTACGGTAGTTAATGTACGTATATTTTGAGTGTAGAATTTGTTGGTCTGATACGTACTGTAGATATATTATTTCGTCTGCTTGGTAATATAGAAGTTGCCATCCATCATTTGAAGTTATAGCGTGATAGTCCTTGGAAGACAGCGACAGCTCGTCCATTTGGGGACGTGAAATTGTTTTCTTGTTGTGGATAGAAAACATTTGTTTGTGTGTGCAGACTTAGGTAAGTTACCCGGAGACATAAAACAGTTGTCCGAAATTATTATGTAACTTTTCATTTTATGGTTACAAAGAATGACTGGATTTGCATGTTTTTCTTTATGGTATTTTCGCCACGCGGAAGCTAATAAAGCAGCTGTTATTCCATTAGGGATATAAATTTGCTTTCGTAAATTTATGTCATTTATTTTTGGGGTTGAAGAAACGAAATGGTTTGTGGTTTAATTAAATATTCTCAGAATTTATTTGGTAACAAGCAGGGTTGCCAGATTTTAGGTATACCAAAGAGGGACGTCTTTTTTTTTCCATCATATAATACACTTACATTTTGTCTTAAAAAAGAATAAAAATTATCCTTCTACGTATATGCAGTTAGTGACTAATACGAATTTCAAAATTACAATTTTAATAAAAATCAAATTGCAGGTACGCCTACAGGTTTCCAAGTACAAGTTACGTCACGTTTCCCTGGCGTCTTTCTGAAGGACTTGTGGCAATAATATGTTTATGCAAAATTATTAACTTAATGGCTTAATTGTAGTTCTGTTTCAGAGTTTATCCCAGCTGTTTATTATTAACAGTAAAGCACAAATTCCAAAAGATGCATCACGTGTGACAAACTATTTAATTTTCAATGTTTATTAATTGATTACAATGACATAAAAATATTGATATCTAAATTCATATTTATTTTGCGACTTAGCATATTAGTGCTCCAAACCCACCATTTAACTAACATACAGTATACAATTTCAGAGCATTATACTGTACATATTTATCACTGGACTTTAGCATTTTCAGAAAGCTTTTTTCCATTCTCTGTACCATG
Organism: Periplaneta americana; assembly: GCF_040183065.1. Classification (NCBI taxonomy): domain Eukaryota; kingdom Metazoa; phylum Arthropoda; class Insecta; order Blattodea; family Blattidae; genus Periplaneta; species Periplaneta americana. The sequence goes on from NC_091129.1 coordinate 113,122,048, forward strand.
TATTTCTGATGAAAATCTCTTTTTAAATGTTTAGAAATATCATATTCACCACTGAATTCGCTGTTACAAACCGTACACTTGCCAAAATATTCGTTTTTTCCAATGTTCAAACCTACATTAAAAAAATAATTTTAAATATAATGTAATTATTTAGGCCTAGAAGAAAATAGTTACTAAGTGATGTTAATTTTCTGAAGGAGGAACTTGTTGCGTCCCGCCTCCAATCGAAGCGGGACTCGAGATTTTTATATGAAAATCGGGACATCTGGCAATCCTGGTAACAAGTAACCGTTATTTGTTATCTTTTGAATGTTGATTGTATTATATTTACTATCCCTTTAGAAGACATCAGTCCTGGAGCATATTGTGTATTGTAAATCATTAAACTTCTGAATCTGGTTGCAAACTCAAGACGTGATTGGTATACGTGTTTGTGTACAAGAATTTCGTTTGTATTGGAATTCTGAGTACACGAACTGGTGCCCAAATTTGGGAATGGGTGTGAATGCAAGTAGTGTGTCTGGAACTGATTTTGTGTTCTATATGCTTGGCACTATATTGGCAATTTTGTGCCTTGGTTTTAGCGATTACGTCAGAACCTGAACAAAGACAAATAACCGTATATTGGTCATAAAAGCTGTTTGTGTTTTATTACTCATAAGCCAGTGCCTTTACGAGCGGTGCACACCTTGCAGTTCGATCTGGTACGACAGAATCTTGCTGCTGACCATTCACCTGCGTGCAGTTGTTTAATTAACTTCACTTGTAAGCCTGCACTTTCTTACATGCATCCGCTTCTGTTTTCTGAAGGTTCTGTAAGACATCGTTTCTCGAAAGTTCACAAAGCAAGAACCACTTTCAATTTCATTAGCCTCAAGAACCGTGGTCGTCATCGTCGTCGTCATCATCATCATCATCATCATCATCATCATCATCATCTTTTCTTTCTTTTTTTTTTTAGTGGGTTATTTTACGACGCTGTATCAACATCTCAGGTTGAATGAAATGAAGGTGATAATGCCGGTGAAATGAGTCCGGGGTCCAGCACCGATAGTTACCCAGCATTTGCTCATATTGTGTTGGGGGAAAACCTCGGAAAAAACTTCAACCAGGTAACTTGCCTCGGCCGGGATTCGAACTCGGGCCACCTGATTTCGCGATTAGACGCGCTAACCGTTACTTCACAAATGTGGACTTTTTCTTCTTGTTTTGAACCAAGTGACTCGTTCCGGCTCTATTGAAATTGAATGGGTGCTCGCAAACGGACCAACCATCATTTGGTATCGTTTTTGACGTCATGTAAAAATGAAAACATTAATATAATATCTTCTTTATTTAATGAATTCAAAAGTCTAATTTTACCCGTTATTAAATGATGGTTTCTGCGAGCATCCAATCAATTATTGTTGTCTCCATTTCATAGCAGGTCTTTCCCTGTTTTTTTTTTTCCTTACTCAGAAGGGCCGAAGGTTTGCACTGCAGTATGAGACTTATTGTGCCGACTTTCTTTTCTATGAGATGATTATTGAAGTCTTCAGGACCGTATTCCTGTAAGTATCGTGATTCACTGTATAGGTCGGACAGGGTGGCGCAGTAGGTAGAGTGCTAGTCTTCTGTGCCCGAGGTTGCGGGTTCGATCCCGGCCCAGATTAATGCCATTTAAGTGTACTTAACAGGCTCATGTCAATACATTTACTGGCATGTAAAAGATCTCCTGCGGGACATAATTTCGGCACACTGATGAAGCTGATATAACCTCAGTAGTTGCGAACGTCGTTAAATAAAACATATATATTTAATTTCATTACTTGGTGTCATCCTGGTTCAGCTACATCACCTCGGTTCGACGGAGCTCATGTTCTCCGTCCCCTGGGATTTATGCAGCTCCTTCAGATAGATGCCACCTCTATGCAAATCACGGTACTACATCTGTTTCATGTCCGGATGACCAGAAACTATTGAAAGGTGATAAATGAAAGCGAGGTGAATCCGAGGTTCAACGCCGAATGTTATCCAGCACTCGTGCTTCAGTTTGATGGACGGGGAATACCTGGGAAAGAATTCTCAACCAGATAACTTGTCCCAGTCAGGATTTGAAATGAGGGACGCTCAATTCACGGTCGGACATGCTAACCATTATTTCACAGCCGTTGATCTATGTGGAATGTCATTAAAATTTGCTTTGGTATAGTGTTGTAGTTCATTCTATTGGCAAGTTCTTTCATTTTTTTACGTTTTTTTTTTTTTTTTTGTTATTGTTAAAATAGTTGATAGCCCTATTCTTCGTTTTATTCCTGTCGTGGCGTAGGCCTGTCGACTTGTTCCGATCTCAATGCCATCTCTTCCTGAGATTCTTCTGTCTCTAGGTTGGTGGTAGTTCAATAACTTATTATTTTTTAAACTCCATTTTCTTCCATTCTTGATAGCTGTATGGTCCTTCCAATTTTGCTTATTTTGTATAATTTTATCATTTACTGCAAATATGTTAAGTTCTTCTCTAATCTATTTATTTCCATTTTATTTCGTCTGGTGTATCTCTGACGGTTCTTAAAAACTTCATCCCTGTCGCTTGGATGCAGTTTTAATCCCTTTGTTTTGGTATCCATATTTCACTTTCATAGAGTAGGCCTAGACTTGGTACAGCCATTACTTCATAAAATTTTAGTTGTGTATCCGTTCGAGCGTTTTTCAGCGCTCTCCTTATTGTACCACACATCATATTGTATCTTTGTTAATTTTGCTTCTAAATCCTGATCATTTTTGTTGTAACTAACAACGCATCTTCTACAATCATTTATAAAAACCTTACTCGCACGAGATTGTCTCTTATGAAAGCCATGCATTTCGTTTTACTTATGGACATGTTTGATTTATATTGTTTAAAAATCTGGTTTAGTTAGAGTTTATTTATCATATAAGTTATAAAGATCATATGCACATATAAACTTATATTATTAATCTTAATTCCATCTGTACATTTCATATTCCGTCCACTTATGGCGTCGTCTATACGATTACTAAAAAGAGAAGGTGATGAACAGCACCCTTGTGTAATACTTTGGTTGATTAAAATTGCATCTTTGTCATATAATTTGAAACTATCATCGTTCAGTTATATAGGCCTTTAATGTATTCTGTTAGATGACTCGGATGTCCACGTTTGTACATATTATCCCATAACTGCTCTCGTATTACACAATCAAAGATGGGTGTTATTAATCGTATTGTTTTATATTCTGATCTTGTTCTAAAAATCGCATTTCAGCTGTTTCTACTTTTCTTATTTTTATCTCTTTGCCTTTACAGTAGACACTCGTTAATCCAAAGTAATTGCAGCCTGAACTTGTTCGGGTTAACAATACTGTGGCTAATTGAAGAAGTGAGAATGAGATAGTTCAAAACCACACAAAAATAGTTTCTTGTGCGAGTTCATTTCTTACACATAATATGAGGAAGCTGCTAGTAAACTATTATAGATTTATTAATTTGTCCTACAGAATAATATCTGTAATATTGACAATTAATATTAGAGGAGAAAAATTCGCTCCGGCGCCAGGGATCGAACCCGGTCCTTGGTTCTACGTACCAAGCGCTCTGACCACTGAGCTACGCCGAATTCAATCCACAGTACCGGACCGAACCTTCCTCCAATGTTTCCCTTTGTGGCCTGACTCCAAGTTAGGCATATAATTATGTTGACGTAACTTATATGTCCAATGTCAACTGCCATTATGCTAGGAGTGCACGTCAACATATATGCCTAACTTGGAGTCAGGCCACAAAGGGAAACATTGAAGGAGGAGGGTTCGGTCCGGTACTGTGGATTGAATTCGGCATAGCTCAGTGGTCAGAGCGCTTGGTACGTAGAACCAAGGACCCGGGTGCGATCCCCGGCGCCGGAGCGAATTTTTCTCCTCCAATATTAATTGCTAGTAAACTGTTATAAAATTTACTCAACAAATAACAAAAATATATGTTGAAATTATCATACTACACCTAATAGCATTGGACTCTAAACTTTTAATACGCTCTTCTGTGAAATTTTGTCTTTATGGCTTAGGATAATATCATTCTCAACCCTTCGATTACAATTTATTTCTTCAAAATCGCTTGTAGAAAATTCGATGTGTATCTCATAGGAAGTTTAAACTTGCTAGTATTTTTCAGAGAGTGATTGCAATCTGGCAGGTTGAATAACATTTCTGATAAGTTTTTCTTTTTCTATGTTCTTATTAACCGAAATTTCGGACTACGGGAGTTGGTATTGGCGAGGTTTTATTGTATTTAATTAATAAGTGCAGAACATAATTGGATAATCATCAATAGCCGATCAAATTATTTTGAAAAGAAGACTATCTTGGTCAGTTTTAAGGCATTATTACGAAATGTACAAGGAGATACTAATAAGATTCACGAAAATCTCAGTATGGATTGCCAGCATTTTGAATTGGACACGTAATAGTTAGGAAAGCAACTTACGGCCTAAAGTCGTGGTCTGTTTTCTGTAGAATTTCGAAATCACATAGAAAGTAATAAGAACAAAAAACAAAATCAGTCATGATAGTCGATATCAGGAAAAACACATCCCTACATTCAGACCAGTGCAGTGGTGTCGCATTAGCCCCGCGAATTCTGAGGTAAAACAATAACCTACGAAATTCGACCAATAATTTCAGTGACACAGAGATAACAAAATTAAATCTTGCTAATAATTTTAAGAAAACCGATATATCTAGAATAAACGCGATACGACTGATAATTTCAAGGAAAACTGAGATAACAAGGACGAACGAAATTCAACTATTAATTACAAGGGAACGGAGATAAACAAGAATGGGCGAAATTCGACTGTGTCTTCCCTTTATCCAGTGCTGTCATGGTAATTCTTTTCTTGGCTATACGCACCACCCCTTGTCTTCTTCCTTGAAATACATTTTACTCTCCTCTCCCTATCTCTCCGACTGTCATTTAGTGATTTTTTTTTTAATATTAAAGAAGAAGTAAAGAAATTGTTTTGCTTTACATTTTAATTGTAGGCCTACAACAAGTTTGATTTAAAAATACACCATGTAGCTCCACCGTAGATGCACACTTGTCTGGATGAATCTTGGAGTGTGTATTTGCAGCACTTCTTGTTTTTCAACCTTATTTATATAATTCTGGATTCCAGTGCTGCAGAGGTGGACAATTTTTGTTTATGAACATCAAACAAAATACATTAGGAACAGCAAGAGTTGATCTAAGACGGGGGTCGTCAGCACAGAGCACGCTGCGGCTAGCCTCTCTTATCCGTGGAAAACGCAGTGCACTATAGTTCTCTCGTAGCTGCTAGCGGCTATGCTCTCTATCTCTCCCTGTTGCACGACGGTGCACATGGGACGGCACCGCGTACTCATTGCACATTTCAGCGAGTGCTGACGACCACTGATCTAACAAGCAAACGTTCTGATGGAGGTAGATAAAAAAGTAAAATTGTTTTCTTCCACCGTGTTAATAATGTCAAAAGAAGTCCTTATACAAACTTTGGCCACTCGACCGCAATTACGAGGCCGTCCACAAAGTGATTTTCCCTGGGGCCGTTTATAGGTAAAAGCACAATTTCATGGAAATATTTATTGAAACAGATACTGCAATTGTTGCTCTATTTGTCAACATATTCCTCACTGGAATTGAGACATTTGTCATACCATGGGATCAATTTTTGTGTCGTAGAAGTCAGTCGCCTGAGATCGGAACCAGCGTTTGACTGCGTCTGCGCCTCTCTCTGTCGATTCCATAATGAGAAATGTCTCAATTCCGATGAAAAATATGTTGAAAAATAGATCAACAAGTCCACATCTGTGGAGTAACGGTCAGCGCGTCTGGCCGCGAAACCAGATGGCCCGGGTTCGATTCCCGGTCGGGGCAAGTTATCTGGTTGAGGTTTTTTTCTGGGTTTTCCCTCAACCCAATATGAGCAAATGCTGGGTATAGTCCGCGTCACAGTTTTTGGCGTGTGAAATAAGTAATGGGAACGTTAAGTGCGAGTGTTTTACATTTGCCGCAGTCAGTCTGACAACTATTAGGCAAATGGCTGATGTGACGTGTATAGGAAGTGGTACTATTTTCAGCTGCAGTAGCAACATGATCACAAACTGGGCACTGTATATATCAAGGATACACGCCAAAAACGGTGACGCGGACTGTAACTTTCGGTGCTGGACCCCGGACTCATTTCACCGGCATTATCACCTTCATCTCATTCAAACGCTAAATAAGCTAAGATGTTGATAAAGCGTCGTAAAATAACCTACTAAAAATAGCTCAACAATTGCTGTGTCAGTTCCAATAAATTTTTCCAATGAAATTGTGTTTTCTTTCTGTTAACGGCCTCTGGCGAACTTATTTTTTATGGCCCTCGTAATTGCGGTCGAGTGGCCAAAATATGTGTAAGCACTTCTTTGACATCATTAACATGGTGGAAGAAAAAAATGTAACTTTTTTATCTGCCCCCATCAGAACGTTTGCTTGTAAGATCTGTACAGATCTCCGCGTAAAAAACTTAGGCAGCCATATGCCGTATGGCTTCATGCAGACAAAATTTTATTTTCCCCATACGATTAATTAAAAAAATTGTAGGTTCCCATACGATGTATGGCATCGTATGGCCTCCATGACAGCACTGCCTTTATCCCTAATCCCAAGTTTCTCGTTGTGTCATTTAAGAAGACAGAGAAGGAGTGACTTCGATAAGTCTCTGTGTTATGTGAATCAACAGCCCCAGAGGATGACCAGTGCGGAGGGAAACTGAATTTACTTGCGTCGCCACTGCTTCAGTAAGCAAGCTACACGCCGCTAACTTCAAAGCTGAGGAAACGCTGGAGTTCAGTAAGCGGAAAGTCGTAATAACTGACGTACAAGTTGGTAACACTGCACATCCTTCCGGTTTGTGTTATTTTTGTCCTCCGTGATAACGGTCGAGCCGAACTTTGCCATGCTCTAAGGAAAGGTTATCAGCGTGTGTTTTGTGTCCATTCAATCACTCAAAGTGCCCACTCTTACGAATTTCCAATATTTTGTCACTATCACTACGGACAAATTCATGTTAAATTATGGGAGAAACGGACACAGGGAATCACAGTCACCTCTTCCAATAATATTATTAGTATGCATACAGCGATGAAAAAAATCAATTAAGTCTTTGATTGACGGATTCAGCACCTGCCCTCGTGCACCGAGATCCTGATCTGTTGGGCTTCCTCTACGTCTATGTACCATACTTCCGAACATAAAAGCTTTAACGAAGATTATTGTGCTGGTATTTGTACTCAGTAGCGGCCTTTAAAAGAGGATCCTTAGAGATGTGCCATGGATAAATATATAATAGGATGCGAAACTTACCGAGTTTCCCGTAACACATACTAGAGGCGCTGTTGTAGAAAATGATCTTGCTGCCACCTGTTAGAGGAAGGGGCGTTATTACATCTAGCAGCGCACCAAGTAGCGAAAAGAGTAATTACTCCATGCATTTAGCAGCGCACCTGGTGACGAAAATGTTAAACTGTGCAGAAAGTATTCCCTCCCAACCCTCATCGATATTCAAAACTAACCCAATTTAAAATAAAACATTTACATTTTTATTCCTCACAGGAGCTTCTAGTGAAAATTCTTACCGGAGCCAACAGGAAGATAAAAGATACGATCTATTTTACACTACCCAATTAAAATATAACCAGACAGAAACTTTGTTAAGGGGTTAGGTACAGCTTATAGCAGTAACATTTTGGAAATATTAACAATTTTTTTTTCTCCAGTACTGTATCTTGTACAATAATGAAAATTAGTATGTGTAAAACAGTCATTATTATTATTATTATTATTATTATTATTATTATTATTATTATTAACAGCTTTATTTCGCCGTGAATGCTGCAAGTACAAGATTGTGTTCAGTTTGTGTATGAATATATAAAATTACGTGATAAAAATAATAACGAAAATTTCACGAAATATCTGTCACATTTTTAATCATAAGTACGATATTTTATTCATTTTTCACGGAAATTTTAAAAAATGTTCACAAAAAAAAGACATGATCATTTCTAAACTTTTATAATTAATGCGTATAAAATAAGTTTTAACTAGTCAAGTAGCAATTTCCCAAGAAACTATGCCAATGATACGAAAAATAGAGACCATAATTCTTAAAGTATAAGCTAATTTGAAATATATATATATACATATATATATATATATATATATATTAAAAGTTTTATGTCTGCTGATAACCAGCTGATCTAGGGGGAGAAGAGATATGTATTCAGTGTGCTTACAAAAAGTCACAGATATGTCACTGAAGGCCGAGGATTGTGGACGGGTGAACAAACTCTTTCTTCATGCTTCCACCCCTCTCTTAACCAGTTCTGCATCCCTGTTATTATATATAAAGATAGCGTAACAAGGAATATAAATTCAAAATTTAATGCAACACCATTTTTCATATCTAAACTTGTAAAACTGAGAAGAAAATGATTTTTCTAGGTAAAGCGGGCGTTTAAAGGGATATACATGGGAAATTAAAAAAAAATGTCGCTGGGCCTTCAAAAATGGTGCCGCTGGAAAAATTCTAGGCCAAAACGATCTTTGTAGGTCTATTATCTAATTATAGAGAAATATCTAAATTTCGAAATCTGTACTATTTTACCTCAAAATTCAGTCTAAGTGTTGCATAAGAAACAAATATGAGCACTCAGAGTAAGAAGAAAACGTGTAAAATGGATTGTTAGTTTCATAACTGTACATAGAAGGGCGGAAGGTCGTCTATACAAGCTCGAGAAAGGAGTGCGATTCTTTTGTTGGAGAACTTTTAAAGGCCTACAAGACGCCCCAAGAAAGATGAGCCTTGACATTTACACTTCACCTTACACTTCAACAACACATGAAGACGGAACAGACCAAGTGTCTAACAACTCTTAACAGATGAAGATACTGGCGATGAATTATCTAAGGGGATTGGGTAGTCTGTTGTGTATAAGTGAAATAAGTGAAGACATTTTGCTATTACTCTTCGCCTTTTGAATCTATCAATTTACTATTTTCACAGCATACACACAATATTTGCAGGTATATTTTGGTTTTTATATTATATTTCTATGTCATATACTTGATTTTACAAAAATATTTTAAACCTGAAAAAATATTAATTAAATTTAAGTTAAAAACAGGGTACTTTAGGAACATTTTTCTGAGAAACTACTCGCGCTAAAGGGCTGACTTTTGCATACTCCTATTTCATATGATAGATATTAACATTTTTAAATAATATTTTTTTCAGGATGGAAAATAATGTTTCATTGAACGAATAGTCATATTTGGATGAAAATGGTGGCAAATGTAGTGAACTGCATTGAAAATATGCTTGAATTTTTAGGAACCTGTAGTGCAAAGAGTTTCTGAGAAAAATGTTCCTTTGTAAATCAGCCTTATTGTTACTTAATTCAGTGTCATACAAAAACCCAGTCGTCAATGTTCTTGTAGGCCATTAAAGATAATATTAGAATTTCCAAATAATTTGTCTCATTCTTTTTGCAGCTGACATCTTTAAAACTAATAGACTGTATTTCTTTAAAATGATTTTAAAAATGACCTCTTTTTGTTCCTGTCGCAAAAATTAAAATTTTTCATAGAAACCAGTTTTCGCGACAAATTTACTGTCGTAAATCAGTCACATGTACTCGTGTCATAAAACCTTCATATTTCTTGGTGCATCTTTCTCTCACATTTTTCGTTTATCTCTAGTAACAAACATCCAGGCCCCGTCTATCAGTGTGAGAAATTCAGTTTTTTTATGGTTATATTATTATATTAACTCGAATATTTCATTTTTCAAATTATGACCTAAGTCCTCCTATTAATTCAGGCATGTCGAAACCCTGCACATTGTGCAGTCGCGCACATTGTGCAACTGTGCAACTGTCTCTGTGCGATTAAATTCTAAGCTTAATTTATATTTATTAATATTAATATTAATTTATATTGACATACAGCAAAGAAATGATTTCAGTGTAAAAACTTCACAATGTCCTACTGCATGTAATTAATTGAGAGTATAAAATTTTCTTCAACATTTGTGTACCAATGGTCACAGTAAATAATAATGCTTGACGAACAATGAAAGAGTAGAGTGTATTACTTTAAAATAATTAGTACCTACTACATAAAATGAAATACTTGTTCGTTTCTTGTTGTTTCGAAATTACTGAAATTTTTTTCTTCAAATTTTGTATAAAAATCATATTAATAAATTGTGCTTTACAAACCACTACTTTGTGAAGTATAACTGAGTAAGCATAAGTTTCTTGTATTACAATTGTCAAATATAGACACCGATAATAACCGTGTTTTTTTTTTCGTTCTGCTAACTATGTTTATAATGTCCAAATGTCTGTTTAATCCAATCCTAGAAGCGCAGAATAGATTATTGTACACCTCTCCAGCTAAGAACGGGTAAGAGCAACGCTTGATTGATGCAACCTGCATAGACCGGCGATCCGCGCACATAACTGCACATTTAGAGTCTGATTTCTGACATGCCTGTATTAATTTCTTATTTTTAAAATTGGCTGACGTTTAAAACTCTTTACTTGTACTATTACAGTCTTACTAATAAACCGTATATAGTTTTTATACGAGACTTATGCAGAATTGAGACAGAAAACGTTACTAATAAACCGTGAATAAGCAATGGACGTATAAACAGGCTGTAACTATACAATGGGAATTGCTTTGCAGTAGTTATATACACGAAACCCATTGTTTAAGCGTTGTATATAGGGAAAAAATGGCCGCCCCTTTAACTGCTGTTCGTATCGACTGTCATTTTATGATGTTTACCTTGTAACCACAGAAGAACAAACCAAAGATCATAGAATTATTAAAATAATATTGCTGTAGCTTGTACTCTTTGACCAAAATGTAGTGTGGTAATCGATTAGAGCCAGTTGTACTATCGATATTTAACACGCCACACTAGAGCGCTCTACCGGATCCAGTAGAGAACCTCAGATATTCTATTACCTTTCGTAACGAAGTAATGACGAAACTATGACGTAGGTATGTAACAGTTATACTCAGCTTATTCCGAATCTCACCGGTCCGGTGGCATCAATGACGTCACGTTGGAGCGAAATAAGGAACAAAACTGCTGGAAGGATCGATGGCTGTCGTGGCGACTGTACAAGTTGTTGTCTGTGCTACGCTAGTAAAATTTTGCGAAATTTTCGTACTCCCATCTCGTTCAAAGAAAAGATAGCATAAACAATTTATTTCTTGAACCGGTAGTAATAACGGGTCCGTTGACATGTTCGCTCATAAGCCATTAACATATTGTTTTTACGCTGTGCTCATTACAAACAATATAGCAGAACTAAAGCAGAACACACCGCCATGACACAACAGTGCACGATGTTATTCGTCTGCTAATTCCCGCCCTATACAAGAACCAATCAGATTCACTGATGGCGGTTGATGGAGACTGCCACCACCTCTGCAAGTTGATGGCACCGGTGCGACACCGGTGGAGCATCAATGACGTCATCGGTGGAATTCGGAACACCGTGATGTCATCGGATTGCTCACCGGTGAGATTCGGAATACGCTCACTGTTATACACGACGTATGTAGTGATTATTAGTAAGGAATTTACACACGACTTATAAACGAGCTACTCATTGTATAAGTATAAGACAGTTAAACGTCTGTATATAGAGTTTTTATTAGTAATACCGTTAAAGTACTTGGCATATTTATATCACAATTTATAACGTAAATAGTTACTGTTTTTAATGCTGTAAAACTTATAGGCTCAGACTGCTTGGAAATGAGCGCTCAGTATGGGGAATCAGTTTCTCACGGGGCCGCAACTGTGCGAGTCTCCAGCAGATTGTATTTCTTGGGTGCCACCCTGCAGATGTTGAGTGAGCGTATCGGCAAAGTCGGTAGAGAGTTGCAACAGGTACATGCCCGGCGGGGGCGCAGGCCTCTGGAAGGGGGCCGTGCCCTGGTTTACCGGACAGCCGCGTGGGACGCAAGTGATTGATCGCATTGTTGAAAAACAGAGCCGCCGCGCCGCGCCGCGAGCCCCAAACAATGCGTTCACACTCGCAAAGAGTCGAACTCCTGATCCAGACAGCGGGTCTGTGTGCGTGCTCGACTATTTATACACGACGCATTAATTCTGAAGTGCGGCTGGGCTGACTCATTACGGATCTCTAATGCACCCGACTCTCTGGAAGTGACGTGTCTTGAACACTGCACTCTCGCAATACCAAGTTTCCTTTCTTTGTAAACATTTAGCATCTTACAGACTCTTAAAACATGCTCTCCATTCTAGTCCTATCATGTTTCGCTCCTTACAGATTGCATTACATCATTCAGACTCTGTAACAGCATTCATACTATGTGGCTTATCTTATTTCTTGTTTTTAATATCGCGTAATGAAAACTAATAACGTCTAATCATGGTTATTCATAACATTTACAAGCCATATACGTAACACGAACAGAGACTTTCGTCTAGTACTTATAATTAAGGAGCGGATTCCTATGTAATTAAATATTCTTTTTGTGTGTGATAAAACACAATTAACAAAGTTAAAAATTCCGAACATGAAGTTTCAAGTTTAAAACCCGAATTTTATTTTACATAAAAACACATATTTTCTAAAAAAAAAATTATGTAAATACATATTTTCAGGAAATCTATTATAAACACATAAATCTTGATGTTTTTTACTTAAATAATTTTTTACAAGAACTTTTAAATATTTAAAACTATATCAATTATATCACTCAGAAGTACGTTATCTTTTTAAGAGTTCTTGGTTGCTTCGTGTTTCTAAGCGTTGTGTGGTGTATCCGTGATCCATTTTTGTAATAGTATCGCCTCAAGTTCTGAGAACTGCTAGGCAGCATATCAATGTTGTTATTAGAGAATAAATTAACGTGGACAAGGAGGAATGTTTATTGTTGCTGAAGATGATTTCATTCCACGCTTTGTATGTGAAACACAACAGATAAGAGCTCGCGTATGAACATTATTTAATTTAAACAATTCTCTCACCTCTCGCTCATGTCTATCAAGTAAGGCAATATATCTTGTTGTGATTCCTTGTTATCGGGCTTAATCGATATCCTTCAAGATATGCTGAAAGATGGTTGTTTAAAAAACGATTTGGCTTTCCTATTACCAAATCTAAGCTTTTTGTGTGACACCATAAAAAAACTCGAAACATCCAAAAACCTGTTGTCTGAAACAGGGAGGTGCGTGCCGTGAAAGTTAAACTAGACTCGCTAACAGGTTCAGAAGTACAAGTACTAAGGGACAAATTCCAGAATGTGTTTGGGAAAAACAGTGGATATAAAAAAATGTGTAAAATTGCTGAAGTATTGGAGGGTGTGCCTGTAGATGAAATAGGCGGTGTTGAGTTTGTGACATTCCTCTCTTTAAATATGCATGTCTGACGTCTTGTGATGTGGAAAGATCGTTTTCACAGTATAAGTCGTTGTTCAGAGATAATCGGAAGCATTTGTGATGGAGAAATTGGAGGTGACCTTTGTTGTTCACTGCAATTCTCGGCCAACTACTAGCACTCAAATGTGGTTGGTGAGTACGTAGTAACATTTTTTTTTCAAGCTAAGTAAGGTATTTTTGTCATATTAAAAAAAATATTTTCGTACTTTTTAACACATAAAAAATAAATATATTTAAAAATTTTAGCACATAAAAATCCGCTCCCTACTTATAATGTTTGTCACTGAATATAGTGAGGGTCACATAAGAACAGTTCCTAAACAGCAAATATTGCCGTCTTGTCAGTGTTGCCAACTGTTACCAGATATCACACGACCCTACGTAGTTTATGTTGGAAGGATATTCTAAATAATTCAATAATTTGTAACATATTTTCGTAGGCAAACTATACGGGAAAGGGATCAACATGTTAAGTATTTTGCCTGGCAATACGAAATTCATTGGTTTGACTAAACAATTGACTCACGAGACCTAACCTAAAAGTGTATTTTGTTTGACGACATGAAATTATTAGTACTAACTCCGAAAACTTACCTGACTATAGTCTTGAATTATAACCACAATGCAAAGAAATCACAATTATGTATTAATATGAATACTGATTAATTAATCATTAGTATGTTCAGATTTCACTAGCTTCCAGTAACCGGTTCAGAAATCTAGTAAAATTTTAATTTCATGGAACTCCAGTAGGCCTACCGACAAATATTGTCGATATTTGTCTCAGCTGCTAACATACCAGTTACAAAATCATTATCATTAGTAGTATTTGTCGGTATCGAAATTCGAAATGAATTTGGCAAATGAAAATTCAACCTGAAAACTAGAAAATCACCACAATCCACTAGCATATGTAGTAATGGGGTATGAAGTAAGCTGACCCGGACTCTACGAAGATCTCGTTTTCAAACCGACCTAGTACAATGGAAACATATTATATACGCCTACATTAAATTGTCATGCAATTTTAGGCCTGTAAGAAACATTTTGATTCTGAAATTAATTTTACATATTCTACCATATTAAAGGTCGATTTGGATTTTAAATGGATGCTTTCGTTTTATATTATAATCACAGTCTAGTATATACAGTCACGAAGCTCAGTACGTAGGAAATATGCATCCATTAACAATTGAACTTGCCAGTTGCTAGCCACTAGGATCACTACTATCGCCTCATCATAGATCCCTTCCTTAGCCGACTACAAAATGTATTATACTTTCGTTATCGTGTTCTTTGTTCTTTTCATTATTGAAATATTAAATACATAAGGTTTATTTATTATTTTTATGAAGTAGCTAATAGTATGTTTTATAAACTTACCTTGCTGGATCTTTCGGAAGAAGAATAACTCTGAACTCTTTTTCTTACAATGCAAAAGTCTCCACCTTGTCCCACATTATTATTCCAATTATTGTATTTTAGCCATTAACATTTTATTACAACCGATAACAAACGTTTCACAGTTTACACAACTTTTATTTTTCTTCACAACAATGCGAAATAGGCACAGTCTATTGTTCCTAGTACTCCTAGTCGCTAGCCGCTTGGAGCGCTAGATCGCGAGAAATGCAAAAAATCACCTCAAGCTTCGTGACTGTATGTATTAGACTGTGTTGTAATGTAAATCTATGTTTATAATAGTTATTAATTCTATAAGATAAATACAAATAAGACGAAGAGCATGGTCATAGGAAGAAAAATACAAATGATAAACTTGTGAATTCTAAATGAGGTAGTAGAGCAAGTGAACAGCTTCAGATACTTGATGGTGTACTATAAGCAGTAACATGAGCTGCTGACAAGAAGTCAAGAGGAGAATAGCAATGGCGGAGGAAGTTTTTAATAGAAAAGGAGCATCTTCTGCGGACCTCTGGGAAAAGAACTAAGGACGAGACTAGTGAAGTGCTTTATATGGAGTGTGACATTGTATGGGGCATGGACATTATGACAAAGTGAAGAGAAGCGAATAGAAGCATTTGAAATGTGGATATGGAGAAGAATGGAGCGTGTGAAATGGACGGACAGAATAAGAAACGAAGCTGTGTTGGAAAGAGTGGGTGAAGAAAAAATGATGCTGAAACTGATCAGGAAGAGAAAAAGGAATTGGTTGGTTCACTGGCTGAGAAGAAACTGCCTACTGAAAGATGCACTGAAAGGAATGAGTTCGGGGTAGAAGAAGATATCAGATGATAGACGACATTAAGATATATGGATCATATAAGGAGACAAAGAGGAAGGCAGAAAACAGGAAAGATTGGGGATTGTTGGGTTTGCAGTGAAAGACCTGCCCTTCGGCAGAACACTAAATGAATGAATGAATGAACGAATGAATGAATGAATGAATGAATGAATGAATGAATGAATGAATATATAGATCTTCCTTTTCTTTGCTTCTCAGATGGGCCCCATTTTAGACTCCTCTTTGATAACCTAGTAGGTCTACTTGTTTCTATCCTTCCCACATATCCAAACCATTGTAACTGTTTAGTTTCAACAAACTATAATATCATTTTTGAAGTTAATCTTTTCTCTTATCGTATAATTTCTAATTTTATTCAGTTTAGAGCGTCATGTTGACCTTAAAAGATCTATTTCTGGTTACTGAAATTTTAATTTTGCATTCATTTTCTATATTCCTGCAACATAAGTTATTAAATTTCTCAGTGTTGGTTTATAAAATAAATATTGCTGATTTAAAGATACTAAAATCCACATTGTTATGTCACTCCACTATTAACACAATGAAAGATTATGAAAACATAATAGTGATGTGAAATAGACGATTTTGTAAAGTTTATAATGAAGAACGTACCGTATTCATGCATTTTTATGTGACTAAACTTGTGGTGTGCCATGAACTGCTACTCTTTTCCTTTTTTACTCTTACTGTACCTTTTTTTTTGAGTAGATTCATGTTTGAAGATAAAATTACTTGCAAACCTGCTTCTAAACCATTTTCCTTCATTACAAATCTTACAGTGATGTACCAGAGATTGAACTCTGCTCTCTTCAGTAAGAAGCCGTTAGTCAACTGAGCAGTGGGCTGGGTCTTGCCTCCTACCACTCTGTTTCATTTCTTTATTAATATGTAGGGTCTTAAAGACTCAAGTTACGAGGTTATGACTCGTCTTTGCATCATTTCAATGAGATTACGTCACGCATGCTAGAACTACATTCTTTCATGATGCCGAATCTTGTTTCATGCCTTTAGAGCCTGTTAATTCCCAATTATATTAATTTAAACGTGCAGTCGTAGTTCATCTATGCACCTGATGACTTCACGCGAAAGATGTTTGTAGTCAGATTTTGGATCTTGCGTAATTTATGATTAATTCTATTTCAGGGACATCTCAGACTAGCCTTGTTACCACACCCTACATTATTTTAGAATAGCCTACTCTGTTACTCTGTTTCTGTACGTTATATTATCTCAAAATACTGTACTTTGGTTTCAATTCGTCACGTTGTCCCAAGCTACTTCGCTTTCCATTCGTCACATTATCTAAGGATACTTTGGTTTCCACTCATCACATTATTTCAAAATGCTTTGGTTTAAATTCACCATGTTATCTCAAGGTACTTCAATACCCTCGTCACATTAACAGAATACTTCGGTTTCCACTCGTCACATTATCTAACAGAATGTTTCTGTTTCTACTTCGCTTTCCTCGTCACATTAACAGAATACTTCGGTTTCCATTTGTCACATTATCTAACAAAATGCTTCTGTTTCTACTTCGATTTCCTCGTCACATTAACAGAATACTTCGGTTTCCATTTGTCACATTATCTAACAAAATGCTTCTGTTTCTACTTCGATTTCCTCGTCACATTAACAGAATACTTCGGTTTCCATTTGTCACATTATCTAACAAAATGCCTCTGTTTCTACTTCGATTTCCTCTTCACATTAACAGAATACTTCGGTTTCCATTTGTCACATTATCTAACAAAATGCTTCTGTTTCTACTTCGATTTCCTCGTCACATTAACAGAATACTTCGGTTTCCATTTGTCACATTATCTACCAAGATGCTTCTGTTTCTACTTCGATTTCCTCGTCACATTAACAGAATACTTCGGTTTCCATTTGTCACATTAACAGAATACTTCGGTTTCCATTTGTCACATTATCTAACAAAATGCTTCTGTTTCTACTTCGCTTTCCTCGTCACATTAACAGAATACTTCGGTTTCCATTTGTAACATTATCTAACAAAATGCTTCTGTTTCTACTTCGCTTTCCTCGTCACATTAACAGAATACTTCGGTTTCCATTTGTAACATTATCTAACAAAATGCTTCTGTTTCTACTTCGATTTCCTCTCGTCACATCTATCAGAATGCTTCTGTTCCTCTCGTCACATTATCTAACAGAATACTTCTGTTTCCATTTGTCACATTATCTAACACAATACTTCTGTTTCTACTTCGCTTTCCACTCGTCACATTATCTAACAGAATACTTCGGTTTCCACTCGTCACATTATATAACAGAATGCTTCTGTCTCCATTCGTCACATTATCTAACAGAATGCTTCTGTTTCCATTCGTCACATTATCTCAGAATAATTCAGTTTTAACTCGTCACGCTACCTCGAAATACTTCACTTTCTACTCGTCACACTCTACTTTGGTTCCATTTCCCACATCTCAGAATACTTCAGTTATCGCTTGTCACATTATCACAGAACTTCGGTTTGCTCTCATCACATAGTCTCAGAGTACTTCGGGTGCCGCTCATTACATTATTTCAGAATACTTCGGTTTCCACCCGCCACTTTATTTCAGAATTCTTCGGTTTTCACTCGTCGGATTATCTCAGGATATTTCGGTTCCACTCGTTATATTGTCTCTCAATACTTCTTTTTCTTCTCGTCACATTATCTCAGTAGCCCTATACTTCCATTTCAAGCCATCTCATTTCAGAACACTTCGGTCTTCATTCGTCACATTATATAAGAATACTCCGGTTTCCTCTGGTCGCATTATCTCAGAGTACTTCGGATTCTATTCGTCATACTGTCTGAGAATATTTCTGTTTCCATACGTAAAAATATCTCAGAATACTTCAGTTTGCACTCGTTACATTATCTCTTAATACTTAGCTTTCCACTCGTCACATTATCTGAGAATGCTTCAGCTTCCACTCGTCACATTATCCCAGAATACTTCGGTTTCTCATAGTCACATTTTCTCATAATATTTCATCACATTATCTAAGAATGCTTCTATTTCAACTCTTCTCACTTTCTCTGAATATTGCAGTTTCCCATATGTTCCTACATTTGTGTCGATGTAGCAAGTTTTATCAGAATACTTCGATATCATGTCTCGTTATACCATAGCTCCATAATTCGTCACATTATTCTCACTGACTCAGAATAGCCGCTGTAGTTTAAAAGAATCATTAAACAATAATATCGTTGCATGTCTTGTAGAGGCTAACACAATTGTGTTGTGACACCATGTTTTATGAGCATTCTTTTCACATATTCTCGTTTCATGCCTTGTGCTTCTTGTTTCATTCCTTCGAGATTACGTCGCGCATACTAACAGTATTCTGACTTCATAACTTATCTTTTTTCCCAGTCTTTAGGTTCGCAACATGTAGACTCTTTACAATGTTCCATTTTTTTGGAACTGTAACAAGGTTTTAAAATACTAATGTCATGTTCTTATAATACGATGTTTAATTATTTTGTAACTTTTGGGGCCTTTAGAAATCAACATATCTTCAAAAGATACTACCATAAAGGTGTATGATTAGTAAGGAGGTAGAACTGCCTGCTTCCTTGACGGAAATCCATCTAAGAAGGAACACTTGGTACCAATAATTTGGTACCAATACCTGAAAACCAGATTTGCGTAATATATATGTCACTGTACCCGTCCCCGAAACAATTTTCCCCTTGCAATTATTCAAGTCTGCTTCACGGGGAGCTATACTTTAAAGACAAATTTGCACTTGGTGACTACGGACTGAGAGGTCCCGGGTTCAATCCCAGGTAGTTGTGGGATATTTCTCATTGTCAAACTTCCAGAAAGACCCCGAAGTTCACTCAGTTTTCAATCAAAATACCTTCCCATGAAACCTATCACACTCCATGTCACAATTTTGTCTTACAGTTAACATAGGTCTCATTACTTCAACATTTAATCGGAATTTCTTCTTCGGCCATATAATATTCATAATATAAAATAATCTTTCCACGGATGCTGTACTTTCTGACGGAGAGAGAATAAACTGTACTACATTACAAGTATTCTGAAAATCTAGGCATTTTTATACATTAAAAACTGCACCAATCCATCACATAAAGCAATATTAATTTTAAGTTACTACTGGCCAATATTTAAGCATATTGTAATTAGAAAAGCTTTTATAAAAACGGAACAAAAGTGACATTTTTACTAAAACGACGGAAAATAACGGCACTGTTCCTTTCAAAACGGTGCGTATGGTCAATCTATTAATTACTGATCTCATGGGAGGGAGGGATGAGGCGACCCAAGTACTACGGATGGATGTACAGCCCAGAGATAACCATTGAGATAGACCAGGCAAATCCCTGGCGAGTCAGCAGAATGACTTCAGGCCTACGTGTCTCCGACGTCGTTCACCCGTCGATAATCGTAAGCATTGTATGAGTGATCATCTTCAACTCATATGACCGAGGCTGATATGACACTCGATGCCATATATTTTATTAGCTTAAATGACAGAATTTTAGCTCAGTTATGATGAAATGGAATAAAATTTGTAAATTTGGGGAAGGGTAAGTCACGGGTAGGCTAGTAATTTATTAAACGACGCTTTCGACTGTAGAAGTTACTCGGGATCAAAATTCAGCATGGTCGAGAAATGCCGACAATTTTTACTTGTGACTCTTCATTGCATTCACGGTTATTTTACATGGCGTACAGGGCTCCTAGACCAAGTCATGTTAAAGATTTAATCGCCCTTCAATGTAACTTACACGCGAACATATGGAAATATAATTATAAATTTGTTAATGTTTAAATTGCAGATGCACATAAAGTTACAACCATAATTTAATGTAATTTTTACAGCATTATAATGGATCATTTAAAAGTATAGATGCATAATTTTTTCTCCACTGACTATATCAAAAAGCAAATTCTGCGCTATATGAGGGATAAACTTACACCGGCACGTAGAATATGTCACCAGTTTCGGAAATGAAACTACATGTGTGTTGCTTAGAATCTTTTATTTTTGTTTTGGTATGGGTTCGTGATAATAGATTAATTAATTAATGGCATGCAGTATATTTCTCTTCATATGAAGCGACATTCCGGAATTGTGGCGTTCCCTGAAATAATAACTTAACGTACGTTACCTCCTTTCCGTTTCTTTGAATGCTTAATAAATAATAACACATCCTTCCTGACAAATTATTTCCTTCCAACAAACACAGCGCCCTCTAGAATCATTTGAAATGTTTGATGTTCTGTATCTCAATTTCAAGATTTTGCAGTTAAATTCTTGCCCCAGAGAAAGCCTCAGTTACACTCAGCTCATAACAAATTTAATGTTTCACTTTGGTTCACTCAAAGTGTATCGTACGTGTCTATTATCACTTTAATATTGCAGAAATCGTGATTACAAGTCAAAAGAGTAGTCACATAAGTCGGTAGCTGTTCTCGATGCCGAGATATTCATGACAGAGGCGGCGAGGCTCTGCTAATTTTATACGGAATTTCGGCATCTTCATGCCTGTAGTGAGGGGAGGTGGCATCATTGAGTTGTGGTCACACAAGTTGCATTGGTTGATGACTTAACTACTAGTAACATTAGCATTCGACTGTGGCTCAGTGTTGTTACAGTAAGCATTTGAATTTCTGTCATTTTGTTTCACCATGGATCCTGGAACGGGTGCCCATAATTGGTGCGGAATAAGACACATTTTAAGAAGATTATTTTTAAATTTGTATAACCCTATACCACAAACATCTAATATATATTAATATATATATATATATATATATATATATGAAGGGTTCAGAACCATAGTGGGCCAAGCGCCATTTACTAAAACCGTAGAAAACAAGAGTTAAAATGAAGTTATTACCATAATTCATGGAAACATATAGCAAGTAATATAAATAAATGAATATATATATATATATATATATATATATATATATATATATAATATTTTTTTATTTTAATGTACCGAAGTACATATGATATTTCTATGCAGATATTCTGCGTCATCATACGATGAAAGAGTAATGGAACAGAGAAAAATTCTCTCCGGCACCGGGATTTGAACCCGGGTTTTCAGCTCTACGTGCTGATGCTTTATCCACTAAGCTACACCGGATATCCATCCCGTTGTCGGACAGAATCGTCTCAGTTTAAGTTCCAACTCTTGGGTTCCCTCTAGTGGCCGCCCTCTGCACTACGTCATAGATGTCTATGAACGTAGGACTGAAGTCCACACATGTGCTGAGGTGCACTCGTTATGAGTGACATAGTGCAGAGGGCGGCCACTAGAGGGAACCCAAGAGTTGGATCTTAAACTGAGACGATTTTGTCCGACACCGGGATGAGTATCCGGTGTGGCTTAGTGGATAAAGCATCAGCACGTAAAGCTGAAAACCCGGGTTCAAATCCCGGTGCCGGAGAGAATTTTTCTCTGTTCCATTACTCTTTCATCAAGTAATATAAAGTATACACATTCAAACTAAATGATATGTCAGTCTTCATTAAACTATGGTTTCACTTAACTTTAACTTTTGCTTTCTCCGTTTTTAATAAATGGCACTTGGCACTGTGGCTCTGTGCTCCATCGCTGATCTACCGGCGTGGTGTTTTGTTAACTTTACAAGTAGACAATATGTGAATAGAATAGAGTCTAATTAACTTACTGTTTTAGTTTCTTATCCTCATCATTCTTTGTTACACAATTAGGGGTGTGATTTCGTCTTATTATAAGATCACATCTTCACTTTTTCTCGATCTAAAATAAGCAAACACATGGTGAGATTCTCATGACTTGAGGTCATTATGACACCGGGCTTCAAGAACAGCACAGGAGATCACAGTGACTAAGGATATACTACGTAATGCCTTAGGCAGAATTTGAATGTGGCTCCCGTACAATGCTAAATCTTCATTTTTACCCAAGGAGGGAACGCGCTTTTGCGATCACCAACTTCGATTACCTATATTGTTTCTTATGTAAGGTAACAAAGTAAAGCGAAGTACAGTAGAAGCTCTTAAGTTCGACAGAAATCAAGTTCGACATCCTATAGTTCGACTGCTTACGTAGGAGAATTAGACACGCCCCTATAGGGCACTAAGAAATTGGTTTGCCATTTGAATGGAAATTGGTCCTGTGTCTTGTAGTGATACTTTTGTTAAAGGTAAACAGAATATTTTATTGATTAGGACATCCATATTGATTACTGATTTTAAATTAGTGAACTCTTCTTTTTCTATTTGAGAATTGTGCCCTTTGTTAGACGGAACTGTCGAAACCCACTGTGGTATTAGAAGCGCCTACACAGTCTCGGGGCGGGTAGGAAATGCAAGTACAGTACTGTATTCGTTGATGGATAACCAATAAGAATTTGTATTCATTTCACCTGCCACACCAACTACCCTTATTGGTCAGAACTTTCAATTCTGTTCTGTCGAACTTAGGAGAGTCCGCTGTATATGAATGCCATGTTTTACAACGCTAGAAACTTGCCCGGTATTGTCAGTGAAAGTTGCGGTCTTTCTCTTTGTTTTTAGTATTCCTTCTACATTTTTCACACTTCTTGCAAGGATCTGCCGTAGCTTAGATGTTAAACTCCGGACTAGTAATAAAGAGACCCCGAGTTCCATCGTTCGATATCCGTTTAGTTTTCCCTGTTTTATTGTTTCCTTCCGTCATTGTATTAGTCTAGGCTATGTATTTAGAAGTTTATTATCGTAGGATCGGTAATTCTACGAGAGGTTTTGATTTTACTGATGAATTTACGAGCAACTATTTCGCGAGTATAGTACTAAGTAATGAAAAGAAGATTGAAACGCGTATTATTATTATTATTATTATTATTATTATTATTATTATTATTATTATTATTAAATAAGATAATTTACTAACTTATATTTCATCGGCTAGCATGACCCAATATATTCTTAAAGATAGACAAAATGTTACTTTTACACAACCAGCCATGGCCTTCTAAATTGTCTACATAAGAGGAAACAATTGCAAAGCAGTAGCGACAAAAACAAAATTGGTAATTTAAAAGATTAATATTGCTGTGATACTTGTTTGAGTTTCAATGCATTCTTACATTCCAATAGTGAATATAACTATTTAAGTGAAATAGTTGTGATGACTTATTTATAGACGGTTTCCTCTTAAAATAACACATAATAAGTGCTTTACTATAAGCGATGTTATCTCTCCATCATTCTTACCATGTGTTTACATTCAGACACGTTTCTATATTATGAATGGAATGTAATAGCCTTGGAACATTCTACTACTTAACAGTTAGATGTTTCTGCTCTTCAGAAAAGAAGCTGTGTTATTAGAGAGCGACGTTTTGTAGTCTTTATCATAACATCGAAAATGGATGTCATCATCTTCATCTTTATGTAGGAAGAATGATTGCAGCGGTCAGTGAAAGTTTGTCGATTACGGATAAACAATTAGCTTGAATTACAGGGCGATTCTCTCGCTAGATGTCCCAGACGTTTCTCAAAAAGTCATATATATTCAGTTTTGGATTGAACATTTAGGTACTCATACCTTGAACATTGTAAAACGCATCTTCCTCATCTAACAATTTGTATTCTTTCTGTAACAGTGACTCATTTATTGTGAATGAAAATTCTTTGAAATTGGAGTGGTTTGCGGATGAAACATAGTTTCCTTTGGGCGGACACCTGAACTCTCGAAACACGTGATTTTGGACAGAAAACATATTTGCATTATGTGCATGCAGAGTCTCTGCGTTTGGAGAAAGTAAGTACATGGCGTGCTTGGTTATAGAGATCTACCTCCAATTCTGCAGATCAGAAATGATGAACAAACACATGGTTATTTACAAGAAGATGATGTAACTTTTTACACCTCAAATTAAAGTATGCCAGGAATTGCACCTGTTTCGGAAATCGAATAATCTAGAAAATATTTGGCCTACAACGTTTCCAGATTTAACACAACCAGATTTCTTCCTGTGGGATCTGCATAAGATGGGATGTACATCTTAGAAATTTTTTTCACACAGATACTTTATAAGTCCCAGAAAGGAGGCAGTGCACATGATCAGACATACAACGAAACAAAACTAATTTTATTACCTCAATTAGTCCGTCTCTTATGGGCCAGGTCGTACGTCCTCTGTTCATGCGGACTGCCTCCTTTCTGGGACTTAAAAATTATCTGTGCGACAAAATTTTTATCTAAAACTGTACAGATAAAGTTGCTTCGCACAATTTAAGAGCTAAAGAAGCTATACAGAATATTATTAAGGACAATTTTAATAATATTTCGAACGTCGGGTCGCATAGAGTTTGGATGTCAGATGGGACGGTTTTCAGTGTGATATGAGGGGCTCACAACCAGAGTGGACCAAGTCCACCAGTGGTTAGTTTGTGGATTAATACAATTCAGATGAAAAAAAAAAAAACTTAGATTTATTTATTGTCATAACAAACCAAGTCCATAACCCATTTGTTACATTTGTACACAGAGGGCAGCATTTCCTATGGAAGGTGAAGGTTGCTAAGCATGAGCCAGGAACTTTGACTCAGTTTCTCAAAACTATTCCATAGGGACTTGGTCCACTGTGGTTGTGAACCCTTCATATGTAAAAGAGATTTTTTTACGAAGTTTAAGGTATGTATAGGCCTACCGTAATTTCACACAACTATGGTCCAATATCTCATCATTTTTTAGATTTCTCAATGTAATTTACAAAATAAAACTATTAGAAGAATTTTTTTTGTTGATATCAACTTTAGAAAGGTCAGGAATTAATATCAAACACTTTTGTTATTCGAAATGTAGTTGGTATATGGAACATCTTTTCATAAACTGTGGACTATAGTTGTGTTATGAAGTCACAACTATAGTCCATTGAATATATCCTAATATAAATCGCTCATGGACTACAGTTGAGAGGATGTTTTGCAACTGTGTCATACAGCAGTCAATAATTTTTAATATAAAATAAAGATTTTGCAGAAGACAGTGAGAAAAATTATTTATTTCTTAATTTTAACATAACCGCTGTTTCTTTAAGAAAAATACAATTTGTATCAAATAATGAAATCAATATAAAATCAAAAAAAAAAATTAAGACAACCATTCTTAATCAAAATCAAACATTCTCAAACAGATACATAATCAGTTGGTTAATTTTTTGTTTAACTCCATAGAACTTCAAGTTCAGACACATGGAAAAGCTTCCTTTTTGTACTTCGCTACTTTGGCTTACTGATAGATCGTTTAATATTTTTAAGGATGGTTTGAAGTATCTTCGAAGGTCTCTTCAATGTCTGACAAGTTCAATGAAGATCTGATGCCAAGGAATATCCACCTTCACTTTCACGGTAGAACTCTCTACTGCCTTCCCCTTGCAATAACCTTTGTTTCTGCTTGAGCAAATTGCAATTTTGGAGGTAGATGGTAATGAAAAATTTTCAATATCTTCTGCTGAAATACTTTTACCTGACTCAACATCAAGTTTCTTCTTTCTCCTCTTTATGGATGTTCCTTGTTCTATTGCTTGAGTCGTTGTCATTTCTATATATTTTATGAATGTGTCTGAAACAGCACTTCCTTCTGGGTTTCTGACGTTAGGATCAGAACATGATGGCACACTTCCTAGAACTTCAACTGCACAAAGAGGAAAGATTCCAACCTTCCTGAATCAAACTTGCAAATTTGCTTGCTATATCGGAATACAGTAACTTTATTCCAGAGCTTATTTAACAATGGAGGAAATACATTTTTGGAATCTGTTGGCATGCTTCTTCCATCTGGTGTCCCTTTTCATCAAGTATTTGCCGCCAATGGTATTTCAATTTCGAAAACAAGTTCTGTTTAGTGGTTGCATCAGATCGGTCCCATTTGGAGACTGCAAAACCTGTGATAATTCATTCTTGTGACGTTCTGAAAAGCATTTTGCCCAACGTCTTCCAGGTAGATTCTTAGTGGATGCTGGTACTTTGCGGTCTTGGCTATCCAGGTACATTTTCACATTACACCTGAAGTAGAATAAAGTTATCAGAAATCCAAGATTGGACATGGATATAGCATGTTCGACGAATGCACGAATGCTTTTTTTTTCTGAAGAAGAACCATTGTAAATCAGGTGAGTTTAGTTTATTTTCATGCAGTGCTCTCGATTTAGGTATTATAGAACTACGAGGTATTTTGTACTTTTCTGCGGCTTCCCGCTGCGTCAGTACCTTGTTGGTCATATCTTTTATACAAAGATCCATACCTCTGTCATCATATGGCTTATAGGAACTTCCTGCCAACTTTCTACGAAAAATTTTATTAGGTGGCACCACCAAAAGCTATAAAAAAACATTCTGTAATGTGAGAACCGAAACCAGAAGTCGGAACACAACTATGGTCCACAAAAATGATAGGACCATAGTTGAACTCCAAGTACCATTTTTTATTATTCTTCCAATAAATATGAAAATACTTACGCAACTGTAAAAATATTCATTAAATGTATGTAAATACTAAATTACCTGTCATATATACCATCAAGAACACAGAAATCCTTGTTGTGGTAACTGATGGCAGAGAAAGTTTCCAGTGGACGAGGTAACATGCAAAACCTAACTCCAATTGACAGTTGACTAGCGACGAAACATGGCAGACAGGATGCGTTTCATAACCCTCACAATATTATTATATCTATGCTCTATGCTTTAGTATTTAAATAATCACTAACTGTCACTAGGAACTGAGATATCACTGTTTTCGTGAGCGCGTGTGTTTGGACCATAGTTGTGGCTTAGGACCATAGTTGTGTGAAATTACGGTACTTTATAAATTTTCATTCAAAATTATTCTTACTTTATATTATAATTCTTAATAGTATAGTTTTGTAGTTAATTAAAAGCGACAGTAAGAAACTTCCAAGCTAGAATCTTAGGCTGTTAAAACCACTATCCTTCCATCTTTTTTTTTTCTTTTTTTAGTCTTCCTATATCCTACTTCTGCTTCCATTTGGTGGTTTACCTTGTGCTGTTTTCATGATTTTACTGATGTCCATTCGTGTTATGTGGTCATCCCATTATTTTTCTGCTAATGCATTTGTTAATTGGTTGTGTGTTGCTTAATTGTCTCACGTCTTCATTTTGTATATTATCTAATCTTCTTTTCTCAGTATTCATTCGCATTACTGTAATTTTATTTATCTTAATTGTATGTTTACTTCTGCAGATTTCAGATCTACTTTTTGGCGCTTACCGATATGACAAAATGGGGCACAGAATTATTGTTTTATACGTTACATTCTACCTTTTGTGTCTGTTTTAAGATATTATTTCATAAAGTATGACCCGCGCTTTAGAAAATAATTGTATAGGACATTTAGAGAAAAAAAAATCTATATGAACATGAGTCCAATTTATCAATAGTTTTGATTTATTTGTAAAAATCCATACGTCTTATTGTGAATCAAGCGTGTAACTTGTATGCGTCTTAACCACAAACAGTGAGGGCTGCACTAAGGGGAGAGGGGTAGTTCACTGCTGTGGAGTAACGGTTAGCACGTCCGACCATGGAACGAGCGGGCCCGAGTTGGGACAAGTTACCTGATTGAGTTTTTTTCCGAGATTTTCTCTCAATTTCAAGCAATTGGAGCACAATTTCTGGGTAACTTTCGACGTTGGACCTCAGACTCATTTCGCTATCATTAATTCACGTATCATCAACATCCATACTATAGCCCGGGTTAAGTTCATTGTGCGGCGTGCTGCAGGCCTACTTGTACAAGAGCGTGGCCGTTTGGCTACCCAATTATTCACAGAATAAGAGTGGTAAGCGCATAATAAGCCTCAGGTTGCAGTGTAAGCTTTCGGATCCCTCCTCCATACACGAGAAAAAAAAGAGGGAGAGGGTTTCCGTTGTGACATGAAGCACAGAGAAAGGGGTATGTTAGTGATATCAGCTGTCAACGTGTAAGCCTGACATCAGCATTTTGCAATGATGGTTCCCTCTCACTTTTCTCGTGCAGTAGCAGCTCACCTTTATACGAAAGTACAAACAAGAAGACGATTGTATTACTTGCCCATATTGTAAACGTTACTGCATCCATTAGCCGTGCCGAGGTATAAAATGCTACTAGCGCGTTTCACTTACGTGCGGCAAAGTGCCTTGAAATGGAGAAAGCAATATTTGAAAATCTGCTTTAAAGCTGAGGTGTGATTGTTTTCTGTTTAATACAGTAACCTTTAATAATATTTCTAAGTATTTTTAATTGATCCTCTTTAATTCTGCTCACAACTCCTCGACTTTGTTAGGATTCTAATATTGTTCATCGGACCTACGTCCATATGACATATTTTGCTCAAAATAACCTATAGAACTTATTCCTATAGCGCGGGTTATACTTATTGAATCACTGCGTATATTTTATTGTGGCAGAAAGTAAAAGTATGTATTGACTTCACTCCTAAAGTTTGAGACCTCTAATGAACGAATCATCGTATGGGATCATTCACAGGAAAACACTGTATTAAGAAAGTAAATATTACCTCTAGTCATCTATTTTTTAATCCGTGAGAAATAAGTTCATATACAGGATGTAGTCCACACCTGTGGAGTAACGGTCAGCGCGTCTGGCTGCGAAACCAGATGGCCCGGGTTCGAATCCCGGTCGGGGCAAGTTACCTGGTTGAGGTTTTTTCCGGGGTTTTCCCTCAACCCAAAACGAGCAAATGCTGGGTAACTTTCGGTGCTGGACCCCGGACTCATTTCACCGGCATTATCACCTTCATATCATTCAGACGCTAAATAACCTAGATGTTGATACAGCGTCGTAAAATAACCCAATAAAATAAAATAAATACAGGATGTAATGTAACTGTGCGGATTGAAGGGGACAATAGAATTCATTAAAATAAATAAACAATATATTATTCTTTTGTAATTAAATGTATGGTAAATCAGTAAATTAGGCTGAAAGTCTGCATAGTTTGGCAACAGTGCGTCACGTACGAAAGCACACACGCACTCGGTCTGAACAGCAGACTTCCGTCCCTTAGTCACACCGGTAGGGTTGTCAGACTTCCTAATGGCAGGAACTAACGATACGTGTTAATTTTTTTATTTAATTTGCAAGAAAACTATCCATTTTATTGGAAAAGTGTAAAGAAATAAATAGTTCCTTACCTTCTCTAAGATAAGAGCAAAAATCAGAATCGTACGGATAGTAACCTACTCGTCGAGTAAATTCATTCATAGTGTTCTGCCCAAGGGCAGGTCTTTCACTGCAAACCCAGAATTCTCAGTTTTTCCTATTTTCTGCCTTCTTCTTTGTCTTCGCATATGAACCATCCATGTTCGCACTTTTTCTTGAGAAAGGTAAATGCGGTAGCTTCCCGTTGCTTTCCGCACACAACTCTCTCTTTCACATGTCAAAAGATCCCGGGGGGGGGCAGGGTGCAGGTGTGGAGAGTGGATTTGATTAGGTCCTCCGGACACTGCAAGGGTTAAATATCAGTTCTATCATGGTTTTTGACCCGATCAAAGACCGGGAAACCCCAAATGGCCTTTGCCCCCCATCAAGTAAACCAGTGTTAATATTTAGAGAATTTTTTTTTTTCCAGAAAAGAGTATTCATTTTGGACTAATAATATGGTAGGCCTATTTAAATTTTGTGTTGTACTGTATCCATGGAATAAGCTGTTAAAATCTGCAGAGTTATATTATTTCCACTCTGAATCAATCAATCAATCAGATAAGGGTGGAGCCGAAGTGAAATTATAATGACAGACAGAGTAATTGTCTCATGCCTCCATGTTAATTAATGTACTAGTGCACTTTGTTAGAACCAGGTACCCAGCTATGAAGCCGTTAGCCCTGTGAACTAGCAGTATGTTTATTCCCCTACCATAGATTTACATTTCATTGAAGATCGAAACATTTATTTGGATCACTATGGCTAAGAGAAATGAGCATGGCGGTAACTGTTTTGTGAGATGTATGACAGCTATTATGCAATATTGCGTTTGGGCAGATGCAGGAGCCTGGGGAGGGAGAGTTGCTCGGCGAAGTGGAGGTCAGCACGGCGACAAGCAGAAGAAAGCTGCTCCAACGGAGACACTGACGTCGGTAATTTGGAATAAATAACTAAATAAATGAGGTGAGAAGAATTTAGAGGGAAGGGAGTACAGGGTTGTTTCCGATCTCTGATAACGAATATGAATGACGTCATGTGCGTCAGGAATCACACCGACAGCTGAATTGCGGCGAGAGATGACAGACCAGTAGTGAGTGATTTCATAATCAGAGTGCACGGTGTATCACAGTAGCAATGCCCAAGAAAATCGAGCCTTTTTGGGAGGAGTACATAACAACTCTTTCCGATACCAATAAAGTTACGTGAAAATCATAGGAGCCTGCAAAAAACATGGCTTCGTTATTTCTAAGAAAGGCATCTTGTGTGTACCTAGTAAGATTGGCAAAGCTCGGATGGTATTAATTCCAGAGTGCAAAAAGCAACCAGATCCACCCCTCATCACAAGTCACCGCACCCCACGAGATAATAGAAATTAATTCAATTCGAGCTTTACCAATCTTAAGTACACAGAAGATGCCTTTCTTGGAAATAACAAAATCTCTTATATTGCAGGCTTCCTTTATTTTCACTTAACTGTACTTGGCATCGGAAAGGGTTGTTATGTACACCTCCCAAAAAGGCTCGATTTTCTTGGGAATTTCTGCTGTGAGTCGCCGTGCACTCTGACTATAAGATGACCCACTACTGGTCTGTCACCTCGCACCGCAGTTCAGCTGTCGTGTGGCTCCTGATTCACATGATGTCATTCAAATTCGTTATCTGAGATAGGAAACAACCCTGTAGGTCTGTGGCCCCATTTCTTTTAGGTCTCATCCCGACATTGTCTTAAGGCCCAAGGAAAACATTTTCATTTTGTATTTACAGCCGCGATAATATATTTGGACGTGGCAAAAGACAAACTGTACGGATCTCGAACTCGGGACTTTTTTAAGACTCCGGCATTCAAGTTGTGAGCGGCTAACATTGGAAAGAGCTTGCCTACTTTTATTAAAGAGGAGGTAACTCATAAAATTCACTGCCACTAACTCTAGTCTTGGAGGGTTGTATGATTTGACTTTGATAGAGGGGCCTACTTCGTTTTACATCCCTCCGAAATAGTATCATTAAAACTGGTGATACCGAGCGTGACCTCGCCTTGTACTGTTGTGTTCTGTAATACTTTCAATTACGGCGGTAGTTCAACGTCGCTGACGTCACAGCCTAATTGGAGTTACGAGAAATCTTCCAAGGAATCGGTAACGACTTATTTGAAGGTATCGCTGTGCTTATCTGTGAGAAGTGAGGAAAACCATTAATAACCCAATCAAGACAGGCGGTCTCAGATCCTCCCGAATACTAAACCAACACGCTAACCCGTTCTTCGTTTAATGAACCTATGCTTCATGTTTCATTTCTATGGGATTACGTCACCTGAACCAACAACATACTTTCTGTATGACTTAACGTGTCTTATTTATTTTTGCATCTTCGACTTAATAATGTCAGCCTCGTATTTCTTGCAGGCGTAAAGATTCATATACATACTAGCAATGTACTGTCGTAAAACAATAATTAATTGTTTTATAGGTACTGTGGATTTATGAGGTACTGAAATTATTATTGTTTCATACCTTTGCTTAGTTCATAGCAGTATTCTTCAGCCACGTGGCCGATGCAAGTCATTGCTTTAAAAACAGACATAAAATACTCAGTCAGTGTTCACTTGCCTTGTCATTTGCCTTTTCAAATGCGTTTCATCATCATCATCATCATCATTATCATCACCATCATCAACATCATCATCATCGTAGTAGTAGTAGTAGTAATAGCAGAATTTATTTGTCTTTAGGCACTATTCAGGCAACTGAACAAGGTCAAGATTAAAAAAAAGCAGTACATAGTACATTGTTAAAGATAAGTTACATATTAATATTACTTACTTACTTAATTAACTTACTTTACTTGCTTACTGACTTACTTACTTACTTACTTACTTACTTACTTGCTTACTTACTTACTTACTTACTGGCTTTTAAGAAACCCGGAGGTTTCACATAAGCCCGCCATTGGTCCCTATCCTGAGCAAGATTAATCCAGTCTCTATCATCGTATCCCATCTCCCTCAAGTCCATTTTAATATTATCCTCCCATCTACGTCTCGGCCTCCCCAAAGGTCTTTTTCCCTCCGGTCTCCCAACTAACACTGTACAGGGTGTTTCCGGGCTGGTGTTACTAACTTTCAGGGATGATGGGGAAGGGCACATGTATCAATTTGAGATGAGGAACCAAGGTCCGGAAATGACTGAGTCGAAACTTATAAGCAAAAATAGTGGTGTGGAAATGAAATTGTAATTTGACACCACGTGCCCTCCTTCCCTTAACATTTTTGAACAGTCGTGAAAAGATGGTATGGGCTGGATGTCTCCTACGTGGGTACTAGGACCGATACAATCTCTGAGCTTGTCTACTGTTCCCATTGGCTCATCCCTATTCGAAAATCAGGTCTGCATATTCCGCTTTCGTGTACTCCACCATTTCACTAGGACTGATCGACTGGACACTGCAACTTGTACACATACACTGCTGTCTACAGACGTGCATATCAGGACCAACCATGTCCGTTACACATTACGCCATCTGCATTGCTTTAGTGTAGTTTCCTGTCCCCACCCCTCAGACAGCGCACTGAACGGAATACTGTAGGTAGACAACGTAAACGATGTCAGATGAATACAGTATGTGTAAGATGTACAGATAAATACACATAAATAAGGTGTACAAAGGAATAAAATTATTTCATTTCCACACAACTAATTTTGCTTATAACTTTCGACTTAGTTATTTCCGGACCAGGGTTCCTTATCTGAAATTGATACATGTGCCTTCCCCATCATCCCTGAAAGTTAGTAACACTAGCCCGAAAACATTCTGTATATACATTTCTGGATTCGCTCATACATGCTACATGCCCTGCCCATACTATAGGCTACTATACAAAATATTATTATTATTATTATTATTATTATTATTATTATTATTATTATTATTATTATTATTATTATTATTATTATTAAATTATATAGTTATAATATGAACGCAAGTCGTGATATGTTTATTTTCACTCCATAAAAGAAATAATTGAGTTGACAGAAGTAATTACGCAATAAATAAGTTGACTAAACGATGTTAATAAAATTATGTCATATGCAAAATGAATTTAAATGTGTTAGAAGTGAAATCAACTTGCATATATATTTTTTTCGCCTTCCCTCGTGTTTCGTGCCATTAAATATTCGCATTAGTATGCCCGGCCCACGTAGTCGCGTAAAACAAGCAACGCGGCGCGCGACTAAAATGGTTTGACACCACGGTGCAACCTGCGAGGTTTCTCAACTGCCGGGCCGCGTCGCGCTTCGACCCGCTCATTAGTCTGGTTTCCGAAAGAAACGAGAACCCTGTGTGTAGGTGTCTGTAAATGTATCTCCATGTTCGTATGCACTAAAGGGGACACTGTGGTGAAATAATAGTGAAAAATTAAGGATACCCACTGTTCTATTATATTTGAACCTTATGGTTTCATAATATGGTTTCATTTCCTATTTGAGAGCTTTTCAAACGGTGTCACGTGACTTTTATAGAAAGAAATTGCAAAACATTACAGAATGCTCCCTGTGGCTGTATAGACGAATCCCGTTGTAATCTAAAATTTTTATTTTTTTATATTTTTATTTTTTAAATTCACCACCAACAGAAGCAGGCTTCCAATTACAGTGGCTTATACAGATGTATACACAAAATACATAATAAGAGAGAAAAAAACAACAAAATAAACAACACAAACAAAAGAAAGAAAATACATAATGGTAATAGATGCTAGAATATAATATTACAGTTAATATAGTGCCAAATGTCAATATAATGATGCAAAATTATTTAAAAACTTGAGTAAAAACATTATAATACACTTCTTCATAATTTAAATATCTAAGGAAATACAATGCCTTTTAATATTGTATGAAATTTTTCAATTGTTAAACTGAAATCCAATTGAGAATCACAGTTTAAAGACAGAGAGTTGTAAGTATTACACATAACAAACAATGGAGAGTTCTTGAAGAAAACAGTTCTAGGAATAGGAATAATAAAAGGTTGCCTATAACGTAATTCTGTTCTTTTTACATTGAACTGAAGGAATTTAAGAAAATCACAATTATTCAATATACCATTAACAGTCTTGTAGAGTAAAATTTAGCTATGTATTAATCGTCGAGATTTTAAAGTTTTATAATTAAATTCAAAAAGTAACTGATTATATGAAATTTACTTGTCATAAGACGATACGTGATGTTTTTTTAAAATATAAATAACATAAAAATCTTTTCTGTATCCTTTCTATTTGCATCTGATGGGACTGGAACTGAGGTGACCATATTACAGACGCATACTCAAGCTTACTTCTAACCATAGTTTTATAGAGAGTATCAATAGTATTTATATTTTTAATTCTTTTGTATTTCTGATTATAAATCCTAATTTTCTATATGCATCAATTACCACGTGATTTAAGTGCATTTTAAAACATTAAACATAAAATCTTCACCGTTCTAAGGTACCATCCCATATAATTAAATGTGGCCAAACATACGTTGCGTGAGTGAGTTGAGAGAATTTTTTAATGTTGTTTTCTTAACTTCAAAATTTTAAGGGGAGAGGATGGTATATTTTGGTGAAAAATTAGTAAATTAAAAAAAAAATCTTTAAAATACCCTGTGATATGTGTGGAATGCATAGTATAACATTTTGTGGGGATTTGTTTCCTTATCGGATGTTAAGTCGCCATTTTTAAACTTCCTGCGTTATGGATTTTTAAATCACTCGCCCACTTTTATTGTTATTTCCGGTCAATTAAATTTTCAATTTTTTTTTCTTTAAAATACTCTATGATATGTGTGGAATGCATTGCATAACATTTTGTGGGTATTTGTGGCCTTATCGGATGTTGAGACGTCATTTTAAACTTCCTACACTATGGATTTTTAAATCACATGCCCGCTTTTATCGGTTTCCAGTAACTTCATTTTTTTTTGCTACATTGCCAGACAAAAATAGATATAATTTCTGAACGATTAAAGATACATGCATGAAATTTAGAACACACATTCTTTAGACTATTAGGAAACTTTTCTCTGTAACAGAATTTTGTTAATTGATTTTATTTTTAAAATACGTCCGTTTGTTTGCAAGAAAGGAAATTAGAAAATTGTTATTAAATTTTAATTGTTTATTTTACAAACTCAGGGACTAATATCAAAATTCTGTTACAGACAGTTTGTAGAACATGCTTTTGCAAATACATTGCAAAAAACAGTTTGAATCTATCTTTAAAAACGGTTTAGATATATCGGTTTTAGTACAATCGTGCATTGGGTATATTTTTTCAAATTTGGGCCCCCACGTAATTTTTTTCCAAATATTTTTATTTGGTTGAGTTGCCACAGCTATGAGCTCTCTACATACAAGAAATTAATATTTTACACCAAATAGGAAAAAAGTTTTAAAAATACCATCCTCTCCCCTTAAGCTGTTTCTTGAATTCAAAAAGCTTCTTGCATAACAGTTATTGTCATATTGGTCTGAAAATTCTCACAGAGATATATTGAACGTTGATAAACGAAATTTAATTAGCATTTGTATGAAATAATAAGTTCCATCGGGGCATGTTCATATTGCACTTCGATTAAAATATGCTGTAATGGTAATTTAATGAAATTTAGAAATTCATTGTGACTCTCTATTTAGACTGAGCTAAAAAGGCTAATTAATTTTTATTCCCATGACTATTTTCAAGCTTTTAACCAAATATGAACTCAAAACTTTGTCGCAAGATGCCTTTTTAATGACGTCAATATAAAAAAAACTTGCCTAGATCTGAAATATACAGAACAGAACCTGGCTCAGAATTCGATCGTTCCAAAAAAGTGTTCAAAATAGAGTTACACACTAATTGTAAGTTACAAGACCATACAAGTGTGTGATTAAAGGTGTGAGAGTGTGACAATTACAAATATTTGAAGTGTATAACAATATTTTTTCAGTGAAAATTAAAATAATGACAGAGTTAACCAGTGATATTTTCAGTTTTGACAGTAAAGCTATTACATTTTAAAATAAGCAGATAATATTTTGTTAATCAGCAGTTTTTGTTTTTGGGTATAACAATCAAACTTGTTTTTTTCTGCAGTTGTGTAGGTAATTACTTACGAAGATACACTCGAGGAATTGAAAGAATCTAAAACTGTTGTAATTGAACCAAATAAATTGTCATTACACAGTATATGTGCTAGTGTAAGAAGTAGATCTCCTCATTTTTGTCTCATTTTTAAGAAACTTGAAAAAACAGGTATATATTTTTAATCGGTTAATAGGTGGCTGTATAAACAGTCTTTAGAAAATAATGATTTCGTGCTGAAATATGTAAGAAAATTAAAGTTAGAAAATTAGGGTGCTATTCATAGACATTTCGCAGCATGCACTACGAGCGTACTAAGCTAGCCCCGGCTATCGACTGGTTACTTGTACAGAATTCAAATCATATCCTATCGCTAAAACTGGTTTATGAATACGAAAAACGCTGATCATCCACCGGAAACCCGCTCTAAAAATGTCTGTGAATACGGCCCTTAAAGTTTAAATGTAATACAATTATTGCAGTAGGTTTTATATGAATACACGGAATAAGATGTTTATGTTTGCGTTAAAAAACTGGTTCTTACGCTAAGGAAATTGCTAGTAAATTACGTGAAATTTGCGTAAAAATGTAACGAGTAAATTGCCTTGTCAACCCTGCTTATGAGTAACTGTAAATCGAATAATCTGAAGCTTGGGTCTTCTGTATTATTGAAATTTGTGTAAAGTCCCATTCCACAAGATTACCTATTGATCGCCTCGAGATAGAGCAAAACTTACGGTTTCCTGACTTGCTGAAGAATTCCATTTCCTAGGTGGGATCATTCTAAGCGAAATTTATTACCACCGATGATAGGATTATTACGAGCAGAACTTTGATGTGGGCGGGAAACGACCGATAATTTTCCCTCTTTCCCCTTCTTCATGGGCAGGTTTTTATCATGTCATAAATCTACAGGTTGGTACCCCGCCCTTAAAATTCCATTTATTTCGGTCGGGTTAGAACTCGCGTGCTCCGGATTTAATGGCAAATGCCGTAATCACTTGACCACCTAGGAAGACTGACGCAGTCATTCAGGAATCAGTCCAGTGTCTTGACGTTGGGATTTGATTATCTACGTCAGAGATTGGAGTCAGTCGCTCTTGTAGGAATTGTGAATCATTGTAGAACACAACAGGATTTTTTTAATCATCTCAGCATGCTGTAAAGCCATAGCTTAATACAACACAAAACCAACAAGCTAAGGGATTCAGTTTCGATTGCAATGAGATAAGTTAAACTTACCTATCGGGCATCGAACCCGTATATGTTTGATTGTGGCGAGAAACGTAAATAGTGTGTGGAATTTAATATAGCTACCCCAAATCATGAAATTTTCTTTCTTGTTGAGCAAACAACAAGATTGTTTGATATTGTAAAAGAGAAAACGATTTAGACATTTTCTTTCTATTATGACTGTGAAACTGCAAGTATGTAGTTCAGGATATTACCGGAAATACAGTTTCCATTATCCCCGTATAAAAAAGTGCTTGTTTTTTTCGCATATCATCTGTATTTTTATATAGGCCTACTACAGTGATTTCTGTTAATCTTTTGAATGGATTTTGTTCGAATTCAGTACCCACGAGCTATTTAAAATGGGAATGATGCACATAAAAGATATGGTCATTCAGAAATCACTTCAGATTTTAAAGCGGTAATAAATGTTGTGGTATACGAGACAGAAAAAAAAAAACAAACGAAAACATCGCTGTGTTGCATAAACAATAAGGTTTGGTTTATCCAATACATTGGAAATATGTCTGCCATACTCATGTTCAACCAAAACCATTCTTTCTGAGACATTATGCGCAGATAAAGTCTTGGATTTTTTTTTTTTTTTTTTTTTTTTTTTTTTTTTTTTTTTTTTTGCATCTTTCAGTTGCTATTGGGTTTTTGGGTTCTTTAAGAAAACTCTACAACCAAAAGTCGGCCGGATTCGGATCTGGTGATCGTAACGTTGGAAAGTGCCTATTCATGATAACTATTGCCAAAGATACATGTAATTA
Organism: Periplaneta americana; assembly: GCF_040183065.1. Classification (NCBI taxonomy): domain Eukaryota; kingdom Metazoa; phylum Arthropoda; class Insecta; order Blattodea; family Blattidae; genus Periplaneta; species Periplaneta americana. The sequence continues at coordinate 113,161,142 of NC_091129.1, forward strand.
ATATTGTCTTACAGAGTAGACATGGGACTGTGCTCCATCTTGCATGAAAATTAAGTTTTGTAGGTCGTGATTCTTCAGTCTAGGGCGACGAAGTTCCATAACATACTGTAGTAGAGCTCCCCGTTTACTATGACAGTCTCTGTTATTCCATTGTTGTTTCCTACGAACAAATATAGACCAATGATGAATTGCAAAGTGAAGCCACACCATACAATGACTTCCAAATCATGAAAACATTGTTGAATTGAAGTCTGGGTGTCTAGTTTCACCGAACGGATTGACATTGCGATACCTCGCATGCAATCGAAACAATAGCTTTTCAAAATGGTGGAAATTTTTGATATCCGCATAAAACGGAAGGCTGTTAATTAAAGTTCTCAATGTGGAGAAAATTAGTTTAATCGCGATCCACACCCGTCTAAGAAATGTGTATCGTGACAGTATTGTAAATATCAGTTTAGTTAGGCTCTGGGTGAAACATTTGAAGAGCGCAGAAACGAACATCGTTGACAAGTCTCGAAGCGGCCGGACAGCAACGGCAAAGACAGAATTCAACAAGGGTCGAATCGACGCACTCATCAAAGAAGACCGTCATATCATAACACGTGAACTATGTGATGCAGTAAGCATCGGAAAACGAGCTTTGATAGCTGTCATTAAGGAGCTAGGTTACAGGAACGTTTGCTCCAGGTGGATACCGTAAATGCTGACAGACGAGCAAAATCAGTCATTTGTTCGGAGCCTCTGGAGCGTTATACAAATGAGGGCAGGGGGGGGGGTATTTTTTCTGTCACGCATCTTACAGGAGACGGTCCACATTATGGGCTGAAACAAAGTGTTCGTGCTGAACTCTGGACTTGCTGTAGCCTAAGGACTTTTACCGGGTTGGAATACAGCATCTCATTCACAGATGACGCATGTAAAAATGACGGTGGCTTCTGAGAAAAATAGTAGGATGTTTATGAAAGATGTAGGAATTTACAGATGAACAACGATTGAGAAAACAAGACTAACAGCACCCGCAAAGCCGAAAACCCGCACAACAATGTTGTATACGTTGCGTCGTTGACATAAAGACTGCTTGTGAGTGTTTCGAGACGTCGAGATTGCTCACTCCCGAAGTCCCGAACGTCAAGCAGCTTTGAATCGACACAGTTATTTATATCTGACTGATCTTTTATCTACTTTGGCAACTGTTATATAAATATAAACAATCAAGTAACCTATATGAAACATCATCTCTACCTTTCAGTGTATAATAATTCATTCCCCAGTCTTTATTTAATTACTAGGTCCTTATTAAAAGGCTAGGAATCTTCTTTTCATATGTTTGAGATCAAATGTGCAATCTCAAGTAAAAAGATATTAACGTTATATTTTATGTTTCTTAGAAATTAATAGAAATTTATTTGAGAATTTTTTTCTATTTATATAACCATAGATAATATCATATAATAGAACCAGAACATTTTGATAACTAAGATACTGTTCTGTTATATATTTTTGTCTCATTTAAACATTTATAATGTTGGCCTTCTATACCCAAGGTTGCGGGTTCGATGCCGGGCCAGGTCGATGGCATTTAAGTGTGCTTAAATGCGACAGGCTCATGTCAGTAGATTTACTGGCATGTAAAAGAACTCCTGCGGGACAAAATTCCGGCACATCCGGCGACGCTGATATAACCTCTGCAGTTGCGAGCGTCGTTAAATAAAATATAACATTTTTATAATGTTATTTATTTCAATTATGTACGGTATATTATTCAAAGTTACGAAATCTTTTCACGCCGACCAAATGCTATTTCGAGAATGATGAGCGAGACTCGAAGCGCATGGGTATCACGTATGTACTGCATTTTATGTATTGCTTCAGAGGGGCAGAGAAGGCCTGACGACCTTATCTGTACCAAGTTAAATAAATAAATGAATAAATAAATAAATAAATAAATAAATACTATACTACTAGACCTACTACTATAGTGTATTGAGGCATATGCTCTTTAAATAATAATAATAATAATAATAATAATAATAATAATAATAATAATAATAATCCGTGGCGCTACAGCCCGTGAAGGGTCTAGGCCGACCAGCCGGCTGCTGGCCTCACGCCCACAAGGCCGAAGCAGAGGTGGACGATCATTCAACCAGAATGGAGGTATCGTGTGATTAACACGATGATTTCCCCAGCCGTTATACCTGGCTTTCGCAACCGGATTTCGCTACCTATCGTAGCTCCCCAAGTACATCACGATGCTGGGTGGGCAACTGTCTCATACACTGGCTGAAATTTCATGAGAAAATTTCTTACTCTCTTTAAATACACCATAATAAACGTGTTTTGTTCCCGTAAACGGAGTTTTAATGCACTTTCTACTGTTCTTTTAGGTTATTTCAGTTAATCCGGATTTTCGTTAAACCGGTCAACTTATCCTCCCAATTAGTTCGCATTAACGAGGTTTTACTGTAATTTTACTAGTGGGGAAAATTTTCCACGCTCTAAACAACGAATCATCATAGACGTTTAGGAGTGCATATAATTACGTGCCACCGGCGTAGCTCAGTCGACTAAGGCGCTTGCCTGCCGATCCGAAGTTGCGTTCGGGCGCGAGTTTGGTTCCCGTTTGAACTGATTACCTGGTTGGGTTTTTTACGAGGTTTTCCCCAATCATAAGGCAAATGTCAGGTAATCTATGGCGAATCTCGGCCTCATCTCGCCAAATATCTCGCTATCACCAATCCCATTGACGCTAAATAACCTCGTAGTTGATACAGCGTCGTTAAATAACCAAGTAAAAAAAATAAAATTACGTGGACTAGTGGAGTAGGAGAGTAGGCCTAGTATTGTTTGAGAGCTTTACTAAGAAGTACGTGGGTGTTAACGAGAGTCGCAATCGAGTCCCGGACCCTCCGAATGCGAAGTCAGCACACCATCCCATTGCAGCTCTTTTCGGCGCTGTTAGGTCAGTGCACAGCTGTTCTTCGTGCTTCCTGTACAAGCTTGTAACTGAAGTAAACATGCTATCATATGGGCTCACAACAATGATCACATGCAGTATGCGGGTGTCGGCCTTGTACATACATCACGCATTCTTTCTCATCATTAAAACACAGAAGTTCGAGAAAATGCCTTTTCATTATAATTATATAGGATGAATTTATGATGTAACACTTCTAATAGACTCCCGTTGTTTTGTTGCTGACGGTATTTAAAAAATTAAAGTTGAATAACTTTTATCTACGAGGTATTAGAAAGAAAGATGACGAAAATTTTGAATTGCAATTACAGCCATAAGCGGAGATAAAACGATTTCTTGGGAGGGGGGGGGAAGGATGATAAAATGAGCTAATTCATGAACACGCATTTTTATAATTTTTAACACGCCCACACGCATAAAAGACAAATACGTAGGCGCACATATACAGTAATAATAATAATAATAATATTAATAATAATAATAATAATAATAATAATAATAATAATAATAATTTACTTATTTATACTCGCAGAGTTAAGGCCATAGGGCCTTCTCTTACACTCTACCAGGTCACAAAGTAGGCTATACAAACAGTGAAAATTTATCAAAAAGTTGAAGAACAGAATACTAGCATATTACAAAATAATAATAATAATAATAATAATAATAATAATAATAATAATAATAGCATAACAAAATCGACACTAAACGACATGAAAATAATACCATATTAAAAAAAAAAAAAAGTAAAATACATTGGAATATAGTAAAAGCAACTCATTTAGTTCAGATAGTTAATATGAAAAACGTAAGGTAGAATATAACAAAATGGAATGTAATAAAATAATAATAAAAAAGAAAAGAAATACAAAAATTAAATAAAATTCATAATAAAAAGGGGTATGATAATAAATTGATCTGGTGATCAAGAGAACAAAAAAGGGGAAAGGAAGGAAAAGAAATATATATTTTTACAAAACTATCACAGAGAAAAGGGCTTATAATTGAAAGGAATTTGAATTGAAAAAGTGCAATTTTAGTTTATTTTTGAAACTAGACTATGTCCGACAGTCTCTGACATATTGTGGTAGAGAGGTCCAGAGATGAGCTGCAGAGACGGTGAAAGATGAAGAGTAGAAGGATGTTCATACACAATAAAAAATAAACATTCATTATGTTCTCTGAAACCTATAGCTCCTATATATTGCTTAGCTAAGTACAGCAAAATGTCAGTTACATTAGAGTCCCGATTATCCGGACTATACGGACAGAGAGCAATCCGGATAATGAGGGTGAGAGAGCTATCTGGTTTTTGATCCTGTAATCCAGGCGTTTTCAACCTGGTGCTCGCAAGCACTATGATGCTCTTCTAATGACATTTGGTTCTCTCGTTATGCGAGTAAAAATGTGCTCGCGAGCATGAACGCTCCTGATGTCCGTTTTTCTATGGAAACTTTGTTGTACAAGTCGTAATAAACAGTGTTCCTATCCATCCGTTATACTACTTTAGCGACCGAATAGGCTTTCCCGTATTTCATGGTGTATAGCTCAGTTGGTAGAGCATCTGGCTACGGACTGGAAGGTCTGGGGTTCGATCCCAGGTGGTGACAGGATTTTTTCTCGTTGCCAAACTTTCAGAACGGCCCAGAGGTTTACTCAGCCTCCTATAAAATTGAGTACCGGATCTTTTCCGGGGGTAAAAGGCGGTCAGAGCGTGGTGCCGACCATACCACCTCGTTCTAGTGCCGAGGTCATAAAAAGCATGGGGCTCTACCTCCATGCCCCCCAAGTGCCTCCATGGCATGTTAGGGAATACCTTTACCTTTACCTTTTTTATAATCCTTTTCAATCCAGTGTGGAAAAATCAAGATTAATCAAGAGAAAAACTTTAGCTCGCCCCTGAAAGAGTAGAACTCGTGCTCAGGGGCGGATTCCTGAATTGAATACAATACAATTATAATTAATAATTATTATGCAATACAATTTGCAATTATAGTATATAAATTTAAATTTACAATTTTTCAATTTTTATAAAATCCATACATAACTTTTTAAATTTAATACTAGAACTATTAGAATTGACAAGATTAGGATATTTAAATATAAATTTGTTATATATTCTTGGGCCTAAATTACTATACCTTATTTTATTTCAAGGAGTGCAGTTCGGTGGCGTATTTGAACACCGAACTGCACTCCTTGAAATAAAATAAGGTATACTATGATTAAATACTGTAACAGTGTTGCATTTTGGTTCAAACAATCTTAAAGAATTCATCCCTTTTGTTTCATAACTATGAGAATACAATTAAAATTATTTCGACTTTTATGTATGAATTTTATTAATACAATATAATAAATTTGTCTTACGTTAAGTACATTAAAGTATATAAACAATATATGTATACATGTTTCTGGTGGCGTGGAAGAGAAGGCCTAATGGCCTGAGCACCACCAGAATAAATAAATGTATTATTATTATTATTATTATTATTATTATTATTATATACCCTAGTATACTCGTATTCTATTTTATAATTTTGAAGATTGGCTAATTAATATTAACCCGGCACATTCACATTCATACAAATTTCCAGACTCTAGACACCCAGACAATTTTTTTTTTCAAGAAAAACTCACCGAGAGTCGAGCCCGGGAATTGAACCCGGGACCTCCAGATCTGGAAGCCAGCATGCTTACCAGACCACGGAGGAAGCCTACACTTTAATTGTCTCCTTAATTTAAAGTGTATAAATACCAAAACTTCCCGGCCATTCTTACTATAAAATTGCTGGTAGTCGAATTGTACAAAACCACAACTAGAGAAATCTTGTCCTGTTACTCACGGACAGGTTTCTTTTACCCACACAATACCTTTTGAAGGAATCCCTGCTAAAGCATTTTTATCACCAGTAAGAATCGGATTCAAAGGTAAGGTGGTAACCACTAAGCCGCTATGGACGGCTTTATGAATATGTTAATAAGCAGTCGGTAGTTGCTTTTACCAACTGAGCTATCACGACTCACATTTCGTCATTCTGTAGCGTTTCGTAGGCATTGAAATTCAAATAGACTTTCACAGTATGCGCATAGTAATCGATCTTGTTGAATTTCTCTTAACCACTAACGATCGTGTAAACTAACAGTACGCCTACTTGCAGCCCTATCTTGTTTCAGTTCTCTTTAGGCATTACAAGACAGTCTGGCCTCACACCCATACAACACCATAACCCGCTGAATTCCTATATAGGCGTAAGACTCCTTGTACAGCGCTCGACTCCATTATGCCTTTTTTACATCTTGTACCAAATTAGCAGTTGAGCAGCTACTCGTCCGAGCTGATTGCTGTAATCAGACACTCGTAACTAATGTGAAATTTTTACTCTTCGGTTTCAGATATTGATTATATTTCTTAGTAGCATTTCGCAATATAAGTTGACCTCCTCTTCTCATCATGTAAACATGCTTTCTATAATTAGCAATCAGCAAAGGATTCTGCAAAAATAATATATAGCTTTAACCGTTGATTTATGCCGTGTTTTTGTATCTACAATGTAATAGATTATATTTTCTTCTACCATGGCCTTCCTACGTCTACTGTAAAATAATGTTGTCGTTTCTATGGTAATAAATCGCCCACACGTCACTCCATATGAAATTGATCTCTCGAAAGAATAATAGGATTTAGACGAGGTCTACTTATTTTTGACATAAATTTAAGATGTTGGTTGGTTCGTTAGTTGCTGATACCTCAAAGGGGCCATTTCACATTACTATAGACAAGCACTTTACAAATTTACATTACTACTTGATCTTATATCATTCGGTTTCATAAACGAGCATATTCCTGTAATAAACATGAGTAAACTATTACGAATGGAATCACGTAGAGTAGTAGTTCTCAAAGTGAGGTGCGCGATCCCCCGGGGTCTCCGAAGCTCATTCTGGGGGTCCTCGATAAGGAAATCTTTTTCTTCCTTCAGAAGAATTTTTATATACACCGTGTCCCGCTTAGAGGGTTCGAGAAATAAGTGATAATTTCAAGTGTAAATAATGCTTATTAACATACCTTTCTACATAACTTGATGTAAAAACTCTCCGAGTTTCGGAGAACGCTCAATGCAACTCGATGTATGCGCCTTGAGTTGCTCTGCAGACATCTAAACGGTATTCAACCTCCCTCCAAGTGTTCTGTAGCATTTGTGGAGTCACTAGCGCAGCTGCTTTTGTGATACGTTGCCTCAGTTCCTCCAAAATGTTAGTTCTACCTCTTTAGTATACTGCATCCTTCACAAAACCCCCCCAAAAAAGTCCAAGGGCTCAGATTGAGTGACCTGGGTGGTCAGGCAAGGGGTCCTCGTCTTCCGATCCATCTATTGGGGAATTTTTCATCCAAGAACTGACGCACCCGTTGATGATATTTGGATGGGGCCCCATTCTGCTGAAAAACCGATCCTGGGGGAAGTTGGTCAAAAATAAACTTCCGCAAAATGTCCAGATACACATTTCCTGTGACTGTAGCCTCTACGAAGAAGAATGGTCCAATGACTTGCGTAAAAGATTTTTCTTCTGCAAGTCATAGCACGCACTGAACTTTCTGTTGTGGTGTCCACATGGTGTTTATCATAGCGTGTTTTCATACAAAATGGTGCTGGGCTTGTTTTAGTGCCCTAGCAACAAACGAAAGATACGCATAAACAAACGAAAGTTACGCATGCAGCTGTTTTCAAACTTTGTTGTATAAAGTTGGACAGTTTCTCTATCTTGTCAGATGTAAATCACAACGATATCTTTATCTGATTTCAAGTGCTTATCATTTATTACTCGATCCTTCTAAGCGGGACACGGTGTACTTTATTTATTTTTTGCATTAGTCATAAAATATTTTATAATTGACTGCATATTTTTTTTTGTCCCCCTCTTAAGGCTGAGCTTAAGCATGAGGTTCGAGTCTCATTTGGGCTGATTGCCTGGTTGGGATTTTTCCGAGGTTTTTCCCAACTGTAAGGAAAATGTCATGTGTAACGCCATTGCAAATCCTGCGACCCCTCTCGCAGAAATTTCATCGACGCTAAGTAACCTCGCTGTTGGTACAACATCGGTAAATAACTGGTTAAAAATAATTATATGGAAGTCCTCCAAGAAAAAGAATTATTTTATGTAAGTCTCCAATCGGTGGAGAAATTTGTATCGAACTTATCGCACCCTCTAGGCATACATAACATCTGAAAACTAATTAATACGCAGTAGGCTTACAGGTACATACGCGTGAGAAAGAAAAAAAGCATTAGATGACAGCAAAGGAAGAAAACCTGCTAATATTTTATAAGGTCTTAGCGAGGCGAGGTTGCTTCTGTTGTAACGACAAGAATAATGAATTCTGAAAAACAGAGATCGAGCGAAAATGATAACTTCTGAAATGGAATTTCTTGTGGCAGTACAGGAGTGTAAAGAAATAGACAAAAGCAACAAACTAGGAAATTAGACGAGATGTACAGATATATCTGTAGAGGATATAGACACGTGTAAGTAAAACCGCTAACAACATCTGGACAGAACAAGTTCTGATTGCCTTCCAAAACAAATTCTGTCACACAGGGCTAAGGAATGGACGCTGTAAGTAAGAGATGGCGTTGGAGTTCTCCAAACAGGTTTAAACATAATCCGTAAAAGTAGATTATGATATATATATACTTCTTAAGTTAGTTAGATTTTTATTGCTTTTGGTGGTGTAAAACTAAATGATTCATCTTTGCGAAACAAATTTTTATATCGAAAATAATAACCTTGTTAAAGCATGGTGAGCGTGAAAAAAACATTATACTCGTCTCGGTCGCTTCACAGTTAAAAATAAATATATTTTCGGTATGCCAATGTCTGTAAAAGGACCTGGACGAGGAACGATGTAGAGAGTTCATAACTTTTATGACACTGGTATTTCCACACTATCAATATGTCCTACAAGAATTAACGCTGGGGTTCATGGTGTAATATTGTTAGTACGTTATAATGTGGAGTGAAAATAAAACAAGAAATTCGTTAAACTTGGATCAAGCAAGTTTTTATTACATTTCTTTCACTTTTTACCAGATATAAAAAGAAAATATTGGGATACTGCAAAGAATCGATTTATAGATTTCTCCAAAAGTAGGCCTACACGTTTTCAACAACCCTAATATCAGAAAATGATTTTCGGTTGTCCATTTGTTTGTAACGATGATTCTCAACTGACTCAGCTCCATACATGATCATTATCGCAGAAATTCCCTTCTTAGGCATCTTAGACCAATGTTGTGAAGATAACTTATTTCACATTTTATACATGTCGCATCAGTTGTTTCTTTTATCATGTTATTGATGACATTTTGATTTATAAACTCTATGCTACCTAACAAAGATAAATGTATTTAATGTCTTTAACTAATCTAATATATACTAATATATACACTATTTTAGTGTAACTAAAATGTATGTCAAGAATGTAGGGGCTTATTTCAATGATAGTTTTACTAAAATACAAAAATATTTTAAGGTGAACAAAAAATATCTTCCCCCCCCCCCCCCCGTTGAAGAAATTGTTCGAAAATATACAATGACATTTCAATTTTTTTTTCTTTTGTTATAGTGCATGCCATTTGCTGATTACATATGTTAAAAAATTGTTCAAAATTAAACATTTATATAGAAGCGTGGTCTGTTCTATATGTGAGGACGGGTGTGAAGAAAGTGATGCGTAACATTTTCCAGACTATTATGTTAAAGTAATTGTTCGAAAATATGAAATAATTTTTTTTTTCTTTTAATATGGTATATACTATTTGCTGTTTACAATGTTAAAAGACTGTTCAAAATTAAACATTTTTGTAGTGGTCACAAAATACCCCCCCCTCCCTGTTGGTATTCTTGTTATTCAAAATACCTTGGTATTGCTAAGGCCAACACGAAACATCTATATATATAATTTGAACTGGTAATGGAAATTACGGGAAAACGGCTGAACGGATTTGAATAAATGGCCCCTCATTTTGAAGCTTGGAACCCAAAGTTTTTCGGAAAAATAGTAGTTTTCAATGAAATGTCAATTTTCCTACATAATTTTCCTATTTTCCAAAATCCATCTGTCGTCAGTTTTGAGAACTAGCTAATTGCATTCAGGAGAAGCGAAGCGAGCATCAAGTCGGCCGTGTTGCATTTCAGAATAAAACAAAACACACACTACAGTAAACAATATTACACGAAGGCCATGATCTGCAAGAATGCTGACATATTTAGAGCTCAAAGTAAATTGGTTATTAAAAACTTAACTTACTAAAAATAATTTACAGGTTCGATTCTGTGGTGTGTAATTATTTGGGTACAGCTGTGTATTGGATATTAAAAACTACAAAACTTGAGGTGGTTTGATGACATTATTACTATTAGAAATGAAATATGATTGTAGTTAATGCCGTGATGTGACTATTTTTCATTAATTATACATATTAATGCTATATTGTTGATATGAAAGTGAAACGTTTTGGGGTTATATGAGTAGAGGTAGAGAATAACTTAAATTAGATTTTGATTTCTATATTTTACTGAGTGGCGGCTATATAGTATATATAGTATATGTTACTGAAAGCTATAAAACTTACGTAAGATAATAATATTATTAAAAATCAAATATTCTTATAGTTATTAATCAAATGGTGTTGGGTCTTTTTCATATATTTAATGGCGGTGTAGTGTAGATATTTATATGCGTGGTTCACTTCAGTATTGGCTCGAGAGAGAGAGAGTATTTTTCATTATTATGGAAGCAAATAACTTTCAGAATGTCTGGTATTCTTCATTGAAAATAAATCTTAAAAATGTTTATTTGACCGTCTAATGAAATTAGTTTGCAGCATTTGCTGCACAAGCCACTAGTTTCTTTATAAAGGAAGAAGGTTTTCCTGTTTAAGACAATGTAGCGTAGCTTGTACCGCCTTTTATCTCCGTTTTCTATTATGTATGCCTATTATTTTCACATGTGTCATTTGGCACCCTTTCATTTTCTTCGTACTGGGAAAAAATTTTTCAGAAAATAGTGGAAATAGAAATATTGCATTGTGATGCAAACTCATATGCATGGGAGTTACGAACATTGGTTTGAATCACTCCTAAGCCGAAAGTTGCTTTATCCTGACGTTCCCATGTGTCCACCAGAAGTTATATCAACTGAAGGGATATGAAAATTTCTGACTTCATATAGTTTTGTACAGTGTCACTTTCTGTTTCTGTCCTTGTGTACACTGCCCCAGCACGAAACTAATAATGAGTTCTTGGTACAGTATTTTATTTTGAGTTGACATTCATGGTGTCGTGGTCTCTAGAATTATGGCCTTGTATCCCAGATACTTTGAACAAGTGTTTCTCTACTCTTCGTATAAATTATTTCCTTTAAAAATATGTAGCTATTAATTTCCAAACAGAACAGGCTAGTCAACTAGTAGCGTGCTTGGTCCGCATTTGTGACATTCGGGCCAGCAAGTTACAGCGTTGACGTTTCCGCCAAATAAGCGTCTTGTTTTTAGATATTTTTGCTGTCAAGTTTTCCCCCTCCCTCTCAATTCATAACAAATCCTGAAAAGCATTTTTATTTTCAGATATTCTTACTGTGAAATTATGCTCCTCTCCGAATTAAGAGAAAATCATGATAAAATATCTTATTTCCATGTATTTTCATCGTAAACTTGAGAGCTTATTTGAATTCCGAAAGATTTAGAAAAGCTTCTTTTCAGATATTCCAAACGTCAACTCGAACTTCTTCCTGAGCCTCAGGCAGATTGTGAAATAGAGTCTTATTTTCTTATATTTGTATCTTCAAAATCAGCATAGACCTACATATTAATCCCGGGCAGATCGTCACAAAGCGTCTTACTTTCATATATTTGTACGTTTAACTTGAGCTTATAGCCTACATCATTTCCGGGTGGCTCGTGACAAGGCACCTTATTTTTAGGTATTCGTTCCATCAATTAGAACGTCTTTCTAAATTGGGAAGATCGCGACAAAGCGTCCTATTCTCAGGCATTCGTAGTGTCAACTAGAACGTTTTTCTGAATTCTGGGAAGATCGCGACAAAGCGTCTTATTCTCAGGCATTCGTAGTGTCAACTAGAACGTTTTTCTGAATTCTGGGAAGATCGCGACAAAGCGTCTTATTCTCAGGCATTCGTAGTGTCAACTAGAACGTTTTTCTGAATTCTGGGAAGATCGCGACAAAGCGTCTTATTCTCAGGCATTCGTACTGTCAACTAGAACGTATTTCTGAATTCTGGGAAGATCGCGACAAAGCGTCTTATTCTCAGGCATTCATACTGTCAACTAGAACGTATTTCTGAATTCTGGGAAGATCGCGACAAAGCGTCTTATTCTCAGGCATTCGTAGTGTCAACTAGAACGTTTTTCTGAATTCTGGGAAGATCGCGACAAAGCGTCTTATTCTCAGGCATTCGTAGTGTCAACTAGAACGTATTTCTGAATTCTGGGAAGATCGCGACAAAGCGTCTTATTCTCAGGCATTCGTACTGTCAACTAGAACGTATTTCTGAATTCTGGGAAGATCGCGACAAAGCGTCTTATTCTCAGGCATTTGTAGTGTCAACTAGAACGTATTTCTGAATTCTGGGAAGATCGCGAGAAAGCGTCTTATTCTCAGGCATTCCTACTGTCAACTAGAACGTATTTCTGAATTCTGGGAAGATCGCGACAAAGCGTCTTATTCTCAGGCATTCGTAGTGTCAACTAGAACGTTTTTCTGAATTCTGGGAAGATCGCGACAAAGCGTCTTATTCTCAGGCATTCGTAGTGTCAACTAGAACGTATTTCTGAATTCTGGGAAGATCGCGACAAAGCGTCTTATTCTCAGGCATTCGTACTGTCAACTAGAACGTATTTCTGAATTCTGGGAAGATCGCGACAAAGCGTCTTATTCTCAGGCATTCGTAGTGTCAACTAGAACGTATTTCTGAATTCTGGGAAGATCGCGACAAAGCGTCTTATTCTCAGGCATTCGTAGTGTCAACTAGAACGTATTTCTGAATTCTGGGAAGATCGCGACAAAGCGTCTTATTCTCAGGCATTCGTAGTGTCAACTAGAACGTATTTCTGAATTCTGGGAAGATCGCGATAAAGCGTCTTATTCTCAGGCATTCGTAGTGTCAACTAGAACGTATTTCTGAATTCTGGGAAGATCGCGACAAAGCGTCTTATTCTCAGGCATTCGTAGTGTCAACTAGAACGTATTTCTGAATTCTGGGAAGATCGCGACAAAGCGTCTTATTCTCAGGCATTCGTAGTGTCAACTAGAACGTATTTCTGAATTCTGGGAAGATCGCGACAAAGCGTCGTATTCTCAGGCATTCGTAGTGTCAACTAGAACGTATTTCTGAATTCTGGGAAGATCGCGACAAAGCGTCTTATTCTCAGGCATTCGTAGTGTCAACTAGAACGTTTTTCTGAATTCTGGGAAGATCGCGACAAAGCGTCTTATTCTCAGGCATTCGTAGTGTCAACTAGAACGTATTTCTGTATTCTGGGAAGATCGCGACAAAGCGTCTTATTCTCAGGCATTCGTAGTGTCAACTAGAACGTATTTCTGAATTCTGGGAAGATCGCGACAAAGCGTCTTATTCTCAGGTATTCGTACCGTCAACTAGAACTTCTTTCTAAATTCCGGGAAGATCGTGCTAGTACGTCTTTCTGAATTCCGGGAAAATAGCGACAAAGCGTCTTATTTTCAGGTATTCGTACCGTCAATTAGAACGTCTTTCTGAATACCATAAAGATCGCGACAAAGCGTCATATTCTCAGGTATTTCTGAATTCTGGAAAGATCGCGTTAAAGCGTCTTATTCTCAGGCATTCGTACTGTCAACTAGAACGTATTTCTGAATTCTGGGAAGATCGCGACAAAGCGTCTTATTCTCAGGTATTCGTACCGTCAACTAGAACGTCTTTCTGAATTCCGGGAAGATCGCGACAAAGCGTCTTATTCTCAGGTATTCGTACCGTCAACTAGAACGTCTTTCTAAATTCCGGGAAGATCGCGACAAAGCGTCTTATTCTCAGGTATTTGTACCGTCAACTAGAACGTCTTTCTAAATTCCGGGAAGATCGTGCTAGTACGTCTTTCTGAATTCCGGGAAAATTGCGACAAAGCGTCTTATTTTCAGGTATTCGTACCGTCAATTAGAACGTCTTTCTGAATACCATAAAGATCGCGACAAAGCGTCATATTCTCAGGTATTTCTGAATTCTGGAAAGATCGCGTCAAAGCGTTTGATTCTCAGGTATTCGTACCGTCAACTAGAACGTATTTCTGAATTCTGTGGAGATCGTGCGTGACATACCGTCTTATTTTGAGGTGTCAGACAATCAAGTTGAACGTCTTTCTGAATTCCTGGAATATCGTGACAAAACGTCTCAATTTCAGGTATCATACCGTGAACTAGTACGGCTTTTTGAGCGGATCGTAACAAAGCATCTTATTTTTAGATATTCGTACGATCAACTTAAATTCCTCTCTGAATACCGGCCAGGTATTATTTTCAAATATTCGTACGGGTAACAAAAGCTTGTCTCCGAATTTGGGACAGATCGCGACAAAACATTTTATTTTCGGATATTTGTATAGACCTAATAAACGTGAGCTTATCTCAGTATTTCGGATAGATCCTGAAAATTTACTCAAGATTGCTTTTGAATTGTGAGAAATTCTGTACAAAACAGCGGCCACAGTTCAGTTTTATATAAATCGCCTATTCAATTAAGAAACCTAATCATTTTCAAATTAAATGGTGTTCGAATCTTAATTTCTACAAAGTCTAACATTATGGACATAGGCTAGGAATTAGGAATTCATGTGCCTGATTTATATCTAAAGCAGCCATTTTCAACCGGTGAGCCGCGAATGAACCGCGAGTGTGCCGCGAGAAAATGAAAATAGTAAAGGTTACCATATCGAAAATTGGAAAAATGAAAGTGAAGAAAATACTGTAATAGAAAGTGAGTCCACAAGAATCAACATTCAGCGAACACGGCACAAGCCAACATTAAGTAAACACATTCTTCTAAAAACTTTCAAAATTCCCTCGGGTTGGAAATCAGTGGTTTAGATTATGAGTGTGTCGCGGGATTTTAAATTACATTTTTAGTGTGCCACAAGTTGAAAAAGGCTGAAAAACGCTGTCTAAAGAGTCTTACTTCTCCACAACTGTCATACATTTAAGAAATATATAAAGGAATGCAATATATAAATAATTTGTGTTTTTTGGAATCTTACTTTCTAAAAACAATAAAGCGTTTAAAATCGATGGTTATATTTTGAATGTACATAAACTATGGACTTAAAGATTTATTTTCCTACAACCATCGGATATTTAAAAACTATATCAGGAAGACATACACATAGTTTAGAGCCTTTTATATAAAAAAAATGAAACACTAAAAGTTTTGGTTATATTTGTAATCAGCATTATTAATTATAGGCTTGAAATTTAACTTTTATCATGTAATGAGAAACTTAAAAATTATATCATGGAATACATATAGACCTACAAAACTTATGTCTTAAGAATCATATTAAAAACTAGACATTAAAGATCTGTGACGATGTGTGTAATATACATAATTATTTGTGGGCTTCAAATTTGATCTTGCTGCAGCTATCGAATATTTAAAAAAATTATGTCGTGTACTAGGGTGAGTGATTGTGTAAGTCTTCTTGTAAGTGTAGTGTGTAAGGAATGAGTGATAATAATGAAGATGAGGAAGGGAGAAGGGGAAACCTGGTGCCGGCACGTAGCCTCCTCCTATCGAATAGCACTAAGGAGGCCGCCAGACTTAGCGTTCCCGTCCGACAGACGAATCACTATCGACAATGAGATTATTTTCACTGTGGAGAGATTTAGGAATTAACTCAGGCATATTGATGCACAATCTAATGATTTGAAGTTGTACACAATCATCTAGAAATTTTACGTGAAAATTCCTGACCCCGCCGGCCGGGGACCGAACCCGTTCCGGCTAGTCTGAAGGCAGACACGCTACTACAGAGCTAACTGGACAGACTTGGCTATATTTATATTTTGTAGGATTTATGGACTTGAAATGCTATTTTCGTACAAAATTAAAACTTTAAAAACATACATATACGTGATTTATGGAGTCGAAAGTGTTATTTTTCTACAACAATGAAACGTTAAAAAATTATATCTATGTATGTAATGCATACTTATATAATTTATGGACTAAAAGTTTTGTTTTTCTACTACAAGAAAACATTTTAAAACTTTAGCTAAAATACATAAATTATGGCTCTAGACAGGTTTATCTTTAGGTGCGTCTTATATACTACATTCTGGAATACATTATGTATCCCAACATTTCGCTGTTATCTCTTTCGGCATGTCGCGCGGTAATATGTTTAATAGCGTTCGTGCAAAACGGTTTCACGTCACGACTCTGTGGTATCGTGAATGACAGGACCTGCTCAATGTGACCAACCGCCAACGTACATTACATAAATCATTAGTTTCAACTTATCTCGTCTCGGAACATAATTGGACGTCAACTTCCATCACTGATTCTCAACCTTATTGGCAAGCGGGTCACATTGGAAGATATAAATAAGCTGCGAGAACCTGGCATTCATATGCATCGAACATGTCAATCTTACGGCTCGCAACTGCTTCCCAACTGTCTTGTCGATTTATTTATTTATTTATTTATTTATTTATTTATTTATTTATTTATTTATTTATTTATTTATTTTAGTAGGTTATTTAGCGTCTGAATGAGATGAAGGTGATAATGCCGGTGAAATGAGTCCGGGTTCCAACACCGAAAGTTACCCAGCATTTGCTCATATTGGGTTGACGGAAAACCCCGGAAAAAACCTCAACCAGGTAACTTGCCCCGACCGGGAATCGAACCCGGGCCACCTGGTTTCACGGCTAGACGCGTTAACCGTTACTCCATAGGTGTGGACTGTCTTGTCGATGTTGGATCTTTGGACAGGGTCTGGTCTCATCCGATTTTGTTCTTATATAAACGAAGAAATGAAATTGCTGATGTTCTGGCCAAAAAAGAAGTTTCATTACATCCTACTGGTTCAGAACCACTGATTTCAATCTATTTTCTCCAGGAAGAGGACTGATGAAATTTCTGGGGAAGGTGGATGAAGATAGTAATTTATAAGTAGGAATCCTATTTTACAATGAATAAAAATCTTAAATTTCGGTATACAAATTTGCATCTAATTATCAAATGTTCGCAAACCTGCACAATTTCAATTTCATGGTCAATTGCATTGGTAAAAAATATACTCGTACTTAAGAAAGGAGATCGAAATGAATGTGACCATTATCGAGGGATAAGCCTAATGAATACAGGGTACAAAATATACACAAAAATAATAAATAATATATTAATAAATATAGGTACCAGAATGTATAGGGTATACTTACTTACAAATGGATTTTAAGGAACCCGGAGATTCATTGCCCCCCCTACATAAACCCGCCATCGGTCCCTATCCTGAGCAAGATTAATTCAGTCTCTACCATCATATCCCACCTCCCTGAAATCCATTTTTATATTATTTTCCCTCGGCCTCCCCTAAGGCTTTTTTTTCCCCTCCAGCCTTCCAGTTAACACTCTAATGCATTTCTGGATTCTCCCATTCGTGCTACATGCCTTGCCCATCTCATACGTCTGGATTTAATATTCCCGATTATGTCGGATGAGGAATGCAATGCGTGCATTTCTACGTTGTGAAACTTTCTCCATTCTCCTGTAACTTCAACCCTCTCAGCCCCAATTATTTTTCTAAGCACCCTATTCTCGAACACCCTTAACCTCTGTTCCTCTCTCAAATAACAGAATGTATGCTGGCAGAAGACCAAAATGGTTTCAGAAAAGGAAGATGTGGTGAATTTAATATAGGTGAATATACTGTAGATTTAATATGATTAAGGGGATATTGGGTTTATCATGCCTGGGCAGTTATCAGTAATTGTTTAAATGAACATATAAGGAGCGATCTAAATGTAGAACCTCTATACAATAAGATAGTAGAATATAGACAACAATAGGCTGATCATATGAACAGAATGAGTGGTCGGTGATCTCCACTAATATTGTAGTAAAAGGAATACAAAGCAAGTGGACGCCGAGATGTTGGACATCCTATAAAACGTTGAACAATAATATTGTGAAGCCGGAGTATTTCTCAACACTCATTATGTTCAAATGATCAACCCACTGTTGTCTATATTCTATTATCTTATTTTATAGATTTTCTATATTCAGATCTCTTCTTATCTGTTCATTTTTTATTTTCTCCATTCGGTTACAACCTTTTACTTGTCTGAGGAAGCTCATTTCTGCCGTCTGAATCATATTTATTTGTTTTTTTTATTTTTTTATTTTTTTGGGACATAGGTTTCACACCCATAAAACAGCGTAGGTATCGCCATTATTCTGTAGAACCTTATTTTCGTATCTCTCTTATTTTGTTTCTGAAAGTTCTTTGAATTATTCTACAAATTATCTGAAATGTATTAATTTTTTCATCCATATCCTTATCAATTTTAAAACTTACATCGCATATTTAAAATTAGAAACTTGTTCTAAAATGTTGTCTTCTAAAACAATTTTTGATCGCGTAGGATATTTGCCTCTAAAAGTCATAATTTTTGTCTTCTTTATTGATATTTTAAAATCGTCGTACTATAGGGAATAAATTTGAGTATGATTTTGTTTAATTTAGGCTTTATTAATGGCGTAGAGCATGATAAGTTGCATAACTTGTTTTCTTATTCTATACATACGGTACTACTTATTTTTACTAGCTTGCCCGAGAAATAAATGGCCTACATAAAATGCTATCCTTAGAAATTAATTATGTCTTGCTTCATGTATGTTGAACGACTTAAGTCAGACACAGATTAATGAATTATCTTCCCTTGAACGATTTGAGTCTAAGTCCGCTACGCTCCTCCCCTCGTTTACGACAATTTTTAATCAATGTTAGACATTTAGAAGTAACGGAAATTCCGGTCATTGGTTAAACTCATTTTGATGATAGTAATAATAATAATAATAATAATAATAATAATAATAATTACGAAAAGTTTTCTGAAGGACATGTGTTTAACAGTCAGACAAATGAGCTACTCAGTGCGCATTTTACGCCATTTTAAAGTTATATTTAGTGCCTTACAGTTCGTATTGGTGGCTAATTATTTGTATTTAAGCGTTCCAGTATAGCCCCTACCTACGTACTTTTCAAAGTAGATATTATTTGATGATTTTTTTTAAGGTTGCTTTGTGAGTTCCGAAGCCTCTCTATTAGTCTTTGTGGCTTAGAGTTGGTATTTGTAGCTAAAGCGCAGTGTTTCCAGGTTGAGAAATTATTCCCTCGGCGTGGCGGCGTAGGGATGTTTTTCCCTGAAAGGGATTGGGGTATTTTTAACTTAATTTTAGGAAAATGTGAAGATTTTTCAAAATATGAAAATAATTAGAAAATCAATACATAAGGATCCTCGATACTCGTGCAGAGTCATGAAATGGGCCATGATATGACAAATGAAACGTGAACATTTCATGACGCTGGGTACGTAAATTCCCTTGCTAACTCACGCTCGTTATAGTCAGTCAGTGGCAAAGCTTTTATGTGTTAGGCCTAAATATTATTAAAAATGAGGTGAAAGTGAGTGATTCCGAAGAACCCACTACATTGAAAAAAAGGGAATCAGCTAAAGGAGAGAAGTTATGGCGTAGACAAACTATCGTCTATCTTTGGTTGGATGACCCCAAATTAAAAGGTTGATTAGGTAAATCTAGTGATCCTTATAATGCTGGGTGCCTACATATGTTGCAAAAACTGCAGGCAGCAAAAAACTAACTATAGAAACATAGTAAAACACCCTCACACCAAAAAAAAAAAAAAACGAGTTACAAGTAAAAATGTTTATAATTGGCAGCGTGTTTGTTAGAAAACGAGTAGATGACGAAGTTATACTTAAAATTGGAAAACTTAAAATTATTTTATTCAGTGTTATTGAATATTATAACAGGAGCTTTAATAGTATGAGTCATAACCAGCCTTATGCCTAGGGACACAGAGTAACCAGTATGAGGTTTAGAGTACACGGAGTATAAATGACGTCATGACCCGTATGGGGTGACTGCAACAGCACAGGTGGGTCCGTAATTTGCATTACCGTTGTGTGTAGGCCTATTGCTGCTTGGCTGCGGTACGTGTAACAGGCTTTGGCGTAGGGACACCTGATTGAAGGTTACAACTCACGTTAATACTTTAATGGTAGACATTTATTGTCAACACTAGGAATGTACTGTATATACTGCATCTGTACAGGATGAAATATATTTTGTGCCGTACTATGACGGACTGTTTACATGTTGAGACACGAAGTAACTGCGCGCTCTACTCCCAGTCCACTCGATCAACACAACATTGTCAGTCGTGCGTTCTGAACTTCATGCGTTTCTGTGCCCAGGACCGAAGCCTGGTCATAACACTGAGTTACAACCAAGTGTTTTGCCGGACTTCACCATAGCACGTGATAAAAAACGTAAAGGAATAAAATTTAGGTGTCCGTTATGTCCATTTAAAAAGTATAGAAATTTTCTTTAGATTTAAGAGATTTTTAAGACCTACTAAGAGACTTTCTTTACTAAGTTCCTGACAACACTGTAAAACGTTCCTTTACAGCACCTACTTACGTACAACTTTTCAAAAGAGATTTTATTTAGCTCATTGTTTTGGAAGGTTCTGTTGTGAGTTGCAAAGCTTGTCTGTTATTTTATGTTCGTGGTCCTATTGGAAACGCGAGGTCGACGTGTACGCCAATTTTGACACAAAATTCGTTTTTGTATCGTGCCGAATTTTAACTACACAACTGAAAAAACCAATTTGCTGCCGTATCGAGTGTAGTGATAATGATTGATGACCTTTCTTTTACTGTTATGCAAATGTTCACAAACGTTACGAATATATTATATGTACAGTAAGTGCTGATAAGGCGGTGATGTTTATGTTTCAGGAAGTCCCAGTATTGTACACGCGTTCCAATTATAGCACAACACATACCATAACAGCAGAGTAGCTGTCTGAGATCTGTCACTGTAATGAAAAATTGCTAACTGATATACGGAAAAAAATAATTAAGAGGAATATATGGGAAAAAAAGAAGTAATGGAAATGAATATTCATTATTCTGATATTTCACCAGGAATTTATACTTTCAAAATAAATACAAGGCTGTCCTTAATTAGGAGTCAAAGTTTAAAAATATTTTACGTGCTCGTAGAGATTTTTCTCGTATGTTACGTATGAAATTTTGGTCAGTATCTACCACAAGTGCCCATCCAGCATTGTGATGAATTTTGGGAGCTACAGTGAATAGCGAAATTCGGTTTCCTAAGCTAAGTAGACCTATAATGGCTGGGGGGGGGTCGCCGTCCTGAACATATGTTACCTTTCATACTAGTTAAATGATCGTTAACCTCTGTTGGCGCATGTGGTCGTGATCCCAGCATTCAGCTAGTCGGCCTTGGACTGTCACTCCATCGATATTATTATTATTATTATTATTATTATTATTATTATTATTATTATTACTACTACTACTACTACTACTACTACTACTACTACTACTACTACTACTACTACTACTACTACTACTACTACTAGGTAGGGGAACATGGGGCAGGACGGGGTAGTTAATGTTGAGTGCTTTTATTTGGTATCAAATAATGTAAATGTAAAGGTTTTATGACATATATGCTTTTATTACACTAAACAAGTAAAAAAATATGCACTTCGAGTGAAATCCGGTCATTATAACCTTAAAATAAATTAGTTTTTCGAAATATGTGTTTTGCTCCGTTCTGCCCCACGTATGAGACAAAATGGGGTATCTATTTTTTTTAATAATTAAGTGGAAAAAGTGACAAAAATTATGTACTGAAAGTGTGAATACTACAACATTTTACAAGTTTACTTGAGAAAAAGTCATTCGCAAAATACACAAATGTGCGTGGCATTCTCGTCTTCACTATCTACTCCTGCGCAACAATTGTGAGCCCATTTCAGACATAATACGCATCTAATCCAACCTTCTTCTGACAAACAACAGAACGAACAACCCATTACAGGAGGTGAAATTTAATTAAATATGACGTGGGGCAGGACGGGGCACTGCTCTGTTATGCCCCATCCCGTTTTGCCCCACAGTCACAATTTATAAGTTATGAGGTATTGGCAGGAAAAATAACGCACGGAATTTAAGAAAGTTTCGGAATTAAAAGCGAGGTAAGCACTCCATAATATGACATTAAAATAGATTATCTAAATAAATCTCATTTCTGCTTACGTGTGACAAGAGAACACTTTAAAGTTGCAAATGAATGATACAATATGATGCAGTAACCGAATAACATACAACAGATGCAAGGAATAGCAGTAAGTGTTGTGTGATGATATAGTTACATGAGTTGACGAAGTTCTAAAAAAATTCGGTAGATTTGCACTACTTGTTGGGAAGATAGAGGCTATACCCCGTCCTGCCCCATATTCCCCTACATATAACTTAATAATCATTTGAAACTTCTAGGACCAGTAAAAGTTTCTAACTGTAGATTATTTTTAAATGAACACTAGTAAATAACTCTAGGTTAGTTTCATGTAAAGTAGGTTTAGTACTAACTGATGTAAAATATGTGGCAATATCGCGAAGCGTGATTGAAATTTGTGTATAAAGTCGTTTGATTTTAAACTGTTTTGTCAAAGAGAGAGAAAACATAATCATCACCGCTTCCTGAATATGCGTCTCAATACATGTGAGTTGAATCCTGAACATTGGATTCGGAGCATGATTTCGTTTCGTTTGTGATAGTAACTTAGGACGTAATCTTTGTTCAAGTTCCTTCGTTACAAATTTTGGTAACAAAAATCTCATTTCACACTGTTTGTCACAGAGTTCAATAAAATTATTATCTTTTTGCTTGTGGAAAACATGAGGATGAGATATTAAAATAATCAGAAATCTGAAAATAATTTTGTTTTTAATCTAATGCAGCTTATAACTTGACCAATGACCATTCTATTGAAACAAATATACATATGTAAAAAATAGTACATTATGCAACGAGCCTATAATGGTAGTAATTAAGACGCGAGTATTTCATAATTTTCATACGAGCGTCTTAATTACCATTATAGGCAAGATTCATACGACTTTTTATGCTCGACCAAATTTCTAACTTGAAATTATTCATAAGTATTCATGTTATGGTTATCTAAGTGAGGAGCGGAACTGACCTTCTAAATTGTGAGATGTGCGCAGACGCGAAAGTATTGATTTTTTCCGAGGAACGAATGTCATTGATCTTGATATAATCTACAGAGTAACATGAACATTAATCTTGATATAACCTGGAAATTAATTTAGCCATTGAAAAACGAGATGACAAATTGAATTTATTTGAATATTATTTACAATTAACGCTAATTACTCGTATTATAGTAACAGAACATAACCTTCTGCGACAGTATTGGATTTCCAGCCTCCGTGACGTTTCGCTAGTTGTCTTTCGATTGCATATCCGAGAATAATCGATACTTGCGCTTTTATAATGCTACAATGGTGATTTCTGATTGGCTGAATAACTGAACTTTAATTATGTGCATTAAAGGGCTGCTACCAGGTGTATAACTACTACATTTCGGCATGGTCGAGCATAAAAGAACCATAGTCCAAAAAATACAAATTTGAGTTATTAAACGTGTGGTGAGCGTATTGTAAAGGCCATGTACTGAATTAGTTGTTAGTAAAAAAAATAAAAACACTGTAGTCGTATGTTATAGGAGTGAATTTTCAGTGGATTTCATAAAAGAACCATAGTCCAAATACTTTTTGTTTTGTGAAAACAGCCATTGTCCAGGACGATGGTAGTATTTACAAATATCCCATTCATATCATCTTGAAACATTCATCCATACAATTTTAAACTGTAGTAGATCGGTAGTACTCCTTATGTACGCAGCAAAAGCCACTTCAGAGAAAAATTAGCACGTGAATTGTTGTTTTAGTTAATGGAGTCATCTTTAGGTGCGAAAGTAACTCTATGGAAGAAACGTAAGCAACGAAAGGAGAAAAAACAGAATATAATAAAGAAAAAGAATATTAAAGGAGAGGCACAGTTCAGAGTATTTTTCTTAAAACAACCATTGTCCATAGTTATACCAACATTTACACATGTATTTCTACATGGGTTCGATAAAAAGTAATGGCAACAGTTCGATATTTCTGACATGGCTTTATTCACAACGGTACAACATTTACGTATCTTAAATATAGTCGCCCCCCTTATATATCACCTTTTGCCAAATGTTTGGAAGGCGTCGTACACCATCAGCGCGTCCATCTTTGTTGATGTTCCGTATTGACCGCCCTATAGCACGGATAAGTTCATCTCTGGTATTGTACCGGTCCCTCGCAGTGGTTCTTTCACTTTGGCGAAGAGACCGTAATCGCATGGATCATATCGAGTGAGTACGGAGGATGTTCCAGAATCTCCCATTGCCAGCGACGCAAGAGGTCCTTGACAGCAGCAGCGGTATGACTCTTTGCATTATCATGAAGAATGATGGGGTTCTGTACCCCCAAGTGTCGTCGTTTACTCCTGAGGACTGGACGAAGGTGGTGCTGCAGGAACCTGCAGTAGTAGTCCGCGTTTACCGTCTGCCTTGGAGGTAAAGCGTGGTGCAGTATTACCCCATCAATGTCATACGCCACAATGAACATCACCTTCACAGCACTTCCAACAAGACCTTCCCGAAACGCTTTAACCCATCGTGCCACTGTGCGATATGGCAACGCTGCATCGCCACATGCTTCACGCAGTCCCTGAAAACATTCTTGTGCACTACGACCTCGTGCCACGTAAATTTTGATCCAGGAACGTTGCTCTAGTTTTGTAAACATGATCTTACGGCGCTCGCAGTATCCCTATCAAAGTCAACGTTCTACTCACTGCAGTAGATTGACAGAGTACTGTCGCCGCTGGCTACACTAACTCATCTAACAGTCCTTGTTCATGTCCATACAGCTGGCAACTCTCGAACGCACCATCGTCACGTGACAGTGTTGCCATTACTTTTTATCCAACCTATGTATGAGACAATTTAAGTCATAAATGTACTTCAGTTTCCCCACGTTTCTACAACACCTTAAGAAACGGCATGATGAGCTTCATACTTGAAGATCAACAACACCCATGCCAGATAGTTTTTTGTTTCTTCTGTAAATTTGTTTTTTTTTTACTATGGTTATTTTTCTAAGAAAAATCTCTTCTTATTATAAATATATTAATTTATAATTTTACTTAACCTAGAGAAAATATTAAAAGTGTGTTATAACTAGACAGTGGATGCGGGATGACTTACGGAAAAGTGAAGTTGTTTCGTATCAGAGTATATGGCACGTGCCGCGCCGTCCGTCTTTTGTGTACCTGGCGAGTACAGCAGCGTACAAAACGAATGAACCCCGATCTGTTCATAGTAACATTGCAACGCAATGTGTGCAGTTGTGTTATCCTGCTCAAGTATTTAGTACGCGTTGAATATGTTGTGGTGATCCATTCATAATGGCAAAACGTTAAATTCGCTCAGAGATACGAAATGCAATTAAGAAGTATGAGAGTGACATTTTATGTATTAACGAAGACAATATCGTGTGTAATGTATGTAAAATTGAAATAAAAACCAGAACAACTCAGACTGTAGAGAAACATTGCAACAGTACACCGCACAGGAAATGCGTTGAAATGAAATCTGAGGAACCATCTACATCATCATCATCATCATCATCATAATCATTTAGTTGTGCGGGTCTAACGACACGTGCAACATGATGCTCAGTGCAAATATTCCTCTAAAGAAATTGAGTGATCCGCATTTGAGAGGTTTTCTTCAGAAATTCTCTCGATACAAAAACTGTTTAAGCGATAGGCGAAGACGATTCAGCTTCGACAACTTACGAGAATATATCGTCGTTTACTGCAACGCTGGTAATTGCATCAATGATGACGAGGGCTGAACCTTGCAAGGTATGTACTACAGTACGGTACGTTATTTTTCTCTTCTTTCTGACTGTACGAAGATACAGTAGCATGTTGACGTTATCTATTTACGTTTAAAACCTGTTGAGCCAATGGTCTGAATGAAAAAATGTAACATATGGTAAATGTGCACTTACATTCAACGATAAGTGATCCCGCATCCACTGTCTAGTTATAACAACTTTCGCCACAATCGAAACTTAAAAATTTACGAAAGTCTGTCTAAATACAATTAAGATAAACTAAACTAAACTTAACATTTTACTTATAATGAGAAATTTTTCTCTAATTTTCTTTCGGAAATATTTTCTGTAGACTTCAATTAATTTGATTAACTTCAGAAGATTCGTCGGTTATATTTAACTTAAATTTAGAACGAAATAAACTAAAGTTAGTAATTATGCAACCAATATTTCACAGTTTATTATACGGTAACTGAAGATTAATTTTATGTTTTAATCTGAGATTATTGGTAATACAACTAACCCTTATAATACTAAAAACTTCCGATTTTAAACCAGCAAAATAATTCATAAGATTAATTTAAATTAATTCATGTTTGACTTTTATTACCATTGTATGTGTTAGCGGAAGAGGGAAAAAAGTGAAAGAAAACAGTGTGAGATGATGTTCCATAGCTGTTTCAGAATCGCTAGTTGAATAATTTTAGATCTATCTACATCTGGAAAGCTACGTAAGAAATGAGTTTGCGTTTGCCTTGAAGGTCGGTATTTCAGTTTTTATCATAAGTTCTAACCACAACATAGCCTTTCTCAATCAGTATCATGTCTATTTCTTACATCAAACCTGAAAACATTTCGACACTGTAGTGTAATAATTAAGCTGTCTGATTTGTAAACCGTGCAGTATGTTATCATAATCATCACTAGATTTCCACATAAACATTTCATTGACAGTAATTGCCTTTAGTGTTGTTGCAGCTAACATGTTCGAGCTCGGAATAAATATATTATCGTTACTCAAACTTGAAGTAGTAATAATAATAATAATAATAATAATAATAATAATAATAATAATAATAATAATAATAAATATTGTATTGTGGGTCCCTATCACCACGGCACGGCGCGTCCTCAGGTTGCGGATAGAGGAGACGGCCTCCAGATATGGAGGGTAGCTGCGAATATATTGAATAAGCAGTCGTGGACAGCCGATAAGGGGTGGCCCTCCAGCTTGGGGGTTGGGCGAAGGGCTAACAACCCATCACCGTAAAAAACAGCTTGTTACGAAACCTAACAATAAGCCTCGGAATGGGACTGATTCTCCGGCTTATTATTCGGTTGAGAAGCTTTTGTCATCTAGTCTTCTGTCAAAAAGTCTGAAACTTAGAATTTATAAAACAGTTATATTACCGGTTGCTCTGTATGGTTGTGAAACTTGGACTCTCACTTTGAGAGAGGAGCAGAGATTAAGGGTGTTTGAGAATAAGGTTCTTAGAAAAATATTTGGGGCTAAGAGGGATGAAGTTACAGGAGAATGGAGAAAGTTACACAACGCAGAGCTGCACGCATTGTATACTTCACCTGACATAATTAGGAACATAAAATCCAGACGTTTGAGATGGGCAGGACATGTAGCACGTATTGGCGAATCCAGAAATGCATATAGAGTGTTAGTTGGGAGGCCGGAGGAAAAAAGATCTTTGGGGAGGCCGAGACGTAGATGGTAAGATAATATTAAAATGGATTTGAGGGAGGTGGGATATGATGGTAGAGACTGGATTAATCTTGCTCAGGATAGGGACCAATGGCGGACTTATGTGAGGGCGGCAATGAACCTCGGGGTTCCTTAAAAGCCATTAAGTAAGTAAAGTAATAATAATAATAATAATAATAATAATAATAATAATAATACTAATAATAATAACAATAATAATAATAATATAGTGACCATTATATTATTGTTGTATTAATGTGTTGCACAATTAGAAGGGTATTGTGCATACGAACTAGAAAAACAACTCGGCTAAAATTTTACAAATATATGACGATGCGGGCGCATACGAATTGAGCACAATATACCTGAACTCCCCTTATTTCTTATTCGAGTAGAGCACAAACAATATGACACATTCTTCTTCCCATTTTTGTACAGAATTAGGACTGACAGCATTGCTTTTGCTGGTAACTTATGGCTAAAAATGTTGGTCAAAATTATTTTGCTGGTAAGGTTAAACATGTTGATCAAAATTAAAATCATGTAACTGTTTTAATTAAAAAGATTTGCAGTGATAGCTGCTCGTTTTACATAATCTAAACGAGAAATTACTCCTGTCTTATAGTTTAATGACGCAACAGTCAAAATATCTCCTTTTTTATGTCTCGTCGAGCGGATTTTTTTGACAATTGCAGATTCTTATGTTATTACTAGCTGTACCCGTGCGCTCCGCTGCACTTGTTAGAAATAAATATAAAGTAATTACATAATTAAAATAGGACATCTGGTTCAGGGAACATTCGTGTTTGATAGAAGGATAGGAAATCGTTTAATATGTCACTTAATTTAAATTGTATTTAAATAAGTAAAATGCGATCATTTTGCTCCAGAGACCACTCATTTAGTGCAATGATAATTCCTTTAACATGTTTCTTAATTGTTATTACATACAAATAATTAAAATATGATCATTTGGTTCAGAGAACATCCATTTTGGTGCAGTTTGGTCCCATCAAAATTTTGCTTGGAATGTAACGTATCGGAAATCATTTTTAAAGAAACTTTTGTCATGTAACATTTTTCACAAAAATCAATAATAAGCGAGATATTTTGGTTCATTTAATTCAGGCCCCCTTATAATCTCCCTTTTAAAT
Source organism: Periplaneta americana (assembly GCF_040183065.1). NCBI lineage: Eukaryota > Metazoa > Arthropoda > Insecta > Blattodea > Blattidae > Periplaneta > Periplaneta americana. Next base: position 113,190,126 of record NC_091129.1, read on the forward strand.
AAAGTATTTTGAATGCCATATCCTAAAATCTAACTTACAACGAACTTAATTTATATTCCAATTTTCATTAAAATCGGTTCAGCCATTATCGCGTGAAAAGGTAACAAACATCCAGATAGACAGACATACAAGCAAAAATGTCAAAAAAGCGATTTTCGGTTTCAGGATGGTTAATTATACATGTTAGGACCAATTATTTTTGGAAAAGCGAAAATTACCAGAAAAATTTCGGCTGCAGATTTATTATTAGGTCCACACCTGTGGAGTACGCGTCTGGCCGCGAAACCAGGTGGCCCGGGTTCGAATCCTGGTCGGGGCAAGTTACCTGGTTGAGGTTTTTTCCGGTTTTTTCCCTCAACCCAATACGAGCAAATGCTGGGTAACTTTCAGTGCTGGACCCCGGACTCATTTCACCGGCATTATCACTTTCATTTCATTCAGACGCTAAATAACCTAGATGTTGATGCAGCGTCGTAAAATAACCCAATAAAAAAAATATTATTAGTATAGGTATGCCTCTGTCTGTATTCCTCTTAGAATCAAAATGAAAAAAATGGATATATGTTTGGATGTGGGCTGGTAAAATTATTATTGAATTTAGAATGAAATACACTCTAGACCTGTGGAATGGGGGAATGTAGGCACTCTCTGCATTTGTGCTCTTCTCGTAGAATCCTTTCTACTGTTTGTGCTCAACTAGAATGACATCGATGTAAGCGCAAATAGTGATTTCTGTCCATTGTGCTCAACACGTATCAACCCGACGATATATAGTGCAGGCCTGGGCGTTAATACCTCAATTGAGGTATTTCAGGCTACCCCTAACTCCCCACTCCACAATCCTCGGCAGAGACAGTTGTGTATCGGACCGATACGAGTAGACCTGAAGGCAAGCCTTGCTGATTGACGGACTGTATAAGGCAGCGTTTCTCAAACTTTTTTGAAGTAGGGACCCCTTTTTTTTTAAGTCAGAACAGTTCCGCGGACCACCTTAATCTTGGTCCCTTCGAAAGCAAATTTATCATTTTTGTAGCATATTTTAAAACCAGTATACTTATAAAATATGACAAGAGTTATTTGAAACTTGGATTTACTTGGTGTGGCAATGAAAGTGAACCAAAACCTCAGTGCGTTGTTTGTTACGAAGTGCTTTCAAACGAGTGTATGAAACCCGAGAAATTGAAACGGCACTTAGAGACGAAACACGCAAATGTAAAAAATAAGCCTGTTGGATTTTAAAATAGGCGGAGTCTAAAATTTATTATATCATCATCTGGAAAAACAAATAAAAAAAATTAATGCAGAAACATGCCCGATTTTCAACAAGTAAAGGTGCAATTTGGCACATTCTATTATTGGTGCACTACGTACAGTACGTGCTCATTTCAATGTGCGGAGGGGGTGTCGGCAAAACTATTAACAAAGTCATCAATACATGAAAAGGTTCGGTACTTTGGTCCTCTGTTATGAATTTGGGTGGCCCCTGGCTGGGTTACAGGCTCGGCGCCAGATATGCAGGAAAAAGATGGCGAGAAACGCCACATTTATAGTGCTTTAAATCCCTCTTCTGTTGCTGAAAGTAGAGTGGCAGGTGGGCAGACGAGTAGGGTAAGAAATTTCATAAAATATTAGTACTGGTAGGAAAAATGAAAGGCGATTGCCATGTGTCATTTCCAAACTCTGAGATTTTCAGCTATAGTGTGATACGCAGTTCGTTGGAATTTTATTTTTTCTTCTGTCTCTTTTGAAGGACCACAAGGGCAGAACTCTAGGACCACAGGTGGTCCGCGGACCATAGTTTCAGAAACGCTGATATAAGGCGTGCATCATAGCTTTCGGCTCCCCTGGTCGCCTAAAATCCACCACTGATGTACAGTGCTTTACTATGTGTTCGTTTCTAAAGCGGTGAAGCGGAAGAGACATGGGCGGGGGTTCTCTTTTCCTTTTTATCCTTCCCTTTTATGCCAGGGTTGGTATAGAGCCTTCGGAGTTCAGGAAGTACCATATGATCACTTGATCAAATCTCAGTCCCCCTCGCGTATGTGGTACCTAAGAGGTTACGTCTAATTTCGGCTTCCCCTTCAAAATTTTCTAGAGCTCCTTCAGTGGAGCAGCGTAACCCGGAGTGAGACTAGTGGCCAACAGGCTTGGAGCTCACATATTTAGTTTTGTACAGCCCCCAACCCCTTGCAAGGACGCGTTTTGCGTACCTTTTAAATTTGTCCTCCCAATTCTCTTTCGATTTTTCGAAGTACCATTGGGTAATAGGCATCTTCTTAGCGGACATCCCCCTATTTGTAATGATTTAGCTAAAGTACGTTATTTACGTATATTCTAACGTGTACAAAATAACAAATATATCTAAATACTATTACTAAGTATTGCTTGAAATATAAACGCGTTATATCGCTTATAAACATACGTATATTAATTTTTTGTATTTCCAATAACGAAATAAATGGATTGGATTTACTTCTGTAATTTTTTTAACGTTAGAAAATTTGTAAATAACTTATTTTAGCTATATTACAAAGAGAGGGGGGGGGGGATGTCCCCTAAGAAGACGTTTATATACCCAATGGTATTTTCCGAACTCCGAACGCACTATAGAGAGGTTTTTCAATTCAAGGCCTGTTAAGCCCAGTCTTTAATTTATTTTCACGTAGAATACGTCTTTATACACTATACAGGCTCGTGGGGAACATTGACGTAAGAGCTTAGTGACTACGGAATGGAATGAGGTGACGTGGCTGACACCACGCTCCGACCATCTTTTACTCCTGAGAGAGACCCAGTACTCAATCTCACAGGAGAGTGAATGGATTCCAAAGCTCTTCTGGTACTTTGCACCAGGAAAAATCCAGTCTCCACCTGGAATTGAGCCCAGGACCTTGCACTTAGTGGCCAGTTGCTCTATAAAATGAGCTACCCGACCGAAATCTAAAAAAATCTTACCCGCCATTTACATTAAAAAGCACGTTCCTGTCCTGTGAAGGGAAGGCACATAAAATTGTAATCTTTATTCACTCAACATATTTTGATGAATATCTTCTGTTATATGTTCCAGGAAAACGTATACTTTCGAGTTGATTTTAAGAAAATGTAGTCATAATATTCACGTAGTTGTCAGGAGTATTCATCAACAGGCAATGAAAGTTTGAGAATATTGTTGACATAATATTTCTCTTAGTCAGACGCGAATATAAGGGAAATGTAATACGGCCTGGGCTCTCCTTTGCAAACCACATTGTAAAATAGTGGGATACATATTAATTATAAAAACACAGCATTGCTTTGGCCAAAACAAAGCAAATTATCTTTTCTTATAGTCTAATTTAATGTGTGTGTCTGTGTTTGTATCCAATACCTACTTACGTCACATGCGTGATTTGGTTCCGCTTATTGCGGATAGATGGCAGGACTGTGACCAGTTTTTCAAGTTTTTTTTAGTAGGTTATTTTACGACGCTTTATCAACAGCTTTGGTTATTTAGCGTCTGAATGAGATGAAGGTGATAATGCGGTGAAATGAGTCCGGTGTCTAACACCATAAGTTACCCAGCATTTGCACATATTGGGTTGAGGGAAAACCCCGGAAAAAACCTCAACCAAGTAACTTGTCCCGACCGGGAATCGAACCCGGGCCACCTGGTTTTGCGGCTAGACGTGCTAACCGTTACTCCACAGGCGTGGACTTTTTCAAGTTGCACACCACCTTCGGCGGGCCACGCTATGCATGATGTATATCTGTGGAGAGTTATGTAGTGTTCGTGGGAGAGTAGTGTAAGAAATCGATGAGGATGATGATAAAAATGAAGGGAGAAGGGAAATCTGGTACCGGTACGTAGCCTCTCCTGTCGAACAGTATGAAGGAGGCCGCCAGGCTTAACGTCACCTGACAGGTTAATAAAAGCGTACAGAATTGTCTGAAGTAAGCAGCTTATTCTTACGCTTCAAAATGTTATGGATCCACCACTGCTCTTAGCCAGCGTCTTCCTGTGTTATTTTGAAATACAGATGTTCGAAGAACTTGTTCATAATTGAATTGCGGTGATGGTTCTTAGCATAAAACAACATAACAAAAAAATCCTGAGCACGTACAGTATGTCACCAAGTTTCGGGAATGAAAATATAGTACTGTTAGCTTGACTATTATTTTTATTTCGGTTTACAAATTGAGAGTGTGGGTCTATGATAAGAGAACTGATTAATGAATGGCATGCAATGTATTATATACGAAGTGACATTCTTCGAGCAACTCCAAGCTTCCTTTGCCATCATACATACAATCATTTCTCCATCATTACCTTTTCAACACTGCCATCTGATGAAAGGATCAGGTATGCAGTCATGACTTTTATAATAAGAAGAACACTATACAGGTCTGCTATATGTATGTAATGTTCTTCAGGTATTGAATACAGGCTCACTATGGGATGTTACTTCTGCTCTCTCCGTCAGTTTTGAGTCGCCTTTCCCCCCTTTGTGGCCGGAAATGCACGCTGTATTTCAGAATTCGACGTCCGCAGGTTAACCAGGCGAAGCGATAATCATGTTTTCAAGCAGACTTTTTGTTTGTAGGTTGTTCCCTATGGTTTCATTCTTTTAATGGGTCCTATTTTGTTACTTAAGCTACAGTTCTTGGAAATATCTTCTCAACTGCCTAAATTTGACCTTTCTCTGCTTGGCGTTAGCCACATAGAAATGATTTGTTATCCCCATTGTATTCTAAAACATCAAGAGGGTTCGTAATGCCCTAGCTCTTCTTACCTACGTCCTAGGTACTTCATATGTGCTACGGCTAGGGATCTGCGACTTTTGTTAGATGTTCTAATAGAGCTAGAATTTTATCACGAGCTTTTTGTAATTTTATAGAAATCGTGTGAGATATAGTTTTAATAAAATACCGCAAATTAAAAAAAGAATTAAAGTATTTAGTTTATAATTTATTTCTCTTTAAATATATTGGGTATAACAGGTAATTCATGTCGTAAATGAAGAATATTGTAGTGAGTAAATATGCGGTACCGCGCCGTAGCGTAGTGAAATGAAGGACTATGCCTGGACTCGCGTTACGGAATGACCACTGGTTCGAGTCCTCATGGAAGAGGAATTTCTCATCAAATTTCGGTCAGATGAATTTGGGGAGCTGCAATTGATAGCGAAATCGTGTGTTCTTGCTTGTCATCGTAACGGAACGGTTCGACAGCTCCACACTAGTTCTGCAGTTTAGCTACTTTTTCATTACACGAAGTAGAAGAGAAAATATTGTGGTGCTGCAAACAATCGGTTTGGAGATTTTTTTCGGAAATAGACGCTTTTACTGTTACCGAAAAATTGGTTTCTTATATGCCGTCTATCTCTCTGGCTTTGTGCAGCGATTTGTCCGAAACTATTTACGAATTTTATTCAAATGCATTATCTACGAGTCTTTATTTCAAATCAAAAACCGAAAATGGCCGTGAATTCAAATTTTTACTTAAATGTCGTTTCTTGTTTTTGCATAATTTCGCCTTCGGTAGCGTAGTTGGTATAGCGCTGGCCTTCTATGCTCGAGGTTGCGGGTTCGATCCCGACCGAGGTCGATGACATTTATTGTTATTGCAAGTTATCTTGAACTTCCTGAGCGGTGATAGAGCGGCAGAGGGAAGGAAGCGCGTAACGTGGGTGGAGCCAACTGAGTTGTTTGCGCATGCTCCGCAGCATAATATCTTGTCAAGAAACATAGAACTACTTCCTACACTGCGTACCATTTAGTGTTAACATGGAGCAGCAACCACAGGGTAGTAATTATGGTGAAATCACACCACCGCGGAGAAAAAGTAACGCCGTTATCCACAGCGGAGAAAGAGAAATTATCGCAAATATAATTAAGTGTTACGAGGAGGAAAAATTAAACAAATGTTTGCTGGAACCTTTTGATAACGCATATGAGAGAGCGGATAAATAATCTGGCAAAGGTATTAGTTCCGTGAAGAGAATTAAGAATAATACTGAATTACAACCGAATGAATCTCACAGTACTCCGGGAAAGAATAGGTATGTAATGTTTAGAAATTATTACTGTAATAGTTATGAACAATAGTGTGTGTACTGTGAGCGACATAATGAATTACTGTTGTAAGTTATTATTTTGTTATAGTTCTAGAAAACATTATTTCATTCCAAAATTAGGACTTTTGTAAAGTTGAAATAGACGACTTCGATCAACACGTCATTCGGGATACAATCGAAGATTCTATCTTGTTCAGAAAGTAGTACCTACAATTGAGAAGATAATTGAGAAGATAATTCCGAATGGATGTTGCCATTGACGAAATAAAAATAATTAATTTTGCACCAAGCGATCAAGACGATGACGATGATAGGGATATGGATTGAGTATAATTGTAAATTAATGTAAATTCAAATAATAAGCCTGTAAAATACTGTTATAAGAATATGTACATGTTAGCTGTAGATGTTAGTCATGTAGGGCTAAATAATGTATAGAAATAGCTGTAGTAACTCCGCCATTGCCGGTCCCCAGCCCGGATGAGAGAGGAGGAGTGTACACACGATTATATTTAGGCCTAAATACTTACTCATTAAAGGTTAATTAAAACCTGCTACGAAACCATGTTCTCCTCTGAAAACCGGAGTGTCGTGAAATGATTATGTCTGTAGTGAACCAAGTTCTTTTACAGTAGAGAGCCGTAAAGTGAGAGAACCAACGTTTTCTGAAAAGAGTCACGTTACCCGAGGGAGGGGCATCCTTGCCGTACCGTTACGTTGATGAGTACATGCCGTACCGAGCAGTTCGAAAGACAGACTTAGGGGATGTAAGGTTCAAGATAACTTGCAATAACAGTAAGTGTGTTTAAATGCGACAGACTCATGTCAGTAGATTTACTGGCATGTAAAAGAACTCCTGCGGGACAAAATTCCGACACACCGACGACGCTGATATAACCTCTGCGTCGTTAAATAAACCATAATTTAAAATTTAATTTCTTGCATAATGTGAAGAGATAATGAAATGAGCTGAGCAGTATGTTGCTGCGCCGGCAAGTTTTAAAGAATTTAATTATTAGGAGCCTACATGCGGACAAATTTCCACTTTTCGTTACGAATTCTATTGGAGTTGGTAAAAGTTCCCACAACTTATCCAAGGTATGTAAGCCAGGCAGTCACTATCCTTGGTCAACAAACGCGTCACTGTTACTGGATTAGATGCCTTGTCAAACACATTTGTTCCGCATCAGAGACTGCTTTTGAATACCGAGTTCCGTGAATAGAAAAATAACATTAGTTATTATTACAATACTGTACGTACAGGCAGCCAGTTTCTCTAAATTTGTGCAGAGTTAATTTGAATGTATATACTTTTTGCTACATTAATCTAATGCTTCTGGCCGCACTATGGCCCTGAGGTTTACTTTTACTCAGCCTCTAACAGAAATGAGTACCATGAGTATTTCCTTTGGGGGGGGGGGGAGGCGGTGGGTACGTAGGACCAGGGGGGATTAAGGCTTATGGTGCGAGGTGTGCCCTCATTAGACCTCGGACTTTTTGACACTTAAAAACTAACTTTTAGGCACCTAATAATAATAATAATAATAATAATAATAATAATAATAATAATAATAATTCTTTATTTATACTGGCAGAGATAAGGCCATTGGGCCTTCTCTTACACTCTACCAGGTCACAAAGTATACAAGCAGTTAAAATTTAACAAAAAGTTAAAGAACAGAATACTAACATATTACAAAAATAATAATAATAATAATAATAATAATAATAATAATAATAATAATAATAATAACAGCATAATAAAATCGACACTAAACAACATGAAAATAATACAATAATAGCAAAAAGAAAGTAAAATACATTGGAATATAGTAAAAGCAACTAATTTAGTACAAATGGTTAATTTTGAAAACGTAAGGTAGAATATAACGAAATGGAATGTAATAAAATAATAATAAAAAAGAAAAGAAATACGATTATTAAATCAAATTCACAATAAAAAGGCCATGATAATAAATTCATCGGCTGATAAAGAGAAAAAAAGGGGAAAGGAAGGAAAGAAATATATAGCCTATATTTTTACAAAACTATCTCAGAGAAAGGGCTTATAATTGAAAGGAATGTGAATTGAAAAAGTGCAGTTTTAATTTATTTTTGAAACTAGACAATGTTCGACAGTCTCTGACATGTTGTGGTAGAGAGTTCCAGAGATGAGCTGCAGAGACCGTGAAAGATGAATAGTAGAAGGATGTTCTGTGTACCTAAAATAGGCCCTGAATTTATCAAAATAGGCACTAAAAACATAGATTTAGTACCTAAAAATACAATTTAAAAAAATACTATTTGATGCAGCTAAAATGTAATTTGTATCCGCACAAAGTACAGTACCTACAAAAATGCAAATAATTAGTAAGTATTAAGCATTACGGTATACAGTGACAAAAACAATAAAAAAATATTGCGGTTAGAAACTTCATTTTTCTAAAGTTTTAAAGTATGAATACCGGTACATAATTTTTTTAAGATTTCATCAGCCTCGTTGCTCTAAGGCTGCTGATACATGAATGCTCATGTTACAATTAAATTAATTAATTTACCAATGAATTTATAATTAACACATTATTCATAATTGGCATTGCAACACAAAGTTTTTCTTTAATTTTATATTCTGAAACTTTGCCTTTTCTTAGACAGAATCACTTTATAAGCGAAAAAATTCTTCCCAATGATACCGAAGCAATGGATTCATGTTTAAATCTAACAATATTTGCTATGCTGATTTCTTTAGGAACAACTACATTCTTCCGATTCATCACATTTCTACTGTCTGCTCAAGTACTCAACAAAACCAGACACCTTCCAGGAATTTCTTCATTTCTATAATCAAACCAAACCCATCCCATGACATTGAAAACTTTCTCTTTTACTGCTACCCTAAAATTTAAAAATGCATACTTAACAAATATAAAAAGGCAATTTTAGGCTCGAAAACCTTAAAAATAGGTATCAATGGGCAAAATAGGCATTTTAGGCACCATAAAACCGCTTTCATACGTTCATATTTTTAGATATTTAACTAGTTTTAGTTTATACCCTTAAAAACGAACGTACCATTTAACCCTTAAATTGGCAAAACTTCATTTCTCACACTAGTTTATTAAACCTTGTCGGACTGTAAAGAAAACAACTATCCATATTCTATACAATGTTGACTAGCCTCATGGTCTAGTGGTCAGAGCTTCTGGCTATAGTTCATGACGTCCCGGGTTCGACTCCCGGCTAGAGCACAGGAATTTTTCCTTAAAGGGGATTATTCCTGTGTTCGTCCATGGTCTGGAATTTAGGTTAAGTTTAGATTTAAGACCTCTCCTGGCACCACATTATCATAATCATCCTATCACATCATCGGGGTAATGTAACTCCGCCTTCCAGGCGCCCCAACCTCAGAAGTGGGTTACAATTAAGCCACGGCCAGGAGAGAAGACCAGAAATGTCGAAAAGACAACATTGGATAAAAAAAAAATATTTTAATTTGTGCGAGATCGTGCGTATTTGCACCAAAGTCTAAAATTAATTCCACCTTCAGTATTCCCAACCACACATAACAATTTTCTTCTTACCTCTTAATTGACATTGATTTTACTGCTTTAGGCTTTTAACATATTATTTTTAGAGACGTTCAATATAGTTCACCTAAATTGCACTGTTAATTATTGTTTTTAAATATTTGCAAAACTTAAGTAAACTCTACAACTTCATTAAAGTTACTGCATTCGTAATGCAAGTAACATTAAGGAAGCCGTGAAAAACTCAACAAGATTCCAGACTCATCATAGACTGGGGGAAAAAAAAGACAGACATATATCACGGCCTGCTGGAGTATAGTAAACACAGAAAACATTTTAAAGCAACAATGTTGAAGACAGATATTTTTGTTTTGCAAATTTGCCGTCATTGAACAGAAACCAAGATGGAGATTTCATTGCAACTAATTAGAAATTCCTCTTTCAGGTATGTAATAAACGATCTTCGCACAAAATAATGTACGATACACGAGCGGTATGTTTTCTTTCAATTCTCGGAAATTAAAAAAGCTCAACTACGTTTCGCTTTTTCAAACTTTTCCTCGAACATGAAAGCTTCAACATACCGCTCTTGTAACGCATATTACTATTTCCTACCAAGTTTTTTCTATTGTTCTATTAAAATTATAGCATATAGCCTATTAACCTGTTGTATCTATAGGATATTTTGTCAATTTAAGGGTTAACCTAAAATCCCAGGTCTAGTCCTCATAGAAGTTCCTTATTTTGCAGCACTGAGGCTGAAGAGTAGCTAGCTGTGTTCCGATGGGAATGGTGGGGAAAGAACTGGTTATAAATAGAGAACGGATTTCAGGGTGCTAAAAAAGACAGATTTCGGACTTTATGAAATCCAATTTAGGACTTTTTAGGAATTTATATAAAATTAACAATTATTAATTTTAATTGTAGTAAATATTCCATTTTATGTGGAATTTATGTACAAAGAACTGGTGCTGACAATGAGTGCTATTGAAGTGAAGACTCACATTCTACCAGTGAAAGAGACTGATGGCTCATTGATCAGTTTCATGCCGCATAACGGGGGTGCATTGACGCGAAAACTAATTTGTAAACTCTCGCCTAATCTGAATAACCTACCACCTTTTGCAAATTAAGTTCGGTTCCAGAAATTTAAGTCAAATCTTCTTCCCTCTCCTTCTAAGACCAATATGGAACGAACCTATCAGATCAATGTTTGTCTGTAATACAATTTTTTTCATATTTTAAATAGCGTTTTCACACACACACACACACACACAGATATATATATATATATATATATATATATATATATATATATATATATATATATGTACACTTACTGGCTTTTCCATTGGTCCCTATCCTGAGCAAGATTAATCCAGTCTCTACCATCATATCCCACTTCCCTCAAATCCATTTTAATATTATCTTCCCATCCACGTCTCGGCCTCCCCAAAGGTCTTTTTCCCTCCGGCCTCCCAACTAACACTCTATATGCATTTCTGGATTCGCCTATTCGTGCTATAGCCCTGCCAATCTCAAACGTCTGGATTTAATGTTCCTAATTATGTCAGGTGAAGAATACAATGCGTGCAGTTCTGCGTTGTATAACTTTCTCCATTCTCCTGTAACTTTATCTTTCTTAGCCCCAGATATTTTCCTAAGAACCTTATTCTGAAACACCCTTAATATCTGTTCCTCTCTCAAGGTGAGAGTCCAAGTTTCACAGCCATACAGAACAGCAGACTAGATGACAAAAGCTTCTCAACTGAATAATAACAGGCATTTCCCATATTTATTCTGCGTTTAATTTCCTCCCGAGTGTCATTTATATTTGTTACTGTTGCTCCAAGATATTTGAATTTTTCCACCTCTTCGAAGGATAAATCTCCAATTTTTATAGTTCCATTTCGTACAATATTCTGGTCACGAGACATAATCATATACTTAGTCTTTTCGGGATTTACTTCCAACCCTATCGTTTTACTTGCTTCAAGTAGAATTTCCGCGTTTTCCCTAATTGTTTGTGGATTTTCTCCTAACATATTCACGTTATCCGCATAGACAAGAAGCTGATATATATATATATATATATATATATATATATATATATATATATATATTGCATTGTTGTATGTTTAGTACTTTTTAATTTTAAATATACGTAAAATACTAAAAAGGCACTTTTCAGTCACAAACAAAATTTTTAGACGTTAATAGGAGTTCATATGCATTAGTCTTTTTAGGTTCTATAGAATTTCGATAGGGGATTCTGTATACAGTAAATGTAGAGATATCTGAATAACATATTTTTAAGACATAGCAAACAAAATGGGTACGAAATTATAAATCCGTTTCACAGATATAAGTATTGTCAATAGGACAATTTTAAACAGGTATTATGAATACCCATTATTAACAGGATTTGTCTGTTTATTTATTCTTTGATTCAAATATCTTGGAGCAACAGAAACAAATATAAATAACACTCGAGAGGAAATCAAACGCAGAATGAATATGAGAAGTGTCTGTTATTATTCGGTTGAAAAGCTTTTGTCATCCAGTCTGCACTCAAAGCTGAAAGTTAGAATTTATAAAATAGTTATATTACCGGTTCTTCTGTATGATTGTGAAACTTGGACCCTCACTTTGAGAGAGGAACAGAGGTTAAGGGTTTTTTTTAACAGTCTGCATACTCCATTACTGTGGAGTAATACTACATGCATTGGTTTACCTTAAACTATGTTCATATAATTACTTTATATTGTTCTAAGAGTTACTTTATAGGCAATATAGATGGATGAATTTTGTACTTTTCTTTTATTGTAATTTGTCAAATTGTCTATTTTTAGTAAATTTCATCAAGTTCTTATGGCATTTGTGCACTAGTTTGTCTTTATTCGCTGGCCAGTTTTCAGACTTTAGAACTGCCGCTTTCAGAATGTCTCTTTCTCTCTCAAGTAATTTACAATTGTATAACAAATTATCTATCGTTTGTTCGTCATTGTTGCATGGACATAATGGGCTATCTATTATTTTATATTTATGTAGATAAGATTTTATATTTCCGTGTCCTGATATTATAGTTGTGAAGTTTGGGGTTATGTTAAGTTTCGTTTATATTTGGGAAGAAAGATTTTGTGATTTGTCCTTTTGCTGTGTTGTCCCATTCGTTTTGCCACTTCACTAAACTGAGATTGTGTATTTCACTTTTCACTGCACTTTTTGGTGTCTTGCTGTAGCTCTCTTGAATATCCTCGGAGCGTTCGAGATTAAGATGCTTAGGAAAATATTTGGGTCTAAAAGAGATGAAGTTGCAAGAGAATGGAGAAAGTTACACAACGCAGAACTGCACGCATTATATTCTTCACCTGACATAATAATAGATATCAAATCCAGACATTTGAGATGGGCAGGGAATGTGCACGTATGGGCGAATCCAGAAATGCATTATAGAGTGTTAGTTGGGAGGCCGGAGGAAAAAAGACCTTTGGGGAAGCCGAGACGTAGATGAGAGGATAATATTAAAATGGATTTGAGGGAGGTGGGATATGATGCTAAGACTGGATTAATTTTGCTCAGAATATGAACCGTTGGCGGGCTTATGTGAGGGCGGCAATGAACCTCTGGCTTCTCTAGAAGTCAATTGTTGTTGTTCGCCAGTTTATTGATATTATTTTTGAGCTATAAAATGGTATTTTTATATAACAGATGTAGAAGTTCAGTCTGATACAAAGTAGTAATATTAACAGCGCATTTAAGTTCGTAATATATCTTTCACATTATTGGGTTTATCGGATATGACATAAGTATTTCCATGGCACTGTCAGTTTAATTTCTGTTCCACAAAATCCTGTTATTTATTTATTTATTTATTTATTTATTTATTTATTTATTTATTTATTTATTTATTTATTTATTTATTTATTTATTTATTTATTTATTTATTTATTTATTTATTTATTTATTTATTTATTTATTTATCCTATCTATCTGTCTATCTATCTATCTATCTGTCTGTCTGTCTGTCTGTCTGTCTGTCTGTCTGTCTATCTATCTATCTATCTATCTATCTATCTATCTATCTATCTATCTATCTATCTATCTATCTATCTATCTATCTATCTATCTATCTATCTATCTATCTATCTATCTATCTATCTATCTATCTATCTATCTATCTATCTATCTATCTATCTATCTATCTATCTATCTATCTATCTATCTATCTATCTATCTATCTATCTATCTATCTATCTATCTATCTATCTATCTATCTATCTATCTATCTATCTATCTATCTATCTATCTATCTATCTATCTATCTATCTATCTATCTATCTATCTATCTATCTATCTATCTATCTATCTATCTATCTATCTATCTATCTATCTATCTATCTATCTATCTATCTATCTATCTATCTATCTATCTATCTATCTATCTATCTATCTATCTATCTATCTATCTATCTATCTATCTATCTATCTATCTATCTATCTATCTATCTATCTATCTATCTATCTATCTATCTATCTATCTATCTATCTATCTATCTATCTATCTATCTATCTATCTATCTATCTATCTATCTATCTATCTATCTATCTATCTATCTATCTATCTATCTATCTATCTATCTATCTATCTATCTATCTATCTATCTATCTATCTATCTATCTATCTATCTATCTATCTATCTATCTATCTATCTATCTATCTATCTATCTATCTATCTATCTATCTATCTATCTATCTATCTATCTATCTATCTATCTATCTATCTATCTATCTATCTATCTATCTATCTATCTATCTATCTATCTATCTATCTATCTATCTATCTATCTATCTATCTATCTATCTATCTATCTATCTATCTATCTATCTATCTATCTATCTATCTATCTATCTATCTATCTATCTATCTATCTATCTATCTATCTATCTATCTATCTATCTATCTATCTATCTATCTATCTATCTATCTATCTATCTATCTATCTATCTATCTATCTATCTATCTATCTATCTATCTGTCTGTCTGTCTGTCTGTCTATTTATTTATTTACTGTCTTATTTATTTATTTATTTATTTACTTTCTTATTTATCTATTTATTTACTTTCTTACTTATTTATCTATTTACTTTCATATTTTTATTTATTTATTTATTTATTTATTTATTTATTTATTTATTTATTTATTTATTTATTTACTGTAGGTTGAATATAAACTTACACGTCAAGAATTCAATCTATTATAGAACTGAACTTTCATATAAATTTGCAGATTTCCGTTGTTTATTACAATTTAGATACTATATTCAACAGTCTCCATAGTTCTTCATTCAATAATAAATGCGTTGCGTAGTGATGCGTCTGTTCAGTTCTTTGTCATGCCAGGCTTGCATTGTTCCCTGGATAATGTTTCGGATTATTACAGTCTTGGCTGTTTCTGGGTTGGTTATGTAAGCCACTAATGGTAACTCTCGTCTCGTCTTTGTTGCACGAGAATGACGTATGATATAAAAAAAGCTTCATTTTCCGGACAACTCTCTTGAACCGTGTGTTGCTAACATTTCCTAGCAGATTTAGTGCTGCAAAAAGATTCGCATTCCTTAACCAGCAAGCGAGCAGTGCTGTAAAGCCCGGCAATACTGCAACTGACCGTCACAATTTATGTTTATCGTTTGATTTAATGGCATTGGCATTATTATTTTGACATATTGCATACGAATTCCTTTAATTCCTTGAAACCTCGCCACTGATCTCGTTTCTTTGCCAGAGCTTTTACTTTCCTCCAGGTCTTGCCAACGATTTCCAACTCTTTTTCTATTGCACTTCTGTATGTAGTCCTGAATCGACTTCCGCTCCTATTTCCCTGGGGGTTCCAATCTGTTTGCCTCCGATGGTTCCGATTCATCTCCATTTTTTTTCTTAATTTGGTCCTTAACGGGGATCTGATTTGTACCCTCCAGGAGATCTTTGTTGAAAATAATATTCGGCCACACAACTCTCACTATACTTCTCAGGCATCGATTAGTGAATGTTTGGATGCTTTGGTTAATGTTCTGGGTCATCTTCCACGTATCGCTACCGTGTACCAGGACGAATTTCACATCATAGTTAAAGATTCGTAGTTTTGCCCTTCGCAGGATTTGTAATCCTCGGTCTGATATCTCAACAAACGAGTAATTCTAAGTACCGGTATAGTTTCTGGTGTTATATAAAGTTTGATAAATTATGTACACAAAACTTTACTAAATTATTTATTTATTTATGTCTATAACAGGGCAAAGCCCCAATTACAATAGACAGTACAGATGAAAAGTATAAATCATGCATAAGCGATGGATGTATAAACAGCCTGTAACTGTACAATGAGAATTGCTTTGCAGTAGTTATATACACAAAACCCCTTATTTAAGCGTTGTATATAGAGAACAAAAATGGCCGTTCGTATCGACTGTCATTTTATGATGATGGTTTCCTTGTAACCATAGAAGAACAAACCAAAGAGCATATAATTAGAATAATATTGCTGTAGCACAGTCTAGTATATAGTCACGAAGCTCAATATGTAGTAAATATGCATCCATAGGTAATCGCTAACTACTTGGATCGCTACTATCGCCTCATCACAGACAATGAGAAATAGTACCTGCACAGTCTAGCACCCTCAACAACTCAAGCTTCGTGACTGTATATATTAGACTGTGGCTATAGCTTGTACTACTTTTTGACCAAAATATAGTGTGGTAATCGATCAGAGCCAGTTCTACTATCGATACTTAACACGGCACAACAGAGCGCTCTACCGGATGCAGTAGAGAACCTCAGATATTCTTTACCTTTCGTAATAAAGCAATGACGAAACTATGACGTAGCTGTGTAGCAGTTATACTGTTATACACGACGTATGTAGTGATTATTAGTAAGGAATTTACACACGACTTATAAACGAGCTACTCATTGTATAAGTATAAGACAGTTAAACATTTGTATATAGAGTTTTTATTAGTAAGACTGTAAGTATTTACCTACTGTAAATACGGTTAAACATACTGTATTAAAACTTGATTTTGTTTTAGACAGCCATTACTAAATTTAGGCTTTTAACGTTACGTAATAATGCTAAAAATGGACTATTGTGGGAAAAGAATGTAAAAGTAACTATTTTAATACTAGCGTTAAAAGTAAACAACTCAACTATTCAAAACCTTGACAAATGATGCAAGGTCTGCATGTAACAAATGACGTGCGCATCGTTTGTCAGCTTTGTGAACAATTGAAAGTTGTTTGTGACACGAAAAATTGGAAACATGTTTTGTGTAATTTTTAAAAACGAAATAACCGAGCGTGGTAGCTTAGAAACTTGCGTTCGAGACTCGTATTCGAGATGCCCCGAGGTACAAAGTTCATCTTAATAAGTTTCTTCTGTTTCTATTGTACGACGAATGACGTCAGAGTAAAGCTGTTCGTGTCAAAACATTACCGGTACTTTTTTTCTCTCTTATAGGAAAAATATTGACGTTTGACGTCAAAATACAAGAAAATTGACACACAAGAATGCTAGAGAGAAGTGACTCACAGCCACATTAAGTAAACTAGGGCCTCCTTCCAGTAGTATACCGCAGCTTTTAGTATTTGGTCATTTTCTACCATTACGTCTTGCATTAAAGTCACAAGTTTGTGTCTATTCTGGGCATCAGCACAGTTTTTGCATTGCTGATCTTAATTATGTAATTTTATCTGACAGCAGCGGTACTTCATCTGCTAACAAAGTTTCTCATTCAAAGGAACGCACAAATATTCGTCTCTCCACCTTTCATAAGCCGTATTACGCAAGTCTTTTTTTCTTTTGTCCAGTCCGGTTCAAATATAATTATATGGTCTAATCAAAATAGCTAATACTGGAATAACTTTCAAACTACTCATTGTTGTAGCTTTGATTTTGCGATCCTGGGTTCGAGTTTGTTTAGGACAGCTGTCATCAGCACAGTGAACCTTAGTGTCTCTTACCCGCAGATAAGAGATGCACTAGAGTGCATCCGTAGCTACTGGCGGATATGCTTACTCCCTCTTCCTTCTGCAAAACGGTGCATATTCCGATACACTCCTTACCCGTTACCCATTTCAGCGAGTGTTAAAAAAAGGGAATTAAAATACATATTCAATGTTGCATATAAATACAGCTTTTTTGAATCAGTTACAATGTGGCTAACATGAGTGATATTAAACAACGCTGAGGATTCAGTTGAGATTCTCTGTGGGAAAGTGATTATTTATTTATTTATTTATTTATTTATTTATTTATTTATTTATTTATTTATTTATTTATTTATTTATTTATTTATTTATTTATTTATTTGTCTGTCTGTCTGTCTGTCTGTCTGTCTGTCTGTCTGTCTGTCTGTCTGTCTGTCTGTCTGTCTGTCTGTCTGTCTGTCTGTCTGTCTGTCTGTCTGTCTGTCTGTCTGTCTATTTATTTATTTATTTATTTTTTTCTCGTTGCCAAACTTTCAGAACGGCCCCGAGGTTCACTCAGCCTCCTATAAAATTGAGTACCGGGTCCTTCCCGGGGGTAATAGGCGGTCAGAGCGTGGTGCCGACCACACCACCTCATTCTAGTGCCGAGGTCATGGAAAGCATGGGGCTCTACCTCCATGCCCCCCAAGTGCCTTCATGGCATGATAGGGGATACCTTTTTTTTTATTTATTTATTTATTTATTTATTTATTTATTTATTTATTTATTTATTTATTTATTTATTTATTTATTTATTTATTTATTTATAAACATTAAGTACCTACAACTACGCAAGCTATTTCACTCTCGCACAATGCATACACGCCATGTCCATCTGTCCAGCAGTTCATCACAAGTCTATATCAGGGCTGGGCACCAAGAGCTAATTCTACTCTCTCACGGGGAGCCATACGACTTCTCTTCAACCCCTTTCTTCCTCTCAGAACACCGCGGAGTGTTGATGCAGTGTCGGATGAATATTAAGCGTCCCCGTTTAGAGTTTGGATTCGCTTTCGGTGCCCAGCCCTGGTCTAGATACTGATCTTGTTTTGTTTGTTTGTGTAAGTTACCGATCTGTCTCGTTTGTTTGTGTAAGCTACCAGTCCGTCTCGTTTGTTTGTGTAAGTTACCAATCCGTCTCGTTTGTTTGTGTAAGTTATCAATCTGTCTTGTTTGTTTAAGTTACCAATCTGTCTTGTTTGTTTGTTTAAGTTACCAATCTGTCTCGTTTGTTTGTGTAAGCTACCAGTCCGTCTCGTTTGTTTGTGTAAGTTACCAATCCGTCTCGTTTGTTTGTGTAAGTTATCAATCTGTCTTGTTTGTTTAAGTTACCAATCTGTCTTGTTTGTTTGTTTAAGTTACCAATCTGTCTCGTTTGTTTGTGTAAGTTACCAATCTTTTTTTTTCAAATTCAAATTTATTTACAATTTACTTTTGAATTGAATACATATGAATAGATAACCGAAATGAGCATAATGCTCGAGCTCGGGTACAGTCCAGTAGTCTACATAAATTTTACAGGATTCAAATAATAATGCTGATGATAGAAATAATAGTAACAACAACAATAATAATAATAATAATAATAATAATAATAATAATAATAATAATAATAATAATAATAATAGAATAATCGTGACAGAAATGATACAAAGATTGTAATACAAAATAATTCATTAATAATAATAACAAAAATAATAATAATAATAATAGTGATAAAACAAAAATATTTACAATAATAAAATAAATACTAAGACGGATAAAATAAAATATAAAACCACTAGCGAGAGTTAACACAACTTAAATAAGCATATAATAACCGGAAAAAATGCCAAACTCGAAAATCAACAGAAAAGTTCGTTGTATCGCAGACGACAGCAACCGCCGTAATGACATTGTGTTATGCATATAGTAGTGGGGAGCTGAAAGTCTACGTAACTGCCGTTCTCTTCGAATCTTCTCGTAAAATCATGGGAAGTTAATGCTGAAAAAACAAAATGTCTACGAGTCAAACTGTTCATTATTCCAGGATAATTACAAATAATACTGAAATATATTAATCGAGTTTCAGTTATAGATCTCTCCTTTTGTGCAAGAGGTATCATATCAAAATATTTTAAAATCTGTCTCGTTTGTTTAAGTTACCAGTCTGTCTCGTTTGTTTAAGTTACCGATCTGTCTCGTTTGTTTAAGTTACCGATCTGTCTCGTTTGTTTGTGTAAGCTACCAATCTGTCTCGTTTGTTTGTGTAAGTTACCAATCTGTCTCGTTTGTTTAAGTTACCAATCTGTCTAGTTTGTTTAAGTTACCGATCTGTCTAGTTTGTTTAAGTTACCGATCTGTCTCGTTTGTTTGTGTAAGCTACCAGTCTGTCTCGTTTGTTTGTGTAAGTTACCAATCTGTCTCGTTTGTTTAAGTTACCGATCTGTCTAGTTTGTTTAAGTTACCGATCTGTCTAGTTTGTTTAAGTTACCGATCTGTCTCGTTTGTTTAAGCTACCAGTCTGTCTCGTTTGTTTGTGTAAGTTACCAATCTGTCTCGTTTGTTTGTGTAAGTTACCAATCTGTCTCGTTTGTTTGTGTAAGTTACCAATCTGTCTCGTTTGTTTAAGTTACCAATCTGTCTAGTTTGTTTAAGTTACCGATCTGTCTAGTTTGTTTAAGTTACCGATCTGTCTCGTTTGTTTGTGTAAGCTACCAGTCTGTCTCGTTTGTTTGTGTAAGTTACCAATCTGTCTCGTTTGTTTAAGTTACCAATCTGTCTAGTTTGTTTGTGTAAGTTACCAATCTGTCTCGTTTGTTTAAGTTACCAATCTGTCTCTGTAATAGTGTAAGGTGTGACACAACCGATTGTCTTCGTTAATGAGAAATAGAAAATTATTTAATTACTAGTAAAACGGACCAAGCTTTCCTTCGGTGTCTTACAGTTTGTATCAGTTTCTACGTTTTTGTAGGCAACTTGTTCTTTACAGTATTGAACCATGTACAAACTTTCAAGGGGGGTGTCCACCGGATGTTGTGGAAGGTGTTCCCTTGTAATACTAGTTGAGATGGGCTAATGGCTAGGTTCTCAAGTGTTCGACATTCGAACTAGAGTTTATCTTAAACTTAGTTTGCTCAGAAAACACATTTAACGACGAATCTCACAGTAAATGCTGCCGTTAATTTTCTTAAACTTCTGTGAAATAAATCCGCTAGTTGCAATAATAAATGTTTATGACGGAAACCGCCTGTGTCTTCGCGTATAAAAATAGAAAACACATACAGAACTTGAATCCTGTCTGATAGGCGAGCTTGTTTACTTGTTCATTTATGACGAATGTGACATTTCTGTTAGCGAAGCATTTGTTTAAAGCTTTTTTACCGTTAGCTATAATGTTTCAAAAAATAAAGTAATCTAGGAAGGCCACACATAATGAATATGACAATCGCAAGCATCCCACGCAAAACGGTTATTTAAGCTTTTTGTAATCAATGATTTTGTATCGTTCTCTAAATTTGTTTCAGTTAAACCTGATTAAAACATGAGTATCACCGAGGTAACACATAGGCTACTTTCTCAGACTTTTCACGCGCTTCGTTACGATTTAGTTCATTCATCATGTGTGAGTTATATTACCGTTTACAGTGAATTTTCTTGAAGCATTTTTAAAAAACACACCTAAATGAATTCATTTAATATACACCCAAATGATATGTATATCTATTATCAGACAGTAGCCTATATCTCACTTGAAGATATGTGTCAGAGGAAGAACAATTGAGGACCTAACATTCTAAATGTGATAAGTGCCAAAAACAACTTTCTGAGATATTGATGTAAAACACACTGCGAAAAGCATGTTGAAATACTTACAACACCGTCTTTTGGCGCACGAATGAGTCACTTACAAAATGAGCTACGACAAAGACAATTTAGTATGATATTCTCATATAGATGTTCCTACCTTGGATTGAACGAATTGAATTGAATGAAATGAAATTTGAAAAATTGGCACTTAGCACATTTAGAATGTTAGATGTTCAATTGTTTGTATACATCTGAAGTCTGATTAGTGAAATATGTTGCTAGTCAGCGATGTATGCAATGCCAACCGTCTCAAGTATCTGTAAATAAAAAATAATAAAAATTACTGATAACTAGGAAGCGGATTTTAAGGTGCTAAAAGCGATTTATTACTTTCGTAACTTCAGTTTAGGACTTTTAAACTTTTATAATAAATAAACAGTAAATAATGACATGAATATGTTAGGAGAAAATCCACACACGATTAGGGAAAATACGGCAATATTACGTGAAGCAAATAAAGAGATAGGTTTAGAAGTAAATCCCGAAAAGACAAAGTATATGATTATGTCTCGTGACCAGAATATTGTACGAAATGTAAATATAAAAATTGGAAATTTATCCTTTGAAGAGGTGGAAAAATTCAAATATCTTGGAGGAACTGTAACAAATGTAAATGATACACGGGAGGAAATTAAACACAAAATAAATATGGGAAATGCCTGTTCTTATTCGGTTGAGAAACTTTCATCAACCAGTCTGCTGTCAAAAAATCTGAAAGTTAGAATTTATAAAACAGTTATATTACAGGTTGTTCATTATGGTTGTGAAACTTGGACTCTCACTTTGAGAGAGGAACATAGGTTAAGGGTGTTTGAGAATAAGGTTCTTAGGAAAATATTTGGGGCTAAGAGGGATGAAGTTACAGTAGAATGGAGAAAGGCACACAATAAGAGGTATATTAATTTCAATTTCATCCAATTCATGATTAGGAGCATGAATAGGATTAGGAATTAATTTATTATCATTTATTCCTCTAATATCAACTAATAAAACTGTATACACAATAGAAGCCTCAATAAAGTAGCTTATTGTACAAGCTCATCAACTCTTCTGTTCCTAATTATTAGAAAATCACAGAACTGCACGCATTATATTCTTCACCTGACATAATTAGGAACATTAAATCCAGGCGTTTGAGATGGGCACGTTATGTAGCACATATGGGCGAATCCAGAAATGTATATAGACTGTTAGTTGGGAGTCCCGAGGGAAAAAGACTTTTGGGGAGGCCGAGACGTAGATGGGAAGATAATATTAAAATGGATTTGAGGGAGGTGGGATATGATGGTAAAGACTGGAGTAATCTTGCTCAGGATAGGGACCAATGGCGGGCTTATGTGAGGGCGGCAATGAACCTCCGGGTTCCTTAAAAGCCAGTAAGTAAGTAATTGTATGAGATATTAACTTAAATATCCCAGTTCAGATAAAAAAAATTGTCTACAAAAGAGTAACCTATTTATTTCCAGTGCTCTTCTCGATCAACAGCCACAAACGATTGAATGGTTTCGTATCCAGGATTTTGTCCCAAAACTAGCTGCATCTTTGTTGTTAATTAATAATAAAGAATAAAAGTAAACTATGTAGTTGGAAAGTTTGTAAAAAGCAATAAAGGACACACAACTTTTCCACATTATTGTTGAGTTGTTCAGCGTAGTAGATCGCTGCTTCGACCCAAGTGCCCCACCTGGTCAGTACGGGCTCTGGTGGTAGAGGGACATTTGCTATAGGCATCCAACAAGGAAAATTCGGTGCGCAAAAACCAGCGGGCATGACTGTCTCGCGCAGATGACGTATGTTCCCGTTTCCAGCATGCTTTCAAGCCTACTACAGGGGAGTAAGAGGGGTATAGCATGCGCCCCGCGAGGAGTCCGAACTGAGTTTTGTTTGTAGGATATCTATAGCATCATGTTGGTATGATGGAATTAGAGGATCATTCATAATAATAACTACTGTTTTTAAACCTACACAAAAGACTGAAAAGGCGCTTTTCGGGGTCAAACATTTATAGGAGTTTATGATTCGTTTAGGTGTTTTAAGTAGTCTACTATAGGATTTAAATGGGGGCGGGTCCTGTTTACATAACACGCAGAGATATCTGATTAGCATACGTCTAGGTTCTAGCAAACAGGAAAGGTACAGAGCTAAAAATACTTTCCCTACTGATAACCTACTTGAAATGTTGGCACCTCTGCACGAGTGTTAGACTTGCTTTCTGTTCATCCAGGATAATAAGCACCTGGGTCAGGGATGACAAAGCGCCTGCAATGCGTGCTCTCAAAAACCCGCACAACATTTCCTTAAGAGCGATGATTGTACTTTATCTTGCTAAAAAGTGAACCTTGTTGGATTTGTGTTGCTTGTAGTATGAGCACGCAGTGCAGGAACTTTGACATCCCTGACCTGGTTGAACTATGTGTTATTAGAGTTAGAAAATATTTCAAAAGTAGCAGAAATATATCTAAATATATTTTTTCGTAAACAGTACAGTCTGGAGGTTATATTAGGCATCCTATTTATTTTATGTCTTCACTTTATGCAGGATCCATAGCCTAATTAAATAATCATAGGATATATTTTGAGCTTATCTCCAATTTATGATTTTGATTTCAAATAATAATCAGTTCATTCATAGTTTTCTTCCCTAAGGTACGTCCTTTACTACAAACCCAGCATTCTCCAATTATCCCTCTTTTCCGCCTTCCTTTTAGAGCTCGCATTTGATCTAGGGTTTAAGATAGAAAATAAATAATTGTCGCAAAAATACACAAATTAAATATTATATTTGTGCAAATTACAAAAATCTTATGCAATATTATAGGCTAAATAATTATACAGAAAGATAAAATTAATGAAGTATGCAGAAACAAAAAGTTACCACAATCTGGATATACTTACGTAGGCCTAAGTAAATCATTAGACATAGGTATGTTTAGAATGAATCACTGCTGAATTTACATCACATTAAAATACGTTATTTTATGAGTAATATAAACATTGAGGGCCATATTCATAGACATTCTTAGCGCGGGCTTCCGGTGGATGATCAGCAAACTAACGTTTTTTGTATTCATAAACCAGTGTTAGCGATATATCATCATATGAATCCTGTACAAGTAACCAGTCGATAGCCGGGGCTAGTTTAGCACGCTCGTAGCGCGGGCTAGCGAAATGGCTGTGAATAGCACCCTAGAATTCTTTACGATAAATTCAAGATTAATTGTTAGCAGAGTGCTAACTCTTTTTACTGAAAGGCGGTTTCTAATTCCAGTTTTTACAAGATTCATGCAACTGAATCCTGGGTCACAATTTACAGTATGCGATAGAATTATGTAAATGAGTTACAATAAATTGTTCACTTAACTTACATGAATATTGCACCAACTCTTTGAAATACATTCTTGAACATCTGTTGCTCAATACCTTTTCGAACATTACCATTCCATTAGCATTTCATTGAAACTGATATTCTCCAGAATTGATTAGTTCAAACACATCTCAGATATCATGTTCTCCATTACCATCTTCGTTTATGAAGTCCAATGTGGTTGTCGCATTTTTTGCACATTTACATTGAAAGTTTGTTGCATTTTTAGAAGTCGAGTAGCAAAATGCGACAAATGCGACGGTGGCTTAAACCCTGTTGATCCACATCTCAATGTTGCCTAATTGTCTATTAGGTTTTAATTAAAATGATTGTGTCGGTCTGAGTAGCGCAGTCGCTATAGCGCTGGCCTTCTGTGCTCGAGGTTGCGGCTTCGATCCCGGCCCAGGTCGATGGTATTTACGTGTGCTTAAATGCGACAGGCTCATGTCAGTAGATTTACTGGCATGTAAAAGAACTTCTGCGGGACAAAATTCCGGCACACTTTCGACGCTGATATGACCTCGGCAGTTGCGAGCTTCTTCGTTAAATAAACCATAACTGAAAAAAAAAAAATTAAAATGATTATCCCTGCATACTTGGTGAGAGAGCGAAGTTTAGTTGCTCAGGTGTATCCTGCCTTTTATTTGAAGATTTTATTTTACATTGTGGTGCAAAATACAATGTGAAAAGGAGCAAATAGCCGAAATTTCGACGCGTCCTATAAACAAACAACTGTTAGCAGGCATCACCACTTATGGAGGCATCAAACTACTAAAGAAAAGTGTCCCTTTTTCTGTAAGCTACTAACCATGGTTTTCTGTATGAAGATAGCATTGCTAGTTGTAAGATCTGGATGAATTTTAACCTCAACCGTGGGGCCAGATGGTGTATTTTACTTATGGTCCAGTGATCACAGGGGGTCATATTAAGTCGCAGTAAGTTCCGGGAGAACATGTAGTTACATGAGGATGTAGAGGGGATCACAGGGATGCGCAGTAAATTTGCGCACCGCTACTGAATTCTTAGAACCGAGTTTACAACAGAACTGCTCAAACTCCCAACCAGACGAGCAACACTGAAAGACATAGTGCATTGCGTGTAATACAGCAGTCCAATATCTCCAGCTAAACCAACACAAAAGTAAACTTTAAAATAAAAATAGATTGAAAGCCACGACTGACGAGAAACTTGGCCCTGTCTTGACTAAAATGAAACTTAACACCTGGTTACAGATTAAAGAAGCGTGGATTTCGGATTTTTAGGCTCTAAAAATTAGATTCCAGTTTCCTAAAATAGACTCAATCAGAGTAGGAGTTAGACTCTAAAAATTAAAAATAGCCTATAAAAATCATAGGTACCTAACATGGTTTTTATCACATCTTACTGAAAATTAATACATACCTCCTATTATTATTAGATCATTTTAAGTGTCTTATAAAAATGTTGCCCAATACAAATTGCCTTAATGGGGGACATACAGGTTTAATTAATTTTTAGTACTGAAAAATTGGCGAAATTCAGTATTTTTTTCCTCAGAATTGAATAAATCTGTAATCTTGAAATTTTATATGTTGAATATATATTGGTATAGTATTTTCAGATTTAGTGAATTTATTTTTATTTTATTGGGTTATTTTACGATGCTTTATCAACATCTAGGTTATTTAGCGTCTGAATGATATGAAGGTGATAATGCCGGTGAAATGAGTCCGGGGTCCAGCACCGAAAGTTACCCAGCATTTGCTCGTATTGGGTTGAGGGAAAACCCCGGAAAAAACCTCAACCAGGTAACTTGCCCCGACCGGGATTCGAACCCGGGCCACCTGGTTTCGCGTTCAGACGCGTTGACCGTTACTCCACAGGTGTGGGATTTATTGAATTTAATACCATTTAGAGGTTATAGAAATATAAAATGGCGCCCTAACTTTTGTTTATTCAAACGGTTCCCTGAAAATTCAAACAGTTTTTTATGATATAGCAGAGAAAATTTGCACGGGATTATATTTTATACTTATGAATAAAGCTACTTGGAACAATTGGTTTAACAGTTTATTTGTATTTATTTATTTTTTGACGTAATGAAATTTTGAAACACTTGACTTTAAATGAGAAATTAAAATAAAAAATACCTCTAATTAAGTTATTTCAAAGATTTAAGGTCTTATTGTTTATATGATATTCAGGAATAAATATAAAAAATAATCAGGGAAGCGGCATTTAAATGCACAGAATGCAGTCTCAGTTTGTATTGCTAATTACCTGTAACGGTAATAGTTATACCAAATCCGAAAATAATGTACAATTGCAGAAATGACATATATTGAGCACATGAAATTTCAGATTTACAGATTTGTTCGTTGCTGAGAAAGAACATATTGAATTTGACCAAATTTTAGTACTTAATAGTACTTAAAGCTGTATGTTCTCCCTTAAGAAAGGTGTGTGTCTCTATAGCGGTATACTGAAATGGAATGGAAGTATACAACGATAATAAAAAACCGAAACATTATTGCATTCCCTAAATTTACATTAACATTCGTACATACATGCATGCATGCATTAATGCATACATACATACATACATACATACATACATATATACATACATACATACATAAATGCATACATGCATACATACATACATACATACATACATACATACATACATACATACATACATACATACATACATACATACATACATACATACATACATACATACATACATACATACATACATACATACATAGTTAATTCAACGTATAGTGAACCGAGGAACTCGTCCTTAATTCTGTGGCTCCAAGACAAAATGTGACATGTAATTTCTTATAGTTTTTTAGGAGTGACAATTTAAAGTTTTAACGAGCGTATAAAATCATAATATCATGTTTCATAACGAGTTAGAGAAAAAAAATAGAGATATTCGTGTCACATTTTGCCAGAATAAAGTTATATCTGCCGTAAGGATGCACAAATATTGCAAAAATTTTCTTTCTCCAGAAATGTCCCTGGAGCCACAAATATCTTGTATGTTTTCTTAAGGGGCACTGTGGTGAAATAATGGTGAAAAATTAAGTAAACTTAAAAATTTATTGTGATTATCTATGTAGAATGGGCACTAATACTAACTTAATTGAGGTACTGCAGATTTCCCCTTACCTTCCCACTTCACCTTCTCGGCAGAGACGAGTACACAAGAAGGTAAACATTGCACAGTGACGAATTGTGTAGGACTTGTACGAACTTTCGGCTGTCGCTGGTCGCTTGAAATCCATCACTGGTGCACAGTACCTACTGTGTGTTTGTTTATAAATAAGGCACTGTAAACGATAAGGACAAGGGCGGGGGTTTCACTTCCCCGTTGTGCCCAGGGCTGATTTATACTGAGCTCAAAAAGCTAATTAATTTTTATTCCCATGACTGTTTTCAAGCTTTTGATCCAATATGAATTAAACATTAAAAAACTTTGTCGCAAGGAGCCTTTTTAGTGACGTCAATATAAAATATATTTTAAAAAGTATAGTTTCAAAACTATTAGCCCTAATGACACCAAATTTTGTATAGATGATAGTATTGCAGTCATGTTTATGTAGTTACAAATTCATAAATTTTTAATATATGTGTCCACTTAAGCTAGCATGTTTCATTACATACCAACATTGCTGTTGATTACTTTTCTGTGCCCTATTCTATCAACTTACAGTCCATTTTCTCTATTCTCCTCATTGAATTATACAGGGTGATTCACGAGGATTTACCGTCCCTTACGGAGCTTATTTCCGAAAGCATTCTGAGCAAAAAATGACATATAAACATCTGTCCTAATCTCAATATTTTCAGAATTACACCAATTTGTAGTTGTTTGTAAAATACCATTATTATTGAGTTTCAAGGGTAAAAGAATATTACAGATAAAGAATGAACTATTCAGGAGTATCATAACAAATTTATATTTAAATATCCTAATCTTGTCAATTGTAATAGTTCTAGTATTAAATTTAAAAAGTTATGTATGGATTTTATAAAAATTGAAAAATTGTTAATTTAAATTTATATAGTATAATTGCACAGTAGACATAAGACAAATTGTATTGTATAATTATTAATTTCAATTCAGGAATCCGCCCCTGAGCACGAGAGAGCAAAATTTTTTTCTGTATATATTATATTTTATGTTACAGTTATTAGCAAAATAATAAATAAATAAATAATTAAATTGTAAAGAATCAAGTTCCTAAAGTCGTATGATTTGTAACAATTTTTGTGATATGTACGTAAGAATTATATGATTTTTAGTTAAAAATTGTAAAACAAAATCTGTACAAAGCAATTAACAACACTTTTTGGCTTCAGAACACTAGCCAGTTATAGGAATGACACTTCTGAATCGTCATTCTCTGTTTGTAATTTTTTTTTTATCCTTAAAACTAAAGAAAAAAGGTATTTTACTAACAACTTCAAATTAGTGTAACTCTGAAAATATTGAGATAAGGACACATGTTTATATGACATTTTTGCTCAGAATGTCTTCGGAAATAAGCTCCGTAAGTGACGGTAAATCTTCGTGAATCACTCTGTATATGTAAGGAATGCAATGTTTCCCCTTCTTCATTCTTCCATGTGGAGTCCATTCCAAAACTCTGCTTACCATTTTCTCTTCCGACATCCTGTCGAAGTATAGAAACCAATAAATAAATTATTTTTCTTATGAATAATATTTAATTGGCGAAGAGACTTCGTAAATCATAGAAGGATAACCAGTTCGTATCACAGCCCGCCTACCGTGAATCCCTCCTAATAATTCCGATGCCGTGCCTGGAACTTCTCAACCTTCTTGCACTTCACGTGTTTGAAAATTTGTACGCATTTCATAAACTCCGCCTACATGGAGGGTTCTTAATTGAATCACTAAATATGAAAAGGGAATAAGTCACAGTTTTGGCAAAAATGAGTTAAGACTGTAGTCATACTAATTTAGGCATGCTCTTTCATTCTGCATGAAGAGGAAACAGGTCCCGCATCTCCTTAGTCTAGATTTCAACACTTTAGTTTTCATGTTTACTTTGAAAAGGGGCTTAGTCCACGACTTATTCCCTTCTCATAAGGAATTCAAGTTTGTTGTTCCTGCCATCTAGAGGAAAAATATGTATCATGAGTAAAATGGCGTCAAACGATGAAAATAGTACTTCTTCAAGTCCTGCAAAACGAAGAAAGTGTTGCCTCACATTCCGGTTCTAGAGATATTTTACTTTAGACAACTCTGGTGTTTTGTGTTTGGTATAAAAAAATCTTAAAACAGGAAAATCCCAATTCTACACGTATCATGAGGGTCTCGGCAGAAAAGGGTCCAATGAGGTTTGCACTCTCTTGAATGACTACATTCAAAGCAATATTCCTATTAATGTGAAATATCTGTATGTATTTACAGACAGTGCTCCAGAACAAAATCGCAATCACACAGTAGCTCTTTTCTTAGTAACATTAGCTGCCACTGGAAGGTTCTGTAAAATAGTTCAGAATTATCCAGTACATGGGCACTCTTTCTTACCCTGCGATAGGGATTTCGGTGTCATAAAGCGCAAGCTGCGAAGGGAAGACAGAGTGTACGTACCAATAGATTACACTAAGCTCATAGCTGAATCTAGTTCTCTGGGAAATTTTAGTCACTTACTTGGATTCGAACTTCACTACCAACTACAAAGTTTGGTGGCCACGATACTTTAAGAAGAATCCATTTTTAATAGAGTCCATTGGACGGACCATCCCCACCCATAAAATGATAAATTTTAATATTTTACATTATTTCATGTGTGTGTATGAGAGCTCATATCCTGGCAGAATTGTGGCATATGAGAACATTGATGGTTTGATCTCTCATACATTTGAGCTCTTGTCAAGGAAAAATGTTATTCTCAATCTGCCTGTAGAAAAGGCCTATGCAACATATTGTCGGATACATTTTGTTTAATATTTGTACAATATATTTCGTTAGATATGAAAGGGGAACAAGTCCCCACACAAAGTTTTTTTTGGTTTATGTAATAACCGAAAGCTTTCAATGTCTCTATGTCCTACACTCTACTGTTGTTCATAAATCGGTATACAATAAAGCTTTTGATTTGAATAATGGAGATAATTTAATATTTTTACAATACATTTCGTTAGATATGAAAAGGGAACAAGTCCACACACAAAAATTGTTTCTATAGGGCAGGTTAAATTGAGAAATATACGATTTTTTTTACATAAATATCTTGTGTGGTCATGATTGGTTCATAGAAATATTTTCAATGCAATTTGTTTATATTTCGCTGTGTGCAGAACTTATTTGTGTTTTTCTCAGATCTAACTGAAGGTGACTTATTCCCTTTTCGAATTTAGTGATTCAATTGTGTCTGGCGAAGAGTACAAAGCGTGAAGCCGTTGATAAAGAAACTGCCTTTATTCCTCATTTAAGACACGTAACTTGTATCTTCCTACGCGTCTTATTTTCTTGTAACTATAAATCTCTGCTTTTCTGTCGATATGAGAAGATACGCGTTCACTACAGATTGCCGTATAAGTCCAGACAGCCACTGCTTTTCGTCATTCTGAATACTGGGCAATTATTTAGCTGCGAAGGGATTAGGGATTGGCGATGGAGAGGTGATATTTTGATTAGATATGTCCAAGAATTCACCATAGTATTGCGTGACGTTCCGAGCTGCGTGTCTAAGGCAGTGGTTCCCAACCGGTGTGTCGCACAGCCCCATGGAGTGTGTCGCGAAATTTTGGAATTTAAAAAGTAAATTTTGTGCCATCCAGGAAGTCTCTTTACAACGTATTTTTTTTTATTTACAACGAAGTCTTTGATATGGTATATTTATATTGAGACAGATTTTACCAATGAAACGTGGACACCTGCAACAATGTTCAGCTTAATTTTTCTGCCTGGCGGTAATTCGAATGAAAGTGAACACCTCCAACAATGCTTAGTAATTCGTTCACTCTTCCCACTTACTAATAAACAGAGTTTAGAATCGTTAGAACATAGGGGAAACTCGGATAATTCCGCAGTACGGGTAATTTCGCAGTAGTGCATATATGATTTTACTGCGGCTTTACAATAGCATGAACGTAAGTTTTGAGAGAGTGTCAACAGGAAGCATGTCCTCTTCATTGCTATAGAAAAAAATCAAGGATATTGGTCGACACCTCTGTCGGCAATACAGTGAAACATCGGAAGTTGGCTGTTTTTCGTGTTTTGCTACACAGCTGTGAAGAATGTGAGCATTGTTACATATAAATTGTTCCTTTTATGTTACTCTCGTAATGTGTTTCATAATTATTTACTACTGCTGAATTAGCCAAGTCCTATTGCGGATTTATCCGCACTGTTACGAAATTACCCGAGTTGTCTTTTTCAACTGTAATGTATGTACAACTAAATATATTTGCATTTTAATAGGTCTCTTTATCTCATTTGGTAATGCAAGTTTTCGTCCATGTCTACATACCTTGATAATATTTTTCAATAAACATTTTGATAAAAATATGATAGATTTACTTTTCAGTATTGCGGAATTAGCCGAGTCTCCCTTATTGGTCAGTTTCAGTATAGGCCCTCGTGTGAGTGGGTGATAATGCGATTATTTTATGAAAAGTGCTTTACTTAGATTTTTATGGACAAATTTTTAATTCAAAAAACACAATCTGAATCAAGTTCTGGGTTAGATGACAGCAGTGCTAATTCAAATAATGTGAGCGAAAGTTTCCTTCAGGGTTCACAAAAACGTACCGCATTTCGTAAATATTATAGTGATAAATAATAACATTTTAATATGGTTTTACTTGGCGTGGAGATGAATATAAACAAAACCCCGAGTGTCTTATATGCGGAAATGTTTTGTCAAATCAGTCGATAGTGCCGAATAAACTAAAAATACATTTAGAATTGCCGTTTTCAATGTCATACTTGTGTGAATCAGCATTTTATATCATGAAAATAGAGAACTATAAACAAACAGACGGCTGCATTTTGAAGATGATTTACGTGTTGGTCTGTCAATCATGAGGCCACGTGTAAAGAAACTCTTGCAACATACCAAGCGCAGACTTCACATTAATTTAAATACGCGATTTTCTAAAAACGGTAATAAAAATCTTTTATCGGACATACAGCATAGACAGGTTGAGATTTTTGACACATACATTTGTTTATTTTTTTTAATTCCACTCTTTTTTTTAAGATTGCGTGTTAACATCGACCTATTTACAGCACTGGATGTCTGATACTACATAGAAATTGTTATCAGTGCTCTTTTCTGACGGAACGCTCTGGAACGGCATTCCGGCACCGTTTTGTTACATTTTTCATCATGGAACCGAAATATGTGTGAATGTTTTTATATTTTTCTTCGAATTCCCATGCAGTAGCAGTAACCATCTCCCCGTCGCTATAAAATGTTCTACACAGAGTTCCATCACCTTTTTCTCCGGAAGAAAAGCATTGGTTATTATTATTGTTGTTATTAATAAAAACAAACAAGTGTGCCACGATATCGTGGGCGTTCAGTAAAGTGTGTCGTCAGTCAGTAAAGGTTAGGAACCACTGGTTTAAGGCACCATTTTTTTCTCTTATACAGAGGAAGCATCCGAAAGCTTGCACTGCAGCCTGAGGCTTATTGTACAGAGCGTTCGCCTACGGGTGAGGCCAGGAAAGCGGCATGTACTGATACGCCGCTTTGTGCGCGCAGTTGTTGAGACACGCTCGACAATCAAGGACATCAAGGTCGACAAGTTATCAGTTGTGAGCCAGATGTTGCAGTATTTAACACGTACAGTGCAGTTTCTTGACACAGTTGCTTAAATATTCAGCGTGTATGTAAAATTTGTTAACAATGCAAAACGCAAAATTCACGCTTGAACAGAGAGTTTTTATGTATGATGCTTATGTGAAAACAGAGTCATGTAGAGAGGTGCGTAGGCAATTTGAAGTGAAATATCCGGGTGCTCCAATTCAGGGTAGACAAACTGTTAGACGTCCTGTTAACAAATGAAGGACAACAGGGTCGATAAATGCTACAATTCCTAAGCGAAAACAAAGAGTATTGACGGAAGAAAAAATTGATGAAATCATTGCATCATTTACACGCTCTCCTAATAAATCTCAAATACTTGTTTCACAGGAAGTTAGTGTTTCAAAAACATCAGTCTTTACTGCTGCTAAACTTTTAAAATTAAAACCCTACAGAGTATAGTATAGAAAGCGGAACCTTACGGATAGACGATTCCCGCAAGCGACACCGCAGGCAGGCCGCTTTCCTGGCCCCAACCGTAAGCGAACGCTCTGTACTTATCACTCCTATTCCGTGAATGATCGGGTAGCCGAACTGCCGCGCTCTTTTATACCGCACCGTGAACTAAACCCGGAATATGGTATGGGTGGTGATGATATGAAAATTAATGATGGCGAAATGAGTCCGAGGTCCAACATCGAAAGTTAGCCAGCAATTCTACTTAAATTGGTTGAGGGAAAACCCCCAACCAGATAACTTGTCCCAGCTATAATTTAAATCCAGACCCGCTCATTTCACGGTCAGACATGCTGTTACTCCAGAGCGATGGACAAGGCGTCATACTTCGGACTGAGTGGGCTAAAGAGGCTTAAGTACCCTAAATAATAATTTTAAAAACCGTGAAAGGAAGGGGGAAAAAAGACGAAACCTTGGCGTGTTGATATGTGTTGTGGAAAATGTGTGATCTTTGAAACAATTATTTTTAAACAGGCTTGTATGTGAATGGACTTTTTCTAATATATATATATATATATATATATATATATATATATATATATATATATATATTAATGGTCGAACTTTCTATAATGTTCTGTAACCTTTATTCGGAGCTTGTCTGGTTGCTCCACTGACTCCAGCCAGCCAATCACATCTCAGGGACGCAGTCTCTACTTCTTAAACCATCCATGCCTCACATAAGGATATACAGTAGATTATCCGTCACCCTATTAACCAATGGGCGGATTATCTATCTTTCTCCAGCTCCTTTTTTTAATTGTAGAAAAGAATGAAGTGCTGTACATTATGTTAGTTACATATTTGTTCTGCTGAGG
Organism: Periplaneta americana; assembly: GCF_040183065.1. Lineage (NCBI taxonomy): Eukaryota > Metazoa > Arthropoda > Insecta > Blattodea > Blattidae > Periplaneta > Periplaneta americana. The sequence continues at coordinate 113,225,060 of NC_091129.1, forward strand.
GTTATTAATTACAAGCCTTTACCCTTACAAAGTATGTAGTATGAATGCTTTCGTTACTGGCAACAGGAATAGTTACATGTGAGAGGGGGTGTTTTTCCCGACTTGTAAAATAGCCACTATATACTTTCAAAGACATCAACCAAAGAACTTCCAACCCATGTACCATTCAGGCTTTATCCTTACTATTCGAGTGGCCGTACTGTGTACTACTATGCAAAATGCCTTCCACGGGTGTCAAAAGAAAACGTGTTGTGCTAATTATCGAAAAAAAAAATACAAATAATTGAGAGGTTTGAGGAAGAAACTGTGGCTCATTTCGCATCAGAATACGAGATTAGCGTTACAACTGTGTGCTGTTTATTAAAAAGAATAAAACTATAAAATACGAATATGTAAATCTACAACAACAGACTTCTACTTTTCCTATCTTTCTGCAGACAACCATCATCCTTGGTCCTTAAGTCATCGTTGACAACCATACTTAAATTGAGGACCGTTTTTGCAAAATTTGCTAACTAAAAAAAAAAAAAAAACTAAATTTTACAGGAGATACAAAAACTGAATGAAGACAAATAGGTTATAGGTGCAATCATCACACTTTGACACACTACAATGAAGAGAAATAATTCAATTTTACTAAGATAACTTTAAAATCGTGTAGAGGCCTGCTTTATGTTAACGAATCCACCAAACTCTCTATTTTTCAAATTTTGCAGTTAGCAAGTTTTGCAAAAACGGTCCTCAATTAAATTCTGATCGGTTACCTAGCATGCTAAACACAACAGCACAGAGGAAATTATGAAATTGTAGCTTAATTTATGAAAATCTTTTATTTACGGATTGTGCGATTTGTTCGATTAACCGTTGAGTCCATTCCCTTCATTACCACTGATAATAGAGGTTCTACTGAGCTGGGATCAAGCCCGCGGGCCGGATTCGGGTTGAAATTCAGTTACTCTTGTTGGGTTCGGGCTGGGCTCGGGCGAATTCCTATTGATTAAAAGATAATACGGTCTACGAAGATTTTAAAGCATGCGCGATTAGATGTCCAACCGGCACCCATCCACAACAGTAGACTACCGGTATCGTAAGTTACTATTTAGTTCGATTTCGTATTTCGTAACAGGATTTATCTCGTCTCTACTCTGTCATAGAACAGAGCATTGATTATTTGTTTTATCTAGACTCGAAGATTGCTCTTTCTCATGCTTCTAGTGGACTAATATCTCTCACAGCTGTTCCTGACCAAAATACTTGTATTTGTTGGAAGAAAAAATTTAGCCAATCGCTTTTCTGTAATCCATCTAAAACACCAAGTCCTAACACGCATCCGAAACTGAGCTTCTCTTTGTTGTATGTTCCTTAATTATTATTTTTGCTGCTATTCAAACGATAAACTTGCAGTCTGATTTTCTGCTAAATCCTGTTCGCAAGATATGAGCATAATTTTAACTCCTTGGCATTTATATCCTAGTCAATATATCTGCTTTCTTTTAATAGAATTAGTGTGTTTTTCGTGGCAGCTGATATATATATTTTCCACTAACACATTAATGTCAGCAGGATAAACAAGCAGTTGATTTATTTCATTCAACAGTTGTGAAGGAATTGACCAGAGTAAAAATCAGGTTTATTAAGACCATAATTTGAACAAATACCAAACAACAATTCTCTGACGTTTGTCTTTAGTATTTATTTTGGTAGAGACGTGCTACGAATGCGATACTTGATCAAAGCAAGACATAAAAATGAATGTGTGCCAGACTTACTCTCTACTCTATGTCTATGTCACAGTAGTAATGTTACGTCACTCGATTTTACTTATGCATTCAGTTTCTGGCCAGAAAATGAATACAAAAACAAGTACAATTTGCAATACAGTTACAAATATAATTGCTTATGGATGAAAAGTGTGACTTTTTCTTTTTTTCCAATGGCCGGTACTTACTTGACTTCCGCCATTCACCCAAAGTAGAAATTAAGTTGCAAAATACTGTTAAGATGAGTTTAAAATTCAGCGTTACTGATGTGATGGATGTGATGGATGTGATGGAAGATGGAAGTTCACAATTATTAAAAAGGTTTTAAAATAGGTAGAGAAAAAGTTATTAGGAAGAAGGGTAATGGCTTGGATATTAAAAGACTGAAGATTTTGTAAATATTAAAAACCCGTTTTTAATAAGTGATCTTGACTGTCGTAGGACTTTGGCATTTGTCCGCTATGTCTCTTAGGAGCTGGATATTTTTCCGTCGTTTTTCATAGAAGCTGAGCATTCGTCCATTACCTACGTCCGATATCTTTCTTAGGATTTGAATATTTGTCCGTTATCTCTCTTAGGACCTGGTTATTTTTCCATGGTTTTTCTTATAAGCTGAGCATTCGTCCATTACCTATCTTAGGATAAAAGCGTTTGTCCGGTATCTTTCTTAAGATTTGAGTATTTGCCCGTTATCTCTCCCAGGATCCAGAAATTTATTCTTTACCTTACCTTTTTAGGAGCTTTTTTTTTTGCTATATTTGTTAGAAGTTCAATATTTATGGGATACCTTCTTTTGCAATTTGGATGTCAGTCCATTTTCTTTTTTAGGAGCTGCGTCTTTTTAATGTGTCTCAGGATCTAGTTATTTGTCTTAGATCTGTTAGGAACTGGATATTTGGCAGTTAACTTGTTGAAACTGGTAATTCTCCGTTATATTTCTTAGGAGTTTTCTGTTACCTTTCTTACAAACTTGTTATTTATCTGGTATCTTTCTGGAAATTGTTATTTATCCATTACCTTTCTTAGGAGCCGGATATTTATCTGCTACTTTTTTTAGGAATGTAATATTAGTTCCTTATCTTTTCATATGTGATTACTTGTCCCTTATCCTTCTTAGGAGTTGGCGGTTTTCTGTTATCTTTCTTTGGAGCTCGGTACTTATCCCGTATGTTTATACGAACTGGTATATCTTAGGATATGGACATTTGTCATCTTTCTTAGGAACCAGATATTGTCCATTACCTTTCTTAGGAGGGAGATGATTTTTTCATTGTCTTTTAAGAGTTCAGTATTGCTTGTTATTTCTTTCAGACGCTGGTTATTTGTTCGTTTTCTTTCTTAGGAACAGGGTATTTCACAGTTAAGATCTGCTTATTTTTTTCATTATCCTTGTTAGAAGTTCGGTATTTTCTGTTATTTCTCTAAAATGATCGTTAGGAACCGAGTATTTCTACTTTATCTTCCTTATAATATGGTTATTTTTTCGTTATTTGTTTTAGGAGTTCGGTATTTGTTATTTCTCTCAGACGCTAGGTAGTTATTTGACCGTTATCTTTCTTGGGAGCTGGTTATTATTTCGTAACTTTCTTAGAAGTTGGTTGTTTATCTATTATTTCTTGCAGACTCTTGCTAATTGCCCGTTATCTTTCTTAAGAGCTGGTTATTATTTCATATCTTTCTTAGAAGTTCGTTGTTTATCTGTTATTTCTTTCAGACTCTTGCTATTTGTCCGTTATCTTTCTTAGGAGCTGGTTATTATTTCGTATCTTTTATAGAAGTTCGTTGTTTATCTGTTATTTCTTTCAGACTCTTGTTATTTGTCCGCTATCTTTCTTAAGAGTTGGTTATTATTTCGTATCTTTCTTAGAAGTTCGTTGTTTATCTGTTATTTCTTTCAGACTCTTGCTGTTTGCCCGTTATCTTTCTTAGGAGCTGGTCATTATTTCGTATCTTTTATAGAAGTTCATTGTTTATCTGTTATTTCTTTCAGACTCTTGCTATTTGTCCGTTATCTTTCTTAGGAGCTGGTTATTATTTCGTATCTTTCTTAGAAGTTCGTTGTTTATCTGTTATTTCTTTCAGACTCTTGCTATTTGCCCGTTATCTTTCTTAGGAGCTGGTCATTATTTCGTATCTTTTATAGAAGTTCATTGTTTATCTGTTATTTCTTTCAGACTCTTGCTATTTGTCTGTTATCTTTCTTAGGAGCTGGTTATTATTTCGTATCTTTCTTAGAAGTTCGTTGTTTATCTGTTATTTCTTTCAGACTCTTGCTATTTGTCCGTTATCTTTCTTAGGAGCTGGTTATTATTTCGTATCTTTCTTAGAAGTTCGTTATTTATCTGTCACTTCTTTCAGACTCTTGCTATTTGTCCGTTATCTTTCTTAGGAGCTGGTTATATTTTCGTATCTTTTATAGAAGTTAGTTTTTTATCTGTTTTTTCTTTCAGACTCTTGTTATTTGTCCGTTATCTTTCTTAGGAGCGGGTTATACTTTCGTATCTTTTATAGAAGTTCGTTTTTTATCTTATTTCTTTCAGACTCTTGTTATTTGTCCGTTATCTTTCTTAGGAGCTGGTTATACTTTCGTATCTTTTATAGAAGTTCGTTTTTTTATCTGTTATTTCTTTCGAACTCTTGTTATTTGTCCGTTATCTTTCTTAGGAGCTGGTTATACTTTCGTATCTTTTATAGAAGTTCGTTTTTTATCTGTTATTTCTTTCGAACTCTTGTTATTTGTCCGTTATCTTTCTTAGGAGCTGGTTATATTTTCCTGTCTTTTATAGAAGTTCGTTTTTTATCTGTTATTTCTTTCAGACTCTTGTTATTTGTCCGTTATCTTTCTTAGGAACTGGTTATTATTTCGTATCTTTTATAGAAGTTCGTTGTTTATCTGTTATTTCTTTCAGACTCTTGTTATTTGTTTATTATTTCGTATCTGTCTTAGAAGTTCGTTATTTATCTGTTATTTCATTCAGACTCTTGCTATTTGTCCGTTATCTTTCTTAGGAGCTGGTTATACTTTCGTATCTTTTATAGAAGTTCGTTTTTTATCTGTTATTTCTTTCAGACTCTTGCTATTTGTCCGTTATCTTTCTTAGGAGCTGGTTATACTTTCGTATCTTTTATAGAAGTTCGTTATTTATCTGTTATTTCTTTCAGACTCTTGCTATTTGTCCGTTATCTTTCTTAGGAGCTGGTTATACTTTCGTATCTTTTATAGAAGTTCGTTTTTTATCTGTTATTTCTTTCGAACTCTTGTTATTTGTCCGTTATCTTTCTTAGGAGCTGGTTATACTTTCGTATATTTTATAGAAGTTCGTTTTTTATCTGTTATTTCTTTCGAACTCTTGTTATTTGTCCGTTATTTTTCTTAGGAGCTGGTTATACTTTCGTATATTTTATAGAAGTTCGTTTTTTATCTGTTATTTCTTTCAGACTCTTGTTATTTGTCCGTTATCTTTCTTAGGAGCTGGTTATACTTTCGTATATTTTATAGAAGTTCGTTTTTTATCTGTTATTTCTTTCGAACTCTTGTTATTTGTCCGTTATTTTTCTTAGGAGCTGGTTATTATGTCGTCTCTTTCTTAGGAGTTCGCTGTTTATCTGTTATTTCTTTAAAATTGTTGTTATTTGTCCATTATCTTTCTTACGAACCGGATATTTGTCCACTACTGTAAACCCGCCCGGATATTTATGTAGGGTGGGTGAGACGCGTGGATCCAAATAACAAGGAAAGTCTTGTAAAATCATCAGATCGGAACTCCCTTTGAAAAGTCATACACGGGTAGTTACACTAAAAGAAAACTTGAATGCAAAAGGATACACTGTCATTACGAACTGTATTCGTAAAACACAAACTACAGTTGTAGAAAAAGAATACGTTTGAGTAATCTTTCCATCTATGTTGGAACAGTTGGCACGGTCTTGCGTGATCCTTCACTTATCATCCAGTAGATATATAGACCAAACATATATACAGTCTGCCTTCGACTTTCTTTGTCGCGTTGGATTTATATTGATGGATACGATAGGGAATTACATACAAATGTTCAATGAGAACGCAACACGCAGTTCATAGCAGACGTTGATCTACTTAAATATGGGCTAAAATATTCTGCACCTGAGAGCGAAAAGGATGAAAGTCCAATTTTACTGATTTTAAGATAAGCATGTAATTTTGATCACATTTTGATCAGAATTTCTTTCTCTATCAGCTGGAAAAAGAAGGAAGTGCAGAAAATCCGTATTCTCCTTAAATTCAGATGTCAAAGGATGGAAGGACCATTACTCTGTATTTACTTGCTTTGGTTTTTTTTTTTTTCTGAAAATTTTTGTTTTTGTGTCTTCCATCCATTTCGCTTTGAGGTATACAGATTATATCAATGTAGCATAAGGTGTCACTTCGCTAGCGAAAAGACGGAAGATTCCAAGTGTACTAGTAGAGTGGAATATTTGCATTATTTTTCAAATCATTTTTTGTGTCTTGCACTGTGTATTGGCAGCTAGATTTCTGTAGGTCACTCTACCTGACGAATAAATAAATAAATAAATAAATAAATAAGCAAGCAAGGCAAAGCAAGCAAGCAAGCAAGGCAAAGCAAGCAAGCAAAACGAATTGAATTCATTTGTAAATGTATAGCAAAGTTAAGTGCGTTAGAATTACAGTGCTAAATTAACTACTGCTGTCTTTATATTCACCGCATTCATTAATCACATCGATTTGTGTACGAATAATAATGTTTTTTTTTTTTTAATTACAATTCGATGGTATTCGTGTAAAGGGAGTTAAGTCAGTTTTTGTGCAGATGGAGTTTTGTTCCACAATTGAGTATACAAGTTAAATCCTACAATTAGGTATGCAATAAACGAGATTATACTAGCATTTGATGTGTTTTATTTGTGTAGAAATTTATTTGCAATAAGGGCCTAAGGTTTAATTTTAATTTATATTAGAACTAATTTTTATGACTTATCTTCCTTTACCCAAACACCATCGAATTAAGTTTAATATTTCATTTTTACACGTTAAAAAACACTTTACGTGAATTTTTTTCCAAGCCAATCTGATATGGAAATCGCTGATCTACAGCAACTATTTAACACGCCCCCTTTGTATAAAGATAAAAATCACTGAAATACAAATACATAATTAATTTATTAATTATTACGTCATCATTATTGTTGGAATTACGTAATAAGGATGACATCCAGAATGGCTGGGTGGTTTCTTCCAGTAAATGCTGCGATGCACATAGCCTCTTAAATATGAAAACAAATGAGGATAGATCCGCTAATATAATAAGTAGGCCTATAGATTGCGCATTCCATTTTATCATTATTTTGGTAGGAGCATAATCTGGGCCATAAATGAACAGATGAAGTTCCATAACTAAAGAATGAATTACGGGTGGTATCGACGCAACTCCCTTTTAAGAGTCAAATGTAATTTTTGTTACAGTTTTTTCTTGAATGCCGTAGAAAAACGTTCAAAGAAAGAAGGGAAACAGAAGGTACTAAAGAAAGCAGTAAATAATGGAAAGGAACAAAACAAACCTAAAAAATGAGTAGCAGAATGAAAGAAGGTGAGATACGAGGAAAGAAAAAGAAAGAAGTAAAGAGTGAATCAAAGGGATAAAGAAAATGAAGAAATTTCAGTATTTCTGGTTCCATAAGCATATTTCTGTTCGATTTTCTTGCCAAACGTCCACGTATGTGTAAAGTAGGTCACGACCGTTGGTCTCTGCGTTCTTCCGCTTCCGAAATTAATTTCTTCTACTCGTCAGTGTGTAAGCAGAATCAGCTTCGGAAGATATATTGCCTGTTACTTCAGTTTATATTTTGGTCGACTCCTTCGTGATATGTTTACACCGGTGTTCCGCAACTTTCCTCCGAGGCGGAACACCCCAATTTGTCACGGACACATGGCAGTAAACCAGCCCTCCTCGCGGAAATCTATCTCTGGTCCTCTCGTACTGAGCACGCGTGGCAAACAAAATGAAGTCTGCGAAAGAAGCGAACTGTCTCAAATTTGACTTCTGTGCTCATGACTAGGGGCCGGATTTTAGGTTTTTAAGAAGTTCATTTTAGGTTATTGATATAGGTGAAATGGGTTTTTTTGTCGAAACCGTGAAAGGGGTTGCAAAAATTTCTGATTATTAAAAAAATATACGCTTACAGTCAATTTTAAATAACATAACTTTTCCCTCGATGGTAAAGATGGAATCATTTCCAATCTACTGTCATAATAAATGTGATTTCACTTGTTTTGGCATAGCTTAACAAAACACAGAGTATAAAAATTCAATATTAACACCAGAAGCGCTAGAATAAGACAGACTGCACAGAGATCTCAGAGTGAGTTTTACACAACATCAATTTCCATTAAAAAGGATAGGACACGTTCTTGGAATGCTCGTTATTTTTTAATGTTAGGTACCATTTCGGTTGGAAGTTCATATTAACGATATAGGCCTAGGTATAGTTAAACTGTGCCACGTTTTAAAATTGCTTTCTTCAGGATTCTTGTCAGTTCGGTCCATAAAAGTCGGCATGATACTGGATAGATCCTGAATTGGAGACCTGTTGAACTTATATTTTCCTTTTTACTACACAAGAAGTTTCGATTTTACTGATCAATATACGAGTAACTTATTTTGTTACTTACTTACTACTTTCAAGGAACACGAAGATTCATTGCCGCCCTCACATAAGCCCTCCATCGGCCCCTATCCTGTGCAAGGTTAATCCAGTCTCTATCATCATATCCCACCTCCCTCAAATCCATTTTAATATTATCCTCCCATCTACGTCTCGGCCTCTCCAAAGGTATATTTCCCTCCTGCCTCCCAACTAATATTCTATATGCATTTCTGGATTCGTCCATAAGTGCTACATGTCCTGCCAACTTATTTTGCTAGGAAAATCAAAACATCGAGTTGTATTTATTAGAACTGTTTTGCGAATTGGTCGGCATTACCTTGGCCTACTGCAGTATCGTTAAACATTTGACAATAACAGTAAGAATAAAATTATGATTAAAACTTGGACAATTAATATATGAGGTTGTAGCATTTTATTCTGAACTAGGCGCATTATTTATTTCCATTACTAGATGTTTCTTGAGTCTCATAATTTCATTCAATACAGAATTCTGAAAGTTTGTTCCAAAGCAAAGCTTTATTTCCTTTTGTATTTTGTTGGTGTTAAATTATTCGTATCGGCATGGCCGCCATGGCCTTCTAAAATTTCTGCGTAGGAAGGAATAATTGCCAAGTAGTAGCGATAAAATAAAGTCGATAATTTAAACGATAATTTTGCAGTGGCAGATAACTGTAATTGAAACCTTAAAACTTTCTATAGTTAAAAACGTTAAAAGTGTTACAATTTTTAAAAAGGTAATGTACCTTATGACAGACTGGCCCCGTTTCAAAACCGGTGTGGTGTCATCTTCAGTGTCTTCGAACTACTGCTGCTCGAACTGGTCTTGATTTCCGTAATTTGCTTTCGTCATTGGTAGGGGTGGGTTGTGTTGCTCTTATAGTGGGGGTTGGTTGTTTGTGTGTTTGTATTATGATATCGAATAATGTACTGTCAGTGACACAGTTCATCTGCCCTGGAAGGAATGCGGGGTTGGGGTAGTAGTTTCACACTAGTAGTGGATGGAGAGAAAGTTAGAAATACAATGTAGCATGCATTATAAAAACATTGATTTACCAATTCCGCGCCACGTTACTATGGAGTACACTACACATGAAAGTTATATTGCTACGTCTTAACTTTGAATATATATTTACACCAGCAATTCTATTAAGCAAACGTTCACCTTCGTCTTCCAAGTACAAATGAAGAGATAGAAATGTTTTTTTTTTTTTTGGAGAAAATAGAAATGGGATTAAGCAGAGTGTATTCACACCAAAAGTACCGTTAGCCAGCCGCTTGCTCCAAAGTTAGCCTCACACTCCTCTAAACAACACCCCTAACATCCCCAAGGTTCAGGGCAGATGAGCTGTGTCATCGACAATATGTGTATTGAATTCTAATTGTGTTTATGATGTGGATATGTTATTGTAGTTGTGATTGTTGTTAGTAATATGTTCTACGTAATTTGATGTGATGTTTGGTTTAGTTATACAGAGTGATTTATATAGAACTAACACATTTATTTATTTATTTATTTATTTATTTATTTATTTATTTATTTATTTATTTATTTATTTATTTATTTATTTATTTACTTATTTACTTACTTATTTACTTATTTATTTTAAAACGAATGATGCTAGCCACAATTTGTTATACCTCAAATGTAGAGTATCTTTGGGAGATTACTAACCTCTATAGCAAATGTTGAAAATTCTTTATTTATTCGACTGGAAATTCACTTAATGACCAGTTTTAACGTCAAATTAAGCAGAAGTTTTGATTCCCTGTCACGAGATGAGCAGATGTTTATTCTTTATTCCTTATTGTTGGGAGCTGTTTTCGGCATTTTGTTTTAGTCCCTGAAAATGCAGTAGGGACGTAGTGGGTACAATGAGACACAAAATATTAAGACATATGTATGCAAGTGAAATTTCAAGTATTTTTAAAATCAAGTACAATGGAAATATGCATTAAAACCTGGAGTACAATAAAACATAAACAGAAATGTTAATAGATAAAGGACATAATATACAGTGCGTGTTTGTCAAAAAAAAATGCAAATGTCTCACTGTTCCCATTCAGGAGGGTCAGTGAGACACCACAGTGTCTATTAACGTACATTGAAATGATTTACATTTATTTCAAAAGAAAAGAAAGCTTGCTGTCTCTTTTGCCATGTTCTGTAGACTTATTTAGAATCATTTTGACGTCTGACTTTGAAACCATTGAAACATCTGAAACATTTGGAAAAGTGAATCTTGCTTGACTTTTTAAACTTTTGCGAAAAAATAAAATGAATTTTTGGTGACAAAAAAGCTTATAATTATAAGAATTTAATTTAATTCTTTATAATTTTTTATATTTTCTTAAATTTTGTGAATAATGTTTTATTTATGAAACCATTAAAATGTAATGTATACATTATTTTAAGCTATAGTTCTTAAATTGGTTACTAGTATGTTCATTTTTAATGTTAGTTACCGGTAAATGTAATATAGTTACAATTTATTTTTGCAAATCATTGGTAAATGGGAACAGTGAGACGTCTCAGTGTACCCTTCAATGGCATGTCTCACTGTTCCCTTTACGGATAGTTCGTTTAAAAATGGCGACATCACTTCAAAATCAAAACAAGAAAGACGAAACTTTGCCAAACATAACGTCAAATGCCATAGTATTAGGTAACAAAACACTCATATTTCTATTTCATTTGTATATCCAATATAACCTTCATTAAACACAAGCCAAAATTTTACTTCTAGAGTGAAAAATTACGAATTATTTTTCCATCACTCACCTTTATAACTAGAATCAAATCGAGTATGAAAATACTGTAACTTCACTCATGCAACATACAACTCCACTGTTACAAACATTTCAACATAAAAATTTGTCCACACCTGTGGAGTAACGGTCAGCGCGTCTGGCCGCGAAACCAGGTGGCCCGGGTTAGATTCCCGGTAGGGGCAAGTTACCTGGTTGAGGTTTTTTCCGGGGTTTTTCCTCAACCCAAGATGAGCAAATGCTGGGTAACTTTCGGTGCTGGATCCCGGACTCATTTCACCGGCATTATCACCTTCATCTCATTCAGATGCTAAATAACCTAAGCTGTTAATAAAGCGTCGTAAAATAACCTACTAAAATAAAAATAAAACATAAAAATTTACCATCTAATAAAAAAAATATCTCATTGTTCTCCCTGTCTCACTGTACCCACTTCTCCCCTATACATTAAATCAACGCTCTTACTTGTGAAGCAATACTGGATTACGAATTCAATTACAGCTACTCAAAGGGCATACCAGAGAGAATTTGGTGTTCGTAATCCCCCCGAAAGAAACACAATACTGGACTGATAAATTGAAAACAACTGGATCTCTGGTGAGTGAAAAAGTCAAACATCGTAATCCATAATCGTAAACATCTGCGCATCTCGTGACATGGAATCAAAACTCCTGCTTAATTTCACGTCAGAAACTATTTATCTGTCATAAAAATTACTTGACTGTCATAGGAGCTACGACATGATAAATGTTAACGAAGCCGGAAAATGTTTCTCCCCTCCCTCTCGCTCCAGTATCACCGTCTTTCGCACGAGACCATCTTGGGCGGAGGTAAACTACGGACACCCTTCAGGTATATTTTTTCCATACCATTGCTGTACACTTGTGGTATGTAATCTGCACACACAACAAAACCTAGGTGGTAGAGGTCGTATGTAAACTACACACTACTGCTCGGGTTACTTTTTTAATAAATTACATGTGAATCGAACGCAATGCCAACCAATGTTACGAGCGACAAGCACAATTGACTTACGTAGTTTCTAACGGAAGCAGAGGGGTATTTCATAACTAATATAAATACTTTATGTAGTGTGGACACTATTTTCACGGATGGCACATTCACATTTTGTACTAAGTATTTTACACAATTGTCTACCATCCATAGAGTACAAAATGGACATTACATACAACTAACATATTGTCTGTTATCCGGGAAAAGCTTATACTTATGTTCAACTATTACGATCGATTTCTGACATTCGCTATCATCTAAATTTACGACTGAATCCAAACACAATAATTGTAGATTTCGAATGTGCATCCGTGCTGCAAATAATGCTATATGGAGTGATGTCAATATCATTGGATGTGGATTCCACCTAAGTCAGATGTGATTCTGAAATCGGCACATGGTTAAAACTTGTATTCGGTCTACCGCTTTTAGACTCACATGTGGTTGGCGACTGTTTTGTATCTGATTTAGTGGCCATTGAGCCACAAGATGAGAACTAGATAACTTTTGTGACTATTTAGTAGACAGCTATGTAGACGATGACGCTACCTTTCCTCCTTCAATCTCGGCAGCTAAAACAGCTAGCTTGCAGCGTGCAACTAATATCTGTGAGACTTTTCGTAGTAGTTTCAACAAGACATTTTACTCTGCTCATCCTGATATTTATACTTTTACAAATAGGTTAATTGAATTTCAAATAGACACATACGTGAAAATTCAGGGGATATCTACCTACTGCAGCAAAAGTTAAAAATAAGGGCTTCTTAAGGAGGAAAGGTACTAAGCTTATGGAGAGAAATATAACAGATTTTAATGAGGGGCATAATCCCGATTGGGATTCATTAAGCGCGCAAAATGCGCCTACCAATATAAATTATTGGTTAATACGTTAATATAATAATAGTGAGTATATATTCAAAGGAAATATATGCCATTTTATGTAGCTCTGTGTGCAATTTACATCCTTTTTTATTACCTGGGTTGTTTGAGTGTGCAAATTACATACCCAAAATCTATGTGTGTAAATTACCTTCTTCTAGGTCATATACCTGAAATGTATGTGCAGTTTACCGCCCCCCCACCATCTTTTATTGGTTCTTGTCATATGCAGGAGATTTGCCGGTGAGAATATCCTAAAATCCGAGATGTAGTTATTACATTTAAAATGGTTGATAATCGGAAAGTAAATTAAATTTTAGAATAATGCGACGTTTTGTTTAATTTCCTCTCTGGCAACATTCTTATCAATTTTAGAGCCTCTAACCTCTTCACAGGCGGAGTGTATGGCAACAATGATTCAGAGGTTTATAATATGACGCTATGCCTGTAGCGTAACAGTATACCTATTCGACGAAAGCAAGATGTAAATAAGGAACGTGCTGATGTTGCATTGTATGTTACACGATTACTGACTCACTACGTGGATATTGACCTATATATACAACGTCAGGGTTGCCCAACCACCTCACGTTGCTGTTCTTCAGAAGCTTGTGTAGAAGGGAACAACTTGATAAAGATCTGGCTAAACTGTGACCAATGTAACTTTACGATGCCGTGCGAAATATTGCGGTTATTCGGTGTCATTGAGTATATCGGTCATGGTCTACACGGAGCAGATTTTTAACTGTAAGTTCCTGTTTTTATAACATGTAACTTTCAGCAGATGTTACAGTCTCTACTAAATTTCAACGCGCTGCACAAAATAACTTTACGCAAACTGACTGACTTTTATGACACACAAGCGGAGCTGTGGAGTTGGCACATAAAACCTTCGACTGCGGATCATTCATAAAAGCTTTTTATATACCAATAATGATAAATTATACGTATAATCACGAGCCGTGAATCATCAGACTACTTTTTACGCTTTACAACAGTTGTAATCTGTATTTAAGCCTAATTAAAATCAAGTATTATTGTAGGCTACTTGCAAGAAGTTGATCTTAAATACTGTATCCAAAGTTTACAAATCATTATTTGCAAAGTATGTAGCTTATGGATCTGTGAAATTTCTTAACTTCTACATTTTTAAACCAATTAATCTGAAACGTTTACCACATGTTTCTTACAATGTGAACATGCAATATACAGATTTTCACTTTGATTTTCCAATTAGCTCATTTATAATTAATTTTTGTTGTTTTTAATACTGAATTATAATTGTCCCAATTTTCAAAGTTTACATAATTTTTCTTTAAATTTATATTTAATTCATTACTGAAAGATGTATGTAAAATATGACACATGCTTTTCATATTTTTTTCAATTACTTTTTGAGAAAAAAATATTTACCCTTTCAATTTTTAATTTTTCAATTTTTTTTAAACTTATCACATCCTCAACACATGGCGATTTGAATGCTTTCAATAAATAAATAAATAAATAAATGGATGAATGAATGTATTTTATTTGGTTATTTTACGACGCCGTATCAACATCTTAGGTTATTTAGCATCTGAATGAAATGATAATATAATATACGATATGCATAAATCACTTGTGATTTAAGACGGCGCTTATTCCGTCGGATCCCGGCCAACCAGTCACTCTTAACGAGTGCACCTCCGCACATATGTGGACATTAGTCCTACGTGCATAGACATCTATGACGTAGTGCAGAGGGCGGCCACCAGAGGGAACCCAAGAGGTGGAACTTAAACTGAGAGGATTCGATCCGACACCGGGATGGGAATTCGGTGTGGCTTAGTGGATAAAGCATCAGCACGTAGAGCTGAAAACCCGGGTTCAAATCCCGATGCCGGAGATAATTTTTCTCCGTTCCACTACTCTTTCATCGTATGATGACGCAGAATATCTGCATGGAAACATCATATGTAATTCGATACGTCAAAATAATATGTATGGTAATTAATGTTTTCTGTTTTGTACCAAAAATATAGTTTCAAAATATCTTCCAGACTTTGATATTTCCATATGAAATTCAAAACTAAATTAACAGTATCTTAAATTTTGAATCTAAGAAAAAGTAAGGCATCTTCCTCCGATCCACTCTAAACTTAACAAAAAGAAAAACAATTGCAAACAACAAATGATAAACGATAAACGAACTAAGAACGCTGTGTTTTGATGACGTACAAAAACGCTTCGAACTTATGCACCAACCTAATAGTTTGCTCACCCCTGTACTTCATGACTCATTTGAATGCATGTGTCGCCTTTATTGCGCCATTCCCGTGTGTGATAGTGCTTTAATTTTACATTTTGAAATTAATGCGCGTAATTGTTTAAAATTGTAGCCTAGCAACCGCCTGCCGCGCCTTATCCACAGAGCGGCCATGACCGCTACATTGCATGTCCTATATTGTGCATACTCGATTATCATTTTTAAAGTATTAACTTGATGACACTATTCCCATTATGTGCCTTTAGAAGCAAATGCCGACAAATGTGCTTACAATATTAATATCGCTTGGGTTATGTTCAAAGGTGTCAAAATGAAGGGGTTCGTTTTTAACGTCTCTAGTCTCGCATGACTTAAGACTTTTACAGCGTTCAGTGTGATGAGATATGTTTGTAATTTTACATTTGAGAATTGTACAGGATGATTCAGTAAAAGTGTGCTAAAATTAAAGAAATAGGGAATGCTCCACTGCAATTTTTTAGATAGGGAAGTTTTAATTTTTATTTTAGTAGGTTATTTTACGACGCTTTATCAACATCTTAGGTTATTAGGTTATTTAGCGTCTGAATGAGATGAAGGTGATAATGCCGGTGAAATGAATCCGGAGTCCAGCACCGAAAGTTACCCAGCATTTGCTCATCTTGGGTTGAGGGAAAACCCCGGAAAAAACCTCAACCAGGTAACTTGCCCCGACCAGGAATCGAACCCGGGCCACCTGGTTTCGCGGCCAGACGCGCTAGCCGTTACTCCACAGGTGTGGACGATAGGGAAGTTAGGGTCTGCGAAGGCAGAATAAGTATTGGCTTAAACCTGTCTAATGGTATCGTTTACTGTTTGCATATTATCTACATTTACATTTTTATTACATTTGAAAATTAAATGTTCATATGAAGGGTTCAGAGCCATAGTGGGCCAAGCGCCATTTATTAAAAACGGAAAAAGCAAGGGTAAAAGTTTAGTGAATACCATAGTTTAATGAAGATTGACATATCATTTAGTTTGAATGTGTATACTTTCTATTACTTGTTACATGTTTCCATTGAATTATGGAGATAAATTCATTTTAACCCTTCTTTTCTAGGGTTTTAGAAAATGGTACTTGGCCCACTAGGTTTCTGGATCCTTCATATCTTTTATAGACCTGATCTAACAACGTACCATTTTGTACTTCACAACAGTTGCTCAAAATAGCGGTCACCAACCTCATTGCAAGCTTGACTTCGGCGTACGATATTCTGTCGCATCTTTCAAATATCACTGGCGTGTTTTTAATCGCATCAAAGGCAGCAACAATCCTGGAAACTAATTCTATGTCCGTAGTTATGTGATTTCTTATAAACAAGTGACTTTAGATATCACCCTAGGAAATGATCGATCAGATTCATGTCGGGTGACCTCGCAGGGTAAAAGCAGGGTCTCCTCTTCCAATCCAGCGACCAGGAAATATATTATCCAGATGGTTGTGGATATCTTCACTGAAGTGATGCATTGCTTCATCGTGTTGCAGCCACATCCTCTCACAGACAGCAAATAGTACGTCTTTCATCAACTCAGGCAAATATGTTTGCACAAACCGCATGTACATTACACGTGGCCATTCAGACGGACAGGTAGGAAATATGGCCCAAGCCGAACCAGATATAGCGAAACTGTGATGGTATATCTGCTCCATCTTCATAACAGGGATTAGGCAGTGATGTCTGTTCCGTCTTCACAATGGTTCAGGTCCATTGTTTAGATTTTGAAAATATGCCACACTTTCTAAGAAAAAATGCGAAATTCAAAACCTACTTAAGTATTAATATTTATTTATTTAACCTGGTAGAGATAAGGCCTGCTGCCCCTCTACCAGGAGATTCCAATTATAATATGAAGAATAAAATTACAATTAGCATTAAATTTACAATTACAATTACAAATGAAATTACAATTAGTATTAAATTTACAATTACAATTACAATAAAAATCAAAGTACGAAAAGATTACCTCACTAATTAAAGCTAGATAATTTATCATAGAAAAACAAAGAATATTTTATATTTACTGAATTACAAATTAAACCTAGAATAACAAAATTGTATAGTGATGAAATTACTGGATATTGAAATATTTTAAGTGACAATAATGAAATTTTGTAGCATTTGTACATATTCCAAGAGGAGCATGTGTGCAAAAAAATAAACTCTTTAGTTAAAAAGTGGTAGGAGTTAGAATTTCCACTCATCTCCTGCCTTAAGAGAAAGAATAAGATATGGAAACTTTATTGATATGCTGTACGTGCCAGTATCTGAACTCCTTTGTTTGCTACGGTACTTTCACCGCCAATCCTTTAAAGTTAATGATATTAATATATTGTTATGGCATGCTAGCTCTTTTAATAAGTTTATTATGCAAAGTTGGCGTGAAATAACAACTCTTGTTTGGTGCAGTGTCCCAATCTGATTTAGAATGCAAATTATCCTTTGTACTGTATATTGTATCAATAATATCGCTTTGCTAATGGTAGGGTTGTCAGTGTTTGTATTTTGTTTAACAAGAAATCATACAAATTGTTATTAATGCAGACTTGTCTTGTACTACAACGCTAAATCTAAATACCTCCATGCTTATTAGTCAGTGTGATGTCCACTGTCTCAATCTTAAGTGGGGGGATGTCATGAATTTGGTGTCAAAAATCGATTTTTTGGAATATGTTTTTCGTAATCTACATAATGTAATTTAAATTTTGTATAAATTATATATTTTTAGAAGACCTGGAAGTATATTAAAAATGTTTAAATGTTAAACTCTGCACCTGTCACCACGCTCCTTTTTTGAACAGTGCATTTCTCTTGAATATACATTTTTGCAGGATCTAAAGCCTTTTCTCAAAAACTATAAAATCCAGTGCTATTATTTTTAGGAGTTTGTTATTACATATTGCTGAACATTTGGAACTACGTACAATGATGATAATTAATTACTTACATTTTTATTTATAAGGTATTACAGTGAAACCTCTCCTTACGGACACCTCCGATAAGGACACTCCTCATATACGGACAGATTTTTATATCCCAACTGAAATAATACAGAAATAATGATAAATTTAACTCTCGTTTACGGACACTCTCAGACACGGACACGGACAGCTGTTTCACAGTCCTAAAGCTTGCTTTACCTCCTGACTGCGGACAGAACTTGAATTTCAAGACCTAATGTGTTACAAAAATGGAAAATTTAGTTTTGAGAACTGTACAGAAAAACCTTAACATGAAAGAAGACAATAAGGGTCTTGTAGACTATCACTAGCCTAGCCGGCTATCCCTTCTTAGCTGGGAGCGGGTGGATAAACAAAGTCATACATTTGTCTGATGGATCCAACGTTTCCGCGATCGTGAAATTGCATTCGACACGTGATAGGGTTAGTAGGATTATTTTCTTCACTTCAATCAGTTGTTCTGTTTCGAGAGACATGGCAACTGAACGTAAAGATTAAGTTGAAAACTGTAAATTTTAGTACTGCATAACTGTAGACCTAGAATAAAATTCCATGGCACAGTACTGTATTTTCCTTTTTCGGTCTTATCTACTGCAGTTCAAAGTTGCAAAGAATTTAATGTAGTACAGTAGACTGTATTTAGAATTAAACTACAGTAATACATTTCATTTAAAGCGTCAAGGGATACATGATGCATATTATAAATTTACTGTTAGATTGGGGAGCCTCCCTACCAATAAAAGACACCTCCCAGATGCGGACAGATTGTTACGTCCCTTCGATGTCCGTAAATAAGAGGTTTCACTGTATATGTATTATTTTGCAACACTAAGTTCAAAATTATGCAAATAAGAAACAAATATGCATTTGGTATTTATTATAGTTCAGTAATCTTATAGCAGTGTTAGCTTGATACAGTCAACATTTCAAATGAATTGCATAATTAGGATTCATGTTATGACTGTCATACAAAAAGGGCATAACTGTTAACTATTTTAAAATATATTTATGCACTTGTCTTACTCTTAGGTATTGCATTATATTTTTTTTCCATTGCATACAGTCCTTTGTCATTATGCACACAAAATGTCATGCGTTTAACTTAAAAACTATGGTTGTAATAATTGTTTAAAGAAAAAGTTGTATTTCCAATGACATCCCACCTTAACAAGTTTCAAAGATATTGGGAGATAAGTTTTATACAAATATATCAAAAGAACTGGTTATATCTTGCACAAAAATGGTATCAACACCTTCGCCTTCTCCTTCTTCTTCTTCTTCATCTTCTTCTTCGCACTTTATTTAGAGTATTTTAACTTCTTTTTTAAGTCATATTCCAGAAAATCAATATCTTTACATAATCACAACTGTAAACAGTAGATTAAAGCAAATGCAAATAACATTACAATTATTAAAAAACTGTCAAAAGCACTTGAGATGAAGAATGAAAGAGATGATAAATGAACACGTCTGCACTTTACCGAAACAGACTGATGAATGAATGTGTAGGGGCTCAAACCCTGATGAATAAAATTAGCACAAGGTTACCTTCATTTGTGTTTAATGAGTAGCTGTCTTGGAACTTCTTGTTGATACATAGAGAGCCATTGGTGATGTGGTACTTGAGATAATGAATAATTAATTATTGTAAACAAATAGTACAATATGGTCGTTGTAGCACATGATAGGAGAACTGTATAAAAAATGGCCTTGCTTCCACTGAAACAATACAGGTGGAGACATCTATACTATAACATTAAGAAACCCAAGACAATAAAAGTGTGGAAACATGTAATGCACAGACGAAATTAACACGTTTATTAAAGAAGGCATTCTAGGATCAACTGAAAGATCACTGAGATAAAGGAAACCTTAAAGAACGCTGATCACTTCAAGAGCATCATGAGATACAGGAATAGGCTCAACTGAACCTAAACCTAAAGTGTTCATGGTGGTGATAATGATGAAGATGAAGAAAAAGAATAAGAAGAATAAACAGCCCAAAAATTAAAATTTGAGACAGTAAATAATAATAACAATGCGGTATTAGATGGAATGCTGCCCTATTGAACACCGTTCAAGCACGTAAACACTCAAATTATGGCCTGCAGAGTGATTCCCATCTCTTGTGACTTCCTTGTATTTCAATACCTGTATTTGTTACCTACTTCATTACGTCATACCATTCCCACTCAGTTTTTTCTTCTTGTTGCGCGTCATGAACTCATAATCACTCTGGCACTTTAACCGTGTAATATACCATCATATTTCGTTTCTTTGTAGCTATTAGCGGCTTAAATATCACCGTCGAATGTGCCGACATCATGTTGTGTGCAGCTTTCGTTCTTTATTGTTATAGCGAGCCATGTAAATGCTTATACCGTATTCACATGACATTTCTTACTATTTCAGTAACTTCTAAGCCTAAACCATGTTGGCTGCTCAACATACCAATGCAACATGTTACCCAGTTGTAGGCCTACATCTTTTCAGCAGGAGTGGGCAGAGTTTTGTACATAACAGCGGCAAATGGATAAGAATGTAAACCGTAATGAACTGTGGACTTTAATAATAAAATCAGAGTACACTGGCGTTCAAAGATATCTGACCTACGATTTTATGATCGTGTAAACGAACTTTCCAATCACGGGATAAGTCTGAACCAAAGATATGAAAAATGACAAACTTCGAAAGAGTTGCGCTAGTTCTCATTAGATGACACTATTATTGGGGCGGTTAAAAAAGTGTCAGGGAAAATGATTATGTAGATTAAGCATAAATCATTGTCATAATTGACAGTTACACCCAGTGTTGTTTTACAATCAGTAGAGTGGGATGAAAAATTGAATTCTATAATGCGGGTATGTTTATGTATGATTGGCAACATTGACTATTATCTTCGCCATCTATTCATAGAAGTAATAACTAAAGAAGTCACACTTACACCGACAAATTATCGATCACTATCGATTAGTAAGGTTAGATAACTTTGAACGTCAGTGTACCTAGTGCACTTAATTTATATATATATATATATATATATATATATATATATAAAGCCTCATTATTAGCACTAATAGACAGCGGATTTTCGGTCCCTATACAGCGACAAGACGTCACGTTCCTAGGCTTAAGGAGGGAGCGTAGCAGTGAGTTCAATGACTTCCCTGCAATTCACGTACACTTAACGTTCAGTATCGGGACACAAAATCCGCTGCCTGGTAATAAAAAGACAGAGAGCTCATCTCGTAACTGAACCTATTAATCGAGCAGTGAGGTAGGTATGTCCCTTATCATCTACTCTTTAACATACCGGTACATGCCTAAAGAGTGTAATGGCTTTGATTTAAGAACTGGTAGGGAACGAAAATATGTTCACATTCAATTTCGGGAACTAAAAGTTTAATATTTTAATATTTACTTTACTTGGTTTAGAAAATAGGAGTAGTAATATCTGTTTTTAGACAACCATTCCTGAAAGCAGATCGTTTAACGTTAGCCATGCGTGTTAAAAATTGACTATTATACTGTAACTTACGAAAAATACTTTTAACACTACAGCGAAAATTATTTTTAAAATTAAAATTAAAATGTTATTTTATTTAGCTAGTAAGCAAAGTGAGTACAATTCAAAAGTAAAGTCTACAACAAACAATGTTTCTAGCCACTACTGCAGCGGTGACCAAAGCAGGTGTTGTGATTACATCGTGTAGCCTATTCACAGACATTCAAACGGGTACGAGGAGTTTCATGTACATTGCTGTGTGTTTCATTCACGTACTGAAGGCAAGCAGTGGCGGTATCATGTCGCTCTACAAACTTTGTCTCTACAAGCAATAAGAGGTGGTTTCGTAAAGAATGAGAATTTTGTTGTTGTTCTGTCGGACAAAATGTAATATGTTTACTTTGCGCAACAGTTCAAATATGAGTATATAGAAATATTAATTGTCACGCTGAATAATGTATTATTATTCTTATTATTGTTATTATTGTTATTATTATTATTCATCCTTGCATGTATTGGGCCTAGTGACCCGTTACGATCTCATGCCAACGCTTGAACGGTCTGCCCAAGGATCTCTTGCCCACAGGATGGTAATTTGAAAGTTGGCGTATTATTATTATTATTATTATTATTATTATTATTATTATTATTATTACGATTATAATTGACCACTAAGTATGTGTTTTATAATTCTTCTGTACATGCATGAATTTAAAATCTTCTCTCTAGAAGGATAAAAATTGTTAGGTTTTATCTCAATTTTAATCTTCTTAATCTTTAAATGAGGGTAACTATTTATTAGTAATTCATTTAATAATAATATTGTAGAAAAACTGATTCAATATTATGTGTCAACGAACCGTTAAACGCCAGGAATTGACATGTCTTAAATCATTGCCAGAAAGAGAAAGATGAAAGAAATAAATAAATGCAAGGAAGTCAGCTACCTAATGGGGTTTGAAATATCTCGTGCTCTAAAGCCTTTTAATACAACAGAATTTCTCAAAAGAGTAATGATTAAAATAGCTTAAATAACTTGTACATAAGAAGTTTTTAATTTTGAAACACTACTACGAATTTCTCGACCAAGTATCGAGAGAAGAATTTAGACAATTCCTGTTTATATTCAATAGGAAGGTTAAAAAAAGAAGCAAGAAAAATCGTGTATTATTCACTGGCTCTTGATGAAAGCAGTGACATTACTGATAGCAAAGCTTGAGATTTTTATCCGCGGGATTGATCAAGATGTTAGTACAGAAACCACCACTGTTTTTAGTCTTCATGCTAAGTACCTTGCTTCCAGGTTATAATGTCCATAACAAAATGTCCACAAGTGCAAAAGGTCCACAAGAAAATGGCCACAAACTAAATAGTCCAACATTTAAAGTCCTACATACAATTTTTCCATGGAGTGCAAATGCCCAACATCTATGTGGTCAACCACATTATAAAGCCCATCATACGAAAATGTCCATCATATGAAATCAATTCTTTCAGCTTTTCACAGTGCATGGGATTGTTTGAGGTTTTGTATTTCCTTTAGTGTATTGGCTAACTGCAAATAAGACTGAAAAACCGCACTATATATAATGAAATAAATTATTCAGCACATTTAAATCTCATTTGCAATCCCACCTGTTCAATGTTTGATTTAGAAATCGCCAATATGAATGCTTGTCGACTGGCATTCTATTAGGCAGTAGTGAGTGCGTGTCTTTTCCACTTCAATCAAGCAATATGGAGAAATGTAGTCAACAGGGGTCTGAGGGCACAATATTTGGATATTGAGAACCCTGAAGTAAGAAAGCAAATACAGGAAATTATAGGACTGCCGTTTATTTCGCTAAATGACTTGCAATTTGTTTGGGATTTATTAAATGAAAGATTTGTGGACGATAGCTTGGACTTAGCATTTTACATTGAAATTACATTTATTACTGGTCATCCGGCAAGAGCAGTTCCCTCTAGATTTTCTCCTGAGACATGGAACGTCTATGAATTAGTAATTAATGGCAGACAGCGTACGAATAATGTGATTGAAGGACTCCACTCTCACTTCCAACGACTTGTGGTGGCACATCATGTAAACATTTGGCGATTCATTAGCCATTTGCAACAACAGCAATCGGAAACAGAACATTAGTAACTCAGGTTCTTGGTGGGCATACAAATATTAAGCGGCCAGTAAATAAACTTTATATCAATAATCAAACGAAAATTTTCAACATTGTCGGTAATTACCAAGATTACAAAGATAGGAATGAAATTTTCGATATCTTAGAGCGATATCATACTATTTGAAATTATATAGCGACCCTCAATATGAACAATAGATGTAAGTTATCTTTTGTATTACATAACATAATTTAAATGACAAATTTCTCGGCACATTCTTTGCAGTTTTCCTTGTCGGACATTTTAGGGAAATGGACGAATTTATTTGTGGACATTTTAAAACGTAGGACATTTTTAAGGAGAGGACTTGCTGACAGTGGACCTTTTCAGGTAAGGACATTTTTATGGCAAGGACGAATTTTCTATATGGACATTTTTAAACGTTGGACATTTTCGTAGAGAGGACCTATTGCAAAGTGGACCATATCTCACTTGTACCTTTCCTTCGTCTCATTACTTCATAGGCTGTCTGTCGCATGTAATCACTGCAGCTCGAGTTTTGGTCACCGCTGCACTGCTGTAAGATCCAGGCTCATGTTTGATGTGGTTTTAGTCAAATAACATAACATTTACAAAGACGATGGGATGAAAGAGTAATGGAACGGAGAAAAATTCTCTCCGGCGCCGGGATTTGAACCCGGGTATTCAGCTCCACGTGCTGAGGCTTTATCCACTAAGCCACACCGGATACCACCCCGGCGTCGGACAGAATTGTCTCGGATTAAGTTCCAATTCTTGGGTTCCCTCTAGTGGCCGCCCAAGAGTTGGAACTTAATCTGAGACAATTCTGTCCGACGCCGGGGTGGTATCCGGTGTGGCTTAGTGGATAAAGCATCAGCACGTGGAGCTGAATACCCGGGTTCAAATCCCGCCGCCGGAGAGAATTTTTCTCCGTTGCATTACTCTTTCATTGTATGATGACGCAGAATATCTGCATGGAAATATCATATGTACTTCGGTACATTAAAATAATATATAAAAGACGATGGGACTTAATTGAGTTAATTGTATTGTAACTTTTTCTGAAGACGCGGTAGATGTGTAGTGTGTAACATTATGTCCATATTGTATACCAACTTCCTTGCAGACACGACAAGCGTGTAGTCTATAACAATGTGGCTATTCCTCGCGCGTGGTTGCGCAAGACCCGCCTCGCTATCTCTTGTATATAATTACCGCCGCCTGAAATAACACAAGGCCACTGATAAGTCAGGTTGGCAACTCTGTAGCGCTTCTTCATTTGTTCTTGTGGTTGGTGTTCGTCGCCGACACACAAAAGCGGACCTGTGTGAGGTGCTGGGTGCGGTTGCACACACAGTAATTGCGGCTCTCCGGGGGGTCTGTAGCGAGCGCATTCTGGCGGCAGGTGGTCGCCCGCTGCACCTGTCCTGTCTCCTTACGTCTTGTTCAACATGTAAATGTTTTGCTTCGAGGCATATGGCGCTAAACTCCGATTCTGTGCGGATTTGATCTATGATTAAGTGCAAATTAATTTATAGCAATAGCAAATCTCGACCTAGTCGGAATACCTTTTTATCTAGGACGAAACATTTCAAAATGAATGTAGTGCTGAACTCTTTAAGTTCTTGTTTCAGTTTCCTCTTCACTGCAGGGTTGCCAGATTGTTTTCACTGAAATTCGGAATTATTTCTTTGAAAGTCGCTTTTTAGAGAAAAAAAATAGCCCGATATTTTAATTTCTATCTTCTGCCTTAATGAGCATGGATGGGCGACAGTCTCCTAATGAGAGATGACGTCACTACTTTCATTCACCCCACACCAGTCCACTGGATAGGGGAAGGTAGGATTCAAACGTAAACACTGCTTGTACCACAGTCTAGTATATACAGTCGCGAAGCTCGATACGTAGTAAATATGCAAACATTAGATAGTTGCTCACCACTAGGATCGCTAATATCGCCTCATTACAGGCAATGCAAAATGCACCCTCAAAACTCAAGCTTCGTGACTGTATATAGTAGACTGTGCTTGTACTGTAATAGGCTATGTCTATGGCGTTCGCGGAAGGTGACTCTAAATGAATCGTTTATTTCTAAAACCCCACAAGTGACAAAAATAAAACTTTTGGAAAGCCAATAAAAACTGTTTAGTTTCATTAATTTAATTTTAATTGTGAAATTGTGTTTAACAAGTGATATTAGTTACTAAATGTGAGGTTTATTCACCATTAGTTGTGTTTTATAATATACACAAAAAAATAAAGATTTTCCTACTGCAACAGACATTTTTCTTATCAGGACTTATTTTTTAGTCTTCGCTTCCACTGTCATTATTATCTTTGTTGGTGGTAGGTCATGTGTACAGTTCTGTGCAGAATCATTTCACTTCATCCGGTATGTACTGCAAAATCTTCATATGGTCTTCCATTTTTTTAACATGATTGGTAGCTTCGAGGTGTTATAAGCTAGGTCTGTTGGCAGTTTAAACGATAAATTTTAAGTACACACATTTTTATCAGGAATTCAAATGGTGAATACTTCTGCCGGTACAATGCTGTCAATGAATTCTTTACAATGAACTTTACCTTTTTTTTTCATTGCAGTGAAAAAACTCATTTAACTTTGACTACTTTATTTGAAAAACACCATATGTGAAGCTAGTTGTGGGATTTTTACAATAAATGCATATTTCTTGTCCAATTTTTTACATGTTACAGAAATGCTAGATATATGGCTTTTATATCAAAGATGCGCATTCTTGCTGGCAATCAAAATCCACAAAAAAACGCATTTTGTAAAAAAAGTCGCTTGTGGTGTTTTAACAATAAACGATTCAAATAATAGGCTTACCTCTATAATATTCGTCGTAAAGTGGCTTCTTCACCTGGAAATTACTACCATCAGGAATGGGAAGACGAATACTTTTGTGCACTTCGTGAGGAAAAGACTATTTGTTTAATTTGTGGAAAAAAGTAGTAATTATATTTCTCATTTCAATGTAAAGAGGCATTTCACTTCTCGTCACGCAGAAAAGTACGGTACACATGCCATTTCAGGTAATTATCGTTTTATTTTCCTTTACGTTATTGTCTTATTGACGTCCACATTTATTATTTTGTGATCTCAATTCATTCTTTATTTAAATAGGAACTGCACGTCTCCAGCTCCTAGTAGAATTAAAAGGTACAAATAAACCTGAGACTGAAGCTTCCGTTCAGCGAAAGATAGTGTGCAGTTCGAGCTAGTTTCAGTTTTGCGATTGTGTTCATCGGGTTTAAAACCAGATATTAATGCACTAGTTCAGAGAAAGGGGTGTCGGGATCATCCCCATGTACGGGTATACCTTATTTTATTTCAAGGAGTGCAGTTCGGTGTTCAAAGGAGCCACCGAACTGCACTCCTTGAAATAAAATAAGGTATACACGTAGTAAAAGTGTATATTAATTGTGTTACAAAACTGTTGCAAAGTGAAGTTACTCCTTGCCTCAACATGTAAACATTCGGTAACAGTATGACACAAAATACATGTTCACGTTTACAAAACAGTGCATTTCTAGTACAAAAAATAATTGCCTAACATTAACCTATATGCTTCAATTTACATTATACTGTACAAGTTTTAACAATATAAAATAATCATTTCTGTGTGAGCAGAAAAGAAGAAAATATACAATACTTACATAAAATACATTTCCTCACAATTCAACGCACCGAATTACAAAGTATATTCGCAACATATCAAAAGAAAATTATGTCCTACTTTCACTCAAAATAACTTTTATCAACAGAAGCTTTAAAATATTGTTGAAAGGGATGTTGGCATATACCAACATTATACACAAATCTTGATGAAATTCTTTTTGATGTTCTATGTCTGATTTTGATGTTGAAGGCCAGTTTTGACCGTA
Source organism: Periplaneta americana (assembly GCF_040183065.1). Lineage (NCBI taxonomy): Eukaryota > Metazoa > Arthropoda > Insecta > Blattodea > Blattidae > Periplaneta > Periplaneta americana. Next base: position 113,252,932 of record NC_091129.1, read on the forward strand.
TAATTAAATATTTTCCATGACCGTTTGCTATTACACTGCTTTTGAAAAAAATCGAGTTCTATCTGTCCTTATACTTTTTTAACAATTTGCAAAATACTCTGTGTGTTTTTTTTTTCTTTAATAAGAAAATATTCATTTCCGAACTTCTCTGTAAATTCGTTCTGAAGGGAACGCATGGTGCTCTTAATTTTCGACATGTTCCTCAGTAGTGTGATTTATAAAACAGTGAAATTGAGACTAACACAAATATGCATGCATAAATAATCAAATACATAAATGAAAAGAAATAAAGTATACTTGTTTACTCACAGGATCTCAAGTACGTATGGTGATTGCAAGGACTCACGCCAAGCAGAATGAGAAAGGTGGTAATGTAATTTCTTACGAAACCAACTGTAGTCTCATAGTTCCATCTCACCCCATGCATCATGACGTCACGTATACTCCGTGTGTTCCAAACTTGAGTCTCGCGAATCGGTGACCCAAAACCGCAGTCTGCTCATAACCAAAACTATCGTTGAAATAATAATAATAATAATAATAATAATAATAATAATAATAATAATAATCATCATCATCATCATCATCTCAATTGATCATGCGATTAGCTTAGTGAAAGGGTACAACTTAAAATATTTTGAATAAATAAACTAGAAATTGTCAAGCTCACAATCAAAATTTAGTTTAATTTGAATTCTAATGATTGACATAAAATTTCACTGTTGCATTGGAGATTCCAATTATATTAAAATCTAACAGAATTCACAAGTCACTATTCCTAATACTAGAACGTGAGTAGGGGAACTTTGTCTCTTTCTTGATTACTATTGCCAACTCGATTCGTAAAAACCCGCTATGAAACAGTGCAGAAGTCGCTAAATTGCTATATTGGCAATGTAAAATGAGATTATTTTGCCGTTGTGAATGTTAAGAAAAACCCCTAAATCCCTGTATGAGTAATACAAATTTCATTAATTTATTTTAGATGGTTATTTAGCGACGCTGTATCAACTACTAGGTTATTTAGCGTCGATGGGATTGGTGATAGCGAGATGGTATTTGGCGAGATGAGGCCGAGGATTCGCCATATATTACCTGGCATTCACCTTACGGTTGGGGGAAAAGATCGGATAAAACCCAACCAGATAATCATCCCAAGTGGGGGTCGAACCCGCGCCCGAGGGCAACTTCAAGTCGGCAGACAAGCGCCTTAACCGACTGAGCCACGCCGGTGGCTCAAATTTCATTAATTTTACCCGCTAAACTTACACTGAAAAACGCTAGATCTAGCGAGAAAACCACTGAATTGGCAACTATTCTTCATACCAAACCATTACGTGGACAGTTCACTTGTTTGAAATTAAGAAGCTTAAATGTCGTATCCGCTAACTGAAGCACATTATGTTACAGAAGTCAAAACTGGTATTCCAAATTAACGTAAAATGTGTTTTACATTTATGAGACATTTTTGGATTATGGCTGTTCTGTATGGGGTTATAATAATAATAATAATAATAATAATAATAATAATAATAATAATAATGATTTATTTTAGCTGGCAGAGTTAAGGCCATAAGGCCGTCTCTTCCACTCAACCAGCAAAAAGTATACATACATATGTATGAACTTACAAAGAATTCAACAATTTGATTTAGGGACTTACTTTCAAATTAAAAGGATACGAACTATTCAAAATACGTAGGCCTACGGTATCTTAGACTAAAAAAAAAAAAAAAAAGACGGACGCATCTTAGTACGTACGAAACGCAATATGCTTGTTGATCCACACTTCTCAGGGTTTAACTTTGTCCTCCGAATGGGCTGTAGAAAATTGTACAACACTTTTAATCATGTCAGTACTTCGCTGCTTGAAATTCTTGGGAGTCATCGTCCAGATCCAATAATAAAAAGACTAAGAAGAAAAACACACGGTCTTCAGGTTGTGAAATAAGATACGAAGCAACTATTAATGGGATAGTTGTTTCAGGTTTGTTTTTATGCCCTCTTTTACACAACTGATAGAACTGTACCGTACCTATTATTTATGCATTAAAGTGAACTGAGAATTAAAAAAACGTAGAAGTGTGGATATTAGTGATATTACTCGTATATCAAATCTAGCATAATTGTACTAGGGTTGGCAACGCTGCAACGACAGAAGCGAAAGGCTCGTTGCCTGGAGACGTGAGTGCTGCTCTCATTATGCCTATGAGCTCAGTGACGTTACACAGACTGTACAGAGCTGCACCCTGCCGGCCGTACTTCCAAATACGGCGCATGTATTAGCATACAGAACAATAGCGCCACGCACCTACCTGCTTGCCTGCCTGGGACGGGAGTCAAAGTAGGGACTATGACTTTTCTGCTGCCACCTGACGCACTTTTACACTTCAGCTCCTGTTTCGTTTTAATTTCCCATTGCAAGAAGTACTATAATGTTAACAAAGAAAAAGATTACGAGATTTTCGCGAAAATATACGCGTTTCCAACATTCACAATGCCGAAAAGTGGTTTTGCGTATGTCGTCTATCTGTGTAAAGCGATTTTCCTTAAATTAGTGATAGTATTTTTTTTCATATTGACAATTTATCAGTCAATTTATTCAGGAATAATGTGCATGAGATATAATTTCAGTAAAAAGTCGACAGGTGCATAGCTTTACCACAGTCTAGTATATACAGTCACGAAGCTTGTGTTGTGAGGGTGCTAGGAACAATAGACTGTGCCGGTACTATTTCGCATTGTCTTTAATGAGGCGATATTAGCGATCCTAGTGGTTAGCAACTATATATGGATGTATATTTACTACGTATTGAGCTTCGTGACTGTATATACTAGACTGTGGCTTTACTATGCTGCATATCGTCATGTGGAACTACCTGTGGGTGCGATCACTTGTTGACAGGTATGTAGCGTTTTACTGTGCTGCAAATCTTTATGGGGAAGGGTTGAGGAACAGTTCGCGGCAGAAGAAGAAGAAGAAGAAGAAGAAGAAGAAGAGGAATAGGAATACAAGGGAGAACAAGAGGAATTCAAGGGAATACGAGGAGAACAAGATAACAATGGAAATACAAGGAGAAAAAGGGGATATAAGGAGAACAAGGGGATACAAGAAGAACAAGTGAAATACAAGAACAAGGAGGGTTGCATTTATATGTGACAGTCAATGCCAAAGTTATCCCCCCCCCCCCATACCTAGTGAAGTAGTTGTACGTATAAATTAATGGACCTCTATTTTAAATCAAAAATATACAATGACACTCAACTTCAAGAATCGTAAGTTGTCTTCGTGAATTTTTTATAACGCATAGTAAACTGAGAAATGATGCAGGCAATTTACTATAGTCTGGGAAGTCCATAGGCCTACACTTGAGAAGATGGAAGAATAGTTTGCCTCTTGCCCCCATATAATTACGGAGGATTACCAGTTGCATGCAGGGAAGACATTTGTTACGCGTGAGTGAATGTCTAAAGCAAAAGTGGTAAGAAGTTGAGATTCTCTATAGGAGCGTCATTATAATAAATCTGCTAACAGTTCTATTCGTTGATTTATGAAAGATAGGTCTAATCATTCCGAAAAAGTTAAGTTTGTTTTTCCTTTAACTTAACCTCAATTTTTCTTTAATTAATGAATAAAACAATAATGATTTTTATAAGTTTTTTTCTCAGTATTCAACCTGAATTTTTTTTCACTGGTCTAAGATGATAATGGAAATTCTTTGAAGTCGTTTTCTCATTTAATCCAAAACTTTCTCATTGTAATACGTATAAGATGATATGAAAACTAATCTCTCTTTGTCAAAAGTTTGATCTGAAATTTCCCCATATGCCTACTGATTATGAAAATTAAGTAATTTAATCTGCATTTTTCTCACACTGATACCGGTATGAGATAATTTTATGAAAACTAATTTTAACCTGAAATTAGTGTCCACAATTATCTTATAGCCTACGAGTGTAAGAAGAATTCAGGTTAACATTAGTTTTTCATAATATCTTAGAACAGTGTAAGAAAAATTCTGGTTAAAATGATTTTCATAATGTTTACAGCAGTGTAAGAAAAATTCAGGTTATAATTTTATTAAGTTTCATAATTCTCTTATATCGGTGTTAAAAAATTGAAATTAGGTTTCATAATTATATCAATGTGAGAAAATGCAGTAGCTATGGAAACTAATTTTAACCTGAATTTTTCCCACGCTGTTATAACTTATAAGATAATACTAGGATCTAATTTTAACCTGAAGTTTTCTCACATTTATATAAGAAAATTATTTGAATTTAATTTTAACGTGTCTTTTTCTGACTTTGCTATAAACTAATTATGGAACTAATTTAGTCTGAAATTTTCTTACATTGCTGTAAGATACTGTAGTTATGGAATCTAATTTTAATCTGAATTTTTCTCACATTGATATAAGATAATTATGAAAACAAATTTTAACCGAAATACTTCTCTTGGGAGAAAGGAACTGGCCATCCTATCCATTCTCTCCTGACCTAGTTGTCTCGTAAGTGGTGCTTTGTTGGTATCACGTGTGAGGTTCAGATCTGTCTTCGAACAGATCTGTCTTCGGACAGTTGACTAAACAAAACAATAGGCTACTTCTCTTACACTGGTATAAGATGAGAATGAAAACTAATTTTAACCTGCATTTTATCATATTGATATACGATAATTAAGAAAAATAATTTCAATTGTTCTAACATTGGTAGTATAAGAGAATATGAAGTCTAATAAAATTATAACCTGAATTTTTCTTACACTGATATAAGATAATAATTATGAAAACTTTTTAACCTGAATTTTTCTTACTCTCTTCTAAGATATATATGAAAACTTAAAACTAATGTTAACCTGAATTTTTTATACTGGTAGACTATAAAATATTTACTCGTGAACACTAATTTTAACCTGTATTTTTTACACCGGTATAAGATAATGAACACTAATTTAATCTGTACAGTAATATGAAATAATTACAAAACTTTCTGAGTTTATTTTCTTATGGTCTTCTCCTGAACTTTTCTCACACTGATGTAAGGTATTATTAGTACACAAATTTATCCTGACTCTTCCTCGCCCTGTTAGAGGATAATTACGAAAACTTTTATTTTTCTCGTGCAAAGTTTACTTATGGCCACTTCTTTTCGGACAGATCGCACAGAATTCATTCGAATCTAATCTTGGTCTCTACAGTGAGGGATATTCGACTGAGCCGTAGCTACTGTGGATTTTGTACTTACGCTTATCGTGTGACGGGGACGCAGACTTATCGTGGGCCGTAATTCAATTTCCATGTTTTCTGTCAAGCGAGAAATATAAAATTATAAGGCACAAAAACTGGTCCAGGCGAAACTCCGTCCGCTCGTCGCCTAATCGACGCACTGCCCGCGTATTCGTATCACTCGCGAAGTGACACGGTGCACAGACTCTCTTCTTTGTTGTCTTCGTAACGTCGGGCAGGTTCAACGAGGAGGAGCTCTCCGAATTGAATTGCGCCAATGAATAATTCCATCCGTGGGTAGAAATCGAGATGAGCTCTGATTGAAGGGGCTACGCCTCACGAAATTACACACTGCCTTATAAGCACATGCGCTCCACCATGCACTCATTTTTCCAGAAGTGAAGCGGACTCCAAGTTGTCACTTGCCCCCACGACAGGAGAATCAATCAGTGCAAACCAGTGTGCCGAGGGCAGCGACCGATTTTGTCACGAAGCGGAAATTTATGGCGTTTCAGCCTCTTCGTTCCCATAATAAACGCCTCTTTGCTGCTAAAAAGATTAATAATGGTATTGCAGTATTCTGATGCATTCCTCGTTGTCTAAAGGCTACTGTGCTTTTTTTCGGAATCCTACCGGTCTTTCTCAAGGACGATGTATTACGTCGTTACTCATTCCTCGCTCTAATTTTTATCAACATTTCGTTTTTGTCTTTATGTTGTACCTTATTTTTTATTCTCTTTCTTAATGTTACTGTCATCCGTAGAGTTATTCTCTTTCTCAATTTTTTTCTTTATCCTTTTGTATTGGTCTTTTGTACTGTTATGCACACTCATTTCTTTATCATATCTTAATTTTGTCATCCTCATTATTCTTATTTTAATCCTTATCCCCATCATTCTTGCTGTAATCCTTATCTTGTCCTCATTCTTGCTGTAAACCTTATATTATTCTTACAATTCCTGTTATAATTCTTGTCCACACCTGTGGAGTAACGGTTAGCAAGTCTAGCCGCGAAACCAGGTGGCCCGGGTTCGATTCCCGGTCGGGGCAAGTTACCTGGTTGAGGTTTTTTCCGGGGTTTTCCCTCAACCCAATATGAGCAAATGCTGGGTAACTTTCGGTGTTGGACCCTGGAATCATTTCATCGGCATTATCACCTTCATCTCATTCAGACGCTAAATAACCTAAGCTGTTGATAAAACGTCGTAAAATAACCTACTAAAATAAAAAAAATGTTATAATTCTTATATTATTCTTGTCATTCTTGCAGCAATGCTGAGCTTATCGTCTTCATTTTTATTGTTATAATTCTTGTCTTTATTATTATTATTATTATTATTATTATTATTATTATTGCTATAAACCTTATCTTATTCTTATCATTATTCTTGTTATAATTCGTATCTTATTCTCATCATTATTCTTATCATATTATCATCATTATTTTTGCTGTATACTTTATCTTATGATCATTATTATTCTTGCTGTAATCATTATTTAATTCTCATTATTCTTAATGTAATTCTTGCCGTATCTCCTTTACCATTCTTGCTGTAATCCCTGTCTTATTATCATTATTCTTGTTACGAGTTTCATCTTATTCTGACCATTTTTCTTGCTATAGGCCTAATGTTTACCTTATTCTCATAATTATTTCTGTTATAATTCTTGCCTTATTTTATCATTATTCTTGCTGTCATTCTTTATCTTATTCTCAGCATTATTTGTGTCATTGTCATCTCACTCTCAACATCATCATTATTATTGCTGTAATCCTTATCTTATCCTGTCCATACCTGTGGAGTAACGGTTAGCGCGTCTGGCCGCGAAACCAGGTGGCCCGGGTTCGATTCCCGGTCGGGGCAAGTTACCTGGTTGAGGTTTTTTCCGGGGTTTTCCCTCAACCCAATATGAGCAAATGCTGGGTAACTTTCAGTGCTGGACCCCGGACTCATTTCACCGGCATTATCACCTTCATCTCATTCAGACGCTAAATAACCAAAGATGTTGATAAAGCGTCGTAAAATAACCTACTAAAAATTATCTTACCCTCATCATTCTTGCTGTAATCATTATCATATTATCATTTTTATAATTCTTATCTTATTATCATCATTATTTGTAAGTCTTATCATTCTTATCTTATTCTCATCTTCATTATTGTTGTAATTCTTATGTTATTCTCATCATTTTCTTGTTATAATTCTTATCTTATCCTCACGATTATTTTTGCTATACTTGTCATCTTTTTCTCATTATGCTCGTTATAATACTTATCTTATTCTCATCATTATGCCTGCTGTTGTTATCTTATTCTCATCATTATTCTTGCTGTTGTTATCTTATTCTCATCATTATTCTTGCTGTTGTTGTTATCTTATTCTCATCATTATTCTTGTTATAATCCTTACTTTATTCTCATTGTTATTTGTTATATTTATCCCATTCTCAGAATCATTCTTGTTGTAATTCTTATCTTATTCTCATCATTATTTTGCTATAATCCTTGTCTTATTATCGTGATTTGTTATTTTAACATAGGCTGTAAGTCTCTATATCTCCGGCAAGCAAGAATCTGGGGGGGGGGGGGAGCGCTTCGATACCTCTTATGCAAATTTTTTAATTATCTATAACTGACTACCACTACCATTTACCAATCTTTGAACAAACCGCGAGAAACATCTGTTTTGACGAATGACCGATTCGGCCTCAAACAAACATAAGAAACTCTATATTTTTCGAGACGGAGATGATGATAAAGGGAGAGTATTGGTGGAATGACGAGGGAACAAATTAGAGATATCCGAGTAAAAGCCTCACAACCTTGGCTTTGTCCACCTCAAATACATCTGCGTTATCGCCGGGATCTGAACTCGGATCCGCTGTCGTCATAAATCGCGCTCTGCCAACTGAGCTACCAAGGCGACCGTCTTTTCGGCATAATTTGGTGTAATGAGAACTCTGGGATAAATTATATATGCATCAATTAAAAAATAGTGTTCCTTTTTCTTAGAATCTTCGCCACTTTTTTGTATATGACAAAATGTATGCAATTTGCGTCCACCGTTAATTTTTAAAGACGAGACCTCCGGCGGTGTCTGTCAACTGGTTTCCTCTAATTTGCCCCCTTTGCACATTAAACCTGTTAATCTTACGAGAAGGGGAGATAGACGCCGAAGCCATTATTATACGGCTGATGACCTCTCATGTGGGTAGTGAAACAGTCGAGGAACTTGAAAATTGAGAAAGCTGATCAGAATTATCATTCTAAATTAAGTAGATTCCGTGATATTAAATTACTAGTTCAGGCTATGGGAAGGATTAGATTTTTTTATTGTAATGTAACGTAAGATCCTTAATCTCACTCGAGTTGTCAGCCTAACTATGAAGGATTCTGAGGCCATTACGAGTCATAACTAGGGATGGAACTTCGGACACCGAACCTGTGAAGTTAACTACGTCGCGTCTTGCACAGGTCGTGTTGTTTATATCAACTCAGAGTAGTACAGGGACTTGTACTGAGCAAAATATTGCTCGGTATAGTTAGATGACTAAAACAAATAGATCATAACACATTTACAAAAGCCATTTACCTCATTCTCTTCGTTGTAGTAAATGGTGATATACTTTTAAATAAGAATGAATTGTGTGCTTTAAATGTCACTAATTTTGTCGCAATGTACAACTGTGTACAGTAGTGGCAAAAAAACCGGACCGACCCTTGTAGCTGATTTCAGAGCCTTGTTCACTCCAGAGCACGATAGACTGGTAACTAAGACTTTCGTGGTTCGAATCCTGCCTGGGAAGGAAACTTGTTTTTGTTCCTGATTCAAATTTATTCCCAATACTTTTCGATTGCAGCGATATTTTACTAATTAATTAACTTATTATTCCCAGAACATGATTCTTACCAGCAATCGAAAAGTATTGGGAATAAATTTGAATAAGGAACAAAAAAAGATTCCTTCCCAGGCAGGATTTGAACCACGGAAGTCTTAGTTACCAGTCTATCGTGCTCTGGAGTGAACAAGGCTCTGAAATCAGCTACAAGGGTCGGTCGGGTTTTTTTTTTTTTTTAATATACATTCGTAAATTGTCAAATTTAGTATAAACCTGTTCCATTGCCATTCAACAATGTTTGTACTAAGAAAATATTCTTTCGACAACACACGATGTTAGTGGTGCAAATTTTAAGTAGTTTATATTTACTATAATGTTGTGTCTTAGGCTAGATTGTGTCTGTTCATTATTCAATTCATATTGCACTTCACAGTGTTTTGAATAATTATGCAGGATTCTTTTTCAAGAAAACACTTCAGTTTTATTGTCATCAACAGCTGATCGTATAGAATTTAAAATTTTTTTATAATACGAGGAAAAGTATTATGTACGCATGGTTGTTGGAGTCGGCAATTTTCTATGCATATACTTTTCAAATCAAACACAGAATAAATATGGGAAATGCATATTATTATTCGGTTGAGAAGCTTTTATCATCCAGTCTGCTCTCAAAAAAACCTGCAAGTTAGAATATATAAAACAATATATTACCAGTTGTTCTATATGGTTGTGAAACTTGGACTCTCACTTTGAGAGAGAAACAGAGGTTAAGAGTGTTTGAGAATAAGGCGCTTAGAAAAATATTTCAGGCTAAGATGGATGAAGTTACAGGAGAATGGAGAAAGTTAGGCTATATAACGCAGAATTGCACGCATTGTATTCTTCACCTGACATAATTACGAATATTAAATCCAGCCGTTTGAGATGGGCAGGGCATGTAACACGTATGGGCGAATCCAGAAATACATAAGTTATAGAGTGTTAGTTGGGAGACCGGAGGGAATAAGTCCTTTGAAGAGGCCGAGACGTAGATGGGAGGATAGTATTAAAATGGATTTGAGGGAGGTGGGATGTGATAGTAAAGACTGGATTAATCTTACTCAGGATACGGACGGATGGCGGGCTTATGTGAGGGCGGGAATGAACCTCCGGGTTCCTCAAAAGCCATACTAAGTAAGTATACTTTTCAATCAAGTGTTTACAATGTGGATTCTCAAGTTTATGGAACGGTATATTCATTCTTATCAATATCAGATACAAGTGATAAAAAGTGGACTGATCCGAAATCGAATCACTAAATCATATCAAATGTTCGATGTGTCTTTTAGAGTCACGGTGTTTTTGTAAATCACGACGGTTTCGAACTTTTATGTCTACCTTACACACTTTACATCATTATTTATTTTCGTTCTTTACTGAAAAATAATCCTATCGAGACTATTTCACAAGCAGAGGCAAAGTTACAGATTTTATTGGCGGCATTTTAATGTATCTTCACAGTATCTACCTTCACTAAATCACAACTGAACTCCTGACGAAAGGTTTACTTTTTAAACAAAAAAATCCGCATGCTGTGTCGAAATAACCTATTACAATGCAGTAAACAAAACAAAACCCGCACCCATTAAACTCCAACAGTCTTACTAATAAACCGTGTATAGTTTTTATACGAGACTTATGCAGAGTTGAGACAGAAAACGTTACTAATAAACCGTGAATAAGCTATGGACGTATAAACAGGCTGTAACTATACAATGGGAATTGCTTTGCAGTAGTTATATACACGAAACCCCTTGTTTAAGCGTTGTATATAGCGAAAAAATGGCCGCCACTCTAACAGCTGTTCGTATCGACTGTCATTTTATGATGATGGTTACCTTGTGACCACAGAAGAACAAACCAAAGATCATAGAATTATTAAAATAATATTGCTGTAGCTTGTACTCTTTGACCAAAATGTAGTGTGGTAATCGATTATATAGAGCCAGTTGTACTATTGATATTTAACACGCTACACTAGCGCTACCGGATGCAATAGAGAACCTCAGATATTCTATTACCTTTCGTAACGAAGTAATGACGAAACCATGACGTAGCTGTGTAACAGTTATACTGTTATACACGACGTATGTAGTGATTATTAGTAAGGAATTTACACACGACTTATAAACGAGCTACTCATTGTATAAGACAGTTAAACGTCTATATATATATATATATATATATATATATATATATATATATAGAGTTTTTATTAGTAAGACCGCAAATAAATAGAGCTCCCTTCACGTGACGTCTTTCATTTTGCGTACGAATCTGAAGGTACATCAGTAAACTAAACAACTAACGTCATTCTATAGGCAGTGTTCATTAAACCTGTAGCCACCTCTAGGCAATGTTATGGTGTAGGCCTATGAACTTCGTTCCAAGTCATACGTAGGGCAGAATTTATATGTAACCTATGGTAAAGTATTGTGATACTGCGAAATGCTGATTTGGAGATTTTGTCCGGAGTACAAGTTTTTAACATCACTGATACGGAAAGGAACTTTTCGATGTAGGTACTAATAAGTATCGATAAATGTGTAGTTAGCCTTGGACCTTCATTATAAGAAATCGCCGGGGTTCAAGCTACGACTGACCCGCAGATTTTACGTAAAGCGTTATGTTGACAAGTTGAAAGTTGGCGATCTTTTTTCTTTTTTAATTATTTTTTCGGCTTCTGTGAAACTACCTCCTCTCCCTTCTTCCTTTTTCGGTAGTTTTCTTGTCTTTGTGCGGCAGTCTCGGCAGTAACAAGTGCTGCTGCGAGGAAGTCAAAAAGAGGATAGCAATGGCAAAGAAAACTTTTAATAGAAAAAGGAGTATCTTCTGCAGTCCTCTAGAAAAAGAACTAAGGAAGAGACTAGTGAAGTGCTTTGTGTGGTGTGTGTCATTGTATGGGACAGGAACTTGGACATACGACGAGGTGAAGAGAAACAAGTAGAAGCAATTAAAATGTGGATATGGAGAAGAATGGAGAGTGTGGAATGAACAGACAGAATATGAAATGAAACTGTGCTAGAAAGAGTGGGTGAAGAAAAAAACATGGTGAAACTGATCAGGAAGATAAAAAGAAATTGGCTGGGGTCACTAGCTAAGAATAAACTGTCTACTGAAGGATGCATTGGAAGGAATGATGGACGGAAGATTAAGATACAGGAACCATATGCGGAAACTAAGAGGAAGTCGGAAAATAGGAAAGGTTGGATTTTGCTGGATTTACAGTGAAAGACCTGCCCTTGAGCAGACCACTATGAATAAATAAATAAATTAATTAATTAATGATTGAGTGTTTTATTATCACCAATTTTTAAGTGATTTTTATGTTAAATTTCAGACTTCTTCTTCACGATTTACATGTTTAAATACTGACTTTTTCACTATTTACATATTTGAATAACGACTTTTTTCACGAATTACAGTACTTTTATTTACCGACTTTGATATATTTTATTCACCGTTTTACGGTGTCCTTGTTCATAGCTAATCAGTATCACCAAATACCTTACTATAATAATACCGGACAGCTATATACTAGCAGCATTGACGTGAATGTGAAATATCGCGGATTTGACATCTAGCGAAGCGGCGTGGAATTACGTCCAGAAATACAAATATTAACATAGCGGGATTCAGACTATTGTTTAAAACGTGAGTTACTAATGTGGAATAATATATGAAACACTTAAGAAATGTTGAATAGTATTTAATGTAAAATTATTATCTTATATCAAAGCTGCATATTATGAGAAATATTGCATACTTCATATTACTTACCGTAATTAATTGTTACATATTTTTTCTTTGGTTTAGTGAGACAAAATTAATTCTGACATTAGGAATGAATTTACAATAACGCTTTATATACGCATTGCTGACAACTGCAAAGATAAAATTGATAGTAATCTGATGCTTGTAATAATTACTAAAGGCATGTGGACAACAATAAAACTTAATTTGATAAAACCTTAAAATTTTCAAATACATTTAAACTTCTATTCATTTATTAGGTCTAAATAAAAAAGCTAATTTGTATTTTTCTATCAACACAAAGACGAAGGAATTAGGCCTAGCAAAGAATGTTGTTGACTCACGTTTTATGATCCCTCGAAAATCGAAAGTACGAAATGGAGCAATTTGTAATGCTGTAATTTTGTAGCAATTATAAACAGCACATAATATACACCCTGACATTTTAACACAACACTAATTAATAAAACTATTAACTAGCCCAGCAACAATATACATTGTAGTTGATTACAGCTTGTTTCGCGAGTATCGCCACACTGGCCGCCTAGGTAGCAGCACCAGCGTCGTTCGCGCGCAGAACTGCCAGCTGTTCGGTATTATTATAGTAAGGTATTTGGTATCACTACGTGCCATCAGCATGGCATCGTTTATTTTTCAGAAAAACACTTCAGAAAAAATTGAGGACAACTAAATTAACAGCAAATTAATGGCAAAACTTCATTTCTCACACCAGTTTATTAAACCTTGTCGGACTGTAAAGAAAACAACTATCGCAATGTCCATATTTTATATGTTGTACAATTTAATTTATTGGCCTGACCCAATATTTTGGGTTTGCCCTGCGACACAGAATAGCTCACAATAAAATTTAAAATGAAAAAATACATAAACAGGTTTCAGACAAAAGTGATTAAGACATAAGAAAAAAAAAATGGAACCAAATATAATTTAAATTGAATGTACGCCATAAAGATGCTGACGAAATATCGCTACAGAAAATTTTATAATGGTGGTGACTTTGGCATCTTGAAGATCTCTCGTCAGCTTGTATTTTTCCCTCCACTTTACAAAGGCTTTCGGAATGGTGCCTCTCGCTCCAAAGAAGAGACCGGTAACTGTGATTTTTTCAATGTTGTATTTCGCTGATAGGTACTGAATCGTGGGCTCGTAGATTTTCTTTTTCTCTTCGTTCATTTCAGATGGTTGAGTGGCTGAGATTTCAAATCTGATCGTAGGATCAATTTTTTCGGCTGTCTGTTTATTCCTATTTATAGCTATGATATCGATCCTACGATTGCTCCCACCATCAGCAGTACAATGAACTTACTCGTGAACATCTAGATTTTTGGATCGAAGTGCATCTGCGATCATAGAACGTATGATGTTGTGACGTTTTATTCTGAGTACTTCTCCCTGTGGGCAACTCCCAAGCACATGTGGTAAAGTTTTATACTCACTGCAGTGCCTACAGTAGATTGTGCCTGTAGAGCGACCAGGGAGAGAACGTACTAGTGCCACTATCGCAATCATTTTTAGCATTTCTCTCCATTCAGAACTTGATAATCCTTCATGCTTGATGATCCACGAGTTGGCTGCAGGTACTTCTTCAAACAATACAACTCCTTTTCCTTTCTGGGGGTATGACCACCAGGTTTTAAATTCACGCTGCCGAAGATGTTGCCTTAATTGCTTCACTGATCCTGTAGCCTCATCATATTGTGAAATTTTAATTTTCCTACCAATTTTTTTTCTATTCTATTAAAATTATAGCATATAGCCTATTAACCTGTTGTATCCTATAGGATACTTTATCAGTTTAAGGGTTAATTCTATGGCTTTTGTAGGTGTGATCAAAGAACGATAGCAGCAATCATTTTAAAAGGAGCTTTGTAACAAATTGGAGAAGCTCGCGAGATGTGAGATGGAATTTGAAGTAGAGATTGTTAGACGCCGTTGTTTCTCTCGGGCCAGTCATTATCTGAGCAGTGACTCCACAGAGTCGCTTAGATGAGGTCCAGGTCGTTAAGGTCCGACATCCACCCTTCGTTTTCCGCTGGGCGCGTCGCCAGGCGTTTATTCTTGATGGCCTCCCCGGGGTTCCAGTAGATGTGAACTCATTCGCAGACACTGACAGTGTCAGAAATCTACGGACAGTGAGCTCATCTTACTAAATCCAAGAATCATTGCGTATTCCGTGTTCACTATAGAAAATAATGTAATTTTCAAATGTGCTATTATCCATTTGAATGGTTGCTAAGTGCTGAGCAATTCGACATGAATCTATAACACATGACCAGTATGTTCTTTCTTAGCATAAATCTTATAAAACAACACTTGAGAGCTTGATAATAATTATTATACTGAACATATACAGGGAGTTTCATTGATTGCTATACAAATGTTTAGAGCCTGTGACTATGTGAGGAGATCAGTAACTTGAGAACAAGAATCCGTGCTCGGAAATTCGTCGGTTTGGAGTTGTAACCCGAAGTTTTTGTCATTAAAATACCAGACAAACGCTCTCGAATGTATGTGTATTGGGAAGTCTAATAGACAGGAAATTTCATCAGTAGTAGGTAAGAACAGTGCTGTCATGGAGGCCATACTGGGCTATACATTGTATGGGGAAGAGAAAATTTTACCTATATGGAGCCATACAGTGTATGGGTGCCTAAGTTTTATACATGGAGATTATATTTTTACATGGAGATCTGTACTGATCTTACATCATCTCGTGCAATTCCTAATACATCTTCTTTGATGTTCATAAACATAAACGCCTCTACAGTGCTGAAATCCAGAACCATATACAAAATGGTATTTTTCCAGAAAAGCTACACCAATGGAGGCAGTTTTCTTTTGCTTCACTGGTTTCTGTGTGATGTATATAGTGATAAACGTATGATTTTAGTTTGCAGTCACAAATACTTTCAACATAAATATTGTTTGATACTTACCTGTTTATTCTAATGCACTGTTGTAGGTTTATACTTACCCACTACTTGTTACTAATTACATATGAGAGATCCAGGACATAGGCCTATTAGGGAAATGACCTATTTCCCCAGTATTGCGTCCTGAGTATCTCGAGTGTAATATTTGTAACAAGTTGAGGGGACTGCAACATATCGTACAGGTAAGTATCAAACTATTTTATGTTGAAAGTTTTTTTGTGGCTGCAGGCTAAAACTACTTCTTTATCACTGTATACATCTAACAGAAGCCAGTGAAGAAATGGGAAATTTTCAAGGGAGAAAATAAGGGTGGGAGGGGGGGCAAGAAAAATTACCATGAAAGCACTGGGTAAGAACACTGTCAAAATCCACAAGATGACATTGGCGAGATCCCATCTATGGAAGTTAGGTAGTAGCCTATATCTATAAATAATCCGTAGAAAAATGACCAATTATGGGACTCTGGTAAAACATTTGAACTTTAATTGGCGAATAATGAGTTTGGCTACATAATTAGACTCCAAAGAAAGACAGGTACAAATGAAAAAAGGGATAGTCTAACATCTGGGATAGCGATACGCCAAGGTTTGTGACAAGGTTAGAGAGGATTTGATGTGAAGTCACTGAAGTTATAGACCGAGGTCTGCGATTTATAGCCCCGAGATCTATGGTAGATAGCACTGAAGTCTATGACGTATAGCCCCGAGATCGGTGACGCATAGCCACGAGGTTTGTATGGGTTCTGATTAGATGAGGGGATAGTTAAGTGACAGAACGCCGAAGTTATTCGCTTAGTGCCATGTCCTCTGCATAGGTTAGTAGCGCTGAGTTTTCCCAGTCACTCTATCGAGCAGTTTCATCCGTTAAGGCTGGTTCACAATAGACTGGGAACGGAAATAATGTTAAAATAAATGTATTTAAATATGAGCATTCATAATTAGCTTTCAAGTTCCCGTTCCCGGACTCCGGCAAGCTTCTCGTTAATTGTGAATGCTCACATTTAAATACATTTATTTTAACAATATTTCCGTTCTCGTTGTCGTTTCCGTTCCCGATTTATTGTGAACCAGTCTTTACGCTTGCCATACGTCCCGAAAGACGGGGCAGTCCCTGCCTACGTGTCCGGCATCTGTAATTTTTGTCGGGATGCGCAAAAATCTCTTATTTTAATCAAACTTTAATTCATAATGTAAAAATCAGTAGTTTTTCTAACTGATGTTCACTTAATAAATTATTGTTCAAATTATTGTTTTGATTTCTGCAAGCTGTTTGCAAATGTTTGATTTTGAAATCAGTAAACATGAATGAACTATGCTTGAAACAAAAATACTGTATAGTCCACACCTGTGGAGCAACGGTTAGCGCGTCTGGCCGCGAAACTAGGTGGCCCGGGTTCTATTTCCGGTTGGGGCAAGTTACCTGGTTGAGATTTTTCCAGGGTTTTCCCCTCAAACCAATATGAGTAAATGCTGGGTAACTATCGGTGCTGAACCCCTGACTCATTTCTCCGGCATTATCACCATCTCATTCAGACGCTAAATAACCTAAGATGTTGATAAAGCGTCGTAAAATAAGCTACTTATATATATATATATATATATATATAGTGCAAAGTACTGTCAAATGAAGTAAATAAAGCGATAGAAATAAAAATTGTTTAAAGACAATAGTGTTAACTCCCTTGACTCAGTCTTACGTAATACATTTTTCAGTAATCTCTATCTTCATTTTCCTTACAAAACGTCTATAGTAAAAGTGTCCCGTATTTTCATGAGTCATTTATAGGAGGCTTACTTCGTGGTCTAGTGGTTACCAATCATTGTTCCGTAAATCTCCCCATTTTAAGCGAAGGGGACATTTGCACATTTTCTCAGCCTCTAGAACAGCTAATGTCCTTCGAGAGAATATTACTTAATATGTGACACATTTTAACATGACGTCTTTAAACGTATCTTTATTTCTCACAAAGTTTTTCAAAGCACCATTTACATAACGGAAGTCGAACTCATGTCCGTTGGCTTCGTAGTCGGAAATGTTATAGGCCTGCCCATGAACCAACACGAAAGACACATTGCCGTCGAAGCCAGGAATAATGTTTACCTTCTTCCAGTTAGTACCCATAGACAGTTCACGGAACGAGTTCTCGGACTGAAAGCGTTAACACCAAAGCTGCCACTGCGGAAAGAATGTAACAGGAGCCTCTGTGATACCCCTGTCTGCACCCAGGATGCCCCCTGCTAGGCAGGAACGCTGAACATGTTCAACACCAGGGTGCCGAACCTTGGAACAAATAGCAACAACGCACCTGCGCACTCGGTACAAAAGCGTGGGCTTCGCAGTCGCTGTGAAGAACTTAGATTCGAATTCTTGAATCAGTTTCACGAATTTATTGCTGACTGGTTAATTAAAAATACTTTTATCTTCTTAGTCGACGTTTATGAATAGCAAGAGGAGTAAAATCTAACGTCATATTTGAGCAATGTGAAGAGAGGTATGTCCTCCGTGAAAAATGTAGTTCAACCGATCGTTCCCAAACGTTAGGGCTACATCTTCTTATATAGTCAATTTTTGGAACCTGTACAACATCAGACGCAAATAAAATAGAATACTATGTTTGACTGATGCATAACCTAATAATATTAGGAAAGCAGTGAGAGAATACATAACATAAAATTCTGCGCTGTGCCAGGGATACACCGGCGTGTAATATTAGGCCTACGTTTTTCCACGGCCGGGAGTAAATGTCGGTTTATAGGTTATCAAAATCAGGAGAGAAAATGTTTCTGTCCCTAAGAAAAGAAAAATATAACGTAACAATGAAACATATCAATCATTATTGCTGTGACATCTCCTTTGCATGTGTGCATATGCGCTCAATCAAATAGCTCGGTATATTTGTAGCCCTCGGGAAAAATCATGCGTTTCTCCCTCTTAATGTATAATAGACTATAGGTTACTATACTGTACTCCAACCAGGAGAAAGTCTCAGGGGAGTGAGACGCAGCGGGGTAATGCCACAGTCACGAGCTCAATACGTAGTAAATATGCATCCATAGATAGTTTCTAACCACTAGGATCGCTAATATCGCCTCATTACAGACAATGCGAAATAGTACTGGCACAGTCTATTGTTCCTAGCACCCTCACAACTCAAGCTTCGTGATTGTATATACTAGGCTGTGGTAATGCTGTGAATGAATGTTGATGTCATAAGGTCACACACGTGGGTACACGCATCTCCATTGGCTAACTCTCAAAGCACAAACGATAACACTGATACACATATACTTATACTACCCTAGTTAAAAAATTAGATCACGGTTAATCTTCTGGTCTTTTAGGGCCGTATTTATAGAAATTATTAGCGCGAGCTTCCGGTGGATGCTTTGTCGAATACAAAATGCCATCACGACAAGGCTTGGAAAAATCTGCTATAAAATAGCGCAAAAGTCGCTGATATAGAATAGTCTACTATCAATGTAAAATTATATTACTTTGCTGCCGTGAGGGCTTAAAAAGCAGCCAAATCCTTATATGAGCAATATAAATTTGATAAATTTTATCCGCTAAATTGAAACAAGGAAAAACGCCAGATCTATCGAGAAAACAGCTAAATTGGCAACATTGGCCGAGAACCGAACCCGGATTCATGAATGGAAGACTAGCGCACTAGTGCCGAGCCACAGACGTGACTTCATGGTATGTTATGAGAGCTGAATTTCCAATATTTTCTGAGGCATATGGTACCGTTTAGCTCAAGGGTCGTCAGCACAGAGCACGCTGGGGCTAGTCTCTCTTACCCGCGGAAAACGCAGTGCACTAGGGTGCACTCCGTAGCTGCTAGCCGGTATACTCTCTATCTCTCCCTGTTGCACGACGGTGCGCACGAGACAGCACCGCTTACCCTTTGCACATTTCAGCGAGTGCTGACGACCACTGGTTTAGCTCATAATACATCCAAGACTTGTTTACAGGTAGCCTACATGAACATTGTCTTAACAGTACGAATGAACTCTAATGTTTCAGGTCCCGGGAGTTGATCAAGGGCGCCATCTTGGACAATGACTTCATGAAGAACCTGGAGATGACGCAGATCCGCGAGATCGTGGACTGCATGTACCCCGTGGAGTACGCGGCCGGCAGCCTCATCATCAAGGAAGGCGATGTGGGCAGCATCGTGTACGTCATGGAGGGTGAGTGCTCTTATCTGTCACGACCTTCGCTTTCAGATACCTTTCTACTCGTCAAAGCAGAGACATTTTAAGATAATCAACCGGTTTCACCACCATTCGTCAGCTGTCGCCTGACAAACGTCAACAACTGTTAACTTTTAAACGTGTTACTAAAATAAGTTTCGTTCAGATCTTTGGAGTAGTGTCGCTCTAGGAGTCAATATCCGTAAGAGTCAGGATTCGGTGTAGGATTTTGTGTTAAATTTGGTGTGGAATTCAGTGTCAGAGTCGATGTATTCATTGTTGAATTATTAGAATTACTGTCAGAGTCGTTGTAGAAGTCAGTGTTGTATTAATTCTAGGATTTCTTGTCAAAATCTGGGTAGGATTCTTGTTGGATTTTGTGTAGAATACAGTGTCAGTCGGAGTAAGAGTCAGTGTTGAACTTCGTGCAGAAATGAAAGGAGTCGGTGTAGGAGTCAGTATAGGATTCATTGTGTCCACACCTGTGGAGTAACAGTTAGCGCGTTTGGCTGCGAAACCAGGTGGCCCGGATTCGATTCCCGCTTGGGGCAAGTTACTTGGTTGATGTTTTTTCCGGGGTTTTTCCTCAATCCAATATGAGCAAATGCTGGGTAACTTTCGGTGCTGAACCCTGGATTAATTTCACCGGCACTCATTGTTGAATTGTGGGATTCACTGTCAGAGTCAATATAGAAGTCAATGTTAGATTAATTCTAGAATTTCTTGTCAAAGTCGGTAGAATTCTTGTTAAATTTGGTATAGAATACAGCATAGGCGGAGAAAGAACCGTTTCCTTGGGTGGCAAAGCAAAACCATAGAATTCCGATATAACGACATTATGGAGGACATCATCCTCAGTTATAGCTTGACCGTGGTACAGTATATCGGAATATGATCATTTAATACAAATATTTTCGTAGTGCTTTTTTCGGACCGAGTTGTATAGGGCTTCAACTGTAGGTCTACTGCAGGGCATAACCATAGGCAGAGTTATGGGAGGGTATGAGAGAGCACTGCCCTCCAAATTTATCTGAACTCTTTTTTTTTTCTATTAACATTACAAAATATTGAATTCAAAAGACTTTTCTTGCTTTTGTTTATAAATGGAATATTATTTGTAAATGCTGCCATCTTCCTGGAAAATGGCTGTTTTCACAAAAGAATTTTTGGACTATGATTGTTTTATGAAAACTACTGAAAATTTCCACTCCTTTAACATGGGACTATGGTGTTTTTTTTCACTAACACCTAATTCAGTAGATGGCCGCTGCAGACTTCTAACACACGAGTACAGGCTGTTACAAAAGAAACATTACAGTGCTTCCATTCCTCAAACGAGGTATAGAAATTCTTATACATTTAGAAATTTAAAATAAATATTATAGTCCAGACACATGGTCTGAATACATTAATTCGTCAATTTAAGCACAGAAACTTAATCATAAACAAAAGCAAGAAAAGTCTTTTGCATTCAACATTTTCTAATGTTAATAGAAAAAAAAAAGAGTTCAGACAAGTTTGGGGGGGGGCAGTGCCCCCCCCCATGCTCCCCCTCCCATAACTCCGCCTATGGAATACAGTGTTAGTTGTAGTAAGTGTCAGTGTTGAATTTCGTATATGAATGAAAGGAATCGGTGTAGAATTCAATGTCAGAGTCAGTATAGGATTCATTGTTGAATTCGGTGTTGGGTTCATTGTTAAATCCTTTATGGGATTCAGTGTTAGAGTCGATGTTGAATTCGGTGTAGGATTGACTGTTGGAGTCGGAGTAAGATTCAGTGTCGTGCTGTGAAAGAGTAGGTGCTGAATTTCGTGTATGATTCTGTATCAGATACTGTAGGAGTGTGTGTCAGTTTCGATCAGGGATTCAATGTCGAAAGTCGTTGTAGAACTTTGTGTTGGAATTGGTGTAGGATTGTTCCAGAGTCTGTGCAGAAATCAGTGTTGAGTTTGGTGTAAGATTTATTATTACTGTATTATTATTATTGGACTATTTATGAAATTCGATCTCATATGTGGCAAAAAAAGGTATCGATGAAAAGCTAAAATTTGAAAATAAAAATAACAGGCATAATAAATAACAAATTGTAACTAACTAAACATTTCAAAATAAAAATAACGGCATAATAAATAACAAATTGTAACTAGCTAAACATTTCAAAATAAAAATAAGAGCCATAATAAATAACATATTGTAACTAAGCAAACATTGAAGAAAACTATAATCAAATTATAATCAAATAATCAAATTTAACGACGCTCGCAACTGCCGAGGTTGTATCAGCGTCGTCGGTGTGCCGGAATTTTGTCCCTCAGAAGGTCTTTTACATTCCATTGAATCTACTGACATGAGCCTGTCGCATTTAAGCACGCCTAAATTCCATCGACCTGGCCCAGGATCGACGCACAACCTCGGGCACAGAAAGCCAGCGCTATACCGACTGCGCTGTCCAGGTCGACTGGTTTCATTTATGAATGATTTTTGTCTTATAAATCTTTAGTTTTAACAGTTTCGTTGCTTTCCCAGCTGATGTCTTGGATACTTCTGTCTGTTGAGGTAACTTTATTAATTTCGCGAGGGACTGTTCTACTCTGTAACCTATGTCACCAAATTTATCTTCAGTTAGAACACGATTTATGTGCCTTCTTTTTTTTTATTTAAAAATGTCTCTCATTTACATATCATAAATGAAGATTCACTATTCTAATGTGTACTCCATTGCCAAGAATTAAACTGGATTGCATTGAATGGAAGTCAGCTGTATATTAATGTTCTAATCTTGCATATGTTATCTGTCCACACTATGCAATACAAAACCTTCCCACTCTCGAACTAGGGGAAATGTGCACTTTGTTTCCTCGACAGTCGCGTTCCGCTTGTAACAGTTAAAGGGCTGATGACATTTACCTGAGCGAAACTGTTTTCTGGCGAACAACGGTCTGTAGTAAATTATTAGTTATTAATAGGAGATTCAACTGCCACAAGGATGCAATATGTCATTCTTTCTTTCTTTCTTTCTTCCTTTCTTTCTTCCTTTCTTTCTTCCTTTCTTTCTTCCTTTCTTTCTTTCTTTCTTTATTTTTTCTTTGTTTTCTTTTTCTCTTTGTTTTTCTCTTTCTTTCTTTCTTTCTTTCTTTTTTCTCTTTGTTTTTCTCTTCCTTTCTTTCTTTTTTGATTCCTTTATTTCTTTCTTTCTTTCTTTTTTCTTTCTTTCCCTATTGGTTTGTTTGTTTGTTTGTTTCTTTCTTTCTTTCTTTTTTCCTTCTGTGTCGTCTTCGATGACCTCGCAAATATCATGCTCGCTATTAGATCCAGAGTTCGCGAGTTCACGCCAGGCAAATCGATTTTTAAAGGACAATAAAAGTCGTAGCATGTCTTCCTCCGGGATATAATTAAAGCTGGGAGGTTCATGTCGTACATTTACGGTAAAGAACCTTGTCCCTGATAGAGAGATACATGCAAAATTTGTCAGCCACTTCTCGTCTACTGCGAATTTGAATTTTAAAAATGTACTCTATAACATATTCAAAAACGAAAAGTTGGTTCTAATAGAGTTTAAATAAAAATTAAACGCTGAATAATCTGAGACGCTGAAAGCGGTGTTAAATTATAGACTACTACTACTAATCTTTCTGTCCTTGTCTATCGTTATTCACACTAAGACGAAAATAACAAACATACTAACATTGTATAACTTACAGAAAGAAAGCATTTTAAGTGAAACTTTCAGTGAGTGCTTGAAATTGTTCAACGTAATAATAATAAACCCATGACGATGTGTAAAGTAGAAAGATTTTTTCTCAAAGTTGAAATATGTGGCTACGTTTAAAAAAATCAAGACACTAGAAAGATTGTGTTCTCTTGTAATGTTTACGATCGAAAGAGGTTTCGTACTGTTAATTTATTTCCATCAAAGTTCACACAAGACGGAAGTTACGAATACGTGAGTGATATTCAAATATATTGATCGATTTAAGATTTCTTGTTATTCTCACTGTGAACTAAGATAATGTTTTGAAAGCATTTCTGTGTCAACTTACGGCTTATGCTGTAGACCAGGGGTTCCCAACAAGTATGTCGCGACACGCTGGTGTGTCACGCAGGCGCCATGGAGTGTGTCGCGAAATTTCGAAATTGAAACATAAATTTTATGTCATCCAGAAAGTCTTTTTACAATGCAGTTTTTTATTTACAAGGAAGTCTTTGATATGGTATATTTTATTTTTGAGACAGACTTTACCAATGAAACGTGAACACCAGCAACAATGCTTAGTAATTCGTTTATCTTTCCCACTTAGTAATAAACAGAGTTCAGAATCGTCAGAACATATTCCAGGTCAGTTTCAGTACATACGTGTGAGCAGGTGACAGTGCGACTATTTTATCAAAAGTGCTTTATTTAGATTTTATCATGGGCAAATTTTTAATTCGAAAAAGACAATCTGAATCAAGTTCTGCGTTAGATGACAGCAGTGCTAATTCAAATAATGTGAGCGAAAATTCCCTTCAGGGTCCACAAAAACGTTCTGCGTTTCGTAAATATAGTGATGGATACTTGCAATATGGTTTTACGTGGCGTGGAGATGAATATAAACAAAATCTCGAGTGTCTTATATGCGGAAATGTTTTGTCAAATCAGTCGATGGTGCCGAATAAACTAAAAAATATTTATAACTGCCGTTTTCAACGTCATAATTGTGTGAATCAGCATTTTCTACCATGAAAATAGTGAAATCTAAACAAAGAAACAAGATTGCTACATCCTGAAAATGATTTACGTGTTGACCTGTCAACCATAAGGCCACGTATAGAGAAACTTTGTGCATCCCACCAAGCGCAGACTTCACATTAATTTAAAGAGGTGAGTTTTCAAAAACGATAGTAAAAACTTTTATCGGATATCCAGCATAGATAGGTTGAGATTTTTGACACATACCTTTGCTTTTTTCTAATGCCACTCAAATTGCTGCTTGTTTTTTTAGAATTTTCGATTGCGTGTTAATATCGACCTATCTACAACACTGGATGTCCGACACTACAAAGAAGTTATCAGTGCTTTTCTGGCTGAACGCGCTAGAACGGCATTCCGGCACATTTTTCATGTAGGCCTATTTTTCATCGTGAAACCGAATTATGTGTGAATAACTAGGCTATGTTTTTAATATAATTTTTCTTTGAATTCCGCTTAGGCCTTTAAAGTCTTAGCTGGACGAAAAGGAGGTTAAAAACGACAGTAATCATCTCCCCTTCCGCTATAAGATATTCTACACAGAGTTCCACCTCCTTTTTCTATAGAAGAAAAGCACTAGTTGTTATTATATTATTATTAATAAAAACAAATAAGTGTGTCGCGATATAATGGGCGTTTAGTAAAGTGTGTCTTCAGTCAAAAAAAGGTTGGGAACCACTGCGTAGATTGTACCATTGAACCTTCCTAGAAGTAGGAACGTTATCTTCATACGACCATTTGTGTATTCTACAGTTTAAAATGTTTTGGTTACTGGTTATATTACGTACAATGTATTACTGTTTGTATCATGGCACATTTATAATGGTTTATAATGTACTTATCGTATTATAATACTGTTTTTTTTTTACTCTAGTATTATAAACAGTCTATATCGTTAGTGAAAATCGTGCATAATGTGCCACATTATTGTACCAGAGCCGTAAAATATTACCATGCCAACTAAAATGTCATGACTTCTAACATCACGGCATAACATCTGCTATAAATGTAACATTATGAAACGATTTGCTATACTATAATAGTTAATATTTAATTACTGATCCATATACTGAAAGCAGTTTTTACTAAATCTTCCAAATATATGTTGAACAGGGTAGGTGATAAAGGGCATTCTTAACGTACTCCTTCCCTATTTCGTTTCCTCCTGACATTTCTTCTCCTATCCTGACTTTTGACACGTTGTTTCATATAAAGATTACTGATCAGCCTCCTCTCTTTCCAGTCCACACCAATTTTTTAGGATCCCCATCAGTTTACTCCAATCCACTCTGTCAAATGCCTTTTCTAAGTCCTATTAGACAACACAAAAACAACCGAAGTCATCCATGTTGTAGCGGAATCGAACCAACGATCTTGATTTTCACACGACTTCTTGAGTGTTCCTCAACAGCCGTGTACTCACGCCTGTTTCGTGTCTTACGTACATCACCTGTCGCAATCGTGCAGATTTGAGGCTCCCAATTATGTTTGATGAAGAAACAGAGAGTGCATCTCATCGTTATGTAAGGTTCTCTATTCTCCCGTCAATCCATCTGTCTTGAGTCCATATATCTTCCTAAGCACCATATTTCCAAACACCCTCGTCCACGATCTTCTCTCATTGCAGCTTTCACAATCGCACAAAAGAAAGAGCAGGAAAAACTTAATGGGACACTAGAATGACTATCACTGTCTGCTTAAGCAGTTTACCCTTTTCAAAGTTGGGTCTTTTGCCCTGTCAGTTACTCTCTACTTCATTTTTGCTCTTATTGTGCAGAGTTGAGCCCCCTTGGGAATCCATACGGGTGAGCTTTCTTTGGAGCCTTGTTGTACTTCTTTGATACGAGAATAAAGATTAATATTACTGTGTTTTAATAAGGTGACCAGATTTTCAAGTCCTAAAATCGAGATACTTTGTAAAGTGGGTTAGTAAATGAATGGTAAACGTTTTCTTGAGAAATATAAAAAAGGATCACAATAAAACAAAACATTGCAATACATGGAAATAATAACATAAATACACATAAATAATATTATATAATAGTCTCCATATTAAAGTCGATTGCATGTGTTGAATAGATCGATCTGAAAAGGATCTGAGCTTGGGCTTTTCCTTGTTCTTCAAAGAAATTAGTTTCTTTTGTCTTCAGAAGTTTTCTATATGTTCATGTTTCTGTCCCATACAAAACACTTCACTAGTCTCTTCCTTAGTTCTTTTTCCAGAGATCCTCAGAAGATGCTCTTTTTTCTATTAAAAGCTTCCTTTGCCATTGCTATCCTCCTCCTGACTTCCTGGCAGCAGCTCATGTTACTGCTTACAGTACACTCGTATTTGAAGCTGTCCACTTACCCTACTGCCTCATTTAGAATTCGCAAGTTTATCTTCTGTATTTTTCTTCCTATGACCTTGCTCTTCGTCTTATTTGCATTTGTCTTCATCCCGTACTGCTCACAGCTATCTTTTAGCTCCAGTAGCATATCCCTCAGTATCATTTTCTCTTCTGCTAACAAGGCCATATCATCAGCAAATCTTATGAACTTTACTCTTCTTCCTCCTACTATCACTCCTCCCATGTTCTGAAAACAGTTCTTTACTAAATCCTCCAAGTAGATGTTGAAAGGGTAGGTGATAAAGGATATCTTTGACGTACTCCTCTCTCCCAATTTCACTTCCTTCTGACATTTCTTCTTCTATCCTGACTTTGACTCGTTTCATATAGCTAAAGATTACTGAACAATCTTCTCTCTTTCCAATCCACGCCAATTTTCTTTAGGATCCTCATCAGTTTATTCCAATCCACTCTGTCAAAAGCCTTTCCTAGGTCTACAAACACTACATACACGTATTTATTCTTCTCAAGATATCTTTCGCCGATTGTCCGTAGTAGTCCAATTGCAACTCTCGCACCTTTTCCCTTCCTGAAGCCAAACTGCTCTACTTCCAACTGTTCTTCCATCTTAGAATATAAACGTCGATTCAGTATTCGCAAGAGAATCTTCGCTGAGTGCGATATTAGATAGTCCTGAACTCCTTACATTTCTTGGCATTATTTTTCTCCTGTATTGGAATCAACACTGTCTCCGTAAAATTTTCAGGCCATTCGTCTTTCTCGTATATTTCATTGCATAATGATATAATTTGCTTCTTTTCTTCACCCAAGCATTACTAATTCAGTGGGGATTTCATCAACTCCTGTTGTTATCCCATTCTTCATTTCCTGAAGCGCCAGTTCAACTTTTTCGCTTAAAATAGAAGATTCTTTTTCGTCTTTTGATACGGCTTCTTCGTCTTCTATAGCTAAGTCATCTGGACGATTCCTTGCCTCATATAAATCTTCTACATATTTAAAGTGTATAAAGTATGTAAATCTAAAATATGAAACCATTATTATTCTCATCTTTCCACAGACAGCCATCATAATGTTGGCTTAGAACGACAAAATTCTAACCACCAAAATTAAAAAATTGATTTTATGTGTAAATTGGCCTTAGATTAGGATGATCTATATGTAACAATGTGGTTGCCATTTGCTGATTAGTATACAATATAGAAAAATGCCAAGGTTGTATGTAGATAACAAAGATAGCAACCGTAAAGGCTTTCAGGCAGTTTTTATCGAAACAAGCAGTTGGTCAGTTAGAATCTTGTCATTCTAATGCAACGTAAAAGGGTTTCCTTAGCTCTTAAAAATCAGTCGTTGACAATGAGACTTAAATTAGTGAACTTCTAATGCACTACCTAGCGTGTTAAAATACAAGACCACGGAGGAAAATACGAAAGTGTATTATGGACTTAATTTATTAAAATCGTCTATACGGATTATCCAATTTTTTCGATTAATCGTTCAGTCCACCCCGTTCATTACCACGGATAATAGAGGTTCTACTGTATTTTGTTGAGAACTGTAGTTTCATAATTTCTTTGAAAATCATCAGTCAATTTAAAGTAGCCTATGAGCAAAAATATAAAGAATTTGTTGTTAATATTGTCCATTTTCGGTAGAAAGAATTTAAACAATAGGCCTATTTTTCTTTCAGTACCGCACTCGTAACCGTGTTT
Source organism: Periplaneta americana (assembly GCF_040183065.1). Taxonomy (NCBI): domain Eukaryota; kingdom Metazoa; phylum Arthropoda; class Insecta; order Blattodea; family Blattidae; genus Periplaneta; species Periplaneta americana. Next base: position 113,281,732 of record NC_091129.1, read on the forward strand.
CTTCATGGTTTAAATCTAATATAATAAATATTTCTTGAAAAAGGGGGAGGGAGGGCTTTAAGGGGTTAGGTACAGCTTAAAGCAGTAACATTTTTGGAAATATTCAACATTTTTTTTCCTCTCATTACTGTATCTTGTACAATAATGGAAATTAGTAATGTGTGAAACACTGTCCTTCTGCTATATGAAAAAAATATTTTTACGGTATAAAAAAAAAAAATATATATATATATATTTTTTTTTTTTTTCAAAATTCAAAATGTTGGCAGTTTACTGTGCAGTGATGAAGCGTTTCCCTCATAACTCATAAACTTGTTAACTTTTTCATGTTCTCTCTTTTATTTTATTGCTGAAAGTCATGTTTCAATGCTCTTTCAACTACATTCCTTAATAAATTTTGTGTTAGAAGAAAATAGTGATATTTGACCATTTTTTTTAATTAATTAATTTTTTATCAGACAATCTATCAAAGGTAGAGAAGTGATTGTGCATAATATTGTAGATATGACATGCATAAATACTCACAAAAAATTTCATCACATAATGTTGGATAGTTTTTTAGTTATGTGGGAAACTCTTCATTACTGCACAATGAACTGAATTTTGAAAAGGAAAAAGAAGTAAATAATTTTTTTATCGTAAAAATATTTTTTTCATATAACAGAAGGACAGTGTTTTACACATACTAATTTTCATTAGGCCTGCTATACAAGATAAAATAATGGAGGAAAAAAATGTGGAATATTTTCAAAATTTTACTGCTGTAAGTTGTACCTAACCCCTTGAAGCAATACACAGTTACAATAAATACAATTAAAATAGCATACAATTTAACATAAACATTATAGTATTGAATTCCTTTGTAATGTTAAAAGTCACAACAAAATAGAATGGATTAACCACTAAGTTATAAATGAAAAGTCGAGAAAAGTTATTAGTTTGTAATTGAACAACATTTTGAGATAATTTATTGAACAAATTAATACCCATAACGTGGTAACTTTGCGTGGTTCTATCAAGTCTTCGTTTAAATTAGTAGGTCTTCTAATAGTTCGAAGCAGGGAGCAGATTCTCATATCCTGTTCACAGCAACACGCAGTGAAATTCCCAGGATAACAATGTGCAGAGTAGGGGCATAGGAATTTGAAGCCCCTTAATTGCAGTCAAAATATAAATCCAGTTTCTTTGATGAGAAATCGCTTCTTCAGACGCGGCTTGTAACCACATGCGCTAACACTTTTTCATAGAGGCGGCGTGTTTAATAACACGAACACTTGGCTAATGCTATCCATTTAACAGTTCCTGCGGTGGTGACGTACACGGACAGTTTTGCAGAAAGCAGTTCCAGGCTCTTTCATTAGCGTATATTTATCGTCCTCTGAATATTTTTCCTCAATGTTTTCATTTTGAACACCCTCAGTCCTAAAAATAGGCTCCTCAGAACACAAGCCACGGATCTCGCGGTGTAATTTTCTCCGGTCGCCTCTCAGGTGTGGATATCTCTCTGCCTCCTTGCTAAATCCACTGCGCAGAATGCACCGCAAGACGCAGGTCGTGAAATGATTTCCACAGTAAAATATCGTTATAGCAAACGCCAGTATAACGAGATATTTAGTATTTCGAAATTATTTTCTATGCCCTGCCTTTTCCCCATATAGTTTAATGTTAAAATGTTTAAATTTAGCCTAATGAATTGTCTTTTAAAAAAAAACTACATTTTTTTAACTAAAAATATTTGAATTTAAAATACAGTTCGTTAGCAGGTAGGGGCACGTTTTATACAGGATGATTCAAAACCTCTGCGACAAACTCTGAGGGGTGATAGATCTAACAATAAGGAACCCTTTTTGTTAAACAACATGTCTTTTGACGCATCGTTTCGAAGTTACCTTTGAAAATGCTTTTGCGCGGGCGTACGTCAATGTATGTGAATGTGTGCACCCCTGTTTGTTTGTTGAGATGTTTGTAAGAGGCGAGAAGGGTTGTTGTTGCTTGTTTACGTTTAATGTTCAATACCTTTTCCTTTCAGTTCAGTCTAATCATCAATGAGAATGGATGTCTACACTTTTCCCGAGTTAGCCGACATGGTAATGTCACAGTCTAGTATATACAGTCACGAAGCTTGAGTTTTGAGGGTGCTAGGAACAATTGACTGTGCCGGTACTATTTCGCATTGTCTGTAATGAGGCGATATTAGCGATCCTAGTGATTAGCAACTATCTATGGATGCATATTTGCTACATATGGAGCTTCGTGACTGTATATACTAGACTGTGGTGATGCATTATGGACAGGCGCGGAAACGGAAGAAGAGCTCTCCACATGTACCAACAATAGTTTCAAAACAGAAATCACCCTCACCACACAATGTTTGCTCGACTTTATCAGCACCTTGGAGACGATGGGTCTCTTCGTCCCGGCGCATTGGTGGAAGACTGCGTAGACATCCATTCTCAAATTGATGATTACACTGAACTGAAAGGAAGAGGTATTGAACATTAAACGTAAACAAACAACAACAACCATTCTCGTCTCTTACAAACATCTCAACAAACAAACAAACAGGGGTGCACACAGCCGTATACATTGACGTACGCCCGCGCAAAAACATTTTCAACGGTAACTTCGAAACGACGCGTCAAAAGACATGTTGTTTAACAAAAAGGGTTCCTTATTGTTAGATATATCACCCCTCAGAGTTTGTCGCAGAGGTTTTGAATCACCCTGTATTTTAATGGCATTGCAATTGAAGATCTCCCTCGAAAAAGGGTGCAATATCAAATTAATTAAATATGTTACTTTGGTGGAAAAAGTAATTTTCAAGCATTAATTTATAACAATAAATGATTGCATCCAATAACTGAATAAACTTGTATCCTTGATTAATAAAATGATTCTGCTAGCAAATATAGGCCTAACGAAATTGTTTTATTTTCTCTTGAAACGTGTATTATAGATTTGTTGGTTACACTCTTACTCGAGAGAGGTTTTCAAAAAACCTGCAAAAAGTGGGAATGTCGAATTTGTTTAATTTTGCAGGAAATGAAATTTAAACTTTGACATTCTCCTTTTCGTGTTGTATATCAATTCGTCAACACGATGCCATCTGGAACTATCATCTTTCTCGCAGTGCAACAAAGCGTATTGTATTCTACTCCATTTGATCTATAGTACTGAACCTTCATCTCATTTTTCACAAATTTACGACATTCCCCCTTTTTGCAGTGAACTCTTCAGGGCCACGTGGTCATAAAATGTATTATTTGTTTCCAAAACCTGCTATTTCACTTTCAGTTAGTTTTACAGCAACGAGCTTCAAAATAAACGAGCCTATTTTTGAATAGGTGTTTATTATTATTTTACAGATATTTTATACCATTATATCGATGGCCCAGAACCAGACTGTTCCAAGTCCATTTTACTATTTTTTTTTTCAGGAGAGTTATTTTAAGCTCCTGACATTCAAAGCTTCATGAAACAATTTGAAATAGCTTCATAGCAACCTTAGGGAGAGGAATATTTACAATTTTGTTCGATTCATATATGCAGACAAGAACTGGAACACAATGAAACACAGATTTATTTCTTATAAAAAGTTGGACTTAGAACAGTCTGGTTCTCAGCCATCGATATGTCAGGGTGTCCCATAAGTCTGGACCCATACGAGAACACAATGCAATTACAGAATCTGTTCAAACTGTTCGCCATTATGTTGCATACACACATGAAGACGCAATTTCCATTCTTGTATCACTTTCTGAATCTCAGTCGTGGAAATTTCCCGACACGTATGCACAATACGTTCTTTGAGATGACGAAAGTTCTGAATTTTGACTTCGTATACCTTGGCTTTGAGATTGCCCCAGAGATAAAAATCAGGCGGAATAAGGTCAGTCAATTTAAGAGAACAGAGTATTATGATAATAAATGATTGAAGGAATTTTAGTTTCGTCCTTTAAATATGATTAATGAAGTATAGGGTAAAAGTTGGTAATACTGTGATATGAGTAATATTGTGATAGGTATTTTTGAGAATTTATTACAATTTTACTGAGAGAGAAAGAGAGAGAAGGACCGGTTTTGTGCGTGTAATTTTATTTGCAATACATAAAATACAAGAAAAATACGACCGTGAAAAAAACGCATATACGTTACATGATATGGTTCTGGTGGTGTAAAAGAGAAGGCCTGATGACCTCAACTACACCAGAATAAATAAATAAAATAAATAAATGATTGTTAAGTACATCTTGACTACACAACTTTTAACACCATATCACTTTGGAAAACGTATTATATGTCTTTCAGGTGTTAAATTTTATGTTACCTTGTTATCATGTTTCGGCCTGTTATCGTTCATCATCAGAACTGGTTGTTGTTGGTCTTGGCGCCTTTTTTGTTTTGTTTCCTGTGAGAGTGTGTTTGTGTAGTGTAATGTGAAGTCAAAGAGTGTATGTATTCTGAAATTGAGTTGTGTGTTGATAAGTTCATTTGGTTGTGTTTTTGTGTGTTTGAATATTTCGTATTGTTCTAGTGTGTTTAGTTTCTAGCCTTTTGGTTGGATATGTAGAATTTCTATGTCTGTGTTGATATCTCTGTGTGTGTGGTTAGCATTTGTGATGTGTTCTGCATATGTGGAAGTGTTTTGTAATTTTGTTATGGCTGTGATGTGGTATTAAGTGCTTATAACAGATTCTCGGAAGTAGAAAACTCTACTGCGTTCCTTATTTCTTTTATTTTTTTTCTCTCTCGATTCTGTTACATTTCATTTACCAAACTTGTAAAACAATGTAGTTATTACTATTTTGTAACGCTTTCCCTTACCGTACCTCCTCAAGTACGAGTTTCCAAAAGAGGGTTTCAGTCTAATCATTTTGAAAAGTTTCTTTCTAGGTGCTTTAAGTTGCCCTGGAATATAAGAAAATTAGAAGAAATAGATGCAAATATCGAGACAACTGTTCGTTGACATTTGAAACTTTGAAAGGGATTTAAACCAAACTGCTTAACGCAAGTTAAAAGTTGTCTCTGGGCTATTGTTTATTCTAAAAAAAAAAAAGTTTACATTGGAACAAATTAATAGACCTATGTTATGTAAGGCCATTTCAGATCTCTCCGAAGAAGTAAAGTCCAAATCTTTGCGCAGTTTGTTTCTTTTACATATTGTACAGTACATCGATGGCTGAAACTTTGCTCCGTCAGTTTCTAGTTTAGAAGTGGAGAAATGTCTTGTCGCAAATAAGGTTCCTAGTCTAATTTATGGATTTTCCCCATTTTGGAGACGATAAAATAACCCGAAGAAAATTAGAGTATGCACTTCTTTCGGCGTTTCCTTACAAGGATCTGTCTGTAGGTGTGTGGTCAATCGGGTCGACCTGCAATCCCTTAATGATAGGTTAGTGTTCTGCTAATAAATATCTGAAACTCGAGCTGGTTCACTCCGCGGCATGATTCTTAGCATAATTTGACAGAGTGGCCGACAGAGCAGAGATCGCGCGGGAGTCTAGTTTATTTTCAGCGGGCGCACTTCCTCTTTTTTTTTTATGTGAGCCACAAATCCTCCCACGAATATGTGTCATAATAGCGTAACGCCCGCCCCTCGATTTACTACACTGCCGACAGATGTCAGCGCAGCGAGTTTCTGGTTTTACTGCCATCGAGCGGCGATTCGGTGAACTACGTTGCCGGGGTCGGTTGCTTAGGAATGAATCACGATACTTTCTCTTTTGTGTAAATGATAGTCAATTGTTTGAATTTTATCTTCTTCATCAAGTGAAATTCGTGATTCTAGTTGTTATTGCTGTTAGTATTGTAATATTTATCATATTACTCTCTGTCATCATTATATTACCATTAAATATTGTTGCAATTGTTGCTATTATGTTTGCGACCCTGCCACAATGTCGTAACAAAGGCAAGAAAGTGAGAATCGGAGGGGAGCCATGTTGTGTATATTCAGTCGTGCGCGAGCAGCCGAGCGCGCGGGTTGTGTGATGCGATGCGCCACTACCCAGGCCGCGCCGCCGCGGTGGAGGCGTCGGACCTACATCCTGACAGCGACGCCGCGCGACGTATGATGGCGTTGCTATACGAGGCAAGCTGGCGTGACCTTGAACCGCCGGAGCGGGACCAGGACCAGGATCAAGTGGAAGAAGAATTTGCGATCCCGCGACCCAAACTCATCGTACCAGTACACACATATGGCGTGCGCAGGCGCCGTACCGGCAACATGCTGCTTCGGCCCCCAGGTTGGAAACCCAAGTGTGCATGCTTTTTGTGTTTGTAGTGATATGCCTCAGGAGGCTGTGGAACCAAGTTTAAAGAGTGTTAGTTTGTTCCTCTTTTACATACGCAGATTTTCATTTGTTTATAGGATGAAAAATTCTTCCAGATCAACTAAATGTCAGAGATTAAGTACACCATGTTGAATTTCGAACTTAAATGTGTTACGGTTTAGTTCATGGCGCAGATTGAAACTGGTTATCCTTTAATTCATCATATCCTTTTAAGGAATGTAGTTTGTGTGTTTTAAAATTGAATTTAAAAGCAACGCATTTTCACATAATATTGTCAACTGTGCTTATAATGAAGTTATGGATTTATTTGCAATTATATAATCCAAGTAATTCCATAATATATTTGTTCCAGTGGACTTCGAAAGATTTACTTGTACCATGATGGTTTTCGCAAAAAGAAACGAGAGAGAAAAAAGAAAAATTATAGACAAAACTAAAATGACCTGCCATTTTCCTGCAAAAATACCCTCCTATACATGAATGTAGGAAACTGGACCTAAAACTCAAAATTGTCCTATCCCGTTTTTGAAATTCAGAAGTCTTCATATTCCCTCAGCTACAGAGTCACTAACAAATGAAGACCTCGGAAGTAGGCTAAATAGTGAATAACTCTCAAAATTGAGATTTACCACATCTTCCATTTTCTTGTATAATTATGGGAATGTAACAGGTGTTAGGAATGTGCTGCTTGGAAAATATGACAACCCTCTTGTTTATGCAGCAAAAAGTGTATGGTTTATACATTGTGGTTTATCATTATTTATACCCGAAGTCTTCAAACATTCAAACCAAAATTAAAATTATATGCATCTTCTAAATTTTTGTTATAATCGCAATATGTTTATAAGTTAAATCTGCAGAATTTATTTCCTTGTAAAAAAAAAAGTCCGCTCTTGATATATTTAAAAATTACCGACTAACATTGCTGCATAATATATGGAGAAACATATTGTAGTTGAGTATGCTGAATTATACTACTTTTTGTCTGATTCTGTTATCTGAGTTCAAAATTTTAGTTGCCAACATTGAAGTGCTTAATTTGATAATACAATAACTGATAGTTTTAACTGATATTCATATAAAGTTAAGTGATGTGATTAAATAATTATGTACGAAATGGACAATGTTTCCTTTAAAAATCCGGTCTCCAACATTTTAAAAAGACTTCATGCCTCACAGTTGAGAGTCTGGGTTTATAAGAAACATTCATGGAGTTTTCATTATACATATTTGAAATGTTAAGGCTATATTAAATTTTGGTCATAGACGGCCACACGTATATTAAAATTATAAATCTGGTTTATTTACTAAGTTATTGTAAACATTATACACAGTTTCTAAAAGAGTCTGGTCACTGAATTCAATTTTCTGAAATTCAGAAACTTTGCTGCACTTTTGTTTGAGAGATGCTTTGATATCCTGAAAATTATCCTCAGTTTGGTAAGGAACGCTCATAACTTAAAGGTATTCTTACAATTAGCCAAGTTTGTGAACATATTTTGGGGGTTATCTATAGCTTTCAAAATTTTAAAGAGATCCTTAGAATAAACTACTCCTTGTAAAGTTATTTGAAGAGTTACTTGCAATGTGTGATTCTTAAATAGTGTATAAGAAAATTGTTTGCGAAGATATGTTGAGGAATACCTTCATCGTTGTAAGTGCATGTCAGAATTTAAAATGATCAGAAAAAATATTCACAGTTTACTTAATGTATTGTGATAATTGCTTTCTGATTGAAAGGGGATTAAGAGATATTCTGTGCGCTCCTTGTGGTTTTCAAATTGGTTCCCAAAGTTTAAAAGACATTGAAGTCCTTAGACTCATCTAAGGTACTCAGACGTTATCACACAGTTTTGTAAATGGTTTCCAAAGTTTAAAGAGATCAATAGTAAAGTTTTACAATTTACCAAGTCCATCTCAATGTTTGGCTACAATTTGCAGAATACTAGTATTCTTAGGATAAATTGCAGTTTTCTAAGTAATTCTCAAAGTCAGAGCTTGAAGAGACCTTTCCCGCAAAAACAAGTACGATTCGCCAAATGGATCTGACAAGCAAACGTTCTGACGGGGGCAGATAAAAATGTTAAATTTTTTTCTTCCACCATGTTAATAATGTCAAAAGAAGTGCTTATACAAATTTTGGCCACTCGACCGCAATTACGAGGGCCGTAAAAAATAAGTTTGCCAGGGGTCGTTAACAGAAAAAGAACACAATTTCATTGGATAAATTTATTGGAAGATACACAGCAATTGTTGAGCTATTTTTCAACATATTTTCCATCGGAAGTGAGACATTTCTCATATCATGGGATGGAGAGAGAGAGGCAGTCAAACGGTGGTTCCGATCTGAGGCGGCTGACTTCTACGACACAAAAATTGGTCTCATTGTGTGACAAATGTCTCAATTCTAGTGGGAATATGTTTAAAAATAGCGCAACAACTGCTGTATCTGTTTCGATAAATATTTTCATGCAATTGTGCTTTTTTCTATAAACAGCCCCAGGGAAAATCACTTTCTGGACAGCCTTGTAATTGCGGTCGAGTGGCCAAAATTTGTATAAGCACTTCTTTTGACATTATTAACATGGTGGAAGAAAAAAAAAATAACTTTTTTATCTGCCCCCATCAGAACGTTTGCTTATGAGTTAAAAAAGATCCAGTCACTACAATTTACGATTGTATTCTAAACACTGCAATTTGTAAAACAGTTTATAGAGTTGAAAGAGTTCCATAAAGTTAGCTATAATTTGTCAAATGATTCTCAGAGTTGAAATATAGCCAACTACTAACTACAATTTGCAGGATATTCTAAACGTTACTTACATTTTATCACATGATACTCAAAGTTGAAAGATAGCCATAATATTAATACAATTTTCAAAAATATTCTAAGTGATTTTGAATATTGAAAGATTATATGATTTACTGCAATTTGTGAATCTATTCTAAGCGTTATCTGCAGTTGACCGAGTGGTTTTCAGAGTTGAAAGAATGTCGTAAGATTATTTATGGTTTGAAAGATGTTTAAAGGTCAGCCAACAATTCTTTAAGCGATTTTAAAAGTTTAGAGAAGTGGTAAGATTACCCACATTTTCTTAAGGGATTCCCCGGGTTACACTGTCTGAAATTTCCCAAGTTATTTTCAGAATTAAAAGAAACTTTCTTTATTGCTGTTTCCAAAACTAATCTGATGATTGCCTACAGTTGATGAAGTAATTGTTGGAGTTTGAAGAAGTTCTTAGAATTTACTGCAATTTGCTGCATTTTTACGCCATTCTCATGGTCATAAGAGTCTAAGCTGTAATACGATTATGCCGCTATGGATTTAAACATGGACATTACGACGAAGTGAAGAGAAGCGACTGCAAGCATTTGAAATGTGGATATAGATAAGAATGGAGCGTGTGAAATGGATAGACAGAATAGGAAATGAAGCTGTGTTGGAAGGAGTGGGCGAAGAAAGAATGATGCTGAAACTGATCAGGCAGAGAAAAAGAAATTGGTTGGGTCACTGACTGAAAAGAAACTGCCCACTGAAGAATGCACTGGAAGGAATGGTGGACGGGAGAAGAGTTCGGGGCAGAAGAAGATATCAGATGATAGACGACATTAAGATATGTGGGTCATATGCGGAGACTAAGAGGAAAGGAGAAAATAGGAAAGATTGGAGAGTGCTGGGTTTGCAATGAAAGGCCTGACCTTGGGCAGAAAACTGTGAATGAATTAATATTAAATTGTACAATATAGGGTAAAGGTTGGTAATATTGTAATAGCTCTTTTTGATAATTTATTACAGCTTTACTGAGTGAGAGAAGAGCCAGTTTTATGCAGAAAATCAATCTTTCTCTAGCTCAGTAAAATTGTAATAAATTCTCAAAAAAACTATCACAGTATTACTCGTATCACAATATTACCAACCTTACCCTATTTAATTGGATGAAAGTGATAGAGATATCTATATTTGAATAGCCACTTAGAACAAGTTTGTAATCAGCAAATACGAAATTCTTATAAAATAATGGGGAAAAACACATTGTACTGTATATACTTTTAATTTTTTATAGTATGGAAGACGATCAGACATGTGTGCTGATTTTAATACGAGTACAAGCATTACAAATAGCGCATCATTAATAACCATTATTCACGAAAAAGTCAACTTATGAGAAATGAGGGTTACAACCTTGTTCTGGGCAGCTATTCATTTTACTAATGGGTTATATACAATAATTTAAGGCGTCATAGACTCGGCTATTTATAGACAAACAGTTGTAGGAATCCCTGTGATCTCTGCGCGCACATAAGCCTTGCAGTAGCTACAAATGATCTGAACAGTGTTTGAAATTGAACCCCTGACCGTTCTCTGCAACTCCACGATTGACCTAACACACATCACGATGAGCCGTGAAGGACTCGGTTGGGAACAGTATGCATTATTATTAAAGTAGCAGTAATGCAGACTCGAAATTGCACTGGAATTGCATCGTGTATGTAAACTTTGTATCATGCAGAACCATTTCACGGGAAGAATAGTTAATGGCGTTTCACTTGGTGACGAAGGAGCGCACGTCAGTCTGCTGGTTGCAGGACAGTTTTGCATTTTATTACTCGTTAGCTGCCGTTTTCAGCTGGAGCGCAGATGTTTCACATCGGTTCTTTATACCCTGCTTGGGCTTCAGGCAATATAAAAGAACTGTCCATAGTCTCAGACTTGACTGATATGAAATACAGAGGTATAAAGGTGCTTATCGGACGAAATATGAAAATATTTCTATACTCTGCCTTTAACTATAGCGACCGAGATCATAGTACTAACCACACGTTACCTTCGTAATGGTTGTATGATCGTTCATCTCTGTTAAGGTATGTGGACGTGAGATCAGCAGCCGGATGTACATTCATGGGCTGTCGCGCCACGGACTGGATTAGATACCTTTGGTGGTGGTCTGTCATACCTCATAGACTACTTTGAGTCGTCATGTCCTCGTCAGGAGAAAAAAGAAACCTTGAGCGCTCCGATGACTCTTTTGCAGATCTGTGCAGAGCCCAGAACAAGTACAGAACAAAGTACAAATAGGCTTACTCATCCCGTGGAATGGAATTAAATCTTAACGTATTCCGGGAATCGAACCACGGACCGCTTGGTTGAAAAGCTCACATCCTATCCATTGTGCCGTAGCGGCGTACTTCCTCAAACACAAAGTAATATTATTTATTTAGTTTTATTTATTTGGTTGCAGTGCGTTATATAGCTATAGCTATCACTCACTTCTCAACATAAGTAGGCCTTTTTACGTTATATGCACACATATATTTTAAAATTTATTTTACATAGCGTTTGACTTATTTATTTTCCTCATTCTTACTTTCCAAATGTATGTTCCTAAGGATTTTATCATGTGTTCATTTGTAATTCTTGATATTTTGGCTAATACAATTTCATTACTAAAAATGTAGCCACTCCCTTTTCATAAAACTGCGTTCACTCAAATCTGTTTTGACACAAATTTTAACAATAAGTTATATTCTTTATATTTTCTATTTCACCACATAATATACATGTGTCGTTTTCTGTATTACCCCTAAAATCTCTCAGGTTCCACATTCCTAACATAATCCATGCAAAACCAATTCTAGCATTTCTATCTCATATCGTTATGTATGCTTTTTGACTCCATACAGTTTTAACTTTCCTGTAATTTTGTAGTGAAGTTTTGTTATTCATGTAACTACCATTTGTTGCTTTTCTATATCGTTTCACCTTTGACTTATAATATTCAAAACATAAGTTTTACTTTCATGATTTTCTCTCCACAGTTGTCCCAGTCCCATCTTATCAAGTTCATTTTTTAAGTGCTAGCCCAATTTATTTTATACGGTAAATTTATAATAAATTACAACAATCTCGTTTTCTTACATTTTTTGAAGTCTAAATCAAAATGTTACTATTTTTACCATAATTTCTCCCCTATTGCTACATCTATCACATTCTATATTGCTGTTCTCCTGGGAGCCGAATTGGGAAGTTGTGAAACTCGTTTAAAATATTTATCTTGTACTATAAGTTATCAATTTTCTCCCTGCTATTATAATAGTGCACCCTTATCTCAATGTCATAGAAAAAATAATATCATTACAATGAACTCTGGAGATCAAAGCCAAATCTTCTGAATGATAAGTTCATGCTAGAGAAGTTTACCGGAGGAGCCACTTATATGTTGTACACAGGATATGTGTGATTGGTTTTCCGCGAATACTTCTGTTATCGCCCTCACTTTCTCTTTCATATCATTATATCTTAGTCTCTGTAACACAGACTTTTGGCAGTCTGTGAGACTTACCTCCTTCGTTCATTTAATCCTTTTCTTATCTGTTGTAAAGTTTCTTGTAGGCATATAATGTCACTTTCTCAAATCCTTAATTTAATAATCCAATATATGCCAGTTCCATAATGACCTAAGTGTTATGATCTGATCGTTATTTTCGATGTCGCGATCGGTGTCTTATTCAACAGTTCACGATTGGTTTCCTTTGTCTCGTTCTGCCAGATTTATTTCTTCGGTAAATTACTGTACTGTCTTTCGCAATAGCAATACAGAACAACAAGGTTCGTTCGTGCATTTAGAAATAATGCAAGGTAATACTTATCTGTTTATCTAGTTGCAGTGTGGGTGATTTATCCTCAGGCCTTTGGACCAGATCCATGAGAATTGTAATTGTTGCTCCTGCCGTAGGTCTTCAGATCAGTGGACACATTTCTTTACTCATATATTACTTTTCGTGGAGTGTGATTTTAGTCGCGATAATAGTGAAATCATAGCGAAATAAACTAGAGTGATCTAGGAAGATATTTCGTAAAACACAGCTTTCTTTTACCAAAAATTTCAAATTTCAATGTTCAGGATTTGAACCAGATTCTCCGACGTTGAAGGCCAATTCTTTACTTACTTACTCTGCAAACGAAACTCAGCTATTATTGCCTAAATATTACAATTATCTTCGTTATCATCATCATCATCATCATCATCATCATCATCATCATCATAATAATAATCATAATCATACAAGGTTTCTATGATCACTCTTTCCGAGATTCAAAGTTTGTAGTTTTTGTTCATTTCTGTCCTTCCGTACTACTTCTCTAGAGTTTGTAAATAGTAGATTCATCTGTCTTAACCATGTGTCATCCATTCTCAATATGCAGAATGCAGGATGTAAGTGATATGTTTCTCACACGCAGACAGTACAGCACTAAACAAAGAATATGTGATGAAGTTTTCTTATATCACGCATTTTTGGAACAACTGGACAATACGTGTGGAACAGCAGCTCCGACTGTGCTCGCCTCTAGTGACCGGACCGTACCGAGCCATGTCAAACAAAAGAAAAATGATATGTCGCTAATAAAATTCGTGACTATATTCTTGAAGCTTCAGTGAGTTTAGTGGCGAGGTTTTTAATGCACTAAAACAAAATGCATATTTTGAAAGATATTATAACATGTTATCAGAACGAAATGAAGGAGAAATATGATGTGATTCAGGGTATATCGTTGAAATGGGGTTGAGGAGGACAAGGAAGAGAAAAAGAAACCAAACTTCTTCTGGTAAGGATAGCACAGGTGTAGCGTTATACCCATATTTTGGTGACATTGTATCCTTCATTATCATTGAAATTTCCCACATATTTTATACAATCTATAGTATTATCATTTATCAAGTGTAGAAAAATAACATTTTTCTTAGGTTTATAAACAGTTATTTAGACTTAAATTCATCTCTTGAAATAATACGAGTCAAATGCAGTATTTAAGGACTGTCACGTCATGACTTAAATTTATCTCTTGAAACAATACGAGACGAATGCAACATTTAAGGACTGTCACGTCATGACTTAAATTTATCTCTTGAAACAATACGAGTCGAATGCGACATTTAAGGACTGTCACAGCATGACTTAAATTCATCTCTTGAAACAATACGAGTCGAATGCAACATTTAAGGACTGTCACATCATGACTTAAATTCCTCTCTTCCAACAATACGAGTCGAATGTAGTATATAAGGACTGTCACGTCATGACTTAAATCCATCTCTTGAAACAATACGAGTCGAATTCAGCATTTAAGGACTGTCACGTCATGACTTAAATTCATCTCTTCAAACAATACGAGTCGAATGCAACATTTAAGGACTGTCACGTCATGACTTAAATTCATCTCTTCGAACAATACGAGTCGAATGCAACATTTAAGGACTGTCACATCATGACTTAAATTCATCTCTTCAAATAATACGAGTCGAATGCAACATTTAAGGAATGTCACATCATGACTTAAATTCATCTCTTCCCACAATACGAGTCGAATGTAGTATTTAAGGACTGTCACGTCATGACTTAAATCCATCTCTTGAAACAATACGAGTCGAATTCAGCATTTAAGGACTGTCACATCATGACTGAAATTCATCTCTTGAAACAATACGAGTGAAATGCAGTATTTAAAGAACTAGCTCTCAGTTCTTTGCCTGTAATGGAAGCAGGGTCTAATAACCATATACAATGTCGCAGAAGATTGTGATAGGATCTGGATTCAAACCCACGTGTGCTGGATGTGGCACGCGTAAGTATGTCGCTCTCTCGCATTTCCGGCCCGCTTCCGAGACGCCGGCGGCAGGAAAAGTAGAGCTCGTGCTGCAAACAAGCCGCCCGTCATGTGTGTGACTCGTCTCGTCTGTCTCGGTCCTCAGGGAGGCAAATCGCAAACTGTGCACATTAAATTTTAGCAGGTCGTGTGTCCCTCATTACTGTTAGGTATGTTGTTTGGTGCTTTTATCACCCGTGTCGTACTAACCCATCGATAAGAGAATCTTCGTGTATTTTATTTTAATTTTTTCTGTTGTGTTATGTTTCTTTCTCTCTTCCCTTATACTATTTGTATTTATTTCTCTTTCTGTCCTTCTTTCCTTCTTCTTAACTATCTTTTTCCCCATTATTCTTCCATTTTGTATGCATCTGAAGTCTGCTTAGTGGAACATGTAGTTAATCGGCGATTTATGCATTGGAGGGGGAAAGGAACTGGCCACCCTATCCCATTATCTCCTGGCCTAATTGCCTCATGAGTGATACCTTATTGAATGTTACTTATGAGGTTCAAACCTGTCTTCGGACAGTTGACTAAACAACTAATTCGTTCTGTTAATTTAATTGCTGCTGCTGCTATGGCGCTACAGCCCAATTTGAGCTTGGCCTCCTCAATGCATCTCTTCCAATATTCTCTATCTCTGGCCTTCGTTTTCCATGCCCTTATCCCTAGAATAGTCCATGTTCCAAAATTCATATCCATATTCCTTTGCCTGAGTCGTCTCCTGTTTACTTTTCCAACAATCCGAGGCTTCTCTTGAGGTTTCGAGACAATTGTATGTTTACGGTGTGCGGTTGTCAGCCGACACGCTCAACCCCCAACCTGGAGGACCAGGGTTTCCCTTTTTGTCTGGATCATCACACTAGACCTACGCTACCGTCAGCATCGCTCTAGTGATCATCTGACCACGCAAGCCCCACCACTTCGTCAAAGTAGAGTAACCAACGGTGGGGGTTAATTTAATTATTATCTGCTAATTTTTCTTCTGAATTCTTTATTTACTTCAGTAAATCTTCCCTCCATTCCTCCTTTGCATCAATTCTTCTTTTCTTTCTTCTTTCTTACCAACAATAGTCATAGTTAGTAGTACCTGGAGGACCGGCCATGGCATGGATCGGTAAAAGAAGACTGAAAGCGTAAACAAATACGCTTTACGCACAGTATATTCTTTCATTCATTCATAATGTTCTGCCCAAGGGCAGATATTTCACTGCAAACCCAGCATTCTCTAGTCATTCCTATTTTCTGCCTTCTTCTTTGTCTCCGCATATGATCCATATGTTTTAATGTCTATCATCTGATATTTTCTTCTGCCACGAGCTCTTCTCCCGTTCACCATTCCTTCCAGTGCATCCTTCAGTAGGCAGTTTCTTCTCAACCAGTGACCCAGCCAATTCCTTTTCCTCTTTCTGATCAGTTTCAGCATCATTCTTTCTTCATCCACTCTTTCCAACACAGCTTCGTTTCTTACTCTGTCCATTTCACACGCTCCATCCTTCTCCATCATGCCATGTTTGCAGTTTTTCTTAGGAAAGGTAAATATTTTTCCTTATATGTTTATATTACACACTACAGCTTTGCTAAAAAACAACTTGACTATTTGTGTTCGAGGTGCTATCCAGCGGTAGTCCCGGTTACATTGTGTAAATTCATAATCTCAAATCAGAGTGTATTTTCCGTTTGAATGATTGACCAAAACAAGGTTGTAACAGGCAAATGTTTGTTTTTTGGTAAATCAAGATTAATGGTTTATCATCATTGCTTATTGGAATGTACAGATTAGTGTCTTGAAATGTTCGAACATGAGAGAGGCAATCAAGACATTAAAAACTTCGTCTTATTTGATATGAAAAACTAATGGCAAGGTCTGTGCTAAAATACTGCAGCGGTTAAAACATGAGTGAAGGACAGCGAATATTTTTATAACGAGGTGGAACAAACACGAGAGGCCTCTTTCTGCAGAGCGAACATCGGCGAATATCGAACTTCGCCATATCGACAAACTTGAACCGAACATATCGCCTGTAATGCACGACAGATACGAAATTAAAAAATGGGCCGAGTCTTGGTAGCAGTCCTCCTCTATGTAGGCAACAAGCTTCGCAAGATTAATCACAAGTAGCATACTTTTTAGGCGCCCTTGTTTAGTGCACATGCGCAGTGCGTTGTGTCTGGAACTTACTAAATTAGATGGCCCAAATTTTGTTTCTGGGTCTGTACATATTAGGATAAAGTGAATTATAATAAATTCCCCTAGTGATAAAACATTGACGCCAACATGTAGAGATCCACACCATGGAGTAACGGTCAGCGCGTCTGGCCGCGAAACCAGGTGGCCCGGGTTCGAATCCCGGTCGGGGCAAGTTATCTGGTTGAGGTTTTTCCGGGGTTTTCCCTCAACCCAATACGAGCAAATGCTGGGTAACTTTCGGTGCTGGACTCCGGACTCATTTCACCGGCATTATCACCTTCGTTTCATTCAGACACTAAATAATCTGAGATGTTGATATAGCGTCGTAAAATAACCCAATAAAAAAAACATGCAGAGAGCTTCACGAACAGCTTAACTCAACACACCAAAAGTGATGGTTACAACCTTGTTCTGGCCAAACATTCGTTTGAGTCTTATGTTGATGTGGTGGATCTGGCGGTTAGTTGAGAGTAATTTGTTGAGTTTGAGGATTGGTGTGATGGTTGGGCTAGATAGAGCCATGGATAACTCTTGCGGAGGATTGTATTTACATCCGGAATGTCAAGATCAGAATAGAAAATTGAGTTTCTAACGTACCAAAGAGCTCCAGTAATCAGCCGAAGACATCTAAATTTATACTTTGCCATGTTATTCCCAAAGCTTGTAGTATTGAGTCTGCGTTCGGGCACGGTTCGATTCCCGCTTGGGCAGATTACCTGGTTGGATTTTTTCCGAGGTTTTCCCAACTGTAAGGGGAATGTCGGGTAACCTATGGCGAATCCTCGGCCTCATCTATCACCAATCCCATCGACTCTAAATAACCGAGTAATTGATACAGCGTCTTTAAATAACCAAGTAGAAAGACACTGATTCATTATAATGAGATTTAATAATGCAACACGAATAAGAAACAAATAATTAATTAAGAATAAACATCGAAACAAAAACGAATGATAAGTTTTATGTTCTTTCCATTATAGTGAGAATATAAAACACAAACAATGATAATTATAAATGTATAGAATATCGCTCGGTAAAGGGGGCTGAGGGCATAAAAAGTTTCAAATTTTGTTGTGTTATTTTGAAGTCCAGTTACATAGGCAATTCAAAATTGCAACTCGGGGGCGCTATCGAGGGGTTGAACATAAAAATCATGTATTACTGCTCGGTTTTATGTCCGAATTGTAAATGTGGCCCTTGTGTTTATTTCATTAATAGATTATTAGTTCGTAGCAGTCAGTCTGGTTATTTAACCACCTAAATGATTTTCCCGAAGTCGAGACCTGGTTAGATCACTTTCACATACCCGAAAAGGGTATACATTCAAGGGATTTCACCAACATCCTTAGGCCCATTTCCAAGATAAAATTCGTGAATATACAAGAATTGCTCATTTATTACTAGGCTATGTACAGTATATATGTACACGTATGCAAAACAAATCTTTAGCGGACGAATCGAAAAACTCTTTGCGTACATATTATATGCAATATTCTTAGGTATTTGTAAAAGATCTCCAAATTATAAGAGTAATTAAAAAAATATTGTGAAAAATAAAGGGTTATTTATTATAAAGCCAAGTTATTTTGCATTTCTCACTACCAGTAATCGTTACTATGGAATGGTTTTGTATGGTAACCAGTATATTTATAAACAACGGCTTTTACTTTTAACTTACAGAAAACAAGTGAAGTCGCTGAAAAATTGTGGATAAGATAAATAGAGTTACTTCCTCGCACGCGAGTATTTTCTGTGGTTGCGGTGGGCGAAGCTGATAACCTGTTGAATTATTCCATAAATATGATCATGCTGTACAAGGTGTTCCAGATTAACAGGGTCAATTTAATGCAGATAGAGCGATCCAACTTGAGTATTTTGAGATAGGAAACCAATGGTTGGAGATGTCTTCTTAATGCTCCACGAACTCTTGAACTCTCAGGTGAATACTGTAGACTAATAAGTGTGCAGAACGTCCTGCTGTATTTTCAAAATATTTCATAATTCATAGCTACTATTCGAAGCGGCGACCACCGACTTCTATGCGTGCGGTATAATGGCGCAAGAAATTGGGGCACACTCTCTCAAATATCTGTTGTACAAACAGACAGGCAGCCAATTCCTTGTCATTTTCCACTGGGATTTCGTAAGTGAGGGATTTGATGAGTCCCCAAAGGAAAGACACCAGAGTAATGAAGTCTGGTGATCGCGGTGTTAAAGGATTGGACCTCCTTGTTCAATCCAACGATGAGAGAAAGTAATATCTTGATGACTGCTGACGTCAGCGTCCAATTGGGCAACTTCTGCTGTCGTGTAACGCTCTGTCTCATGCCACAATTCAAACTGAATAAACATTAATGTAAGCAGTGTACTCTACAGGGTTACATAGAAACATATTAGGCGGTTCTTTAGTTTTGAAAGCTACTGTAGTAGGTACAGTGTGCGACTCGCCTCACAGTCCCTGGCCGGAGGAAAACCTCACTGGGGAAGCTGGGAGTGGGGATGTAGCCGAACTGATAACAGGTGGTGATAGGTTAAATGTCTAACCATTCAGCTACTGCAGGGGTTAATACAGGTATAGTGTTTCGTTAATGTTTTTATTATAGGTATAATAGGAATTGCGCACAGTGTGCAAGTTTGCTGTACTCATTGACACAGCTGTGTCAGTGCTTCTTGTATATGTGTACAGTGCATTGCATGATATCTTCACACTTTTTGTCACATCGTTTACACACACAATCGGCACTTGGTTCATGGAAACCTATAGTTCTGCACATTTTATGGTGAAAACCATGTATGGCGAATCTGGTGACTGTAAGTCTCAGCTCGGAGCCCCCGCGTGTCCATTCTCGGTCGATCATCGCATCCGTCGTGTAGAACTCGTTCCATATCATTGTTTTCTTGGTCCGCAGTTCCTGCAGGAGCTCCTCGCAGCTTGTCGTGAGGGTAGTAGGAGTTTGGTCCTCAAGTTTTCTTTAAAGTTTTATTAAGCTTGTATTGTAGACGTTATCAGTGCAGAAGCTGGCAAATAAAGGCGTGGTTTAAAGTAGCTTTGGAGTGAGTAACAGTTAATGCATTCCTTTTGCATTTTTCTCAGGGCCGGTGAGGTGAGCCTAGTATAATATTACTAAACATGTTTTCGAACTATGACGCGGCAGGCACACTGGCTTGCATATCCTTCCGACTCTACCGCAGAAGTCGAGCGTTTAATAATAATTAATGCTTTAAGATGGTATCTCCGACCAGTCATGTTGGACCCACCCCTCTGTCATCTGTATCATTTTGATCCTGTTAATCTGGAATACCTGAGTTATCATTACAGTGAAGAATTCGGTTTGCTAAAATATTGCTGTGACAACTTCATAGGCTTGGCATGGCTTGGCTTGGCTTGGCTTGGCTTGGCTTGGCTTGGCTTGGCTTGGCTTGGCTTGGCTTGGCTTGGCTTGGCTTGGCTTGGCTTCTCGAGGACTCGACCCGAGACAAGTCGAGTCCGTACACTTATAATCTTTTCGCTGTAAGAAAATTCCTAATATAAACAATAGCACGTGACTGAAGTGAGGCTTCATTGGCCGCTGTTTGGCGCCATAGATTCTCAGTACATGTTCCCGCCTACTGTTGTACATTCTGTTTCATGTTAAACATTTCCCCGTTACTCGTCAAGTAGGCCTAACCTCACTACTATGCATTCGTTTGCTTAGGAAACATTTACTTTATAATTACTGTAATTAAAACTCACATAGCCTAACTTATTATATACATTTAAGACTATTTGTTTTCCTCCGCTTTTGAGAGGTTTTCCACTCTTATGCTTAATAACCACACACACACAGAGAAGCCAACTACGAGCTCCAGTGACTCTAGCTTTTTACAAGAACAGATTACCTCGGTATTACTGTTGGTATTCATCCGCGTTCATAGTTCATAACAAAATACAAAAGTAGCTTTTCTTTTACATAGCGTTTTACATATGAGTGAAGTTATATGTTTCATTGTATTTAACAACTAGAATTCAATTTTTTATTTTCAAATAATACAAGATTACGGTTTCCAAATACGGACTATATTTTCCTGCGTCATGTGAGTGTTTCGACTGTGAGCCAACCACGGGTATGACAGCCACGTGCTTGTGTTTACATTAGGATTTTTCTTACAGCGAAACAGGTATTGGCATGCTTTGGCCTATTGTACGCCCTGATGTCCGGAGCCCAAGCCCTTTCTATGCCAGCATTGCAAACCTGTACTATCCCCAAGACGTCACCCCAGCCTGTTTTTACTGTTGCATAATTATATCATCGTTGTTCCTGCAATAATCCTATGTGCAAAATATAAAATTTTTCAGTGGGAGGAAAAAACACATTTATTCATCCTATGACAGCCGTTCATAGGGGATTGTGAATTCTTACATTACCGAAAGAAAGAAATATAATTGAATCATCCAATGTTAAAAGTAACTAAGTAAAAAAATACAACTTTTCAGGAGAAAGAAAAAACATTGCCATTTTGAGTTTATTTGGTAAAATAAAGTATTGTTTTGTTACATTATTAGGGGCCTATTAAACACATTTTTTGACTACCCTAACTGTTAAACACCCCAATGTTTCCGAACTTATATAACATTTTAAAACCAGGAGAAAAGAGAAAAATGCATTATTTTGACTTAGTTCATTTTAACATTGGAGGATTCAATTACATATAGGAGATTTTATTATTTGCTGTATCACTATTTAAGTTATTTAATAGAGCAAAAATCTGAAAATCGATAAATATGTTACATAGGAGTTATTGCAGGAACAACGACGATATGATAGATGAAATGAGAGGGAGGTAGTGTGTGTTGGTGGAATGATAGCGGGAAACGGGAGTGCCCCGATTAAACCCTCTGTTTTGTCCACCACAGATTCCATCCAGCGCTTGGATCACAGACGCATCCAGTCCGCTGAAGTAGCTATCATTTTGCGGCCAGTAATCAGATTTCTAGATCCGTTCCTATTGCGAAAATTGTCCGCAGCCTCTCAGTGAGGCCCCGAAGTAAAAGTTCGCTAAAACTAGAAATATGGTCCACTTCGCTAATTGCTGAGCATGTCTCATGGACCACTGTTGAAAACATGATACTATGCAACGTACGATAGCATAAAGAAAGTTGTTTTGACTGGTTAACCTGTTGTAAGTAATCCTGAAAAAGAATAATAATTCTAATATATGGATATTTCCTGCATCTCATATCCGGTTTGGAACACAAACCAATCAGTAGGTTCTGATTTAAATGTTAAGTTGCCTTCATTATGAATTTCCGTATTTTCTGTCTCGATAATTCGGCACGCACGCCTGCCTTCCGCTCTGTGGTGAAATCCATCCAACCAATAGCTACGTACTTCTTTCTTCTTTTTCTGTTTCTTCATCTTCATTCTTCTTCCCTTATTGTTGTTTTTCAGCTTTCTGCTCTTATCCTTTTTTCTCTGTCTTTTCCTTCACTCTCAATCTTCATATTCTTATTTCGTCAGCTTCTCTTTTTCTTTTTCATTATTATCCTTACCTCATTATTATTATTATTATCTTTCTTCTTTACTTCTCTTTATTCCTTCTTGCCCTCCCTTCCTCTTTATTCAGCTTTTTTCGTCATCTTCGTTGTTTTCACTTCGTTCAATCATTATTATTATTATTATTATTATTATTATTATTATTATTATTATTATTATTATTATTATTATCATTACGTATTATTATCATATTTTCTCCTTCAATCAACTTCTTCTCGTCCTTTTTGTTTCCTTCCTCCTTATCCTTGTTTATTATCTTTTTCTTTTTATCCTCTAATATCCTTTTTCTTTTTCGTTAACTTCTCTCTTCCTTGTTTTTTATGTAGAACTATGTCTTTCTCTTCGCTGGGTAACTTGGAATTGACCCTCACATAAAAATGTAACCCTCTACCTTGTTCTTCTTATATTACCCTTGTTCTGCTTGTGTTCCTCTTGCTATCCATACGTTTCTTCTTCTTATATTACCCTTCTTCTCCTTGTCTTCGCCTTGTTCTCCTTATCCTCATGTTCCCCTTGTTCTTCTTATCTTCGCCTTCTCTTTGTGTTCCCCTTATCCTCATGTTCCCCTTGTTCGCCTTGTATTTACCTTTTTCTCTTTCTGTTCTCTTGTTATTCCTCTCTTCTTTTTTTTCTTCTTGTTTTTCCCTTGTTCTAATGTATTTCCCTTATTCTCATATATTCTCCTTGTTCTCCTTGTCTTTCTCTTGTTCTCCGTGCCTTCCCCTTATTAGCCTTGCCTTACCCTTGTTATCTTTGCCTTATCCTTATTCTCGTTGCTTTCCTTGTCTTTCCATATCTTGTGTTCTCCTCGTTTCATTTCTCGCGCCATTCATACGTAGTTTTACGTAAATAGGTATATGCAGAAGAGGAAAGATATGCGCCTGTCGATTTGTTGTTCCCTCATTGTTACTGTTAGTATCATTATAATCAGGGACAGGTATATATGGAGATTAATTTTATCATTAGTGTTTTTTAATATTGGTGTCGGCGGAGATTATTGGAGATTGATTTGTACTCTGGGCGGAGATTAATGGAAATTTTGTAAAATACAGTTATTTTGGAATTGGAGTATTAACTCAGTATGAATATTACTTTCCAAACAATTAACATTGAAGGTTCGTTGGATTCTGATAAATGTGCTATATGGCCAATAGACAATATTTGTTGGATTGAGACTGTATTTATCACACATTCATTAAAAACGAAAAAAAAAAAAAAAAAAAACTTGACGCCCTCAAGTTAACACTTTCGAATTATTTTGAGTTCACTGACGTAATCAGAGCACTTGGAATAACTTACCATGTAATATAGCTTACTTGGATATGTAACAAATTCAAGTGAAAAAAAAAATCGAAAAAAATATTCAGAATATAAAATTCACTCTAAAACGATGCAATAGTAATAATTCGCGAATGTGTTCATATTTCGCTATTAGAACTCTATTTCGCGATTTGTCGCGATTGTTTTATCCGTATATTATTAATCAGAATCAATTAATTCATACATATTAGCAAAAATCTATTGTATATCTATTATGTCGTGATTTTCGCGATCTCCGTAAATACCTGGCCCTATTATAACCTTCCTTCTAATTCTGTATCTTCGTTTCTCGTCGTCTTTTTCTCTTTCATTTTCTCTGTTTCTCTTTTGGTTTCTTATTCATCTTTCTTCATATCCTTTCGTTCTCTGCTCTCAGTATTATGCTTATTAAATTAATTTGGTCAATATAATTTTTCTTCACTTCGTTTACCGTTCTTTATTTCTCCTGTTTTTAATTCTCTTTATTCTAATCTTTCTCTTTTTCTTCTCTTTGTATCATTTCTTCCTTCCACTCTTTTTCCTTATACTCACTGTCCTTTCTTTCTCCTACTTCTCCACTTCTGTCATTTCTACATCTCCTCTGCTCCTCCTCCTTCTCCTCCTCCTCCTCCTCATCATCATCATCATCATCATCATCATCATGCTTTGTATTATTTAAGGAAACGTAACAGCCCACATAAGCCTTTAAGCTTGAGTGAACTAGCGTGTATAATAAGTGTAAGCGAACTGTCACGTACTCGATGCAGTTTCTTCCGTCTATGTATGACGCGGACACACCTGACATGATGAACACGGCGGCCGGCGTACTGACACTGCCGCACTGACCTTAATGCTGCAAGTGTAACAACGCATGACACAACTAATAAATCTGCTCCCTGTTACAAGAAGTCGCAGCAGCAGCTGTCCGACCCACTCTGTACGACTTCTTCACAGATCTCTCTGATCGTAGCTGCTAACGATCCGTGATGCAATTTATTTGCAGAAGAACTCCAATTTGCGGCCTCTGGTTACTGGTACGCCGCCTTTAACACTGATTCTCAGCGTTTTTAATGTGAAATAGAATTAACTGTTCTGAAACCGGTTCTGTGTACTAGGGAACTTACACAGACTAATAGGCTTCAGGAAAATTTCACACTCTGTTACACAGTACAACACATTCTTTTAATCTTGAGGCAGAAACATGAATACCGGTACTGAAGTGCTCAGTACTTTTATAGTCCGTATCAGCTTACTTTATACCCTGAGGGTGAAATCTAACCATTTTTCCACCATTACTACTTATACTAGTGGATTATGGTGATTTTATAGTTTGAAGATTGAATTTTCTTTTGCCAACGTAGTTTCGAATTTCGATACTAAGAAATACTACAACTGGTAGACTAGTGATTTTCCAACTGTTATGTTGGCAGCAGGAACAGCTGTTACCGGTAGTGCAAATTCTGAAAATTCAAATTGTTCTAGATTTCTGAGCCGATTACTGGAAGCTAGTGAAATTCGAACATGCTAATAATTAATTAATATCAGTATTATATTAACACATAGCAGTTATTTTATGCATTGCGTTGTGGTTACAATTCAAGATTATAGTCAGAGTGAGTGTGAATAAATAAGACATATGGTGCGATACTGTACATGCACTTGGGTGATCGATAGAAAATGTGCACGGAGACAGCAATTGTAACTAGAATAGCAAAATTATTAGGAGTAAGTATTCTTAAGCATACATTTCAAAGTGGCATTCGGTTTTCGGAGTTTGTACTAATCATTTCACGTTATCAATCAAAATACATTTAGATTATAATACATTTTAATATCAGATCATATTAAACTACTACTTTCCAACATAATGTGCGGGAGGTCCAGGAGGAAAATATAGGCCTATTCTTTCACAAATTATTGAACCATTTAGAAAACCCTCCCAACATAAAGATGAGATGTAGTAAGTAAGTAAATAAGCAAGACATCGTCATTGTTAATAGATGATGATGATGATTATTATTATAATTATAATTATTATTATTATTATTATCATCATTATATATGGCATTGTGATTTTACTCTCTTTGGTGATATCTGATATTAGTTGGCAACACTGAAGAGACGACCAAATTAGCCTTTTAGGGACTACTCTTACGTGATCCTCACTATATCTGCTACTGCTACTGCTCATGATGTTGATACTTTGATCTTCCTTCAAGTGTTACCACTGTAGTACAATTAATATATTCATTTTTTGTTGCTCAAATAATACTTAAAGTACACGTATCTCTAAAGTAAGTCCCACTTTAAGATTCTCTTTATTGAAATACTACTTAAGCTTAAACAATGTTTGATGGCTCATACGGTGCACAAGGTTCTAGGTTTTTGTTTCATTACAGAGATTCGATATGAGCGCCATGTGTAACGCGATATTCCAACTCCTGCCAGACTCTGGATAACATGTCCGATGTCACCGTGGCTGCGGCTTCTTCATTTCTCGTTCGTAGATCCTGTAGGTCTCGTGATAGAAGTGGCACGTAAACTTTGTCCTTTATATAACCCCACAAGAAATAATCGCAGGGGGTTAAATCAGGAGATCGCGGCGGCTATTTCATGTAAGCGTTGTCCATGTCTCCTACTCGTCCTCTCCAAAGTTGAAGAAGTGTGAGATTGAGATAGTCACGAACTTCACAGTGATAGTGGGGCGTGTGCAAGAACTTCTGAGAGCTACGTCGAAAACACTCCCGTACACGCTCAACACATTCATTAGAAACTCCTGGATGTCCGGTCTTTTTCTGTGGGCACAAACAATCAGTCGTGAGAAATTGATGATGCCGTTTCTTTATCACCTTCTTGCTGAGTGCCTCCTTTCCATACCTCGTCCGAAAAGAGCGTCGCACTTGCGTAGCA
The DNA here is from genome assembly GCF_040183065.1 of Periplaneta americana. NCBI lineage: Eukaryota > Metazoa > Arthropoda > Insecta > Blattodea > Blattidae > Periplaneta > Periplaneta americana. Next base: position 113,308,603 of record NC_091129.1, read on the forward strand.
CAATCATTTCTATCGACGCAATATGGTTTTTTGCACCACTAAACGTCATTGTTGGACTGTTGCTCACAACGCCGATTGTGGCCAACCAGGTAAACTAATTAAAACAAGATAAAACCAGATGGACTACTCTTGCACATGTCACCTGATTCATCATGAATTGTCCACCAAGCTATGTGCCATTAATTACTGAAAATGGGACTTACTTTAGAGACACTGTGAGTATTGGTCGGGAAGATGGGGATTGAAGGATATAACATTTGTTATATTTTGCTGCGTTATTTCCAAAGAATTTCTCAGTTATCCAAGTCTAGTTTTTCAGGTAAAGCTCCCTGTGAAGCAGACTTGAATAATTTCAAGACAAAAATTGTTCCGGGGCCGGGTATCGATCCCGGGAGCTCTGGTTGAACGTACCAGCGCTCTACCAACTGAGCTACTCAGGAACTCCACCGGACACCATCTCAGTTTTTCCCCTTACATCCACACAACTCGAGTGGGCTGACAAAACGCCAGAGACCCGCATCGAGTGCACACAAACTCTGTATGACTTGGAATTGTGGTTTTCTGTTAACGTACCTACAGTAACGTATATATTATGCAAGTCTAGTTTTTCAGGTAAAGCTCCCTGTGAAGCAGATTTGAATAATTTCAAGGGAAGAGAAAAAATTATTCAATTTTTCAGTTATTCTTTACATTCGTTCATTGTGTTCAGCCCTAGGGCAAGTCTTTCACTGCGAACCCAGCATTCTCCATTAGGCCCTATTTCCTATTTTCCTCCGCCCTCTTAGTCTCCGTATACGATTCGTGTATCTTAATGTTGTCTATCATCTGATATTTTCTTCTGCCTCGAACTTTTCTCCCGTTTATCATTCCTTCCAGTGCATTCTTCAGTAGGCAGTTTCTGCTTAGCCAGTGACCCAGTCAATTTTCTTTTTCTCTTCCTGATCAGTTTCAGCATTATTGTCTCTTCAGCCACTCTTTCTATCACAGCTTCATTTCTTAATCTGTCCGTCCATTTCACATTCTCCATCCTTTTCCATATCTAAATTTCAAATGCTTATAGTCGCTTCTCTTCACTTCGTCGTAATATCCCTGTTTCTGCCCCATGCAATGCCATACTCCACAAAAAGAACTTCACTAGTTTCTTCCTTAGTAATTTCTCCAGAGGTCCGCAGAAGATGCTCCTTTTTCTATTAAAAGCTTTCTTTGCCATTGCTATATGACTTCTTTACATTATAGCATATAAAACACAAAACACACCTGGAAGACAGACCATATCTCGGTAAAGGAGGGCTGAGGGTATAAAAAAATTATATTTTACTGTGTTATTTCCAAATATTGTAACATTAATTGTAAGGCAGTATGATCAATATCTATGAGTTTTAAGATTATTAACCAATATCATTAGTGGGTTTCATTAAACAGGCCCGAGGAGGAACAATATTATTATTGGAAGAGTGAAAGAGTTTCAAAGTAGTCTTGGGAAGAAAATTTGGAAAGATCTGAGAATTTCTGTATAGTTAATAGCATTTACAAAGAAGTACAAAAAATAATAATAAGACAGTACTCATTTCTGTGAATTGGAACTTCAACTTATTCAAAAATTAAATCGAGTGCAGCTTATAAAAATATTCAAGACATCAATTACAAGGAATTAACTAAAATGTTCAGGGAAAGATTTGTTCAGGAAAAAAAATAGAGTTTTCATTGTTAATGTAATCTAAGATTTCTTATTTTTATGAGAATACCATTCGCAGAAAGCTGAAATACGTATGATCGGTGTGAAGATCGAATCCCAAACTCTTCAGGGCATGAAATTTATTGCACCCAGAAAGCAACTTGCTTTGTTGAAGTTGTCATAAAATTAACTGAACACAATAATTTGTTGTTGGTTGCGGTATATGACGCGTGACGAATGTTCACATATAAACAGTCTGTATAGATTTATGTATTTCTTCTAGTCAGTAAGAGCGATGTGTTTGTCAACACGAAGTAACTGCAAATTTTATAGCGCTTGTCTGAACTGTAGTTGCGGTCATTTGTTATGGAGTGCGTTATGTTTGGCATTAATGTTATTCCTCTCTTGAACGCCTCAACTCCTTTCACTTTTAATACAATCTGCCTGTCGGTTATACCTAGTAGCCAGGAGGCTGCAACTCAAGTCATAATTAAACCAGCCCTGTGAAATCCGATACAAGTTACACTCTCTTGCAGCCGTTTGTTTTATAATCTGGCCTTATTTATGGTGCCAAGAACTTCAGTCGTTTACATCTCCTACTGTATAAATAAATACAGACAGCAGCACGCAACCTCTAGGGTAACAACCCTAATGATTCACGCCTTAGGGTCAGTTTACACTGAAAATTGTAATTATAGCGCATGCATTTATTTTAGCTTTCTTATTGCACTAAGTGAAAGAGAAAGTATTGAGAGGTTGTAAAAAAATTGGTGTCATGAAGACGATACGTACCGTACCTTTTCATTACGTCTGACGCGATTTGGAACAATCGAATTCATGGTACCAGTTCTATTCCCGTTCATAGTTTAAGGAAATAAACTCTCATTTATTATACCCTAGATCATATGAGCCGTTCAGAGCAAAAGTGGTGTAAGTCAAAAATGAGTAATGAGGGTTAAAGTGAACATTCTGTAAAATACAGCGCAAGGTAGCAATTAATATTCAATTTATTTAAACTATTAGTAGTTAGTGGATAGCACGAAGGACATATTAACTGCTACTTTGCGCTGTATTTTACAGAATTTTTACTTTAAACCTCATTACCCAATTCTGACTTACACCACTTTTGCTCTGAACGGCTCATATATACCCAGATAGGTCGGCCTAAAAGGCTTTGAGGTTGACAACTTTTGTCAGGTTTACTACGCTGCCATCTAGTTGTTACATAAGGAGTCACGTCATGATTCCCATTTGAATTGCATTAGCGACTGTACTGCCATCTCGTGTTCGTTTACGGCGGGCGGGTGCCGATCCTGGCTGTTGTTCTCTTCAAAGTGCTGCCGATTTTAACATAGCGATGAGTTATCTGTTACATATATGATCTAGGATTGTACGTACCTTTACAGAATTCAAAACATATATACAGAGTGTTTTCGTAACATGTGGGACCCACTCCATGGGTGGACAGGAGATACAAAAACAATGCAAAATGCTTTATTTTGATTCCAGGTTATAGTCATGCTTGTAGGTCAGTAGTGAGCTGCTTCCCATTACAGGAAGTGCTCAAAATAGCCACCTTCAGCCTGAATGCAAACCTGCAGTCGTCATGTTGTAGAAAGCCGTTTTCTTTTAAAAAATGTCAGGTGTTTGTTGGATACGTTAAATGTGGTATGCAGCAAAACAAACGACACTTGTATTTATTTACATTCAATGGTATTCGTACATTGCTTCACAGCTAGAATATGGAACATGTCAAAAAAACTCTTAATAGTGCAATAAAGCAGGGTTTAAGCCACAGTCGCATTTGTCGCATTTTGCTACTCGACTTCTGAAAACGCAACAAACTTTGAATGTAAATGTGTAAAATGCGACAAACACATTGGACTTCAGAAACGAAGATGGTAATGGAGAACATGAAATCAGAGATGTGTTTGAACTAATCTGAATTTAAATGAAATGCTCATGAAATAGGTAATGTTCAAAAAGATATTGAGCAATAGATGTTCAGGAATTAATTTACAGTACTGGCAAAAAAACCGGACCGACCCTTGTAGCTGATTTCAGAGCTTTGTTCACTCCAGAGCACGATAGCCTGGCAACTAAAACTTTCGTGGTTCGAATCCTGCCTGGAAAGGAAACTTTTTTTTTGTTCCTTATTCAAATTTATTCCCAATATTTTTCGATTGCAGCGATATTTTACTACTTAATTAACTTATTATTCCCAGAACATGAATTTTAGCAGCAATCGTAAAGTAATGGGAATAAATTTGAATAAGGAACAAAAAAAAGAAGTTTCCTTCCCAGACAGGATTCGAACCACGAAAGTCTTAGTTACCAGTCTATCGTGCTCTGGAGTGAACAAGGCTCTGAAATCAGTTACAAGGGTCGGTCCGGTTTTTTTTTCCACTACTGTACATAATTCATCGCATACTATAAATTGTGAACGAGGATTTAGTTGCATGAATCTTATAAAAACTGCAATTAGAAACCGACTTTCAGTAAAAATAGTTAACATGCTGCTAACAATAAATCTTGAAGGGCCTACTAGTAACGAGTTTCAATGTTTAGAGTGCCCATAAAATAACGTATTTTAATGTGGTGTGAATTCAGCAGTAATTGATTCTAAACATACCTACGTCTAATTTACTTACATAAGTATATCTAGAGTGTGATAAGATGGATTGAAAATAATAAAACTCCAAGAAACAAATTACATAACTTTTTGTTTCTGTTTACATTATTAATTTGATCTTTCTGCACAATTATTTATAATATTGCACACGCATTTCGCAATTTGCACAAATATAATTTTCATTTGTGCATTTTTGCGACAATTATTTATTTTATAGCTTAAATCCTGCTTAATTATAGTCACAGTCTTCAGGGACCTTCTTCTGTGCCGAACTCTTCTCCCGTTCACTATTTCTTCCAGTGCATCCTTCAGTAGACAGTTTCTTCTTAGTCAGTGACCCAACCAGTTCCTTTTCCTCTTTCTGATCAGTTTCAGCATAAATCATTCTTCACCTACTCTTTCCAATACAGCTTCATTTCTTATTTTGTCTGCCTTATGTAAGTCGTAATAAACATATAAATAGCGTAAATACCGTCAATTAATGAATACTATCATTTATTTCTTAGTGTGTCTTATATTTTTACGCTAAATGTATTACTTGAATCTTTATATGCCATTACTGTCTTGTAAAAAAGAATTTCATTTTATCTATTTATTTATTATATTAAATTTTATATTGTTTTTAGCAGTTATAGTTGAGTGGAAGAGAAAGTCTGAAGGCCTAGACGAATGAATGAATAAAATGTAATAAAGCTATCAAATTATTAGGATAGTTAATTCGCTACATTATGAAAATATTTAATGAGTTTATCGGCCTAAATTATGCAAAACATCATTGGGGATCCGCCAAAGTGAAGTTATGAGTAGAGACGAGAATTCCATGCAAATGCATGTTTTATAGGAACATATGACGTAGCTCAAACTTAGTACTTATCCATCTCATTACTTTCCGGTTCCAAATATGTGTACTTTTTCCTTGCATATTTCCATGTTTTGGCCTTTTTGGGGATAAAACATGCATAATGCATATTTAAGCAATTTTTAGCTTAATCATGCATATAATATACATTATATTCAATTTAAATGCATGTTTTAATTGTTTTGAGTAGACACCTCAGTTTCTTGATTTTTATGTCCCATATTTTAGCTTCAGGAATCAGGATTGACGGAGGATACGGAAAAAAAAAGTAAATGATAGAAAAATGAAATAAAATGTTGAAATTTTCACAATACGATGATAGAGGACCTTTCTCTAGACGGAAGTTCACTTTTACAACACTTTACCGACGATCTTCTACAGACTACGTATCATAAATGGATTTATAACATTGGATATTTTGAGAACAATAGAGAAGATATATAGAGAGGTTCCGGTTCTAGGAAACTGCCGACAAATAATTTAGGTCAAAAAAGCACCCTTTTTCCGGGAGATTGTAAATACTCCCTCCCTTTTCCAGTACTAGTAGCAATTTAGATTCTTCTAAAATTAGAATCATTCGCTAAACTGTCTTTGCAGTGTGTGAACCTCGTAAGTGGTTAATGTGTTTGTTATTCTGTTTGTGCGTGTTAATGTGGTTTTACAGTAATATGCTTCCAAATATTCCAAAGTGTACTCTTTGCACAGTGGATTAAAGGAGAAGGTTTAATTGGGATCATACGGGGATGTTGTATTCAGTGATTGTTGCAGTAAAGAGGTAAGCACTACTATTCTGTTTCCGAATATTTTCTATGACAGTTGTTCTTTACAAAACATTACAAAACTTCTTTAAAATAAACTGGACAGGGTCATAAACGCGAACCCGGACTACGGATTCTTTTGTTCAGTGAATTAGGTTATTTGTGGTGAAAACTTGAATGAAGAATTTGACCTGACACTGTACAAATATGTTCATTCACGTTTTTCACTCGTAACTTCTTGCGATGTAGAGGTCATTCTCTGCCTACAAAAACATATTGACTGACAAGCGCAGGAACTTCACAGAAACCAATTTATAAATATTGTTACTCGTTAAATGTGCAAAAAAAAAAAAAAAAAAAAAAAAAAAAGTGAAGTGAAATAAGAAATTTGGAACAAAAGTGAAAGTGCATATTTTAATATATTTTTCGCTTGATAGTACATGTTTCATAGTTTGATAGGGCATGAATGCTTGCATATTTTGGGATTTTAAAGTGCATGAAATTCTCGTCTCTAGTTATGAGCTTTAAGGGGACCGAGGCACTCAGCAAGTTGGAAACCTCTACACATTATTATGAATGCGATTAGAATTTCTTCTCCTCGAACATTTAGTTCAGTTGTGTCAGTGTTACTGCGAGGCCGTTCTTTATTGCCCGTCCTTCAAGTGCAGACGAGAGAAACTGTATCAGGGTTAACGTCTTCTTTGAATATCTGTTACAGAATTAATACCTGGTTTACCTATATTATGTTTCTCCTGAGGTGTTCATTACAAAACCCATATTTCATTACAGAAATCGTATCAACCTTTATATAGCTATTTAATCCATAAGGTACATATCGTGAGTATGTATGTATGTATGTATGTATGTATGCATGCATGTACGTACGTACGTACGTACGTGTGTGTGTATGTAAGTAGCTGTTTATGGACTGGTTGCAGGTTTGCTTAACCATAAATATTATCTTCTTTCTGGAATCTAAATTGAATTGTTATACCAATAAAATATCAATTAGTTATTTCTGAGCAGCCATTCGTTTAACAGCGTCACAACATTCGATTCCATTCAGTCTAGTGTAGTGTGGTAATTTCTCTGTCATCCAACTGAAGATCAGAATTCTCACTTGTTTCCCGTGCGCGCGCATCTATAGTGAGAGTCACGTAAGAAAAGTTCCTAAACAGCAAATATTGCCGTCTTGTCAGTGTTGCCAACTGTCACCAGATATCACACGATCCTACGTACTGAATTTACTTACCGTACTTTACCTTTATGTTGGAAGGTTATTCTAAATAATTCTATAATTTGTAACATATTTTCATAGCAAAACTATACGAGAAAGGGATCAACATGTTAGGTATTTTGTCTGGCAACATGAAATTCATTGTTCGACTAAACAATTGATTCACGAGACGTAATCTAAACATGTATTTTGTTTGACCACATGAAATTATTAGTACTACTAACTCCGAAAACTGAATATCACCATGAAATGTATGCTTAAGAATACTTACTCCTAATAATTTTGGTATTTTAGTTATAATTGCTGTCTCCGTGAGCATAATTCCTTCTTCATTATCTTCTTTCGGTTAAATCTGAAAGAACAGAACGCCAGTAGAGAACATTATCCCCACTCTCGCAGCACGCTTTACGCTTTCTTGGTGGAGTCGCTGCCTGATTTTTTCCTTTTTTTTGACATTATTGTGATAAAAATCTAAACACGAAAGAAATTCATTAAAATATGAAATGGTAGGCTATTTCTATCGATTACCCTCCTGCATTATCACACTCAAGTATGTTATATTTATTTACACCTATCTTACTATAGTCTTGAATTATAACTACAAAGCAACACATAAATTAACTATTATGGGTAATATTAATATAATACTGATATAAATTAATTATTAGTATATTCAAATTTCACTAGCTTCCAGTAACCAGCTCAGAAATCTAGTACAATTTTAATTTGAAGGAACTTCAGTACCGACACCGTCTGTCTCTACTGCCAACATGTTATAAAATCACTACCATTTGTAGTATTTGTCAGTATCGAAATTCGAAGTTGACAAAAGAATATTCAACCTGCAAACTAAAAAATCACCACAATCTACTAGTATAGGCTATGTAGTAATGGAGGGGAAAAAAAGTTAGGTTTCAACCTTGGGGTATGAAGTGGCATTCTATCTGTATTGTGAATGGTGGTGGCATTAAGCCTGCAACCTTTGCGGCTGAGTGTTGTTTCTGTACATTGAAGAGGATAAACACTTTTATGAGAAATATATGGAATAAAGAGAGGCTATCAGTGGAAAAAAGATTTGTCATGAATATTCCCAATTTCAACCAGGAAGTTATCTTTAAGTTCACTCATAAAGAGCGTAGAATGTACTTTCTTTTCTAGGAAGACGTTTTATAATATGTACAATATTATTCGATACTTCAATTGTCTATATGGACTGCAATAACAGCTGATTCTGTACATAGTTATGTTTTGTTCATAATTTTATTATAAAAAGAAACGCTCTTCGTCATATTTCATTACCTAATTTTGACGTAGAACTATGTCTTTCTTCTCGCTCGGTACGGGGGGAGGTAACTTGGGAATTGACTCATATAAAATGAGTCCCTTGTTTCCCTTGTATTTACATTGTTCTCCATGTATTTCCCTTGTCCTCAATGTCTTCTCCTTATTCTCTTTGTATTATTCTTGTTCTCATTGTATTCCCCCTGTTCTCCGTGTCTTCCTCTTGCTCTTGTACGTCCCTTGTTCTCTTTGCACTCCCCTTATTCTCGTTCTCATTCTCCTTGTTTTTCCCCTTGTTCACCTTGTATTCCCCTTGTTTTCTTTATATTCCCCGAGTTCTCTTTGTCTTCCCCTCGTTCCCCTTGTTCTCCTTGTTTTTCCCGTTCTTTTTCTTATATTTTCCTTGTTCTCCCTATATTTCCTTTGTACCCCTTGATTTCTCCTTGTTTTTTTATTCCGCGCTCTATTTTTCAACCCTTCTAAAGATATTAAGCATTGTAAAGCTATGAACCTGTCGACAGATAATTGCACATAAAATATGCGGCTTAGTAAAGCTATTTACCTTTCGATTTTTTTTCTGTGGGTCTTAAATCTTTCTTCGATGATTTGAAGGTCAATTCAATTCAATTCAATTTATTTGATTATTAGACATACAGTTTTAGGCTTCGTCAGAATACATTGAAAAATATATAAATACATTTTAAAAAACACTAATAAAAGAAACAGTAAAATTTAAATAATACAATGAAAACATGAAATAATTTGAAACTTTAAAATGAAAGAAAATTTGTAAATTGTAAATATAGTTTTGAGTGAGAGTTGTAAAATCAGAATGTAAAATTGATAGATATAAATTAACTACAGCCACGAATCACCACTGGTATGTACATACCTAAGTACGTACGTATGTCGTATTTAACCTCAGTTTCAATTTCTTATGACCGGACCTGAGTTGGCTGACACAAGATTGAGCGAGTTCGGCAAAATGTTGAATATCCGCCTGAGACAAAATAGGGCAGAACAGCGACGACAGACATCAATGTCTTAGTCGTGATTGGAACCGATAATCTTTGCTTCTATGCAGTGTCAAAATTGCTCCTTTATCTTTGCTTACTTCTCGGCCGGCACATATGTATTGGAAAACTGAATGCTCAGAGGGCGAGAATAATGTGATTTCATTGTCTTGCGAGTGTGAATGGCACGCCCACTTCCGTTCTTGGAAGACGCTGCATCACAATGGGCACAAAATTATGTCATACTTTCAGTCCATCCGACACCAAATTCTCAGTATTATTTGACATATTTTCCGGTGTAATATTTTGCTTTTAGTCTTACTTACTTACTTACTTACTTACTTACTTACTTACTTACTTACTTACTGGCTTTTAAGGAACCTGCAGGTTCATTGCCGCCCTCGGTCCCTATCCTGAGCAAGATTAATCCATACTCTATCATCATATCCCACCTCCCTCAAATCCATTTTTATATTATCCTCCCATCTACGTTTCGGCCTCCCTAAAGGTCTTTTTCCCTCCGGCCTCCCAACTAACACACTGCATGCATTTCTGGATTGGTCCATACGTGCTACATGCCCTGCCCATCTCAAACGTCTGGATTTAATGTTCCAAATTATGTCAGGTGAAGAATACAATGCGTGCAGTTCTGTGTTGTGTAACTTTCTCCATTATCCTGTAACTTCATCCCTCTTAGCCCCAAATATTTTCCTAAGCACCTTATTCTCAAACACCCTTAACCTCTGTTCCTCTCTCAAAGTGAGAGTCCAAGTTTCGCAACCATACGAAACAACCGGTAATATAACTGTTTTATAAATTCTGACTTTTAGCTTTTTTGAGATCAGACTAGATGACAAAGCTTCTCAACCGAATAACAGTAGACATTTCCCATTATTTATTCTACGTTTGATTTCCCGTCGAGTGTCATTTATATTTATTACTGTTGCTCCAAGATATTTGAATTTTTCCGCCTCTTCAAAGAATAAATCTCCAATTTTTATATTTCCATTTCGTACAATATTTTGGTCACGAGACATAATCACATACTTTGTCTTTTCGGGACTTATTTCCAAACCTATCTCTTTACTTGCTTCAAGTAAAATTTCCATATTTCCCTAATCGTTCGTTTCTCTGGCCATTTCACATGCTCCATCCTTCTCCATATCCATATTCCAAATGCTTCTATTCGCTTCTCTTTACTTCGTCGTAACGTCCATGTTTCTGCCCCATAAAATCCGAATGGGAGGGGGAATAGTTTACGTCCGGAAACTTTTACCGTGGAAAGCCTCATCATGCCATGTTTGCAGTTTTTCTTGGGAAAGATAAATGCAGTAGTTTCTCGTTGCTTCCGCACACCACTCTCTCTTTCGCATCTTGAAAGATCCCAGGGGCCGCAGCGTGGAGGTGAGGAGAATGGATTTGACTAATTAGGCCCTCGACTTCACCGAAATTCACCGCAATGGTTAAATATTAGTTCTATCAGAGATTTTGACCCGATCAAAGACCGGGAAATCCCAATTAGCCTTTGGCTCCCTATTATTATTATTATTATTATTATTATTATTATTATTATTATTATTATTATTATTATTATTATTGTTGTTGTTGTTGTACTTTGGATCATAAAATTAAAGTATAATGTTCAGACGTATTTCACAGCCCCAATTTTTCTGTGACCATTGTTGAGCGTGAAAGTTAAAGAATTACCTTCACTTTAAAGTTTGCACTTCGGATTTGGTTTTTACCAAAGAGACAGGATTCTGTCTCCGGAAGTCTGTTCGGCTTTATGATATCATCATTATCTACTTGGTTTTTGACGGATGGACGATTCCGTACAACACATTGTTTATATTTCTCCATCCATGCGATCAACTGTGATGTTTACACACGAAATTGCCCGTTGTAAATATAGTTTTGAGTGAGAGTTGTCCGAAACTTGGTGATTCAGTGAAACAGGATACCTGTGTTCTTCCTCGTATGGTAAATTTACTTTCTAAACTCGAACATAGCGGTCTTCGCCACTGCAACGGTTCATTGCAGATACTCCTGCACACGGAAGAGTATTAAAATGAATGCAAACAGGTCAAGTTCTGCATTGTGGCTATGCACAACTCGGAAATAGAGTTGGATGCTCACGTTAATTGGCATAGTTCTCATTTTTAGCTACGCTTTTATTTAATATACATCCTATTCATTGTTGAGGAAATACGAAGAGGTGAGATAAGCTGTACATAGCTTGGATCGCTACGTATATGTATACAAGATGTAAGGGGTATAAGTGCCATTATTTTAACTGATGATTATTCATGCCATAAGGAAGAAAAAATGTCCTCACAATTTTTTTCTAATTGCAATATTTAAGTAATTATTAAAGTTTACAATATTAGGCGTTTGGCAACGTTGCTGGATGTGGAGGAGGGGGTTTAGAAGTATGCAGTACAGCTCAAGCGGGGGGAAGAGGGTTTAGAAGTACACAATACAAGCGGGTACAGACATACCGGTACAAAACAGATGCCCTGTTCTAATGCAGGAGCGGACCATGACAATACTGTTGTTTACATAAAACGAGCAGCAAATACAAACCTCCAATCTCATTAATAGAACATTATGGTAAATTTACATTTTATGTAACAATATTGCTCCATTTTTTAATTGTACGTCTAAAAAGTAAACAATAATGGTTTTCTGCACAAAATCACACTAACTTTTTTCTAATGCAACATTTTAATCGCTCCCGCTTCCGTAAAGCAGTAGGCCTGTCATTTTAAAACAAATTTCTGGTTGTGTGATTTTCGAAACGAGGTAAGAGACTTCTAGTTTCTAATAATCGTTGAGAAACTGCTACAAAAGTTCGCCGATTAGATAATAATAATGATATAATAATAATAATAATAATAATAATAATAATAATAATAATATTTATTTATTTATTTATTTATTTATTTATTTATTTATTTATTTATTTATTTATTTATTTATTTATTTATTTATTTATTTATTTATTTATTTATTTATTTATTTATTTATTTATTTATTTATTTATTTATTTATTTATTTTGACGAAAAGGCCATCAGGCCTTCTCTTCCACTTAGCAAGAAACAAAAGAAGCTGATACAATTTTATTTCTTTGAGGAAAACGTTGACGGTACATCCTTCTTGCCTCACTTGAATTATGACGATTTTCTCCATGATATTCTTAAACTGTGAATGACATTGTCGAATACCCTGTACTGTACTACCATCCGTATGGCAGTAGAGCTATGGACAGGGAGCTTGAACTCAGCTGACCTGTACTTATGTCTGTGCAGAGTACAGCCTGCTGAACACGTTGCCAAGTCTCTCATTTAATTTCACGAAAACGTAATAGAACACACAAATATTTAAACTAATATTAACTCTTTGTTAGATGTATCTACTGATGTAATTGTTTTCGTAATTTTAGTAACGATGTAAACAGTATAACGCAAATAAAATAAGGAAAGAAATATTTTTTCTGGGAAAACTGTCAAGTTTTGACCCTACGTCGAATGCCCAACAGTCTGGGAACTAACTCCCTACTCCAACATCCCTTGCAAAGACGCCTTTTTTGTATGTATACAGGGTGATCCGTTTGGGTATGGACAAAATAAAAATACCGTAAATCAGTTACTATTGAACTTTATTTGTTGAAACTTTGTGCATACAACACTGAAAATGGGAGATTTCTCAGAGCTCAACACGATCCCCATTGCGCACCCTGCACAACTCATAACGGTGATGAAATTCAGCCGATGTCCGTTGTAACATTATTAGGGGTGATCTATTCAAACGCTTGAGTTATTATTACTCTCAGATCATCAATGTTTCTGGGTTTCTGTGAATAGACAATGTCTTTAACAAAACCCCACACGAAGAAGTCAGGAGGGGTTAGATCTGGGAAGTTTGGGGACCAAGCCAAGAGATAGCTGCTTCTCGTACGGGTTTCGCCTGTGACCTCCTGCATGTTTTTTTTTTTTTTAACACAGAACCTGTTTCTACAAATGTTCGATACCACAACATTATGGAAACGTATTTAGTACATTACGCACACCATAATCACGTCGAGATTTCCTTTGAACTCTTTTAACACTCTCAAATTTAGCATATCAAAGAACATACTACGCCCGCTGTTGATTTGTAGTAGCTATTTTAATCATCTACGATTTTCATTTGTCCTTTCAGATTATACATTGTTGATTGTCATATATGGAAACTGCCATCTTTTAATCATAATATAACCAACAAGAAATTTTTCCTGCTAACATAATAGCTTTATAATAATAAATTAATATTATCCATACTCAAACGGATTAGACTGTAGTATTTTTATATAATATTTTCTCCCAGTCCCTTTCACTATAGTCTGGAATGTGAGGAACGAAGGAAGAGGATCTGTTATGTATACATGTGCTAAATCTTGCTCTCTGCGGCTAGGTACTTAAGTTCTCTACCGGCTAGACAGTGTTGGTGTAAAAATATTGTAATGACTTGAAGCACGGAAAGGTAAAAAAAAAAAAAAAAAAAAGATTAGTCACGCTTAGATATCCCACACTGCATGACCCAGCTCAATGAGTAGCAAAAATACGAGAGCTATTCGAAAGTTAGTTACTGCAGTTTCCGTCTTTTAAAATCGTAAGCGGAGAAAAATGGGACACGAAAGAGTTGCTAACCCGACTAGTTTGTAAGGTAATATGTTATATTTTCAACCTGTTTACATTAATTATTCAAATCGATTTTCCATACAAATGCACCACATAGCATATAGTAAGTCATGTAGCGGTTGTACCGGGTTTTTGTTGTTAGATAGCTCAATATATCGAAGAAATATGGACTTTTATTATACATTTGTTTTAAGCACCTAATTTTCGACAGATAATAATGTGTCTGGTTCCCATCCACTTAACTCGTGCATTTAAATGTGAGTTTTGTTCATAAATAATATCGTTTCGTGTTACCAGCACACCTCCGTGTTTCTGAGCAGTTTCAGATGTGTCTATTAAATCGACTGCCTACTCCTACTGACTGAAAGGTCGCTGGTTCTGTTACATGTTGGACAGTTATGGGGTATTCTTCTTTCGCCACCAACGCCAGATGGGCTTAAGAGTCCAATTATTCTTGAAATGGGCGTCCACAAAGAGAGTTGAAATGCAATGCACTTAATATTCTCTCCTTTCTTGGTGTGGGCCTGTTCCTGCTTCAATAGTCACATCTTGTTTTTCCGTATCTTCAAAGACTCTTCGATCGCAGTCAGGGTGTGACCTTTTGTTCGAGGTTGGTATGGATTACAGATGAAGGGTGTGACGAACCAAAGCGCGCTTATACCACCCAAACGAATCCATCGCGTTACGTCCTAATTTGACGTGGGTGAGAAATGGCTTGTACACTGGCTGGCGTTCCGATTCAATATTGAGATAAGTCATATTTACAACCAAAAAGAAAAAAAAAACGAAATAAACTGCTTTAGAAATAATTATAACTATGGACTTTACTAATTCATTATTAGTACATTTCGAAATCTATTAATAATGAACTGGAAGATTGTGAAAAACTCGTCCTGAATACTGACTCATTTCTAATTGTCGTGGTTATGAACCAGAACTCTGTTCCTTTCTAGGCGATTTATTTGAAACTTTCAACTGAAGACATCTCAAAACTTGTTTTTTTGAGTTGTCGCACTTTTGAACTAGACGATCGATATGATATAACAGATAAAAATATGTAGGAATAAAAATATCATATAACTAATGAAACGAAAATTTGTTACGGCAACGCATAACAAATATGATGGCGAATAATATTTTGTTTGTCGAATAAATTAGCAATTGTAAAATATATAAATAGCTGAGATATTTTGTTTACTATGTGTCGTTAATTTTTTTATTTGGGTGTAGTATTTCATATGGCGAACAGAGGTAGGGGTGACCAGACGTCCTCTTTTGTCCTCCTTTTTAGGCCTTTGTCCGGGGTCCAGGCGGATTTAAAAAAATCAAGAAGTGTCCTCCTTTTTGTAACTTTAATGCCTGATATTTTGAAATTATCTGATTTGACGCCTTTTTCAATTAATTTGCCAACGATTATAACTCTCTTTGCTCCTCCTTGTTATGGTCGTTGCTCAGAGTCCTGATCCCATATAACATATTGCTCAGCCTTATAGGCTTTGACGACAACGTTTATAAATTTCACTATGCTGCCATCTAGCTAAGAAATCACGTTATCATTCTCATTTGATTTGCATGGAGCAACTGTATTTCCATTCCTGATCATTATAACAGAAGGGCTTTGAAGGCAACCACTTTTATCACTTTCACTATGCTGCTATCTAACGACAGTAGAATAAGTCACGCTATAACTCCCATTTGAATTGCATGGAGCAACTGTACTTCCATCTAGCGGTCGTTACTAATCGACAGTGGCGATCCTGGTGGTTGTTCTCTTCTACAAGTTTAGCTTTTAACACTGGGATGGCCAATCTGTTATATAATATGTGATCCGGGCTCAGAGGTAGCTAGTAAATCGAGAGATCGAGGTGCAAATGTAAATCTAAATAGATATTTTCTATTCTCTTTAATAATTATAGTTCCTTGACTTTCATATGTAGCTAACTGAAAAATCATTATTATTAAGTTTTTTCATAAATATCTTGTAATAAAATAGATATTGACGTAATTTAAAGTATGATATAGGCCTAAGCCTAAATCTAATGTCCTCTTTTTTCGAACAATGTCCTCCTTTTTTTAAGCTTTGTGCCCTCTTTTTTATCGATGTGAATCTGGTCACCCTAACCAGAGGCATAAACAAAAAATACATTTGAAATCAATAAGCTGCAATGTAACAACAGGTTGGAGTCGGATTAGTCGAACACGTGTGCGGGGTAATGCATAATATTATTTGTGTTAAGAGTCGGTCTTATGTTGGATGGGCTATAGCATGGTTCAGAAAGGTATTATTATCTATTTGACCACAGCTGGAGGTGTTAGCAACCAAACAATGTGTGTAATTTGGAAGTTAATTACAAAGAATACTGAGGTAGCTCAGAGCTTTCATACTTTCGATGATTCCTCCATGACAGAGATCATGAAATAACCATTGCAGTAGCCGTAAACAGCAGTAATTGACTAATAAGGTTATAAAAACAGTTTATCTTTCCTTTGTTTGGCTTTGCGTGGGTTGCTGGGTAATAATAAGTGATGGCGTCTTTAAGTGGCTTTGGTAGGCGAGCGGTTTCGTGGTAGGAAAAGCAGAATTGTCTGACCTCGCTGTCTGTGGTGTACGATTACGCCCGCACTTTCCATGACAATTCTACGAGAATCTTGACACAATTCATGGCGAGATTGTTTGGCTGTCATTACAGACTGTGAATTCTGTATATTAGGTGTATTTCTTTCTTGTTTATACAACTAGGAGTGAGTTTTAGCTTAAATAATTGCTACCTGTATCTTTAAGCTATGTGGGTGTCCCACTTAAGCCAACATTTGATATATTTTATATTATGAACAATTATTATTGGAGTAACATTCCTGTTAATCCTACAATAATCATCACTCCTGACACAGATCTTATTAAACTCTTATTAATTTAATCAAATCTTATTAATTTAATTTTTTTTTCGAAATAAAAAAAATTGTCAACTCTAGAAGGATTTAAAATTGAGATGTTTTATTTTATGTTATAATTAAAACGTATTTGATTTTTAAATATTGTTGCGACACTACGTTTGAAGCCGTGGCTAATGAGAAAGACAGGATACGGCTCGACGTCACATTGTTAGTCACAACTTGGCCAACATTGAACAAATTGTCCACACCTGTAGAGTAACGGCTAGCGCGTCTGGCCGCGAAACCAGGTGGCCCGGGTTCGATTCCCGGTCGGGGCAAGTTACCTGGTTGAGGTTTTTTTCCGGGGTTTTCCTTCTACCCAATATGAGCAAATGCTGGGTAACTTTCGGTGTTGGACCCTGGATTCATTTCACCGGCATTATCACCTTCATCTCATTCAGATGCTAAATAACCTAAGCTGTTGATAAAGCGTCGTAAAATAACCTACTAAAATAAAAAAAAATTGAAGAAATTTATATGTAAATGCACATTTAACATGACTTTCATCTTCTTCTTCCCTTCAAGTATTAGGCCATATGGCCTGTTACGATCTCACAGTTGAATTTTCAATCCAGCGCTTTTTTGGACGACCGAGAGATCTCTTCCCGTTTGGACGATGGTGGAGCATGACTTTTGGAATTCTATCTCTACGCATGCGATGCAGATGATTTATCCAGTTGTTCCGATAATTTTTTACGTGAATTTATTATAGAAATTCTTTTGTTTTTTGGAACTTTGAATATGTTAGGCGATTGTCAAGATGGCCATGACTAGACCATGATAACCACGTGAGTCCGATTCGTGCCGAAGCTTGTCTTTCTCGTTAGCCACGGTTTGAAGCGTAAACTGGAGACAAAACCACTGCCACGCTCTGCGGTCATTTTGGCAAGGGGATGACGCAAATGCCGACTCTTCCGCCACTTCAGGCGTTTCCATCAATATTTGTCAGAGTTTGCATAGCTAACAGTAATCATTTTTCTGTTAAAATATGAACTATTTTGTTAAGTAACCAACAACCAGTCATTTTAGTTCACTTACATAATACTGTACTTAACAAAGCCATGTATCTTTCTCAGAAGTTTATGATATAGACGTGTCCTGATTGGTCAGTTTTACTAAGGGCTGTCTCCATATTAGGTATGTTTGTTGGAAAAAAAAAACACACACACATATCATTTTTATAGCATTACTTTTCGGGGAGAATAAGGAAGCATTGAGATATTCATTCGGAGATTATAAATATATAATTTAAAATAAAAGAACTGCATGAACGAATTCTAGTTAAATACAAAGAACTTCCACAGTAACGTCGGGAAAGAAATATAGGCCCTAAACTAACCCATTGTTTAAAAACTAGAGAAGTCGGTGACAAATTGCTAGGAACTAATTAGCTAAGATATTATAGATTTTATTGAATGTTGTTCAGAATTTGTAATACGGTCCACCGCTGCGGAATAACGGTTAGCATGTCTGACTGTGAAACGAGCGGACTCGTGTTCGAATCCCCGTTGGGATAGGTTACCTGGTGAGGTTTTTTCCGGGTTTTTTCCTCAACCCGTTAAGAACAAATACTGAGTGACTTTTAACATTGGACTCCGAACTCATTTCGACCGCCTTTACCTCCGGGGGGGGGGGGGGAACTCTGTACTCAATTTGCAGGAGGCTGACTGGATTCTGGGACCGTCTGGAAGTTTTGTCAACGAGAAAGTTCCGTCACAACCGGGATTGAACCCAGAACCTTCCAGTTCGCAATCAGTTGCTCTACCAACTGAGCTAGCCTACCGCCAGATGGAATTAATTACATAAAAGTCTGAACTCTAAATTCATTACTGTTTGAGAATAACATAGTTTATATAGTAGTTTCCTGTTTGTCTCCTGGTGGGCACCGTGACTTCTGTGCAGCGGCCTGGCCTCACCTCTGCGTGAACTCCAGCTGCATGCCTCAATTGGCAAGGCTCATAGCGCCTCCTGCACTGAAAGGGTAGCGGTCAAGGCACCGCTGTTGCCAGGAGAAAGTCAGGATGTTCGGTCGCGCTGGCTTCACATTCGGATTGTTTTCTGAAGGTGCACGGAACTGAAACAAGCGAAGGACGATCTTCAGACACAACAAAGATACAACTTCAAACATAACAAAGTCATTGTTATAGTCCGGATTTATATGCAAAATGCACATTGAATGTAAGAAAACATAATACTGTCTTGGTTGACGATTTGATTGTGTGTGGTCATTCACTCAGCCGATTTGGGCTTTCTGTTCTGTTCGTAGCTTTAAATAATTGAGTTTCACGGAGGTTATACCTTATCTAGGGACGTTGCGATATTTACAAAATATCTATATTGATTCCCATTTTTTTTTATTATTCTCACAATTGACAGTAT
Source organism: Periplaneta americana (assembly GCF_040183065.1). Classification (NCBI taxonomy): domain Eukaryota; kingdom Metazoa; phylum Arthropoda; class Insecta; order Blattodea; family Blattidae; genus Periplaneta; species Periplaneta americana. Next base: position 113,328,051 of record NC_091129.1, read on the forward strand.
CAGCGATTTCCCGCTAAATCTAGTGTTTTTCACAACCATTAGAGGGGCATGAAAATTTGAATTTTATAATGCGGATATATTTATGCACTATTGGCGACATTGGTTGTTATCTTCGCCATCTCTTTATAGAAGTAATAACTAAAGAACCCACACTTACACGAACATAGTGTCGGTCACTATCGATTAGTAGAGGTCAGGTATCTTTGAACGCCAGTATATAATGCCACTATATTGGGCCCATTATCGATGACGATGTTTGTAATTTTTTCTTTCTGTCGACGACCCATTCATGGAATATTTCCAGCATTATATTACTTAGATATCCATGTGTGCTTTGAGTCCATGTCTTTCACTGAAACATGAGCAGATACGAAATTCGTGCCTTCCAAAAAGTGCACAGTTATACCTAGGGTCGTTGCGATACTGCATTTCAACCAGTACTTGGTATCGATATTGAATCGCATATTATTTGAGTTACACCCAAAAAGCTTTTCTCAGCTATGATTTCCGTCCACACATCCTTGCATGAGCTACTGCCAGGAAGTCAAAAAGGAGGATAGCAATGACAAAGGAAGCTTTTAATAGAAAAAGGAGCATCTTCTGCGTAAGACTGGAAAATGAACTAAGGAAGAGACTAGTGAAGTGCTTTGTATGGAGTTTGGCATTGTATGGGACAGAAATATGGACATTACGACGAAGTGAAGACAAACGAATGGAAGCATTTGAAATGTGGATATGGAGAAGAATGGAACGTGTGAAGTGGACAGACAGAATAAGAAATGAAGCTGTTTTGGAAGGAGTGGGTGAGGAAAGAATGATGCTGAAACTGATCAGGAAGAGGAAAAGGAATTTGTTAGGTCAGAATGCACTGGAACAAATGGTGAACGGGAGAAGAGCTCGGGGTAGAAGAAGATATCAGATGATAGATGACATTAAAATGTATGGATCATATGAGGAAACAAAGAGGAAGGCAGAAAATAGGAAAGATTGAAGAAAGCTGAGTTTGCAGTGAAAGACCTGCCCTTGGGCAGAACACTAAATGAATGAAATGAATGAATCCTTCTTGCGGAATTAAGTCCGCAATTTACTTGTAGGAGGTTGCGTTTTTACTGTCTAATCACAATACAACAACTTGATAGTTAACTAAAAATTCGATTCGTCTTACCGCTTTCAATACTTTTGTTTCGCTATTGCTATTTTTCTATCCATACCAGTAAAATATCGAAAACTCAAAAATATTTTTTGTAACTTTGCATGCTTTTTACATCATCTAATTGTGACCAATGCATTTAAACGGGATAGAGGTATCCACATAATTACTTTTGTGAAACAGAGATCCTAATGAATTGTTGGACATCAGTTTTTAAATAAAAGGATTTCCTTATAATTTGGTAAATTATTTCATTGTTATAGATCTACTTACATAGGCCTACAAAATACACATAAATGAAGTTACAGTCGTAAGCCTGTAGTACATGACTACACGCCACGATAAGTAAGCAATGACGTCAGAAGCTAACAGAAACACGAGACTGTTACGCCTCCATTGTTCTAGCGTGTAATAACGGCTTCTGTATTATCTAGTGATTAGAGTTATGGTTTAAAAATTTGAATTTATGAATATAAATTTGATTTTATGAAACCTTCTATGTGACAGTACAGAAAGTATTTTTTCAGGAAGAATAAAAAAATAACTAAATATCAATAGGCCTTCACTGACCCTCGATGACATCACTTATGTTTAACACGTGGCTAACGAGAAAGGCTTCGGCACGAATCGGAGTCACGTGATTATCATGGTCTAGTCATGGCCATCTTGACAGTCGCCTAATATAAATACATGTTCAGAGTTCTAAGAAACAAAGAAATTGCTATATTAAACTCCTGTTAAACGTGCATTTATATATGAACTTGTTCAATGTTGGCCATGTTGTGACTATGAATGTGACGTCGTGTCGTAGCCTGTCTTCCTCGTTAGCCACATGTTTATCATATTCACCAACGTCTTCTACCGAATTACTTCATATTCTCATGTACAGTAGGTCCATTGATTTTTAATTAATTTTTTCTTCCTCCTGAAAAATTATGTTATGTACCGCCATATAGCAGGTTTTATAAAATCAATGACGATATGTTAAGACATTTACTGCCATTTTTGGATTTGTTTTAATCTTATGTTCGAGCTTCTTCAACCCAGACAGACTCGATTAACTTCTTACGGCTTGGGGTCAGCGTGCCGCCGGAATCCCTCAATCATCTATACGTAAACGGGAATATGTATCATATTAGGCCTATAGAAAATGTCGTAGCTCAAGTGCTAGCATGCTGTTCCATCCCGACGGCCTGGATTCGATCGCGGCCAGGTCGTGATGGAATTTCTGGTGGATAAAGCAGATGGTGCAGAGATTTCTTTTCTCGGAATACTCTCTTTTCACTGTATTATTCCACCAACACTCTCCAATTCTCTCCGTCATTTTAATTTATCATCTGCAATAGTAAAGATAGACTGGGTTGAAGTCTTGAGAATAATACGAGTCTCCGATGCTAATAGGCTCTAGTAGAGATGCAAAACTGTGCACCAGTTGTGACACACGTCACAAACCGGAACACGTGACTCATTCCTTCCTTTCATCCCACACGTCACTGGATAGGGTAGGGGGAGAGGAAATATGTATTCAGTGTGCTTGCGGGCGTAATTAAAGGCCGAGGGATTGTGGACTATTACACGATTAGAAGGAAGTTTGTAGAGATTAGAAGAAATGAAGTACTCTGATACAATAAAATATTAATTGACTTACTGAAATTCTATTTCACTTATGTTAGCTTCACGAAAACGTTTGAACGGAGCCGCCATTTTCAGTTGACTGTCTATGCTGTAAACAAATGACGATCGCAAAGCAGGTTTCATAGTACCACCCTCTTTTCTATCTTCTCAGATAGTACCGTAAAGAATTTGCAGTTTGAAAGGTTGGAAAACAAAGAAACAAATGGTAGGGAGGTGATAAAAACAGAAGAAAGTATATAAAGATTAGAAGAAATAAAGTACTCTAATACAATAAAATAGATATTAATTGATTTACTAAAATTCTATTTCACTAATGTTACTTTCACCAAAATGTTTGAACGGAGCCGCCATTTTCAGTCAACTATCTATACGGGAAACAAATTACGATCGCAAAGCATGTTTTATAGTACCGTAAAGAATTTGCAGTTTGAAATCTTGGCAAACGAAGAAACAAATGCTAGGGTAGTGATAAAAACAAACAAATGCTAGGGAAGCGATAAAATTAAACAAATGCTAGGGAAACGATAAAATTGTGCGATAAGCAGCCATGATTGGTTGAAAGACGTCCTTTCGTACCGTTTTATTGGTCAAGAGTAGTATGACTTAGTAAAAGTGTAATAGTCAGGCTAATCGTGTGCGAACGGGACCTGGCTCTATCACTGTCTGAAGCAGAATGGACAACTGTTGAATGCCACTCAGCACTGCCGCACATGTAACTCGTTTGGAATGGCATATTATTATTTCACACTAAAGAGATTTTGAAGAGATTAACTTCCATATGCCGAGAATGCACCAATATTAAATTTGCATGTTTTAGTGACCCATTATTTCAGAAACTACGTACTGAAATTTTTACAAGTGAGATACAAGGTTTATAAGGTAAACTGGCAGATTTGTCAAGAAAACAAATTGTAGGAAAATATTTGAATATTTAAAATAATCTTTATTTTATTTTATTTTTTTTATGGAAACGCACCGTTTTTTCAGAAACTATGAATTATAGAAAAATGGAATTTTAAACACTTGTTGACAACAATATAATATAATAATGGACATTAAATGATACATGTCTGTTAGTTTGATCATACAAAAATATTTTGCATAAAATAAAAACAATATTTAAAAAAATTAAATCTTTTTTTAGAACTTATCTTTCTTGATAAATTTGCTTCAGTTTGCTTATAAATCTTGTATCTTTATTCTGTAAAAATTTCAATACGATATCTTGAGTAGTTCCTGAGATATGTGTCATTGAATAAGCAAATTTAACATTGAGTATAACCGAAGTAAGATAAACTGATCAGCGTGCCAATTGTAGACTAAGTGATATTATTTTTTAACTTATTTTATAGGATTTGGAGCATTGAGCTTTAGATATTTCTTGACCGTAATTTCCTGACTCTATTTGTGAGCAATTTTGAAAATGAGGCTCAGGACACAGTCGTTAAATTATTGTATATGGGTCATGCTACTCAGTAATTTGCCTCATGAGTTGTTAATGACGTACTCGCTGCAAAATTACGTGAAAGAAGTAGCTGCAGTAGAAGAAAAAATATTTTACTTAATTATACTTTAACTACAGATATTATTGAAATTTAACGTGTGCGAGAAATTATCGATAAATTTTGCCTCGTAATCTAAGGCATCACGCCCAGGACTCGCGTTACGGAATGCGCGCTGTGTTAAGTCTTCATGGGGGAACAAATTTTCTCATTAAATTTTGACCAGTGTATGTAACCAGTGCCCAACCAGCATCGTGATGAATTTGAGGAGCTACGATAGGTAGCGAAATCCGTTTTTGAAAACCAGGAATTAAGTCTGTAGGGAACTTCGTGCTAACCACATAATACCTCCATTTTCCCTCCATATCGTGGTGAAGCGTAGCACCACAGTCTACTATATACAGTTGCGAAGCTCAATATGTAGTAAAAATGCAAACATGGGTAGTTGCCCACCACTAGGATCGCTACTATCGCCTCATCATCACAGATCTCTCCTAGCAGACGACAAAATATGTTACACTTTCGTTGTCGTGTTCTTTTGGAAAAATTAACACCTTCCTTCCATTATTGAAATATTAAATGGATAAAGTTCATTTATTATTTTAATGAAGTATATTAAATTCCACCATAAACTCGAAGATACCTGCAAGAAATAGGTTGATATTATTTTTGTTTTTGCAAAACGAACTGAAATTTACTATAATCGCTTCACTCATTCAAGATTATAGCGATAATGAACTATGAAACCAATAAATATTAATTTGCATTTCCCTTTACAACAATAATATAATAACAATAATAATGGAAATATGAATTAATGGGAGTAACTTATGTGTACCGGTACTTGTAGTGTAGGCTTACGTAGTTAAAAAAGTGGGATGAGGTTAAGCAATAATAATCACACCAGAATTGGAAATAAAACGTGATCAATAAATTTTATTGTAACAGACTTACTTTTTCTACGTCTCTAGTAAAGTAACAAATAAAAATAACAACAAAATTAACAGCTATAATTAAAAACAAAATTATGTACAATTATTCAAGGAATCAGCTGATACGGACGTAGAATTAATGCAAAGCTTTTGTTTCCCAGTTGCAGGTAATAACAGAACAGGTTTATTTGAAACATCAAATAAAGTTGGAACTGCATTCCAGATTAATTTATTTCTCTTTTCATTCATAAATTGTGTGTTTTTGAAATGAAGAGGGCAAAACTTTATATTATTATAAAGATATTCTTCATTCTTTGTCATTAGATCATCTTCCCTCTTGCTGTTTATTAACCACTTTTTGCATCTAGAAGTAAAATAAGAAATAGATGTTAGGATTTTTCTTCACAAGCATCAATGCGAAATACGCAACGACCTAGCACTCGATGGAAATACGACACAGTCCACTCTAAATCCAAAGTCGACCGTGGACAGTTTATTGTTTCTAGTTGCTAACCGTTTGGAGCGCTTTATCGTGAGATTTGCAAAAAATCACCTCAAGCTTCGCGACTGTATATAGTAGACTGTGGTAGCACCTTCCATCGATTCACAGCGCCAAGTTTGAATCCTGCGTACTTCGGATCCAAGTAAAAATTGTTACACTTGAAGTTCTGTATGCACTTCCGAAGTTTTGACCTTCAGAATCGTGTGTATAAACTTTTTAGTTGTTTTTTGTTTCCAGATTAGTAATGAACAAGATGAAATGACAGGTATTCACCGACAAAATATAGTACAACGAAATAAAATTATACCTTTTCAGTCCCTTTGTTTGTGCATTGGTTTGATTTGTCTGCAGGAAGTAGCCTACAATTCCTGCCCACCGGAACTAATTGTTCGGTTTTTTTGTCCTTCACCTAGACAAAGGAAGACAACGTGCACACACACTGGACTGGCTGACGTGGTCTGGCGTGTACTTGAAAACTGATTGTATCTTATTAGCGTTCGTATTGTTCGTAATGATCAGTGTTTACAAGGTCCGAAAATACTGTTGAAAATACTCCATTTATTAAAATTGAGACAATTTTGGAATCAATTTAGTAATACGATGCTGAAATTTTACACGAAAATCGAAAGAAAGTCTAAAATTGAAGAAATCTGTGAGAAAGTGACTAACCCACATAAAAAACAAAAGTGTTATTTTACTGTTATAATTGCTGATCTATCGTCTAGCCGTAATGACGTGAAACATAATTATACTTGTATAATCATTGTAATTTCAGGAATGCCCCGGATTTCATGAAAATGATGCCCAAAAAACCTCAGCTGATTTAGAATGCCTATCTTGAAATTTTAACTCACCTCGACGAAACACAAGAACTGGAGTCTCATTGCGAACTTGAAAGTTATTTTTTTTAAATGAGCAGATAAAAATGTACGTCATTGTAATAATTATGATTAATGGAGCAATGGTGGAATGCCGGTAGGGTAAACGGGAGTACTCCTCGAAAATCTACCATCTAACACCGTCTTTGTCCACCACAAATTCCACATGGATACACCGGGATTCGAACACACTTTACGAGCGTGGAAAGCCGACGCTCTTAAGAAATGCGTGAACGTATGACAAAGCCTGTGTCATTTTCGTGTCATTCATTTTTAAACAGATGTTTTTTCGCATAGAATACGTCTCTTCGTACTCCGTATAAGGAGCCAAACTCAGGATGTCACGAAATTAGACGAGATTAGAAACTTCTACTGTGAGAGAACTAATAGAGATATCCAAATAAACCAAATTTCATTTTAGAACATTTCTGACATGCTCTATTCGAGAGATGAATCATCACTAGAGGAGTGGTGTGTCTAACAATAGTATGTGTGTATATATATATATATATATATATATATATATATATATATATGCCGTACCAGTAAACGGTCATAACTCAGGAACGACACACGGTACAGCGTTCGTTTTAGTGTCATTCGGTTCAGAATTAAAAGTTTTGCTAGAATAGTGCCAATTTGTAAAGTTTAGAGAAGTATGAACAAAAATAAGTTTTAAATGGTTTTGCTCAAAAGCTAGTTTCAGTGAAATGTCAAAGAGTTTCAATGGAAAGGTCTCAATGTTAACGGTATGCATTTCTTTCTTCTCATACTAATGTATCTACCAATGTAAAACTTGTTAATGATAAATACAATCTTGTAAAAAACGAATAGGCTACTATAGTTTCATTTTATCTCAGCGAATCCTTTAGACATATTTTCGTGGAAATATTGAGGTTCTGTCAACGTACACAGCTTTGACATTTTTCTACTGTCTAATACCGAATTTACAGAATTTGGATGTGGCCCTATGAATTGTCATTGAAATCACCATGGTCAGTTGGTCACTCGCATATAGTCTGCCCTATTGCATTATGCATGCATATGTTATCTTCGTACGTACATAACGGTTTCTAAAACTGTTAAAAGACACTACGCTACTAACCCAGGAACCGTAATGATCGAATATGGAACTAAAAGGTCGCAGAAGTTGATGACATTGAAGTTACTACCAGGGTAGATCGGAAAGTAACGCAAACAATTATTTTACGGAATACTATTTTGGTTAGGACGTTCAAAGTTGACAGATAGCTTGAATCTTGCGCTACAGACAACAATGATTCGGTCGGATGTCACTCTGGCGGAACGAGCTGTAACTACTGAGTAAAAAGACACATTTTCTACCATCGTTCACTAGTGAAGGGCAGCGAGGTGTAGATTTTTTTTTTTTTTTTTTTTTTTTTTTGCGAGAAACGAAAAATTCGAGTAAAATACACAGGGAAATATTGGAGTTCTCTTGCGTTTGAGTGTCTGGGCCATAGCAACATCTCCAGATGATGCAGGTTCTTCGACGAAGTCCGCCGACGAAGCACGTTCCGCCCGACCAGTGACCGCTGCAACACCACCCAATGTCAGAGGCATCATTAAGGCGGCAATCACCTACCCTACAGTCCAGGCCTCGCACCGTCTGACTTTCATCTCTTCGGACCAATGAAGAAATTTCTAGGAAGACAACGCTTCTGTTTGGATGAAGAAGTGAAATCAGTCGTGCTATACGCCCAAAAAACGGAGCTTTATAAACGACATGTACTGAATATGGTGTCACGATCGGAGAAATGTGTCGAGAGACTTAGTTCCAATGTCAAATAATAGGTAAAACCTGTAGCTTTCTTGTGCATTATTTCATTTTGCTATGAAATATGTTGCCACAAAAAATTGTCCGTTACTTTTCGATCCATCCTCGTAGTTTACAACAAAGCACAGCAAAGACATATTTATACATCTTTGAGGGGTTCCCGCATGATAGACAGCGAAAATTGTGATCTTCCGCCCTTTTCCTATCTCGTGCTCTCTTTTTACAGGCATCTACGGTAAATCAGAGCGCCAGACTTGTACCTAATGACAAGGATCCTGTGTTCGGGACCTGTTTAGTAGGCTTATGTCTTCCTTTTACGTTTTTGTCATGTTATTCCAGTTCTTTTTGCTCAGAAAGAGTGCGAAGGCTAGCACCACAGTCTCTATTGGGCTTACGGTGCTGTTACAGTCAGAACGTCAAAACCCGTAGTTTCTAGAAAAGTCTAGTTGTGACAAAGCTATTTATGAGATTCTAGTTTTGACTTACGTAATTTAGTTACATCTAGAAATAACTATGTCTCTTTAGGAAATTCTAGTTTTGACTATTATAGTCTAGTTAGATCTAGAAATAACTGATTGTTGTTAGTAAAGACCCGTTGTAACGATTTCAAGTAAGATGCAACGCATCCTCCAGTTGATATAGGAGGCAACATCATAATACGCATTCCGGATGTCGATGGGGGAAAGGCTGACTTGTGAAACTTCGTAGAAGTCGTGCTTGAGAGAAATGACGACTTGTACAGAATTGGAACAAAGGATGGAATTCTGAATAAATTGTATTGCAGGTAGGTTCGCTGAGCTTTAAAAACTGATAGTGTAGTTAATTTCATCAACACCCGGTACATAACACTTTCATTCTTGATGTATGTCCTCAAATTTTCTTGACACGAGAACAGGTGCCAGATGCAGAAATTACGCTGAGGACTGCAGCAAAGAAAGAAGCCATCGGAAGCGGACAAGGGTTCATCCGTTGTGCTTGCTAAATAAATTGTGTTTCGAAGTGGTAGCCTACTTGGGTGCGAAAAAGAAAATTCTCTGCAGCTCTGTCACAATAGCATGCCTTTTCGCAACAAGTGACTTGTGAGACAAAAAAAAAAGTAATATTGAATTCTGTTACATAATTATTCGTAATTCAACAACAAAAGCAGTAATGTTTAAGCATCCCATGACATAATTATTTGTGTAATAAAACTATTTTGTGTTTCAACAATAATGACAATAGTAATAATAATGTTCTGTGCAAGTACCAATTCCCTAGTCTTTTCATAATAAGTTATTTCTATATGTAACTGAATTACGTAAGTCAAAACTAAAATTTCCTCGCGTTTTGATGGATTTCGCGTTCTGAAATCTTTACAACGGATTTTTACTAATAAAAATCAGTCATTTCTAGATCTAACTTAATTATACTACTCAAGCCTAGAATTTCCTAAATAGCCATAGTCATTTCTAGATTACGTACGTAAGTGAAAATTAGAATCTCTTAAAGAGGTTTGTCAGAACTAGAATTTCCTAGAAACTTCGGGTTTTGTCGGATTTCGCGTTCTGACTGTAACAGTGCCTTACAATTTTGTAATTAGGAATGGTCGTTGAAGTCCGAACGGCCGCTTTCCTACAGATATTGTGACAGCTATGTGACGCCATCTGTCTATTCAGCCATGGAGACTAAGGTTTTGATGAAGTAGGCGTAGAATGCCCTTTCACTCCATCGAAACCGCTGTACGCCTTCTTAGACTGATATCGTCTCTGCGTCAGTCACAATAGGCCTATAAGTTGTTGACCCGTACAGTTTTGAGTGAATACTACTGAAATGATGACTATTGAAATGGAGTGACGGTGGAATGATGTAGGGGAAAATGGAGAACCCTGAGAAAATTCCTCAAGAACTTTGAATTTGTCGACAACAGTGACTCCGCCATCGCCAGGATTCGAACTCGGGCCCGCTGTTAACGTAATAAATCAGTGCTATGGCAATTGAGCTTCCAAGGCGATTTATTCTGCGTTTGCAAATATCGCTATACTTATGGATATGTTTTTCGTATGTTCAAAGTAATAGAAAATTACGTATTTCCATAATGCTGTGCCTTCATGTGAGCATTGTGCTTATCGGAAATCGTAAACTTGCACTGACTACTCATAGGAAGCCGTTGTACCTATATGAAGATGACGTCAGTTGCACTTTCGTTCTTATGATAAAGCTAAGACCGGTCGTCCACTTGCTTTATTTTCGTCAGAATTATATTCGTCATAAATCTGAAGAAGGAAGTTTGTTGTAGTATTGTTCTATGAAAGTTGTCACAGTTAGTCTATCAGTGTTATCACATACGAATCGGTCATTCGCGATTACGTTTTATTTCAAGAAACAATAGTAAAATGAATTAAATGATTTTTTCTGCAGAAACACGTATTTCGTTAGACGCCGACTGAATCTAAAAGAAGGCATTATTGAACTAAGAATGTATTAGCGAAAAGGAATACATTTGGAGAATTCATTCATTTGATGATTTAAAAAAAAAGACATATTTTTGATTACTGTAAAATGAAGCATGTAGACTATTTTTTAATGCTATATACTATATGAATCGCTATTTGTTAGAAGGACGGAAGTCACATTTTTTTTTATTTATTTTTTTATTGAAATGTGTTCGCATACCATAGACATTAGACACATCAATTTATGTTAAAAGGACTTTAAAAAACCCAGTACAAATGGTTAAAATTGAACATAACATTTTATAATTTTATCAGAACATCATCTCAGTGTCCCTCTAAGGTAATTTATAGGCCTACAATAGTTTATGTCCTTCATATTTCACAGACACTTCCCTTCGCTCATCAAAATGATCGTCTTCTCAACACCTATGCTGACAAGTTTCCCGCTGAATACAATTCATTACAATAACTGTGAACAATTCAGTTGAGCCGCCGGCGTAGCTCAGTAGGTAGAGATGCTTGCCTACTGATCCGGAGTTGTGCTCGGGCGTGGGTTCGATTCCCGCTTGGGCTGATTACATGGTTGGGTTTTTCCCGAGGTTTTCTCTAATCGTAAGGCGAATATCAGGTAATGTATGGCGAATCCTCGGTCTCATCTCGCCAAATACCATCTCGCTATCACCAATTTCCATCGACGCTAAATAACGGAGTAGTTGATACAGCATCGTTAAATGACCGACTAAAAAAACAACAATTCAGTTGAAATCGGGAAGTACAGTAGAACCTCTATTATCCGGGGAATGAAGGGAGTGGACTGAACGGTTAATCGAAAAATCGGATAATGCGTACCATAAAATATTTTCGTAAATTAAGTGATTCGTAATTTCCTCCGTGTCTTGTGTTTAACACGGTTGGTAGTGAATCAGAAGTTCACTAATTTAAGTTCGGTTATCAATGAAGTGTTTTTAAGGGGCAAAGAAACTTTTTGCAATGGCCGTCAGCGGAAAGATAGGAATAGTAGAGGTGTCCATGTTGTAGATTTACATACTCTATACACTTTATCCTTGATTTTTAAATCGTGCACAGTTGTAACATCAGTCTCGTATTGTGATGCGAGATGAGCCACAGTTTCTCTTTCCCCAAATCACTTTTTGCACTTTTTTCGATACTTAGCACAACACATTTTCTTTTGACACTTATGGAATACATTTTATATAGAAGTTGTACAGCGCGGCAACTCGAACAGTAGACTAAACTGTGTAAGTGTAAAGGCTTGTAATAACACTCCCTAGTAAAAATACGTACTAATATAACGTACAGTAGTACTTCATATGTTTCTGTAGCAAAAAAAAAGAAGAAAAGCGCGAGAGAAAGACAGTCGGATAATCCGGCAATCGGTTAATAGAGTGACGGATAATTGGGGTTCTATTTTATGTACGTAGGAAGTATGTACAAAGATGCACGAATGACTTCGGATGCAGTGTACGACCTTCAATATCTTTAATTGATGTTGGATCATTCGCAGCTGTTAGTCACAACTTCTGATGACGCGACGGACGAAATCGCAGCCAGTGGACGATCAGCCTGTCGATGGTAGTCGCTCTTTAATAAGACAGTCACTTTCACGAACAGAGGGAACGTGTAATCGTTGAGTGATTAAAGATTCCAATGCCATGTCCCATTCCTTTGTGAAATAGGAACGTGACTTGGTATGTAAACAGAAAGTAACGATAAAATTGAGATAGGCTACTATTGTCCACGATGCTCAATTAGTAAAATGCAATTAACAAGAGCACTTAACATGCATTGCAGATTTTCTTACCTGGCAAGCTCTTATCTTTTTTAAGCGTTTAGAATTTGTTAATCGGTCCATAACCAATGGAACTAGAGATACGCCTGCATAGTGGTCTAGTGGTTAGAGTGCTGAACTTATAATCCTGTGAACCTTGGTTCGATCTCCTTTCGTACCCTCGATTTATAACTTCTGTTGGGCAAGTCCGTGTTGTGGATCGTAGGCGGAAAGAGGAAGACGGAAAAATATGAAAGATTGGAGAATGCTGGGCTTGCAGTAAAACCCTTGGGCAGAAAACTATGAAAGAATTAATTAATTAATTAATGAGTGAACGAATGAATTCATGGTGTAACAGGTAACGTCTTTTCCTTACCTAAAATACCGATGACAATTTTTTTTGCTCCATTTGATGGCATTTGTTATCTTTAAAACTGGAGCCCTCAGGTTATGAGTTCTGTGACAAATTCTTGTTTTGTAACAAGGAATCACAGCCGAGTCTGTGACTTAGCACGAGCACGCCGGTCTTCCAGCCGGCCTTGGTTCGATGGAATTTGTAGTGGACAAAGCAGACTTCGCTAAGGGTTTTCCGCGGGCTACTCTCCCTCATTTCAGAACTCTCCGCCTACTCCTCATTTCATCCATCATATCCAATAGTTAAAGTCTTAGGAGTATTAAGGGTTTTCGATGCTGATAGGATTTAAAGACTTCGGGCTTCGTACTGTGAAGCTTATCAGATACTTGACTAGAGATGAGGTCTGGCTCTGCCAGGGCTAATGCATGATGGCCCGTCTGTCCGCATCAGATTCACAAATGCCATTCAAGTGAAGAGTTTAACATATGTAGAGTGAACAATGTACCAGTGTGAGCCTAAGTACATGGATTCATCTCATATGCTGCCCTAGAAAAGTCAGCCAGCCAGTCAACGAGGAACCATGCCAGAGAGAACTTCTGCGCAAATTTAGATTCATCCTGTTTTGGCCTTTATTTTTTTACTTTGTTATTTAATGACGCTGCATCAACTACTAAATTATTTAGCATCGATGAAATTGGTGATAGCAAGATAATAATAATAATAATAATAATAATAATAATAATAATAATAATAATAATAATGTTTTATTTTCGCTGGCAGAGTTAAGGCCATAAGGCCTTCTCTTCCACTCAACCAGCCTTAATCAATACAATACATATTTAAATTACAAATATTTACACTACACTTAAAAGGTTCTCCAGCTATATTCTTCAGTTAAGTTTTAAAGACTAGTAGACTACATATTTATTTAAATTTAGATAAACTTATAAGGTAAAGTATTAACTTAATTTATGAGCTAATTTAATTCAATCAATTATAATTAATTTAAGATTTGAGATAGCTAGTAAAATGATTAAAATTAATTTAATATAAGCCTACTAGGACTCTGTTACAGGGAGAAAAAAATATATATATATAAATCTAAAATATATTTCTATAATGAGAATATTAATGTATTTGCCATTAGAGGTTTTGTAAATCTATTTAGAGAAATTAATGATAATAATAAGAATGGACAGATGTTAGTTTCATTATAAGTAACAAATATTAATCAGTAATTAATCTGTTAAGTAAGAATTTATGTAATTTTGACCTAAATGAAGTTATTGTCCAACAACCCCTTACATCACTCGGAAGCGAGTTCCAATTTCTAGCAACTGAAACTGTATAAGATGAAGAATATAAAGATGTCTTGTGGTAGGGTATAATGAGTAAATTGTTATGATGAGATCTTGTACTTAGCTGATGATATGCAGATAAATTTTGAAAACGAGAAGTCAAATAGATTGGGGTAGCGGTGCGCAGAATTTGAAATAAGAGAACAAGAGCCAGTCAACGAGGAACCATGCCAGAGAGAACTTCTGCGCAAATTTAGATTCATCCTGTTTTGGCCTTTATTTTTTTACTTTGTTATTTAATGACGCTGCATCAACTACTAAATTATTTAGCATCGATGAAATTGGTGATAGCAAGATAATAATAATAATAATGTTTTATTTTCGCTGGCAGAGTTAAGGCCATAAGGCCTTCTCTTCCACTCAACCAGCCTTAATCAATACAATACATATTTAAATTACAATCGCTTAGCCTTAGCCAAGACAGAGTTTGGAAAGACGAGGAAACATGATCATACTTACGAATATTACAAATATAACGGACGCACACATTATGCACACGTTGTAGCGTGCTGCTCAAATTTGCATTTAGGTTACTTAATATAATATCGCAGTAGTCAAAGTGTGGCATCACGAGTGTTTTTACAAGGATTAATTTTAATTTATCGGGAAGAAAGTACTTCAGTCGCTTTAATGAGTGAATAATAGAAAATATTTTTTTGGAAGTATGATTCACTTGTTCATTCCATTTCAGATAACAATCCATATAAATACCAAGGTTCTTCACAGTCGAGCTGTATGGAATAGTAGTATTATTTACAATTATCGGTGGCAAATTTTGTTTGTCACACTTCGATCTTTGATGGTGTTTGGCAAGGTGAGGCCGAGGATTCGCCACAGATTACTTGACATTCGCCTTATGGTTGAGGAAAACCTCGGAAAAAACCCAACCAGGTAATCAGCCCAAGTGGGAATCGAACTGCACCCGAGCGCAATCTCGTATCAGCAGGAAAACGCGCTACCGCCTGGGCTACGCCGGTGGCCTCTGGTCTTTATTGTACAGAAGTTTAACTCTACTAGGAATGTTTCATTTAATGACTGTTTATTTGGTAGTAACTCAGGAACAGTAATATGTACACTTCCAACAGACAACTTAACGAGATTTCTATAAATAAATCCAGTGCTATAGGGCTACTTGCAGCATGCATATAACTATTACGGGATAATCGTATTTGGCGATATGAGACAGTAAGCCTAAACTGTAACAAAATAGAAAAAAAATGGCAGACAAGACTGCCACACTTTCTCTTATCTTCAGGGGACAAGACCTTCAGATTAAGATTGCTGGATGAAGGGGAGGCAAAGTTCCTTGCTCTTCTCCTTTGGCGTTTTATAGCGAGTAGCATGTTTTGCCTTATGGCACTTAAACTAATTATTACTGATCAGTTTCTTTTCTCCGCAAGCATTTTCTTAAGCTGTATTATATTACAGTCTGACCCGTTTGAGTATGGATAATATTAATTAATTATTATAAAGCTATTTTGATAGTAGGAAAAATTTCTTGCTGGTTATATTATAATTAAAAGATGGGGTTTTCCTTATTTGACAACCAACAATGCATAATCTGAAAAGACAAATGAAAATCGTAGATGATTAGAATGGCTACTACAAATCAACAGCGGGGACAATGTGTTCTTTGGTATGCTAAATTTGAGTGTGTTGAAAGAGTTCAAAGGGAATTTCGACGTGATTATGTTGTGCGTAACGTACATAAATACGATTCCATAATGTTGTGGTATCGAACAGAAACAGGTTCTGTGTTAAAAAAAAAAAACATGCAAGAGGTCGCAGGCGAAACCCAGTACGAGAAGCAGCTATCTCTTGGCTTGGTCCCCAAACTCCCAAGATCTAACCCCTCCTGACTTCTTCGTGTAGGGTTTTGTTGAAGACATTGTCTATTCACAGAAACCCAGGAACATTGATGATCTGAGAGTAAAAATTACTCAAGATTTTCAACAAATCACCCCTCTTATGTTACAACGGACATGGACTGAATTGCATCACCGTTATGAGTTGTGCAGGGTGCGCAATGGGGGTCATGTTGAGCTCTGGGGAATCTCCCATCTTTAAGTGTTGTATGTACAAAGTTCAGTAGTAAATGTTTTACGGTGTTTTTATTTTATCCATACCCAAACGGATCACCCTGTATTATACAGTTGAACTTGGTTATCAAAATGATTAAAGAAATGATGTGTAATCAACGAATAAATACAGTAAATACAATTAAAAGAAGAAATATATTTAAAATATTATGTATTTTGTATACTACCTACTGTAATTTAATTTTTAATTTTATATAGGCCTATTACACTACAATTTTTAAATACTTAACACCGGTCTTATCTATTTTTATTTTTTGTAAAATATGAATACTGTACTGGATTGTAGAAAATAGTGAAATACGGAGGAAAATACTATAATGTATAGTAATTTAGTAAGATCTTAGAATTAAGAACGTTGATTGAACAAATTTGTAATTTTTTCCTGCTTCCGTTTTGCAAAATGCTCCATCTGTAAATCATTCTCTATTCTTCCTTAACCATACCAACTTCACAGCACATATCAGTTTGTTTTTTTTTTTACCACTCTCGATTTATTTTTTCACGTTTAAAACTTTTATTTTTTTTTTCATTGCACCTTGCTACATTGCCCTGTACGTAACACCTGTTTGCAAACTGAATGTCTGAAGTTACAGTCTGAACCAAATGTCTGGATTATAGTACGATACATAATTTGGCTTTCTATTCTTTGTAAAGAGTTTTTGGAACGACAAAAGAAGGAAATAATTTGATCTACTGTATTCCACATCCATTCTTAGAATTGCACTTCTTGGCCTGTAAAATTCTTTTGTAACAGTAAATGAATACTGTATTTGTCACTAATGATATTATCTGCTGCCTGCGAATTCCCCTCAATGACAGTCCCTATAATAAATCTACGTAAAATGTTAATTTTTAAATAATTTACACTGCTGTTCATTGTCGCTATAAACGAGTTGCTTATTAAAAATGTATCGTTATGGAAATCATAAATCACATTTGTTTAATAGAGATAAAAACTAAAAACTGTATTTGTTAGTGACTTGCTGTGACGTGGAGTCGCATTAACCGTGGTCGCTATAACAGAGTTCAACTGTATTTGCAATGAATATAATATTCTGCGTCATACAGTAATATCACAAGAAACATGTCAGTACACTAGCCTATATTATGGAACATTACATCAGACATTTTATAATTACATAATATCGGCCTTAAATTTAGACTAGCAACTTACTCGGAACGAATTAAAAGCAAATGAGTAATTAAGATATAGAATTATAAATAGATCCCTTTGAAAAAAAATCTACATTAAAAAGGTTTATGCAACATTACTAGTAAACGCAACGGAAGAAACTACAGTAGTTGAAAATCAAATGATCGTCAGACAAGTTTTTAACATTCAAACTATGAACAACTCATAAGATCAAAATCACCAATGCACAAACACTATGTTGTCTATGGCATTTCTCTTCTCTGTGACGGACCCTGGTTCGAGTCTCAGAAGCGAAGTTGAGATTACAAAAATGTTTCATTTGAAACACTTAAAATATTTGAAGGGTTCAGAGCCATAGTGGGCCAAGCGCCATTTATTAAAAACGGAGAAAACAAGGGTTAAAGTTAAGTGAATACCATAGTTTAATGAAGATTGACATATCGTTTAGTTTTAATGTGTAGGCCTATAGTTTATATTACTTGCTACATGTTTCCATTGAATTATGGTAATAACTTCATTTTAACTCTTGTTTTCTACGGTTTTAGTAAATGGCGCTTGGCCCACTATGGGTCTGAACCCTTCATTTACAATCATTGATTGTAATGTGTAGAGACTCGTAAAGCACTCACTCATAATTTGTTTTATTTTAAGTTTGTGTTGACATATATATATATATATATATATATATATATATATATATATATATTTCCATTTGTTAATTGGAAACTTTAATTATATCTGAAGTATCTAGATGCGTTTTACATATTCTAAAAATCAGGGCCAGACAAATTCCGGGCGTCAGGTAACTATGGCGATTAAAAAATTGTGTTGCCTGAATTGTTTATTTATTGAGTTCAAAATTTTTAAGACTTCAATTACTTTTATGTGACTGCAATTAATGCATAATGTTAACAAAAGCGGTTGCAGGAAGTAACTCAAAAGTGTCTTTTTTTTATTAATATTGTTACATTTGTTGCGCATCTCAAGATATTGTCCTACATAATTTCAGAGCGTCTCTGAGAGTGTGTGTTTGCATTGATTATATACTCGTATTTAATATTGTTTAATATATTTCAGTAAATTTACTTTATTAGGTTATTTTACGACGCTTTATCAACATCTTAGGTTATTTAGCGTCTCAATGAGATGAAGGTGATAATACCGGTGAAATGAGTCCGGGGTTCAGCACCTGAAGTTTCCCAACATTTGCTCATATTGGGTTGAGGGAAAACCCCGGAAAAAACCTCAACCAGGTAACCTGCCCTGACCGGTAATCGAACCCGGGCCACCTGGTTTCGCGGCCAGACGCGCTAACCGTTACTCCAAAAATGTGGACATTTCAGTAAATGTATCTTTATCTTAGGTCGAATGAGTTCATCATTGCGTGTCTGGACGAAATGTGGTAGATCCTGAAAATAAAGCAGCTGGCTCCTGATTTTTTTTTGTCTATTTCTACAGTATGAGCCAAAACAAATAATACTGAAATTATCGCTCATCTGCTCTCCACGTTTCCCTAGCAACGAAGTATTTATGTACTGTGTACAATAGTTTGACATATTGTGAATTCAGTGTTGTGTTGATTTCTGCAATTATGGTTCTCACAACATTGGAGAAGGTGTTTATTGTCGAGCATTATTTCCGGTCATAGGAGTACTGAAATTACAACACACACTGAAAATCAAGATAAGTCATTATAACATGCAAGGCGACATAAAACTGATCTCGTACGACGCAATTTCTCGACGATAGTTAACATTGTTCTGTTATTTGGTGCCGAATTATTAAATCGCTCCTGATTCTGAAAAGAAATTTTAAAATGTTACATTTGTTCGGGTCAAATTTCTGCACATTTAAAGGACAAAACTAAAATTCTTTCAATAGTTTATTATCATAATACATTGCTCTCTTAGACTGGCTGGTCCACACCTGTGGAGTAACGGTTAGCGAGTCTGGCCGCGAAACCAGGTGGCCTGGATTCGAATTCCAGTCGGGGCAGGTTACCTGGTTGAAATTTTTTCCCGGGTTTTCCCTCAACCTAATATGAACAAATGCTGGGTAACTATCAGTGTTGGACCCCGGATTCATTTCACTGGCATTATCACCTTCATCCCATTCAGATGCTTAATAACCTAAGATGTTGATACAGCATCGTAAATTAACCCACTAGATTGAGGGGAATTAAATCAATGGCGTTCCCAAAACACGCTATAAAATGTTTCATATAAAACAATTTTTAACTCGAGAAGGAAGCAAAACGAACAAAATTGTATTTTATTTTTTTGTTTGAAATATCTCAAAGAATAGCCACCTGAAATTAATGACATTACTTACGGTTCATACTGTATAATTATAATTGTAGGCCGTCTCTAGAGTTCGCAAATAATACCTGATTTTCGGGTAATTATCATTTCTTTTTCCCCAGAGCGTAAAGACGGAGTAGCATGATACATCTCTTGTTATCGACGTTCAAAGAATTGCATTTGTGTCTGCCTACTTACCATGGCAAGTGTGTGGGTAGTAACACTCGAATTTGTGCAATATTATTTATAGTCTTGTGATGGTTATTTAACAGCAGTCATTCTGTTGCAAGCCCGCAGTTTGCTCGCTTGCAGTCGGTCTCCACGGAAGTGAAAGGCGCGTTGCGCTGGCAACATGGCCCTCCCGCCCGCACGCTCTATCTTGTCTCGACGTGGCGAATTACGAGAACCTTTGTCAGGACTGGCGGCCTCGGGGCTCGAACCCGGACCTTCGTTCATTACACTTTCTTGGCGACAGTCTGCGGCGCATAATCCGTGTCTTGGGTGTTACTCTGCTGTTTTGGTTGATTTATTGTAACCTGCATAAGAATGTTCGTTTGAAGCAGAAGTTGGAAACATTAGGGTCGTTCATCAGATTATATCGAGCGAGTGAAATGTTCTTGACGTATTTATTTTAGTACATCTTATTATTCTTAGATTCCGGTGATTTTTTTATATTAAAAAATACAACAATCACAAGAAAGCCTATAGCTGTAGCGACACCAGGGATTGTTGGAAATTGATAGTATCCAAAAACAAACTTTGTAAACACCTTCTTGCTGAATGTAGTAGATTGCAGTTAACTAAAAATTTTAATTGTATTATTAAAGTTTCGAAAATGTTATTGTTTTGTTTTCTTCAAAACTGTAATACAGTCATTCATTTACTTAATTTCAGATGTTTCGTTACTTATTAATAGAGTCCTGCATTGGTTACCTGGAAGCTTCGAGCAATCCGCAACAGATAGGTAGGCCTATATGAAGGGTTGAGAGTCATAGTGGGCCAAGCGCCATTTATTAAAAACGGAGAAAGCAAGAGTTAAAGTTAATTGAATACCATAGTTTAATGGAGATTGACATATCATTTAGTTTTAATGTGTATACTTTATATTACTTGCCATATGTTCCCATTGAATTACGGTAATAACTTCATTTTAATCCTTGTTTTCTACGGCTTTAGTAAATGGCGCTTGGCCCACTATGGTTCTGAACCCTTCATATATGGAGTATAGCGCGGCGTAGGCCTACACGCTTCAGATCTGCTGTTCAGCGAACATGTCAAAACAAAACAAAGCTAGGCGCTTGGAGATCAATGCTCGAGTAGAAGAATTTGGTAGCGAATACTTCATTAGAAAAGTGGAACATGTATTTAATCGGGAAGGAGGAGACTTTTTCATTTAAAACAATTAAAATGTTTACAGTCACTCGTAATGTATAGAGCCTCGTTAAGCAAGTAGGCCTAGTCAGTGTAAATAATTTTTTTTACTGTGATTTATTTTATTATTGTAATTTCCACCATTTTTATTTATTTATGTAATTATTTATATATGTGTAAGTACATAGGCTGTTACAACGTCCAGTTACAATGTTCACGTGTAAAACAAGTAGGTATATTCATAATTAATTTCTACAGTCTGGCATTAGAGACGGTAATACATGGAGACGAGAAAACCTACGAACATTTCTAAATGAACAAAAGTTGAAGCATTAGGACCCAAAATATATTTTACATATTTCAGTATTAGGGCTAATTAATTTTGAATTGTGAATATTCAAATTTCAATCCTTTCAACAACTTATATTATTTACTTTGTTTGTTGTAACTATTAGGCAGATTGCATGTACCTGTATCTCACATGGATGTGTTGCCACGTCATGCCTATTTTTATCTTGAATATATTTAATAAAACACACGTGTAATGAATAGTTGACAACATAGCTTTACAGAGCGCAGCTTGTTTGATACATAATATTTTGTTTGTACTATCTGCTACCTCAACTTGGTTAACAGCACACAGCTTAAGACTTTTTTAACGTCACAAATATATCCTACACCTTGAGATTGTTAAAAATTGCAAAATTCACGTGACTGAACGGTAGCTAACAACTTTCTCACCCCTAAAGCGTTATCTGTGGTTTAGTAGTTGAAATTCTAGCCGTTGTATTCAGTGTTCGCGGATTCAACGCCCAAGAGTGCTGGAAGAAATTATTAACATTGTTTCTTACAGAGAGGGAAGTAAAGCAGCTGGTTCCGTGTCGTAGATTTACGGCATGTCTCTAAGAATCCTGCCCCTGACAGAGGGCTCCAGGCGAAATGTGTTGGCTATTTCTTATGAGGCACTAAGCCAGGAGGTAATGGAGTAGGGTGGCTAGTTCCTTTTCCCCTTCCATTGCATACTTGCTGACTAGTAACATATTACACTAATCATACTTCAAATGACAACATTTTATAGTTCGAATATCTGTATATAATTTACCAGCAAGTGACTACAGTCCCTGGAAAAAAAATACTAAAGCATGAACTTACGGCTTTATTGGTGTTAACATGTAAAATAACTTAAAGACGCTTAATTTTCTAATGATAGACAAATATTCTGTATCAAGTATACGCTTCATCTCTTCTTGTCAGCACGACGCTTTACATCAAATGTTTATTTTTAGAATATGTTAACGCTATGTACCAGACGTTTATATCACAAATGTTAGCCTGAGCCAAATCTTAGAAGTTGTATATCAAGATGGGGGCGGAGTTGAATTCCACGATGGTGTTTAATATTCTGTATCCGGCGGGAGTGAAACCAAGTTCCTCCGTATTAAAGATCTTTGCAAAGCATTGGTCATGACCTCTTTCGAAAGTATAAGTCAAAGACCTGCCTCAAGAGCATCAGAGAACTATTAACATTTTAATACTGAACCTATACCCTAGGTTTTTCATATACAAAGCTGCTGGCGGGAAAAATGTCCTAGGTTTTGTTTTTCCTCGTTATTGTCATTGTAGAATTACTCCATTCCCCTTATTTCGACCTCTTTGGTCCAGTGAACATTGTGCTTCGTTCTGGAGCTATGCATCTCAGCTTCAAACCTGCCGAGTGCATCGAATCTCCCGTACAAAATAAATTCAAAATACGGCTCCCTCGGACAGAAAAGAAGAACTTGGTTGGAACCCCATGTTTATCCAACAATAATCATGTAGCATTCAATTGACTGACGTGAGCAATACAATAATCATGTAGCATTCAATTGACTGACGTGAGCAGAATTTTCAAAACGATGTTTGTATCGTATACTTTATAAATCAGCAGGTTGGTAATATAATGTAATTTTATTTTATTAATTTGATTATTACGAAGCCAAATATTTATATAATTTTTCATTTACTATTATTGGGCACATATTTACAGAGTGCCAAAGAAGTTATACCTAAAATACTTTGAGATATTTTGTGTAGTTCCAGAGCATGTTTAGTTATAACAAGTTGAGCAAAATTCTACATTTAAACACACAAATATCTATGACAAAGTTGAACCAAGAGACATAAAACTTCAGTAACGAGATAATGAAATATGTGCTCATAAACTCATGCGATGATGAGGTGCTAGTTACCATATAAAATATTTTGTGCGAGATCGTGCGTATTTGCTTGGTTTCCGCACAAAACCAATCCGTGGAAAGTCTAAAATTCCACATTCAGTATTCCCAACCTAACACACATAACAATTTCCCTCTTATTACCGCTTAAGTGACATATTGATTTTACTGCTTTAGGCTTTTAACATATTATTTTTAGAGACGTTCAATATAGTAATAATTATAAATTGGAAACTTGCCACTGTAATTTCACCTAAATTGCACTGTTAACTGTTAACTGTTTCACAATAGAAAAAACTGGTGGTGGTGCTCCAGCGACTCTGAATAACTGCACAAATGTAACAATTAATTTCAATGTGCAAAATTAGATGTCAAAGAGATTTTCCATTTCTAAATATCTCCTTGACCGGCAAAATTAAACTTGCCGATGTTATTACTGCAATATGTTATATAAATAATATTGTTAAAATATTAAAATGAAAAATAAATCATTACATAACCTTATCGTTTGTTTTAAGTTCGCATTTATAGACTGGGGGGGGGGGGGGAGACACGTATATCACGGCCTGCTGGAGTATAGTAAAGTAAACACAGAAAACATTTTAAAGCAACAGTGTTGAAGATATATATTTTTGTTTTGCAAATTTGCCGTCATTGAACAGAAACCAAGATGGAGATTTCATTGCAACTAATTAGAAATTCCTCTTTCGATATGTAATAAACGATCTTCGCACAAAATAAACGAGCGGTATGTTTTCTTTCAATTCTCGGAAATTAAAAAAGCTCAACTACGTTTCGCTTTTTCAAACTTTTCCTCGAACATGAAAACTTCAACATACCGCTCTTGTAACACATATTACTATTTATCATACGTGCTATGAACTGGAAAAAAGATATTTCTACAAAATTGAATTGTTTTAATTATGCATTGGATATTATTAACATTTCAAACTTTCTCTTGTCCACAAACAGACGAGAATCAAAGCCTATAAAACATTGGCGAGGTCTATTCTAATGTATGGACATGAAGTTTGGACCATACAGTACATACTATAAATATAACGAATGCCGGATCACTGCCAGTGAAATTAATTTTTTTAAGAACTATGAGCTATACTAAATTAGACAAGAAAAAAACATAGACATTTTGAAAGAATTACAAATTGGCCCTATTTTAGAGATAGTTATTAAATTATAGATAGAAATGGAAGTCTCGTGTACTCACAATGCCATCTACAAGAATACCACGCCAAATAATAAACTACCAACAAAGATCTTTGGCCCGTTTCCATTTTTCATTTCATTTATTGTATTCCATAAATCTTACATTAGCATTGAAGCTTTAAGATGTGAACAAGTCAAAATTGTACAAGATTACAAATTTTTGGGTAGATGAAATGAGGTGAGATGAGGCCGAGGATTCGCCATAGATTAGGCCTACCTGGCATGTGCCTTATGATTGAGGAAAACCTCGGGGAAAAAACCTAACAAGGTAATCAGACCTAACCCAAGCCCGAGCGCAGTTCCGGATCAGCATGCTAGTGAGTCTGCCGACTGAGCTACATTTGTGACTTTACAAACCACTCGTAAAAATTTTAATTTCTATAACACTGAAACGGAAAGTCATGAAACAAACCTAAACAATTATTCATCAGTTGAGCTACAAAATATAATACACAGCAAGCAAGCTCTTAGTGGGTTGAGGGAAAACCTCAACCAGGTACCTAACTTGTCCCAACCAGGATTTAAAACCGAGCCTGCAGGTTTCACGGTCAGGAATGTTGATCGTTACTCCACAGCGGTGGACTAAAATACGTCTTAATATTAGATCAATTAATAAATAATAAGTAATGTTATTGTTTCAGTACACAGTCTTGTGATTGTATCTGCTTTGGTGGTACCAGTTGTCAAAATTGAAAATATGACCATAGTAGCGTCTTAAGAAATAATCTTACGTGAATTAATCCACTCGTTTAGGCGATTGAAGAATTTTCTACCCTTTTCCATGAAAAAAAAATGTTAGTGCAAACACTCGTGATGCCCCACTTCGATTACTGTGATATTCTGCTTACTGACCTAAGCGTTACTTCGGCGCAGAGACTACAACGTGTTCATAATATGTGCGTCCGTTTCGTCTGCAATATTCGCCGGGCTGATCGCGTAACACCATCCCTCGAAATGTTGTCCTAGCTCCGTCTAGAAGATCGTAGGAAAATCCACTGTCTTTCCCTTCTCTTTCAAATATTGCATTTCTCCACTCCTGTCTATCTTGCGTCTCGTTTTCAAAATTTATCTACCCATCATAACCTAGACACACGATCACAACACTCCTCAATATTATCCATTCCCTCCCACCGAACATCCTCATATTCATCTTCTTTCACTGTGGCTGTTCCTCGGCTTTGGCATTCCCTACCGAGTAATGTCAGGGACTGTCAGACATCAAACCAATTTAAGAATAGGCTAACGAAATATTTTTCTAACAATTCTTGTTAACAATAATAGCTGTTTCAGGTTTCTCAATGTTTAATGGTTATATACATATATATATATATATATTACAGATAAATATCTAAATTATTTCATTATTATTATAAGTATTTCTTACCAATGTTTATTATTGTCACGCTAACATTACTTATCCAACTTTCATTATTTACTTTCATGTAAACAATTATATGCAATTAGAATTAGAGTATGGCTGGGCGGAAGAGAAGGCCTACTGGCCTTAGCTCTGCCAGATTAAATAAATAAATTATTATTATTATTATTATTATTATTATTATTATTATTATTATTATTATTATTAGGAGCCTATTATTTTATGCATTACTCCTTTATTAGTAAATAATTATATCATAATATCATAATAGCCGTGAACAGTGTAAAGCAATGTTAAGTGTCGAATTACCAAAGGAAGTCCTTGTAGATAATAACGGTGATCGAACCGCGAACGCCCCAATTCTGTTAGACTTGTATCTTTTTTCCCCTCCATTTCTCCAGTCACGAAATACGGCGATCTGCAACGAGGACAGTTAACCGCAGGATGCTGAAAGATTCAACACCGAAAGCACCCACAAAACATAGAGCAGATGGCTTTGGAATCTGTTCTTTAATATGGCGGACATTTCAATAAAAACTGTGGAGCTAAAGCATCCAGAGTCCCGGCCGACTAGAACATATGGAGTAGGACAAGCGTTCCAGCCGCGGAGCCGATTTCCTGCACCGGACAAATCCATCTTGCTGCTGCAGAAGAGAAAGCCGTCCCAGAAGGCTATCGACTGCTGTCCTTGGAAAGGCGGAATGTAACTGTCAGCTGTTTCCATGGCCTACTCTAATGCACCCAAGTCTCCAGACAGCGAAAGGTGTCCGGGCGAGACATTTAGCTGTTGAGTTGACCGGTCCGTGTGCATGCGTGCAGGATGGAACCCATACGTCATCAGGGATGCACACCTACACCCCTGGGATCGAGACCGTTTGCTGCCGCTTCCGTCAAAATGGCAACAGCACGACGACGGACGGGCAAGCGGGCGGCCTCGTGCCTGCGCCTGCATGCACCACTGCCCGCATGTCGTAACAGCGAAAGTGTCTAGTGACGTCATGTACGCTGTAACGGGAACTGCTGACTAATAATAATATTAGTAAAAAATATAAAAGTGCATAACTCGAAGATGTATAGTATGACACAAAGAAACAGTCCCGACCCCGACGGAGGAGCAACACTACCGGGTTTCCAGAAAGGCCATTTCTAATAGTCAAAGCATCTTCTTCTTATTGTGCATTTTCCCTTTTTGTTTAACCCGGGAGAGATCACTGGTGGTCGCATACCCAGCACTTTGCTGAGGCCAGCGGCGCCTTGGATTTTTCCTGTAATAACTTTTGAGATGGGATGAAGTGACAACACGTGTTTTCTTAAGACTTTGGGCTTTCTTTTGATGCATCACAATATGAAGTTTCTTTGAAAAGAATGTCTAGACCAGGCATGTCAAAACCCTGCACATTGTGCACTGGTCTGCGTGCAACGTGCAGTTCCTATTCCCCTACCTGGAGGGAGTGAATCGGCTTGGAGGGAAACGCGACAGGGCTGTACAGTACCTATAGTAGCAGATCAGCTTTTGTTTCAGTAACACAGATCAGTACGGGTGCTCATTGAGCTGAGATTGTGAATGCGTTATGGAAAGTAAAGTGAGGAGTCAACAGATATAACGAAGAAGAGAAATCACGAATCATATAACATAACTGTTATGATGTTTTCCTCAGCCAATAGTAATTATTTTAAAATGAAGGAAAGGCTTTCATCATGTGGACCTAATAGTGATATGAGAATTTAAATCATATTAGTAAAGTTCTCAAAATATGATATTCGCCTGCTCTTATTTCTTAATTAGTACTCTCACGGCAAGACAAACATGACAATGATGTTGTTTTGGAGTCTGTACTAACACAGCCTTCAATGGTTAGACGACTTAAAACTTTTATTTGATAAACTGATAAGTGATGAGAATATAGTGAGTAATACATGTGAGGCTCTTGAGGTTGTAAGGGAAGGAAGAAAGCAACTATTTGTAAGGCGGAAAAATTTTCTGGAAAAATAATGCATAATGGCGAATTTTCCACCTCACGTTACTATATTATCTAATATACTTACGTTAATAAATCTTTAAACCTGACATAAAGAAAATGACCTCGCTTCACAGCTTGTGAAGTACTCTTTTAACTCAATTCAGTAACGCTCCCAACTTGCTGATACTTGCTCTCAACGTTTTCCAAATAAACTATATATAAATTTATATTAATATACAGCAAGGAAATGATTCCAATGTAAAAGCCTCAAAATGTCCTATTGCATGTAATTGGGAGTAAAATATTTTCTTTCTTAGCACTTGTGCACCAATGGTCCCAATAATGCTTGAGGAACAATGAAAGAGTATTACTTTGAAATAATCAGTACCTACTACGTAAAATGAAATATTGTGTTCGTTTTTTGTTGTTTCGAAATTACTGCAATATTTATATTTTCTTCAATTACTGTATACAAATCATGTAAATAAATTATTCTTTACAAACGACTGCATTGTGAATTGTAATTGAGTAAATCTATTGTTTCTTGTGTTACAATTATTGTCAAATATAGACACTGACAATAATTGTGTTTTTTCCTTCTGCTAAGTATGTTTATAATGTCCAAATGTCAATTTAATTGAACACTAGAAGCGCAGAATAGATTCTTGTACATCCCTGCCGCTAAGAACTGGTAAGAGCACATGTGAATGACGAAATCTGCACAGACCGGCGTTCCGCGCACATACACTGCACTTTCAGTGTCTGATTTTTGACATGCCTGGTCTAGATCTATACCTGCTTTAATACTTCCCGGCGCTGTTATGTTCAGCTGGCTTTTGTTTTGTAAAATAGCCTACATGTCCTTGTTTTATTTTAGAAAAAGGTAAGTTGTCTGTCTAAATACCTGCATTCAAGGAAATGTTTAGGAACTTTTAAGAGGAAATAATAAACCCGAATAGGATTAGAAATCCATTGACTTTACATTGACGTGATAGTAATTATTCCAAAATAACTAAGCTACTGACATGACAAATATTTTCACTACATAGTACCATGTATTGTTCGAAGAAAATTCCTCTAGCAGGTAATAGCCAATACTTAGCCTTATAAAGTCAGACAGAGAGAGAGGGGGGGGGGGGGAGGGACAAACATGCAGCTCCTTCCATTTGGTGTGATTGTCATTTGAATTTGATACTGACCAAACTCTCATAATAGCGACCAGCGACAGATTAAAGAAATTTAATATGTATACGATCTTTATACGTAGCTAGGAGAATACTAATTTCAAATTAATTTTAATCCGTAAATGAACCGTTCAGATCAGAAGTGGTGTAAGTCAATTTTGACTTACACCACTTTTGCTCTGAACGGCTCAAATAAATAATATACAAAATATAATTCTTACTTTCTCTTTGTTTTTTTTTTCTCTCTCTCAATATCTCTGTTCTTCGTATATACATTTACAGGCAAAATATATATATTTATGTCATTTAAATATGTATAATAACGACCGAATCAGCCTAGTTTATATGAGCCGTTCAGAGGAAAAGTGGTGTAAGTCAAAATTGACTTACACCCCTTCTGCTCTGAACGGCTCAAATGTTAATAAAATGAAACTCGGTTACATAAAATTGATGCCGATAGAATAAAAATTCTCGAAATTAGATTACCACAAATAAAACTCTAATCAACGCCAATGATTGAACTCACATTCTAACACTGAGTTGCCAGAAAGGGCTTGGTTATGTCTACTTTTTATGAGTCAAAGACCCCTAACTATGGCTCTGCAGATAAGGGCCGAATTTTCCCATACGTCACTGACATCGACATAAGAGAGTGGTCGCTACCATTGCCGCACACAATATAATCTCCATGTCCTTTTGTGCAGTAAGTTTTCTCCCAGTCGATTTCGCATTGCTCCGCTGTCACCACATCGTTTCGCCGACCGACATGCCGACATTTAATCTCAAGAGGAAGGGAAAGTGTTGTGTGCGGGGAATATTTAACGCCACTTCAAACTAAGAAGTCACTTAATGTCAGTTAATGTCACGTGGCGATGATGGAGCAGTTGTGGAATAAAAATGGTAGGAGTCGAAGTGCAGGGTGTTACACACGCTTCGCAACTCTAGTTAGCCTGTAGACGAAGAAGCGATGCATGCGAAATTAATTAAAGAACCGGATGAAATAATCCTTCAAGTCATCAAACAGTTGGTGCAACCCACCAAGTTCTTTTTTCAGATATATTTGGTTGACTCATTCACTCCTCCTTCAACACCTTTTCCTTTGTCGCATCAGAATATTGTTTTCCAGGAGGTATAGCTGACCGTTCATTTTTTTACACTTGTTAAAAGAAACACAAATACTTTACAGAATTCAACAATCTAGGGTCTGAGCGAACACCCAACAATGATAATAGTCGAAAATCATGTCTGATGAAGTCGGTCTCAATGTAAGAACTGAAGTCGTACGACCTAGTTGTGCGAAGTCGCTTCTTATGTGCGAAAACAATAACTGATATTGGGGAAACCTTAAGATTTACATTCCAACTGGCTAGAGCAGTCGAGAGAAAATGAACAAACGTTTACGTCCAAAGTACATCATGCATTTCAGACCACAAGTGAAAATAAGTATGATCACCGCAAAAGCGATGGAAATATCATAATCAGCATTTGCAACGGACCTGAAATCCAATGCATGAAGAAACATTTTCCTCCCCCCTTACATTGGAATGACGTTTATGTTATGAAATAATCATTGTCTTTGACACCGAGTTAAGTATGGATTTTCCATAAAAACTTTGGGAAAACCAGAATCAGGAGTCAGTACGAACCTGGACCCTAATGCACAAAGGAAAAAATATATGCTGGTATGATCTCCTCCTTTAAATTCGTCATTCTCTCCGACAAATCGAGAAAATTCGTTTCTGTCAATTTGTAATACCATGATTTTTGGTCCCAGATATTCTCTGCAATTATTAGTCCAATACTAAATGCTATCAATCCTCAATATCGCTTTTTTATCCTTGAAGGGACCTGTAGGCTCTATAGAAATTGCAAGAAACATTAGTTGCTTGAACATGAAAGACGGATAGGAGCAAATCTGCAGTGCCTGGGAAAAGTGACATAAGTCAGTTTCCACAAACCTTTTTTGATAATTTATTGACAACTTACACTGGTTTATGTCGATTTGATTTTTTTCTGTATGACTTATTGTAATGGGAGAAATATTTATGTCGCTTTTTCCAAGCGAGCAGATGTTCCGTAAGTTGTCAATAAATTATCATAAAAGGTTTGTGGAAACTGACTTGTCACTTTTCCCAGGCACCGCAGATGTATGCCTGCAGATAAATTTCTTCAGTAAATTTATCGCTCTAGATCAGGCATGTTCAACGCAGGCATTTCTAGCCTTTAAACGAGGTGCAACAGTGACGTAGAATATCTTTTAAGCGTGTGCAGGTATGCGATTCTGAAATCCTACGTCATTGTTGCACCTCGTTGAAAGACTAGAATTGCTCGTTCTGAACATGTCTGATATAGATTAACAACTTCTGAACGACGTAAACCTAAATTAATCCGAAATCAATATTTGTATATTAAGCAATTAGGAGGAGAGTAGAACACGGTTTGGGGATGTAACAAGAGAGGAGAATGCCCAAGACGAGTAGAGTAATGGCAAAAAAACCGGACCGACGGAATAATCGAAGTCCCGAAATGAGCCACTGCGCATGCCACGCCCGCATTCACAAGATAGCAAGTAATCTATTGAAATTGTTGTAGTTTCGACTGCTGACGTAGCCCATTTCGAAAGCCATTAGAAAAAAAGCTGGTAAAACTCATGTTCTGGGAATAATAAGTTAATTAAGAAGTAAAATATCGCTGCAATCGAAAAGTATTGGGAATAAATTTGAATAAGGAACAAAAAAAAGTTTCCTTCCCAGGTAAGATTCGAACCACGAAAGTCTTGGTTACCAGTCTATCGTGCTGTCACTGTGAACAAGGCTCTGAAAGCAGCTGCAGGGGTTCGGTCCGATTTTTTTTGCCACTGCTGTACATTCAACTGTTTGGACACAAGAAAGAAACTGAACCTATTCCCCAAATTTGGGCAGACGTGAATCTGGATTAGGGAATCCACTCAAACGATTAATGAACTGTATCTAGTACATATTACAGCAATAACAGTGAAAATTATTGAAGTTAGTAGAATCAAGGGTCTTTAAACAGAAAACATTTGACAGGTACAAGTTTTCTGGACTGAATTTAAAATATTACGAACATTATGAGACACCAATATTCAGGTACGAGAGAGATGGATACCAACTGACTGTGACGAATTTTCAGACACCGAATTAAATACAGGGTCATTATAAAAGCTATGGAAAAGGCCGGAATCAGGAGTCATAATGGACAAAAGACTTTTTTGCGCTGAAATTATCTCTTTTCTTTCAATTCATCACACTCTGTCTCTCTATCCGAATAATCTTTATGTCTGATAATAGTTATTAAAGCAACAAAAATTCTAGCACGAAATGAGGTTGTACTGGAAATACCACAAGGTCGGGTCACATTTAATTGGAGGCTGTGTGTGCCAAGGATTGTGGATGGCGAACAGGATGGTATCAAACACTAGACCTTGCGCGCTGCTTGTCTCCTTTGCTTCACAACGTCCGCTACTCTCAGGTATTTGTGGAGGGAAAGTTCTCCCCAGAGTGATAAGGAACCAGGATATTGGGACGCGAGGAGCGTTGCTCTTGACCACGGACCAAATGTAGGTGAATGGTTAGTATCACTTGACCCCGAAGAAAGGGTCCTTGCTACTCACTGCATTGGAGAGTAGGCAAACTCAGTGATAATCTGGAACAAGGGTTCTCCACCTTGTTGGCTGGCGTACCACTAAATTATAGTTCGTACTTCACCGCACCATCACCTAAAATTATATACTGCCGTTTTCAGTATTTATATTTACACAGTAAAGTGAGTAATGACTAGACAACGAACTTGTAGGTCAGTAAAGTTGTAATTTAGATAACCTCTGAGATCGCTGCGTAGTCTAGACTAGTGATTCTCAACCCGGAGGTCGCGGCCCTCTGGGGGGAGGGGGGCAGAGAACACTTAATGGGAAACTGCGAACAAAATAATAATAATAATAATAATAATAATAATAATAATAATAATATTATTATTATTATTATTATTATTAATTCCTAATAATATCAATTTTTTTAAGTTGTTCTATGAACATTTAAACATAGAATATTTTGCGTTAAATAAAAACACACTTAAATTATTCTTTAAACAGGTATTAATGCAGGTAATATTAATTTTCGTAAATTTACAATTAAACAAATTATTTAGTATTCATGTCCCTTTTGTCTTTTTTTTTTCATTTTATTTATCCATTCAAGTTTATACTCTGTTCTTGATTTGATTCTCTTTTTTTTATGTACAGTAATCTCACTAGATCTTTAACAGTAATATGAAATCAGTCTTATTATATGGCTCTAAGACATGGAAAACAAGTAAAATTATACAAAATAAACTGCAAACATTTGTTAATAGATGTTTACGAGGAATCTTACAAATTAGATGGCCAGATATAATCACAAACTCAGAACTATGGAAGATAACAAATCAGAAAGAAATCACAATAGAAATCAAAAGACGAAAGTGGAATTGGATAGGGCACACAGTCAGGAAAGAAGATGGAGCAGTAGAAAGAATGGCTTTGGATTGGAACCCCCAGGGTAGTAGAACAAGTGGAAGGCCAAAAAATACATGGAAAAGAACAGTTTTGGAGGAAATTGCTAGGGAGGGGAAAACATGGAGCGAAGTGAAGAAGTTGGCTACAATTAGGGTCTGATGGAGGCACTTTATGAATGCCCTATGCTCTTCATGAGGAGATACAGGAGTTTGATTGAATCTCACTAGAGGTTTTTATTTATCTAGAGAAAATCAAACTCAAGTGGGATTTAATTGACTATTACACGATTAGGAAAAGATATATAAAATTAGAAGAAATAAAGTACTCTAATAAAATCAAATATTAATTGTCTTACTAAAATACTAAACTGCCTTGAAAATGTGTTATTGTACCATCTCATCATTGCAAATATTCCGCTAGATGGCAGTAATGTGTTATGATGAGCTGTTCTCTTGTTACTAGTTGTGCCATCTATACAATCTTCATTGAACTCTGTGGACCATTACTAGTCAAGAAGACTTGGTTGGTTCAGTTTCATTTTTATTAAAATAGTTGCATTCCTCTTCATTTATCAATAATATTAAACAATCTCTGATACGTGACTATCCATAATCTCATATAGCAGAAACTATAACATAACTTAAGTAATACAAACGTGATAAATGATAGCAAAGCTTTAATTGAGAATGATGAAATAAACATGAATAATTTTAATAGGTGAAATTATTGAAAATACAATGTTGGCAAACAAAGAAACAAATGCTAGGAAGGTGATAACAAACAAATGCTAGGGAGGTGATAAAAATTGTAGGATAAACAAGCATAATTGGTTGAAACACGTCGTTCCGTGCCGTTTTATTGGCCAAAAGTAGTGTGACGTACTAAAAATGTAATAGTCATAGTAATTCCTGTTTTGTCATATTTTATTAGGCCACATTTTGTAATTTTATTGGATTTTTGTTATATAGTATTTTAGTCGTGGGACCGAAGTAAAGGGATTCTGTAGGCTGTAAGGGAGTTCGGTAGCAGACCGCATGGCGATCAGTAGAGCGGCATTAGGCTGTATGTACGGAAAGCAACGGGAAACTACCGTGTCTGTTATGCATTTCCCTAATACCCATAGTTTGTAGCTGCCGAGCTGCTAACACGATCTTTACAGTGGTAGCTGTCATGGTCAACGATAGATCTGGCCAGAGTGGCGTATTAAGGTAAGCGTTCACTACATCGTATCGCACTCATCGGACGAATCGCACGGATCGGGAAAAGACAATCTTTGCTGTAATTGTTATGTACCGCATTCACTACATCGTATTGCACGCATCGGCTCTTGGTAAATCCGTCCAGGTTTCTCGGATGAGAAACTTTTCCGATGCGTGCGATCATGCCATTCTTTAATAAATCAATTTTAATTGCTCAACTGTTACTACAGAGTGATTTATATAGAACTGACATATTTCTTTCATTAATTGTTTCAAAACGAATTGTGCTAGCGACAACTTATTATACCTAAAATGTAGAGGAATTTTGGAAGATTATTTACCTCTATAGCAAATGTTGAAAATGTCCTCCATCCTGCATAAGGCACAACCCAACACGTCGTTCCATGTTACTGGCCACTCGTTGGAGGACTCTGTTGTTAGCTTGAATCTCCTGTGTGATGTTGTGCTTCAGATCGTCCAATGTCTGGGGACGTGTGGCGCAAACCCTGTCTTTTAAGTAACCCCATAGAAAGAAGTCCGGCGTTGTCAAATCCGGAGATCTCGGTGGCCACAGGTTCCTGGAAATTATTCGGTCGTCACATAACCGGATAAATGGAACCATGCTTCATCTGTGAACCATGTGATGGACAATATGGCAGGATTTTGCACAATGAACGTCTGAAACCATCGACAATAATTCAATCTTTTATCCTTATCTGGTTCCTGTAGCTGATGAACAACCGTAACCCTATATGGCTTTAGGCTCTCTGACACATTGAGTAGGTGTACCCTGTCTCCTGCGACAAACGTCTTAATGATTTGCTGGGTGACTGCTCCAGTCGTGCTCTTACGTCAACAACAACCGTGGGAAGCCTAGATGAACGATGCTTGCCCTTTTCACTCACCAGAGATCCAGTTGTTTCCAATTTGTTTACCAGTCCCAGTATTGTGTTTCTTTTGGGAGGATTGCGAACACCAAATTCTCTCTGGTATGCTCTTTGAGTATTTGTAATTGAATTCGTAATCCAGTATTGCTTCACAAGGAAGAGTCGTTTATTTAATGTGTACTGCATTTTCACGTTGACACAAAATGTCGAAAACAGCTGCCAACAATAGGAATAAAACATAAACATCTGCGCATCTAGTGACAAGGAATCGAAACTCCAGAACATTCTGCTTAAAGAAAGAAATGTGTCAGTTCTATATAAATCACTATGTATTATGTTGTGCCATGTTCAGTGTCGCGCCAAAATGGCAGACGGAAAACTTATTTCACTTGTAGAAAATTGCGAAGAATTATATAATTTGAGGCATTGCCATTACAATAATTAAGTCGTTTCTTACATATATATTATGTAACCAATATCTCTTTCGTTTCTTCTTCTTCAATTAAGAAGCATGAAACAATTACAAATTCTTATTCGCTGACACTCATGATTAATAGACCCAACCTCAAAATTCCTCTGTTTTCAGCAGGTTCAATATCGTACGTCATATGTTTTAAACAGCTGATAGGGAATCCGATGAGACGATGAAGTAGAGCCGTTACAGGGAACGCACTTCACTTAGAATATCCGTTGCTTGCGATTCGTCCGAGGGGTGCGATACGATGCAGTGAACGCTTGCCTTATAGGCCTACAACCTCTTATAGGCTACAGAATAATTATATTGTTTGTGTTGAAGTTGTAAAGCTACTTCTGCTCATCCTATAGATATTAGTAAACATTTACTGTTTGTTTCAGAAGTTTGAGTCCCACAATATTCAGCTTACTTCCTCAATTCAGCCGTCTTCAACTGTTTCACATAATAATGCTAAAGAACAATATGGCTACCAGCAGAAATTAATTGAGTTTCACACGTAAACTTTTGAAATAACGTAGAATGTTGTTTGGTTTATGGGAGATTTCGGTTGCAGCAAAATAGACTACATTTCAAAATAGTTTCTACCAAAGTAACTAATGTTGCTCCTTACTAGAAATAATATACGCGTATATCACGTAAATAGCGTAAACTTCAATGTTTTACCATTGTTTACTAGAAGTACTGTCACCGTGAGAAGTAAACGTAATTTTCTTATTAAGAGCATGTGAAATTTCACTCCATTGTTTTAACGTAACTCTCATTAGATTTTATGTACACAAAAACTAGTCCTTTCCAGTTGTTGTATGACAGTGAAGTTTGGACTGTCAAACGAAAAGACGACATCATAATGAAATCAATTTCAATTAGATTCTTCAGGGAAACTGCAAAATACATGCCTGTGAAAATAAAAAAACTGAGGAAATTTTGTACTTGAAAGTATAATCAGTCATTAACAAACTCTAAAGACAAAAGTTACTGGATTCGATACTTTTTTAAAGAATGAACAAAACAGAATCTCTAACATAATCATAGGATACAAACGAAAATGTTGCCTGAAGATGAAGCCCTTTCAAAAACACCGTAACTCAGGTGGTAGTGCGTTTTTCTGCTGATCAGTGGCTGTATTCGGTCGTGGGTTCGATTCCCTCCTGGGCTGGTTACCTGGTTATGCTTTTTCTGAGGTTTTCCCCAGCTGTAAGACGAATGTAAGGTAATCACATGGCGAATCATCTGCCTCATTAACAAATGTTAATTATCTTGTAACTAATAAAATTTACAGTCCACCGCTGCCTGACTGTGAAACGAACGGGCCCGGGTTCAAATTCTGGTTGGGACAAGTTACGTAGTTGAGGTTTTTCCGGGGTTTTCCATCCATCCATTAAGAGAAAATGCTGGGTAACTTTCGGCGTTGGACCCCGGACTCATTTCGCTGGCATTATCACCTTCATTTCATTCAGACGCTAGATAACCACAGCAATTAAAGCGTCGTAAAATAACCAATTGAGTATCTCCGTGGAAAAAGGTTGGGTGTAACATGTTGCTCAAGTATTACATCCAACTTTATTCCACAGAGGTATTTAACAAAAAAATAAATAAAATAAAATAAAATGTTTTTCACAAACAGAGATAGGCTTACCATACTTGTGTTGTATTAACGCATACTTACAAGTAGGCTATTAAATTTCAAATTTACTTCCAATGTTCAATTTCATCCAACTGTTAAAGTATAAACT
Source organism: Periplaneta americana (assembly GCF_040183065.1). NCBI lineage: Eukaryota > Metazoa > Arthropoda > Insecta > Blattodea > Blattidae > Periplaneta > Periplaneta americana. The sequence goes on from NC_091129.1 coordinate 113,366,069, forward strand.
CTGAGTAAGCGTTAGGGAAAGCATAAAAATCCTTGCTGCAGCTCGTAATATAACCTCCGACCTTGGAGATAGTCGATCCACATGCATTGCTAGCATTACGAAATGCAATCGTTGCATTCCACAGGAGTACGAAGCCTAATTATCGAGGCTTGCTTGTTGCATTTTATTAATATTTCATAAACTGCGCACAACTTATCTTTCCTCAGCTACATTCTTGGGTTCGGATCCCTCCTAAACGTGACTCTTTGTCCGTTGCCAGTGGGAAGCATTGTTCTGTGTTAATGGAGGTGAGAGTACTTCTGACCCTCCGTCAGAGGAATGCAGCTCTGTGTACGCGTAATGTAGGTCGAAACCAAAATATGGGCTAAACCCCACTACAGATATTTCTTGATTTTTATTAGTCATTACAAGGGGGCGATTTTAGCATATTTGCATGTTTTATTCCTAGTTGCAAATCACATGTTACCAGGGTGCGAATTAACGGGGGAGATGGTGGGATTTCCCCTCTGTTAGAAAGCTATCCCCCTCTCATAAATTCATATTAACATCCCTGCCAGGGATAACTTCGATACCCCTCACAAAATATAATTATTTTAATACGATTCATTCATTCATAGTGTTCTGCCCAAGGGCAGGTCTTTCACTGCAAACTCAGCATTCTTCAGTCTTTCCTGTTTTCTGCCTTCTTCTTTGTCTCCTCATATGATCCATATATCTTAATGTCGTCTATCATCTGATATCTTCTTCTGCACCGAACGCTTCTCCCGTTCACCATTCCTTCCAGTGCATCCTTCAGAAGGCAGTGACCCAGCCAATTCCTTTTCCTCTTGCTGATCAGTTTCAGCATCATTCACTCTTCACCCACTCTTTCCAACACAACTTCTTTTCTTATTCTGTTTGTCCATTTCACAAGTCCCATTCTTCTCCATATCCACATTTCAAATGCCTCTAGTCGTTTCTCTTCACTTCGTCGTAATGTCCGTTTTTCCGCCCCCATACAATACTACACTCCACACAAAGTACTTCACTAGTTTCTTCCTTAGTTCTTTCTTCAGAGGTCCGCAGAAGGTGCTCCTTTTTCTATTAAAAGTTAATACGATTATAGGCCTACAAAATTATAAAGTAAGCAAAGAAAATAATATTGATGTATTATCATCACCGGCAAGCTAAGAACAATCAATAACTTAGGAATTGCACATCTTATCTTAAGCCTGCTCATGGATATGATTATTATTATTATTATTATTATTATTATTATTATTATTATTATTATTATTATTATAGTATTATGATGAAGATACAAGACAAGCAACTCAAGGGTTGAGGTGTATCGAATGATAATAACAATAATTTTATGTATGGTACTCTCTATCTAGGATTTTATCCCCCCTCATCAGAAATCTTAATTCGCACCCTGCATGTTACTATTAAATAAAAGCAATACAAGTTATTTGTAACCGAAGGTCAAGGTTTTATAGTGCATATACAGTATATGCATATTTAAGAGTTAATGCATATTTCAGCCTTTAGTGCATATAAAAACATATTTCGTTATTGTTTTAGCAGTCTTATATTTAAACTAAGATTAAGAACGCGGAAAATCGGGAAAATGGAGTACAAAAGAAACGCAGACATTGAATATTTTATTTATTACAACCTGACAATATGCAGACAGTGCACTGTTGTCGACGAATCGTGACAATTCCGCAGCACTCAACAAAGCATTCCATAATTAAATGCATTGCTGATTCTGTGCAAATATATAATATTAGGGAGTTATGATGGATGGAAATTGAGATTAAAAGAACAGATAATCAAAACAAGGAGCCGCTTTATGTTCTACTTCGCACATGCATAACATATTGACAGTTGTAAGGAAAACGGTGTAATATAACCGGCGCGGAAGTTACAGGAAATGTTGATACACTTTTTGCGTTCGCTGAACTCGAATTTCGCGACCTCTCAAGAAAAGGCCCAATATTGCACGATAATGCAATTTTATATGTTTTACTTGTCGACGTGACAAATCAGAATATTTCATTTTATTATGGTGACGTGTCAAAGAAACTTCGACAGTGTGCTAAGAGTGCATTGTATTTTAGAACAGCTTAGCCGCACGAAAATTATTAATTTTGAATCAGTTTTATCAACGATGCCTAATGAAAAATGTGCCAGAAGTGTACTGCTTAAGCAGAGGGATTGAAGAACATTCAAATTTAACAACTGATGGTGTTTAAATATTAATATGTATAGCAGAAAAGCCATCATTAGTAGTAAATTGCTTAAAATGAAATAGTTTTTTTAGTGCATATGAATCCGCCCCCTAGTCAAACGGGATAATAGGTTCGTTCTTCTAAATTGAGGGTCATTGATCCTGCATGTTGTTTCCTTAAGGCGTTAAGACAAATGTGGGATGAGTCCTGAAAGAAATGGATCATGGATCAATCATCCATCAGTATTTATTTCGGATTACAAAATTCTGTCGTTCACATATCTTCGAGTAGCAATGAAACCTTGGCTTCAGCGAAGCTTCTTAAAACTCCGGCAGCCGTCAGGGACTTGGCTCTGGCGATGCTGCTTTTCTCCCTCGGCTCGACGACTGGGCGTGGGATGCAGCGGTAAGCTGTGTTGCGAGTACTGCGTAACTGGATTAATTGTCCAATCACTTAACGTTCCACTATTTGACGGTCCTTTCGGCTTTTCCCCTGCAAAATTTACTAAAGTCCTTAAATAGGGCAGGGTGAGCGAAGTGAGACAAGTGGAATTTAAACTAGGAGCTCACATAAAAATTAAGATGAGTCCCAAGAACCCTTTCAAGGACTCGATAAACATTCTGTACCTTTTAACTTACACTTCCTTCTTTTTGTTGATTCATTGTGATACAGGTTACATTTGTGTGTCGTCACCGGAACGTTTTCGTTACCGGTAATTCAGTTTGTTACATTGTACAGAAATCATGCTCCATAGTTCTTTAGTTCTGATTGCTTAATTTTATGATACGGGTAATAAAATTGTCCAGGCGTATCGGTGAAATGCTAAACTAAGCATCTTACGTCATTGTTGGAAATCAGGAGCGCATGTAACACCAGACCTGCCAACCAGTTGAGAGTTGGTAGAGATATTATTTTAATAATAATAATAATAATAATAATAATAATAATAATAATAATAATAATAATAATAATAATTAGGGGTCGGATGTTGGTGACCTAAAAGTCTACTTAAAATGATCATCAAAATGCCCTTCAACTAATGGAAAAATGACATAAAATTAAAAGAAAATGACATTTAAATATTATTCACCGAACTCGCACAACAACTTCTTAGTCACCTTCTTTCAATGATTGTCCTACAAATCTCGAAGACAGAAGGCAACTTCCTGGAATTTGACTAAGATAAAAGAAAAGAGCATGCAACAAAATGAAGGTTTTAAGGGAAAACTATAGATTTCAATGAGGATTTACAATGTGTTTCAATCAGGAGTGATCGTCCATGTTAGTGCCTTCATTCTCCGTCTCCTCCTCCCGCGCTTCACTTTTGTTATCATATCTTCCAGATAAGGGAGTGTGAATGACAAAACAAACTGTGGGTACAGCGTGCATTCTTGTAAACTTTGTGTTAAAAATACTGTTTACTACAGTAGACATCCCTTCCGAATCGTATTGAGGACACAACGTCCTGTCCAGGTCATGGTAAAAGTTCCCCCCCTCCCCTCCTTCCAAACATAAATTATAAAGACGCCCTCGTACCGACGAAAAAAAAATAGTAGCGGTCAAAGTCCTCACTTAAACTAAGCTGCTACCAAGCATTTTATATTAGTTCCGTTGCGTGAAGTGAAGCCTTCAGTGGAATGAGGGATGGACTTTAGAGTCTGTTCCAAATTATAAAACTCAAACTTCATTGTTATTCACTTATTCAGTAGGTAATTACTACTGACCTATTTGGTTAAAAAATGATTTAACAGAACTTTCGGTAAAGAAGAAAGTAAAATGCATTCCAATTGATCTAAAACTTCTCCAAAGTATTAAAAATAACCAAAAAATTGCCGAAAAAAATATAAAAATGACATATTAGTTCAAAAACGTCAAAAAATGCAATATAAAAATTACTTTTTTACGTTGATATTGACATAGAAAGGTTTTCTATATTAATAGGCATCGTCCTAATGTGAAAAATAAGAAGATGACTTTTCATCAACATCCTCTCCCTAATAATAATAATAATAATAATAATAATAATAATAATAATATAGATTATCGTGTAATGTGGGAGAAGGGAAGCTATGGGATAATTGAGGGTGACTCCGCTTTATGCAGGAAAGTTGGCAGATCTGTAATTTAACCACAAACTGATTATAAAAAAACCGACAGCAGCGATCTACTAGCGATATTGTTTTCTCTTGGACGCGTTATTATAACTTAAGTCACCTATTAGCTTACGCACACTTAAAATAATACAGCTGAATCGGTAAATAAGATAAAAGTAGTGAATAATAATTAATTATAGATATTAAAAAATTCCATTGTGTTATGGTACATTCACATTTAGGAAAATTTATAAAAAATCACAAATGTTATTAAAAAGTTCCACAACTAGTAACGAGCATTTTTCATGAAAAGGAGAGAAACATTAATGTAAACGCATGGCTTTGTTGATGAACAACTAAAATGTGCGTGAAATTGATTTGCTTAAATTTGTTTACAACATTTTCTTCTGTTCCTGCTGGGATAGCTGGACTTAAGATGGAGCAAATGTTATACAGTATGGGTTATGTGCGACGCAGACCTCAGATGCTTTATACAGTGTGTATGATAAATGACTTCATATTTTTAAATTCTCATACAGTAAATGTGTTGTTTATTCTCATAAATTAGTGGTTCAAAAACATTGTGATAACAAATATTGGCTTTTTTTTATTCTGTTTCGGACAAAATATGCCTCCAGTTTTGAGTGTAGAGTAAAGATCTAAACTAGCCGCCAGGTATAAGATATAGAATTCAGTTGTACTGATGTGGGCGTTCATGCGTCACACGATCCCAAGACAAAAACCTTGTCACCATAAATTAAAGACTATTGCCTCTGTTAAGGTCGTTCATAGAGCAGGATGTTCAACATCCCGGACTGCAGAAAACCTTGAACATTTCGTTTACCGTTGCAATGTTTTCTGGATTTCGGAATGATAAAGGATGTCCTGGATCTTTAAGGTCGTTCGTAAAGCACCATTATACTTTTCAACTTACCACTTTGTAGTCTGAGCTTTTCATTACAATTTCTGTTCCACTGCCACTTTTGAAAATTGGTTCATAAAGTGTGAAGGAAAAGTAGAAGAAACTTTTTAAAATATATTATTACTTTTGTTCCACGATTACAGTAATTTTGAGAACTGCAAAGTCAGTATATTTTTGCTTTGGATTCAAAATAATTTAGAGAATAAATATAAGAAGAGAACATTTATTAAGTGATTCAAGTGACGAAGAACCTCTCAGAAAATATATAAAACAGACTATTACACTTTTACTACGTCATACTACTTTTGACCAATAAAATAGTACGAAAGGACGTCTTTCAACCAAGCTTGGCTGCTTATCGCACAATTGTATCGCTCCCTAGCATTTGTTTAATTTTATCGCTTCTCTAGCATTTGTTTGTTTTTATCACTACCCTAGCATTTGTTCTTTGTTTGCCAACATTTCAAATTGCAAATTCTTTACGGTACTATAAAACATGCTTTGCGACGGTAATTTGTTTCCCGCATAGACAGTCAATTGAAAATGGCGGCTCCGTTCAAACATTTTGGTGAAGGTAACATCAGTGAAATAGAATTTTAGTCAGTCAATTAATATCTATTTTATTATATTAGAGTACTTTATTCCTTCTAATCTTCATATACTTTCTCCTGTTTTTATCACCTTCCTACCATTTGTTTCTTTGTTTGCCAACATTTCAAACTGCAAATTCTTTACGGTACTGTAAAACATGCTTTGCGATCGTCATTTGTTTACAACATATACAGTCAACTGAAAATGGCTGCTCCGTTCAAACGTTTTGGCGAAGTTAACATTAGTGAAATAGAATTTCAGTAAGTCAATTAATATTTTATTGTATTAGAGTACTTTATTTCTTCTAATCTTTATATATTTTATTCTAATCATGTAATAGTCAATTATTAAACCCCACTCTAGTTTTGATTTTCTCTAGATAAATCAAAACCTCTAGAGAGATTACTGTTGATAAATTTTCATAACTAGAGACGAGAATTTCATGCACTATAAAATTCCAAAATATGCATCCATTCATGCACTATCAAACTATGGAACATGCACGATCAAGCGGAAAATATATTAAATATGCACTTTCATTTGTGTTCCAAATTTCTTATTTCACTTCACTTTTTTTTTGCACAGTTAACAACTAACAACATTTCTAAATTGGTCTCTGAAAGGTTCGTGCGCTTGTCAGTCAATATGTTTTTGTAGGCAGAGAATGACCTCTCTACATCGCAAGAAGTTATGAGTGCAAAGTTGAATGAACCTTTACCTTTTATTTAGTTTTCTTTTCTTTTCCTTCTTCAATACTGATTCCTGAAGCTAAATTAAGGGACATAAAATCGAGAAACTGAGGTGTACACTCAAAACCATTAAAACATGCATTTAAACTGAACATAATGTATATTATAATTCACGATAAAGCTAAAAATTGCTTAAATATGTATGTTTTTATTCCCAAAAAGGCCAAAACATGCAAACATGCACAGAACAAGTACACATATTTGGAAACGGAAAATAATGAAACGGATAAGTACTAAGTTTAAGCTATGTCCTATGTTCCTATAAAAACATGCATTTGCCTGGAATTCTCGTCTGTATTCATAACCTAAGCTTGTCTCAATTTTTGTGATGTTTCGGATTACACCAACTCAAGCAGATTATGTTCGTGAAAGAATTGGGCCGATTCTAGAACAAAAAAGATATGTTTATCTCTTTCATCTAAAGAATAATTAATTACTCAGGTTATGTCTTCATTGGCTAGGAAATGGAGTTCAACAACATGGAGTTGCAATTACCACTGATGTGCAAAGATTTTGCAGAATGAATTGAAAAGTGCAAAGCAGTCTAATTTATGCAGAAACGGAAAGACTTGTGAAAAGTGAAATGTTGTGAAGTTGCAAAGTTTAATGCTAGAATAGGCTCGTGGCCTACGAACGTCGCTAAGAGAGCTGGTGGTTTTTAATGTATGCTGATACTTTCATATTGTCTCGGGGATCATGTGGCACATGAATGCCATTTTTTCTTCTCCACAAACGTTGCACAGACTAATGGATTCCGTACGTCATACGTGACGACTATTTTAACTCCTTGCTCCACACTCAAAACTGGAGGTATCTTTGACCTGAAACAGAATAAAATAAGAAAACTTCGTACATTTGTTATCCCGTTGTTTTTGTAAACATTGATTTAAGACAATAAACAATGTAGTTTTTTTTTAGTTGGTTATTTATGTAACGAAATTTATAAGCTTGTACTTGCTATTTGGGAAAATGAAATTGTACCAGAACAATGGAAGGAGTCCATAATCGTACCTATCTTTAAGAAGGGGACAAGATTAACTGTAATAACTTTCGAGGAATATCACTTGTTGACGTCGTACAAAATGTTGTCCAATATTCTTTTGAGAAGATTAGCTCCATATGTAGATGAAATTATTGGGGATCATCAGTGTGGTTTTAGGCGTAATGGATCAACTATTGACCAGATATTTTGTATTCGACAGATAATGGAGAAAAAGTGGGAGTATAAGGGTACAGTGCATCAGTTATTCATAGATTTAAAAAAGGCATATGACTCGGTTAAGAGAGAAGTTTTATATCATATTCTTATTGAATTTGGTATTCCCAGGAAACTAGTTCGATTAATTAAAATGTGTTTCAGTGAAACGTATAGCAGAGATCGTATAGGTCAGTTTCTGTCAGATGCGTTTCCAATTCACTGTGGGCTAAAGCAAGGAGATGTACTGTCACCATTCCTTTGTAACTTTGCTCTAGAGTATGCCATTAGGAAAGTCCAGGATAATAGACAGGGTTTGGAATTGAACAGGTTACATAAGCTGCTTGTCTATGCGGATGACGTGAATATGTTAGGAGAAAATCCACAAACGATTAGGGAAAACACGGGAATTTTACTGGAAGCAAGTAAAGAGATAGGTTTGAAAGTAAATCCCGAAAAGACAAAGTATATGATTATGTCTCGTGACGAGAATATTGTACGAAATGGAAATATAAAAATTGGAAATTTATCTTTTGAAGAGGTGGAGAAGTTCAAATATCTGGGAGCAACAGTAACAAATATAAATGATACTCGGGAGGAAATTAAACACAGAATGAATATGGGAAATGCGTGTTATTATTCGGTTTAGAAGCTTTTATCATTCAGTCTGCTGTCAAAAAATCTGAAAGTAAGGTGCTTAGGAAAATATTTGGGGCTAAGAGGGATGAAGTTACAGGAGAATGGAGAAAGTTACACAACACAGAACTGCACGCATTGTATTCTTCACCTACATAATTAGGAACATTAAATCCAGACGTTTGAGATGGGCAGGGCATGTAGCACGTATGGGAGAATCCAGAAATGCATATAGAGTGTTAGTTGGGAGGCCGGAGGGAAGAAGACCTTTAGGGAGGCCGAGGCGTAGATGGGAAGATAATATTAAAATGGATTTGAGGGAGGTGGGATATGATGATAGAGAATGGATTAATCTTGCCCAGGATAGGGACCAATGACGGGCTTATGTGAGGGCGGCAATGAACCTCCGGGTTCCTTAAAAGCCAGTAAGTAAGTAAGTATTTAACAACGCAGTATGAACTACGAGGTTATTTGGCGTCGATGAGATTGGTGATAGCGAGATGGTATTTGACGAGATGAGGCCTAGGATTCGCCATTGATTACCTGACATTCACCTTACGGTTGGGGAAAGCTCGAAAAAACCCAACCAGGTAATCAGCTCAAGCGGGAATCGAACCCACGCCCGAGCGCAACTTCAGACCGGCAGGCAAGCGTCTTAACCGACTGAGCCACGCCGGTGGCAACAATGTAGTAATTAGGACCTTGAAGTAGAAGCAATTAATATACATCCTATGTAATGTTTTTACAATGGATTAACATCCTAATTCTGTACGTCATGCCAGGCAGAATTCAAACCCAAGAGTAAGTCTTTAGGGCGGTGTCAAATCCACATCCTTAACCGCCGCTTTCACGACGGCCGACGGTGCATATTTTAAAATGTAAACGTAATTTTAGCACTCTAGGAAAGAGATAAAGAGATGGCAGTAACTTATTGTACTCACGTAACAGTTATGTTCGCTCAGTTGCATTACGCTCGTGCCAGTGTGGAAACAAGTTAGCCTAGAGCGGAAATGGCTGTAATAGCAATATAACAGTGGGAGAACGCTTAATTTTATCGCCCTACGATAAATAAATCTGATATTAAAAATACGGGAAATCCTTATAAAAAAATAGACTAATAAATATTGCCTTCCGACATTATGCAAAATGATTGCATCATTTATGGGCTGTAAAAGGTACAGTCACTTGCATAATAACTACATCATGACGGAACAATAAAGAAGAGCGTAAAAACAATGAGAATGATATAACTACACGTACTTATGAGTCAGTGATTTGCAGAAAAGCAGAACAGGAACGAACTCGCTGAAAGATGGTTATCAAACTTACAATTCTGTATCTCATTTATTCATTTATTAGGTCATTTTGTGTTTAACATTATTATTATTATTATTATTATTATTATTATTATTATTAGTAGTAGTAGTAGTAGTAGTAGTAGTAGTAGTAGTAGTGGTATTTATTTATTTACTCATTTATTTATTTACTCATTTATTTATTTATTTATTTATTTATTTATTTATTTATTTATTTATTTATTTATTTATTTATTTATTTATTTATATCGATTCACTTTATAACACATTAATATTTAAATGTGTATTATAGAAGTCTAAAAACTTTAAAAACTTCACAGTTTTAAAATTTGTGTCTGCAAAACATTATATGAGTCAACGACAGACTCTTTCATGTACCAATCTGTGAATTAATCACAGTACGTAAACTCAGATTTATAAATGATATGAAAATAATTTAAAACGTAAATTAATGTAAATAATAAATTATAAATAAATGTAAATCATAAGTGTAAACAACTCTAAATAATGTAGGCAATATGGAAAATAGTAAGCGATAGCGATAGACATGTAGGATCTCCTTAATCTGACTTTGCATACTCCAAGTTATCTGTAACAAAATTTTCTCTTTTAATTATTGCACAATTCTACTGAATCATCCTGTATACCATTGTAATAAAAGTTTGATTTCAAACATGAATTAGATTAATTACTTGTCCTCCCCTCCCCCCTTAGTTTTATTGCAGATTGTCGCTGTAATTTTGTGGTTAGAGTAAGTACTTTCCAACTAAGCGATCCGTGGTTATATCCTCGGCGTGAGCAAACATTTATCTCCATTCCACGGGAGTGAGTGTTTGTCCCTGTCTTGTACTTGCCCTGTGATATCTCTGCGGCGGTCCTGCATCGTGCTGACCACATAGTGAAGGAGATCCGCACTGTGATATGCTCACTGTTCGTTCAAAGATTTTCTTTCCTTACACCGCATTGACTTTTAAGTGGGTGTAAAAGGAGGTGAAAGAAATTAAAACTTTTATTGCAATGTTTATCTTAACTTGAGAGAAAATTATTTAGTTTGTAATGCCGTAGTGTGAGTCACATGCACCATAGAATCTACAAGCCTGAATGCATTTCATTAGAGAAAAGACTTACTTTATGCTTTTACAATCCGATCCACCTTGATATTTAACCAATGGGCAATGAACTTAATGTTAAGCAAGGCTATATAGTACAGTTAATAACCTTCAAATCTGTTCAGTGTGTGTGTACTCCCTTGTCAGGTTTTATTCTGAAGTCCAAATTAGGATATTTATTCGTTCTGCCAGACGGCTACGGAGAAAAATAAAAAAGCAAGACATTATGGGCCAGTTGTTTGAATAGTTAATTTCAAATCAGGGAATGAAATTAACCTTCAGTCAAGTTCAATTTAGTTTTTTTGTTGTATAAATACTAATTTAAAGATCATTTCGTCTTGATATAAGGTCAAATATCAAAACAGGCAATTTTTTTCTCACAAGCAAACATTCTGATGGGGGCAGATAAAAAAGTTAAATTTCTTTCTTCCATCATGTTAATAATGTCAAAAGAAGTTCTTATATAAATTTTGGCCAATCGACCGCAGTTACGAGGGCCGTAAAAAAATAAGTTCGCCAGAGGCCGTAAACAGAAAAAAAACACAATTTCATTGGAAAAATTTATTGGAACAGACACAACAATTGTTGAGCTATTTTTCAATATATTTTCCATCGGAATTGAGACATTTGTCATAACATGGCATCGACAGAGAGGTGCAAAAACTGTCAAACGCTGGTTCCAATCCCAGGCAGCTGACTTCTACAACACAAAAATTGATCCCATGGTATGACAAATATCTCAATTCCAGTGGGGTATATGTTGACAAATAGTGCGGTATCTGTTTCTATAAATCTTTCCCTGCAATTGTGTTTTTTTCTGTAAACGGCCCCAGGGAAAATCACTTTCTGGACGGTTCATAATTGCGTCGAGTGGCCAAAATTTGTATAAGCACTTCTTTTGACATTATTAACATGGTGGAAGAAGAAAGTTTAACTTTTTTATCTGCCCTCACCAGAACGTTTGCTTGTCAGTTGCAGCTGGTTGAACTTATTTTAGCACAAGCTGAATAATTTTTTATAAAAATATAAAAATAATAAATACTGTTCCTGGAAGGAAAATGAACTTTATTTCAATTGTATGCAGGCCTGTATTAATATTTCTTATAATATAATTTATATGCATAATGCCATAATGTATTGTTGTATGTCGGATTATGAGATATTATTTCCAGACTTTTCCAAACCCTTGGAATTATAGTTTGCACAATTTTTTTGCGTGAAATATTCTGCTATATGTAGTACAACTTTTTCTTCAACGTACTCGCGATACTCCTGCCACAGCTATGTTTTTGGCAAGTGAGTCAAGTTATTGCCCTCCCTCCTTAAAATATTTATATACTTTTTAAATGATTTTAGCTGAATCAAATTGGTGACATACAACGTTCATTTTCATCTCACCATCAATATCTTGAGACACAAAATCTCAAGGACTTAATTATTATTATTATTATTATTATTATTATTATTATTATTATTATTATTATTATAGTTGTATCATACATAATAATTGCAATAGTTTTTAATAAATACATTAATCATGATAAAAATTAATTTATACTTTTAAGGGAGTAGGTACAGCTTACAGCAGTAAAATTTTTGGAAATATTCAACATTTTTTTCCTCCATTACTGTATCTTGTGCGATAATGAAAATTATATATATATATATATATATATATATATATATATATATATATATATATTTTTTTTTTTTTTTCAAAATTCAAAGTGGTGGCAGTTCACTGTGCAGTGATGAAGCATTTCCCTCATAACTCATAAACTTGTTAACTTCTTCATGTTCTCTCTTATTTTATTGCTGAAACTCATGCTCTTTCAACTATATTCCTTAATAAATAATATTTTTTTTTTAGTTTGTGTTAGAAGAAAATACTGATATTTGTCCATTTTTAAATGAATTTATTTTTTATCACACAATCTATCAAACATACAGAGTGATAGTCCACTCCTGTGGAGTAACGGTTAGCACGTCTAGCCGCGAAACCAGGTGGCCCGGGTTCGATTCCCGGTTGGGACAAGTTACCTGGTTGAGGTTTTTTCCGGGGTTTTCCCTCAACCCAATATGAGCAAATGCTGGGTAACTTACGGTGTTGGACCCCGGACTCATTTCACCGGCATTATCACCTTCATCTCATTCAGACGCTAAATAACCAAAGCTGTTGATAAAGCGTCGTAAAATAACCTACTAAAATAAAAATACAGAGTGATTTTGCACCATATTGCAGATATGACACGCATAAATACACACAACAAATTTCATCACAGAATGTTGGTTAGTTTTTTAGTTATGAGAGAAACGCTTCATCACTGCACAGTGAACTGCCATCATTTTGAATTTTGAGAAAAAAAAAATGTAAATAATATTTTTAAATCGTAAAAATATATTTTTAATATAGCAGAAGGACAGTGTTTTACACATACTAATTTTCATTATTGTACAGCTGTCAAAAGAAAAAGTGGCCGCTCTCCTGTATCAATGTTCCCTTCGGGTATCTTCGCTACAATTCGGAGACAGGCGATGTTACATGTTGTTGGACCACGTTGCCTGATATCTACAGTTATAATTGAAGTATACTGTGTGTTATTCGATAGCATAATGGTAGCGTTCAGGCGTCTTATTCATGAGGTCCTGCGTTCGACTACAACCTCGTGCTTTTTATGTCCTTTTTTGTTCTGTTTTTGAGAGAGACAAACTAGACATAATGGCTCCTTTTTATTTTATGATTATTTTAGTAATTAACATCAGGTTCATTAATGTATTATGCCATGACTTTATCATTATCATTATGATATTGTGGCTGCAAATGGAAAGAAAAAAGATTTTATTCTCAATAAAATATCTTTCGTGGCATAAACATAACCAATTTACTGGCGTCGGCCTTAAAACATTCAAACAATTAATCGTTCAAAAAACAAAACAAAAGGCCACAATTCAATATTTAGTCTATCTTCCTCTTATCTCGATCATCTTGCAGTCGAGTGGGCATGGAATTGACTAGTCTTTGCAAATAGCGACTGTTCTTAGACACGATATTCCAGGCATTCTGAAGTGTTCTGTCCATGGGCAGGTCTTTCATTGCAAACCCAGCAATCTCCAATCTTTCCTATTTTCTGCCTTCCTCTTAGTCTCCGCATATGATCCACATATCCTAATGTCGTCTATTATTCTTTTCAACCAGAGACCCAACCAATTCCTTTTTCTCTTTCTAATCAGTTTCAGCATCATTCTTTCTTCACTCACTTTTTCAAACACAATTTTATTTCTTATTCTGCCTGTCCACTTTACACGCACCGTTCTTCTCCACATCCACATTTCAAATGCTTCAATTCGTTTCTCTTCATTTCGTCGTAATGTCCATGTTCTTTACCCATATAATCCCACACTCCACACAAAGCACTTCACTAGTCTCTTCCTTAGTTCTTTTTCCAGAGGTCCGCAGAAGATCCTTCTTCTTCTATTAAAAGCTTCCTTTGCTCATGTTTGCAGTTTTCTTAGGAAGGATAGGCCTAAATGCGGTAACATCCCGTTGCTTTCCGCACACCACAATCTCTTTCGCATTTTATTAAATTCCAAGGGGCCCAAGCGTGGAGATGAGGAGAGTGGATTTGACTAATTGGGCCCTCCGGACTTCACCGAAAGTCACGGCAAGGGTTAAATATTAATTCTATCAGGATGTTTGACCCGGTCAGAGACCGGGAAATCTCAATTAGCCTTTGCCCCCAGCATCCTGGACTAGCTTCTACGAATCATCAGAAGATCTTAGAGTGTGATTGGGCCAATTTTTCCAAAAATGTTTCCACACTTTTGCTCTCGTAGCTCAGCGGACGAACGTCGGAATTTAGATGTCAACGTCTCAGGTTCAATTCCTCGTTACTCCTTTTCATTTTATTGTGGTTCAATTGTATGTAATAATACAAAAAGAAAAACTAATACCAGTATTATGCAACTGGATTTTTCCAAACCTAATATTAAATTTATGTTATTTATATCGCTAAAGAACGATTACAATATAAATAACTTGAATATTATTTATACAGTCTCACTAAAGAACGATAACAGAATATAAATGATAAATATCGGTTTGTTTAATTAATATATTGCGAAAGAACAATAACAATATAAATAACTTGAATATTGTTTTATAATGCTAATGAAGGAAAACAGAATATAAATGATAACTTGAATATTATTTAAATCGCTAAAGAACGATAACAATATAAAAAACGTGAATATTATTCATATCGGAATTTCACAGATTTATTACAGATGTATTTAAGAAATTGTAGAAGAATAGTAATTAGTAACAGTGTCCTATTTATTCTTCTTGGAGCCAAATTTGTAACTTTTAAAAGTGTGGTTACTATGTTGAAGTGTATGTGTTGTAACGGATGCTTGATTTGTTATGTATGTGAGTCAGTTATGTGATGCTTGATGTCGTCGCAATGTCGTAATTATGGTTTGATTGTGTTTGTGTGACTATTGTGTATTAATTTATGATGTATGGTACGGAAAGCTGCATATTTGTGTTATGGAAGTGTTACGTATGTGTGTTGTTAATGTTTTTGTATGTTACAAATTGATACCTGATATTTGTTTTGCAAACGCAATGCCTAATTTACGGATTGTTTACGTTTTGTTTACATCGCGTAAGCTAATTTAATTTTCTTTTCCATTTCTCTTTATGCTTATCTTTTTTGTGTATAAAACTATAGCCCTAACATACATATGTAAAATACGGCTAACCCCCATTGGAAATACAATAATAATTATTATTCATATCGTTATAATACGATAACAGAATACAAATGATGACCTGAATTTTGTTCATATCTCTAAAGAACGATAACAAAATATAAATAACGTGATATCCCTAAAGAACGATAACTGGATATAAATGATAATTTGAATATCATTTACATCGCTAAAGAAAGATTAAAAAATAAAATGAAAACTTGAAGAAGGCCCGAACCCACGACCTTTGAATCATTAAACAAGCACTCTACCGCTGGTCTACGAGGCGTAGATATGGAACACTTTCATAGTTCCGGAACTGCTTGTACAAGCACATGCATCGTGTAACATCGCCGCGACCCGAAGTGCACTTTGAAAATATTCGCTGTTCACGAGTGCGGCCACTTTTTTTTTTGACAGCTGTACAAGATACAGTAATGGAGAAAAAAAAAAGTTGAATATTTTCAAAATTATACTGCTGTAAGCTGTACATAACCCCGTAAATAATCCAACACAGAATGTAGTATTCTTCCCTTACTAGTTGAAACTAGCCTCTTCTTAAAGCAACGTGTATTACTGGTACGTTGGCAGGTTTATTTACACATAGGAGTTTGTGAATCAATTAGATTTTAAATCTTTATTGGCTGAGTCACTAGCCAAAGTCTCAACGATTAAATTCTCTTCTGGTAGAAGCCCCACGTAGAATTTATCCGCTTAAGAATCAATCATCCATGCCGGGATTGAACCCCAGTACCTTGGATGAAGGGGCAAGTGCGTTAGCCACTACACCGATGAGGCCGACAAAGAAAAATGTGCAATTTATTTCCTTAGAGAAAACGCATGCATTATGCTGAAATCCATAAATAACTAGTGCAGAACTGCAGACTCCATACGGATCGTAAACGGCAGGGTCGTAAACTGTACTAAATGTCACTTGTGTGTGTATAACCGCTTTAGAGCAATTTTCTGCTTCGCTTGGACGCCGTGTCATTATTCATATCTCTCAAAAGTGACCTTAATGAACGTTGTCTGTAATTTCAAGACCTACTACCATGACAAGATCTCAGGGTCGTATATTAAATGGCACCACATTCCCGCCCTTCTTAGCAGTTAGAATATTCATTATTTTATAATGCTGGAGGTGCGCTATAATGTGACCTCCAGTGCTAAAACTTCCCTTCCCAGTCTCATAAAACTCGACCCTTCTACCATTGTTAAGGTAGCTAGAGATCAAGTAAGAGATTACATGTCATTTTCAACAAAACAACAAGTTAATTGAAGTAAGTCCAAAGGAAAAATGTGTCACATAGTTTTCCATATCAAACAAAACAGACACTTGAAATTCAAATATTTTCGTTTTGGGGGTCGCGCACACAAATATTTGATTTCATTTATGAATTATAATATAGGGTATTTCAAACGTGAATTCAAACATTAAACCACTATAAATATTATAATATTTGTAATAGGAAAAAAAAAAAAAACATCACAGTGTTGGGCAAACAACAAAACATTGGGAAGG
Source organism: Periplaneta americana (assembly GCF_040183065.1). Classification (NCBI taxonomy): domain Eukaryota; kingdom Metazoa; phylum Arthropoda; class Insecta; order Blattodea; family Blattidae; genus Periplaneta; species Periplaneta americana. The sequence continues at coordinate 113,383,164 of NC_091129.1, forward strand.
TGTCGCCGTTCTCTTGTTCAACGTACAGCATTCTGTCTGTGACACAATGCACAGCATTTTGCAGATAATGTCTTGGAATATTGGCAATTTCTTGTGACATGGCATATTTCAGTTGCAGTAGGGTTGTTTGATGTGTCAGAAAACTCTTTCTTTAAGGTAACCCCACAACTAAAAGTCGGCCGGATTGAAATCTGGAGATCACGGAGGCCACATTGTTGGAAAGTGCCTACTGATGACACGATCGCCAAACATCTGCGTAATTAATTGTTTTACAGGGATAAAGATGTGCGGTGGAGCGTCATCTTGCATGAAAATTATGTTTTCCATATCGTGATTCCTCAGTCTAGGGATGACGAAGTTCTGTAACATGCTGTAGTAGCGCTCCCAGTTTACTGTAACAGTCTGTCTTATTCCATTATTGTCCATACCTGTGGAGTAACGGTTAGCGCGTCTGGCCGGGAAACCAGGTGGCCCGGGTTCGATTCCCGGTCGGGGCAAGTTACCTGGTTGAGGTTTTTTCCGGGGTTTTCCCTCGACCCAATATGAGAAAATGCTAGGTAACTTTCGGTGGTGGATCCCGGACTCATTTCACCGGCATTATCACCTTCATCTTATTCAGACGCTAAATAACCTAAGATGTTGATAAAGCGTCGTAAAATAACTTACTAAAAAATAGTGGAGATAACACGCGTAATTGAGGTTCGTTTTCCGACCAAATTCATCAGTAGGCACTCTCCAATAATGTGGCCTCCGCGATCTTCAGAGTTCAATCCTGCCGACTTTTGGTTGTGGGGTTACCTTAAAGAACGAGTTTTCCTGACACATCCAACAACCCTACTGCAACTGAAAGATGCCATCTCGCAAGAAATTGCCAATATTCCAACACATTATCTATAAAATACTGTGCATAGTGTCGCAGACATGATGCTGTACGTTGAACAAGAGAACGGCGAACATCTTCCCAATGTTTTGTAAACCCCGTTATTTGCCCAACACTGTGATGTTTTTGTTTTTTCCCTATCTCAAATATTATAATATTTATAGGGGTTTAATGTTTGAACTGACTTTTGAAATACCCTATATTACAAAGAACCAAGATATAATAATGAATTAAAAGATGAAATTCAGAGAAGAATTAATTTCGCCAATAGAGCCTACTATGCGCTTTTACCCGTGGTTAAAAGCAAAATTATATAATCGCGATGTACTCAAAGGGGTAAGCAATGAAAAAAAATTGTCGCCCAAAAACAGTTAAACGTCGCCAGATAAAGTCGTTAAATTGACAACACTGGCTACCAAGGCGGTTTCCATCGACAGTATCGACATTAACAACCTTTCGATTGATACAGAGTCGTTAAATAACCGATCTAAAAGCATAGATTTTCTGGTATCATTAGGAGGCTTTGTCACTCGCGACTTTTACCCGTACTGTATTTTGTTCGTAGTGTGATTCACGCACAGTGGCAACTAAATCACGAACGTTCGAGGCAGTCATAAAAGTTGGAAAACCAGCTATTGTAAAATCAGAACTGGAATTTTCGTTTCCTTTTTCGTACTGAATAAAAACACGCTACCTAAATTGGAAGTACATGAAACTGTTACTCGTATTACTATCCAGAAAAAGAATAAATGTAGACTCATAAAATGTGTATTAGCGTTGGTAACACTTCAAATTTATTGCATAAAAATAACCTTTATTGACCAGAATGCAATTATGTATAGACAAAATGAATATTAACTGTTTAATATAATGGTGCAAACTGCCATTTTCCAATTCAAGAGCTATTACTGCTCTGAATAGAAAGTTGGCAATAAATTTCTTTATATAATAAGCTATAAATGTCTAGCATACCAGTCCTGAAAGAATACTCATTTCACTGAATTGAATATAAATTATATTTAAATATGAAACAAGAGTAATATTATATTGTTCCACCTCTGTGGAGTAACGGTTAGCATGCCTGACCGTGGAACGAACTGGCCCGGGTTCAAATCCTGGTTGGGACTAGTTACCTGTTTGAGATTTTTTCCAGAGTGTTTCCCAACCCATTAAGAGCAAATGCTGGGTAACTTTCGGCGCTGGATCCTGGACTCATTTCGAGGCATTATTACCTTCATCTCATCCAGACGCAGTTCATAAAGTGACGTAAAATAACCGATTAAAATTATATTACAGTTACTTTTCTTCCGTTACTTAGAGTTCGACACTTGGATTGTAAAAGGTGGCTTGTTCGAGATTCTAACTTAATTATTAATATTCTTTCATGTCTTTTTATCAGATATTTTTTCTTTCATAATGCTTTCTTTAATTTTATGTCATTCATTTTCATTAATTTTAATTTATTTTACGGATTTTATGTTGCATTGTGATATTTATAACACGAACCCCCGTAACAGTGTGAAACTATGTTAAATGCAACATAAAAGAGACAGGAGTTTCATTCAATCCCTATAGGCTAGTTGAATTAAACCTTCATGCTGTTCCTGATTGTTATTGTGAGCATGGTTGGCATTGTAAGAATGTTTGAGATTTGAAATAAAATCTTGATATTTATTTTCATTTTAGTGTTTATACTCCCCGCATTTAAACTTAACAAGGCCTTCTCGTTAATTACTACATAACTGCTTCTTCATTCCATGAGGCCTAGTCTCGAAACAACAATGCAAATCAACATTACAGGGAGTTATACCTGAAAGCTTGATTTGCATAATACACATCACTGTTCGTTAACAGAAAATCACAATTAAGTGACATAGAGTTAGTGTGCACTCAATGTTGGTTGCTTGACGGTTGTCAGCCCACTTTGAGGTTTGTGGATATAGAGGGAAAAATTGGATCGGTGTCTGGTAGAGTTCCCCGGTAGCTTAGTTGGTAGAGCGTTGGTACGTTTAATCAAAGGTCCCGGGTTCGATGCCCGGCCCCGGAACAATTTTTCCCTCGAAATTATTCAAATCAACTTTACAGGAAGTTATACCTGAAAGCTTGATTTGCAAATACTAGGGATGTGATAAAAACAAATAAATAGTAGGTGATAAAAATTGTAGGATAAGCAGCCATGATTGGTTGAAACACGTTGTTTCGTACTGTTTTATTGGTCAAAAGTAGTAGTAGAAGTGTAATAGTCTAATAATTAATTCCTCTGAAAAAATAAAATAGTTGTTAGTGCATTTCGATATATTTGTCCTTAAATAATTTTCCTGTAAAACATACTAGGAATATAGTATTTACAAATAATAATTGATTTTCCATGTGTTTTAGTTGGTTATTTAACGGTGTTGTATCAACTACTGGGTTATTTAGCGTCGATGGGATTGGTGATAGCGAGATGGTATTTCGTGAGATGAGACCTAGGATTCGCCCCAGATTACCTGACATTCGCCTTACGGTTGGAGAAAACCTAGAAAAAAAACCTAACCATATAATCAGCCCCAAGCGGGAATGAACACGCTCCCGAGCGCAACTCTGGATCGGCAGGCAAACGTCTAAAGGCTGGTTCACAATAAACCGGGAAAAGAAACGACGAAAACGAGAACAGAATTAATATTGAAATAAATGTATTTAAATGTGAGCATTCACAATAGTTAAATACTGTACATTTATTTTAACAATATTTCCGTTCTCGTTCTCGTTTCCGTTTCCGGTTTATTGTCAACCAGCTTTAGGCGACTGAGCTACGCCGGTAGCTTTTCCCATATTAAATCCCTGTGTACTATAATAAACTGTGTTGTACATAGTGTACATTAATTTCTTTGATGAGAACCTATAATGAAGTTTTTGTCGCCTCTTAAATACCTATCGCCCTCGGTTGAATTTTAACTCACGAGTTTCTAATCTACCCAATTACAAACTTAGTAACTACTCTGTCATCGACAGTAGTTCTGCTGTGTAATGTGGTTAATACTAAACATGACACATTCTGTGGAAATAACAGTAATGCAATACACTAGGTTTACCAGGTTATGGAGGAAATAACAGAAAAGATAATCAAACTAACAGATCTGGCATTATTTACAATTGCAGCGAAGCATACGTAATGATCATACATAGCATTTCTAACCTACTGAAAGAGTATTACAGCTAACAGTTTCAATAACTGAAATAAAAAGGTATGCGGAACCAGAATTTAGGGTCTCCCGAAATAGACAATTGATCTGGTCCGCAACTCCCCGATTAGACTTCTCCATCACGTTGCATTAGAGCTATCTGTTGCATACAAATGCACAAGGCCGTTGTTCTGTCATCATTCAGTATCACCAGGAACTTTCTAGACAAAAGAAAATCGGTTCAGTGAACGTTGAAGGTGCGGTAGGCGAACTTAAAACCCGAACGGTAAGTTTTACGGCAAGACGAGATTCCGTGGCTCGTTGTAACGGGGTGGATGAGGGAAAAGTGATACCGAAACCAAGGTCTTGTTTATGAAGTCAGGAGTTGCTGATCAGTATTCTAGGGATTATTTTAGTTATAACTAGAGCCCGAACCTTCAGGCACTTTATTTTGACTGAAATACACAGACAAAAATAATTTAAAATATGAGAAATGGGCAAAAAGGAAAAAAAGAAGAAAAATAATTTATGTTTAGTCACAGGCGGAGTTATGGGCGGTGTATGGGTGAGCACTACCTTCTCTCAAACTTGTCTGAACTCTTTTTTTCTATTAACGTTTTGAATTGAATTGAATTTAACTATGACCCAGCACTGCGACCTGCTAAGATTTATTGCGCTGACCCTCTGGTGACGCATTCCCAAATCCACACTGGCTGACCACACTAAGGTTCTCATGTGCCCAGGTTTCGAGCAGGCAACCCCACTCGTCCCTAGGCCAGCACTCTCCATGCAACGCCAGCCAGCGTTTGGGGAATGCTACGAAATGATAACGAAATGGAGAAATGGTGACAATGCCTAATTTGGGGAAAAACGGAAGAACACCGGATAAAACTCCAACTGCGACCTTGTCCGCCATTCTATTAACGTTAGAAAATATTGAATTCAAAAGATTTTTCTTGATTTCATTTATGATTAAGTTTCTGTGTTTAAATTGACGAATTAATGTCTTCAGATCATGTGTCTGGACTATAATATTTATTTTAAATTTCTGAATGTATAATAATTTCTTTGCCACATTTGAGGAATGCAAGAACTGTAATGTTTCTTTTGTAACAGTCTGTACTCATGTGTTACAAGTCTGCAGGTGTTCAGGCCGCCTTACTTACTTACTGGCTTTTAAGGAACCCGGAGATTCATTGCCGCCCTCACATAAGCCCGCCATTGGTCCCTATCCTGAGCAAGCTTAATCCAGTCTCTACAATCATATCCCACCTCTCTCAAATCCATTTTAATATTATCTTCCCATCTACGTCTCGGCCTCCCCAAAGGTCTTTTTCCCTCCGGCCTCCTAACTAACCCTCTATATGCATTTCTGGATTCGCCCATACATGCTACATGCCCTGCCCATCTCAAACATCTGGATTTAACGTTCCTAATTATGTCAGGTGAAGAATACAATGCGTTGTGTAACTTTCTCCATTCACCTGTAACTTCATCCCTCTTAGCCCCAAATATTTTCCTAAGAACCTTATTCTCAAACACCCTTAATCTCTGTTCCTCTCTCAAAGTGAGAATCCCAAGTTTCACAACCATACAGAACAACCGGTAATATAACTGTTTTATAAATTCTAACTTTGAGATTTTTTGACAGCAGACTAGATGACCAAAGCTTCTCAACCGAATAATAACAGGCATTTCCCATATTTATTCTGCGTTTAATTTCCTCCCGAGTGTCATTTATATTTGTTATTGTTGCTCCAAGATATTTAAATTTTTCCATCTCTTCGAAGGATAAATCTCCAATTTTTATAGTTCAATTACGTACAATATTCTGGTCACGAGACATAATCATATACTTAGTCTTTCCGGGATTTACTTCCAATCCTATCGCTCTACTTGCTTCAAGTAGAATTTCCGCATTTTCCCTAATCGTTTGTGGATTTTCTCCTAACATATTCACGTCATCCGCATAGACAAGAAGGTTCAGGCCGCCACTTGGGGAAATATGAAAAACATACTACAGAACAATGCAGAAAAAAGAAAAGTGATCCCGGTACAATGTGTAAACTTAAAGACGAGAGATTAAGTAAAATAATTAGAATTTGTATTTCATATGATATCTTCAGGAAGGTAAGCTTCCGATAAAGTTTCTGTTAGCACTATTACGTAGTATTATTGATGCATACATGTGTTTATGTATGAGAGAGAAAAAGAGGGAGATTGTTTTAGTTATGCCCTATAATAATTTGTATTATCTGTATAATTAGAAATGGCGGCTCAAGGTCAAGCAATTGACTGCATTTGTCACGTGTGTTTACTCCAATCCTGGACCATTCTCCTCAACTAAAGTCAGCTGGGACAACCGGAATACCAGTTCTTCAGTTCACAGTTTTCAGTTCTCTGACTCATGCGTGGTTTGTACGTTTGTACGTGACCTTTATCCGCCAGTTCGAAATGCACAGATAATAGTAGAGTTCAACTCGGTCCGAAACATCGCGGATATGGATGTAAAACTGTAAGAAATATGCCCCCCGGAAATACCTTGATTAAATAATCATATTCCGATATACTGTACCACGGTCAAGCTATAACGGGGGGAGAAGGTAAATAATGTCCCCCATAACCTCGTTATATCCGGATTCTATGGTTTTGCTTTGCCCCCCCCCCTCCCAGGAAACTGTTCTCTCTCCGCCTATATGTTTAGTGGTTGTGAAATGCTATGAAATGAAATGTTTCTTTTCATGATTGACAGGTTTTTCACAGAACTTGTAGAGAAGACTAGCACTATCGGTAGAAAATGTGTCAAGTTTTGTTTATATGTCTTAAAGATGTGCTAAACAAAACTTGCTATCAGGATTTTCCTTAAACTTCAGGACTTTTGAAGGAAGTACTAGGACACTCGATAAGTAATGGCAACAGTGCTGTAAATCAATGCTCCTAGTGTGACCATTGGAATCTTGTAGTACGTAATACAGCAGCAATTATTTCATAACTCTGCAGTATTGAAAGTCTCGAAGTAACCATATTTTATAAACAACTACAGTGACTGTTTCTGATTTGTAGTAAAGGCTGGTTCACAATAAACCGCGAACGGAAACGACTACGAGAACGAGAACGGAAATATTGTTAAAATAAATAAATAAATAAATAAATAAATGTATTTGAATATAAGCATTCACAATTAGCTATTGTGAATGCTCATATTTAAATACATTTATTTTAACATTATTTCCGTTCTCGTTCTCGTTGTCATTTCCGTTCCCGGTGTATTGTGAACCAGCCTTTAGTAATACAACCATAAAAATGTTCAGTAGGTGCTTCATAAAAATCCAAGTTGCAAGACGGAAAAATGCAACAACTACTTTATGGCATTGCATGAATCCTGTGGGAAAGAAAGCCTGCCACACCGAACAGTTGCAAGATAGGTGGAAGCGAGACAAATCTTTTTTCATCAAGAGTTAACATCCAAAGAGCTTTAGATCGATCAGTGAGAGGGATATCTAGAAATGATGCTGCAGATGGAGTCTTCCATCTTCCAAGAATTTGGCAACGTATTGTTGACATGGGGGGACTATATTTAAGTATGTAATGCCAAAAGTAACCTAAATCCTTATCCAGACTCTTCTAATGCCGTTATTTATTTCGATGTTCTCTTTATCTTCAAAATTAGCCATAAAGCTACATCGTGTCCATAATATGTGTATTAAATTTATATCCAACATTCGAAAATATGACCATATTTCACCATACTTCGAACAGCTTATGATCTTAATTCTGCTAGTAAAAATAAATGAAGAAATAATTTAAATTGTAGGGAACATCATCGTAGTATATCAGTCTTTATCACTATAATGCATTGTCTATGAGATCTAGTTTTGAATCACGAATAGAATGTCAACTTCACAAACCAGATGCTGTGGCACGCGTCAAGTATGTCACGTCAGTATAGTCTGAACAGCTAACCTTAGGGTCCGTATTCCAGCTACCAATAAACTGGAATGAAGTTGCCTGATTCAAAGTATATATGACGTCACAGCGCAGGTACAGGTACGTTCGTATACAAAATAGTTACGCATACTCTGCCCTCATCTTGTAGAAAGTAAAATCGAGACGCAGTCATAGTGAGTAGTCTTATCGATCACTGCTCTTACTAGTATAATTTAAATTACATCTTTGTGGCTGATTGAAGGTTCATTGCAGAGGTAAAATGCCTTAGGTAAGACTCTGAAGCGTGTAATATTGCAGGGCATAGTTTAAGATATTTGAACTAATATTTTCACTTTCTATATAGACAACATTACATATAAATTGTGTAAAATAAATGTAAAAGTGACAAAACAGTGCACTGAAAGACAGTGGAATATTAAAAGGCACAGAAAGTGTGTTTAACGTAATCAAAAAGAACCAGTAACATCAAAATATGAAAATTATGAAGATATTAATTCCACGTTTAGCATGGATTTGTGTAGCCTACCATGATGTTCAGTGCCAACATCCCAATTAATAAATTAAATAATCTACATTTTAGGGAATTTCTAGAAAAGTACATAGAAAATTAGTGGGTTTCCAGTGATTAGCGACATATGCAATATCCTAAAGTACCTAACACGAAGAAATATCAGACAATAGGAATATCTTGTACTACATCATGCATCAATAACGTCATGTGCTATTGAAAGAATTTTTTGCAATATAAAATCATTTCTAGTGACATCCGCGTACGTTCAAGTTCCGTAACTTACAATGCACGTTATTATTCAGTGCAAAGGTCACGATGAAAATGAACATCACACCTCAAGCATGTGTTTACTAGTATAGCTTCAGAATGTCGGGAGTTGACTGTACTCCAGAACACTCAGCGAGACGCTTTGTTTATATCCCTATCCGTTGCATTACCTTGTCGGCGTACTATATACCCAGTGTGTCTTTAACTTCAATCTTTAGGTAGCTGGAATACGGAGCCTACTTATATCTACGCTCTGGGACAAAATACGTTCCCTAGTGATTATATTTAAATACCTATATAATTGTATTTTTACTTTATAATTGATAATCCTAAGTAATTATCTTTACATTTCTAATGTATTCAGCTTAGATAAGGTTCAATGATATTATTTCACATTATTATTATTATTATTATTATTATTATTATTATTATTAAATAAATTTAGTCTGAAATAGTAACTATGTTGCCATTATTTTTCGAATGTCCTGTATATTTTTCTGTTGGAAATCTGTTCTTATATTTTACTAATAGTGATAGGAGTAGCGATTTTTCAAAATACAATTTAAATTTACAAAAAAAAAGTAATTTCAGACATTTTTGAACCAAAGAAGATGAAATATTGTATAGGGGCTATTGATATACAGCGTGATATGTGTACACATTTTCAGAGATCTAGCTGAAACTGTTAAAAAGTTCAAATTTCACCTCAATTTATTCTTAAAAAGAATCTCTGCCGTATACATCAGTTTAGATCATATCCCTCGAAAGCGATTGCTATAATGTTGGTGCATATAATATGTGTGTGCTTTCTAAGAGGCGTGGTTGAAATATTATAGAGTGATGACCTCGAAGACAACATACAGTACTTCTTTTTATAGTCGACTCCATGACAGATTCAGTGGAGTGCGTCTCCGACTGACGGAGATTAAACAGTATTCGAGAAGAGATAATGAACCCTTCATAAGTTCTTTCCTTTCAACTGCAATGTTGATTCAGCAACAGAAAAGCGGCTCAAGGCAATTTATTTAACACAACTTTACATACACTAGCAGTTTCATTAGTTGTTGTGTAAAAGTGTATTAAATGAAAAAGTATGTGTCATTTAAATCGCGCAGTTTCTTTACAACGTTGCTGTACATGCACTTTGCAGCCATTACATGGTTGACGTATTCTGTGTAGAACATCTCGACCCACCCTCTTCCCCGCGCACATTTAAACAAGTCAATTCCTTACAATTTCCCTTTCTTGTAGACTGCTGAAGTCATCAACCTCCACTTCCACAGGCTGACAAAGAACGCAAAGCAGGACATCTCTCCTCCTAAGGAACAGTGAATGTTATTGGTGGGTCGGACATACTCGTAAATATCTCCTCCATATGACTCAGTGGTAGCTTGTAGGCTATCATCACAGTGGGCTAGATTTTTTCTTCTTATTTTACCCAGTACGAGATTAAAGTGCCAGGGCCTATGTATGTATTTCTTTTATTAATGTTAGGTCCTTTATATACGAGACATTTAGAAACCAAACTACGCTTTTTGTGCGATTGAGTTACGTACGTGCTTAGAAAGCATCGTAAGGAAAGAAACACGTAACTTTCTCATTAAACTTTTTCACGTTTCTCAATAAATTCAGTTATTTTTCTCTCTTTCCTAATGATATTACCGCTTAAAGTATATTTTCTTGAACTATTGTTAAAAAGGGATGGTTGTTCACCTCTGCTGAGGCATGTGGACGTGAGGTTAGCAGTCAGCCGGTTAGCTTTGCCCTTCATGGGTTGTCGCGCCACAGATTATTTACTTACCTACAAATGGCTTGTAAATTTTTTCTTGTGACAAAGTTGACTTACTTAACTCCATTACCATTACTAGTTATGTGTAGACTCTCTTTTCTAATAATAATAATAATAATAATCGATTTAAAAATATACTTCCATTCTACTTCAGCATTGAAATCCCCTAATAAAATTTTCATGTGATATCTAGATAACTGATCAAAAGTATGTTCCAATTCCTCATAGAAGCTATCCTTTATATGATCATCTTTCTCTTCTGTAAAAGCGTGAGCAGTTATAACTACGATATCGCACCTCTAACCTAAGAGAGAGAAGAATCCAAAAAGGATAGCTGCCCTTGAAAAAGGGGTACCGAACGGTAACAGCACCTAAATTAATTGTAGATCAACAATATTTTATTTTAAATTTTAATTTTATTTTTATTTTATTTTATAATAAATACAATAACCTGTTACTGATAAATTCGACCTTTTTTACTGCTGATTTTATTATTTTGTGAATAAAGAAGTCTCTTCCTTAATTGGTGATTGTTGTTTCCTTCCCCATAGTATAACAAGTAATCTCCTATTTGTGATATGCCATTCCCATCTAACCTAACCTCCTCTGCTCCCACAATTATTATTATTATTATTATTATTATTATTATTATTATTATTATTATTATATGAAATTGTGTATTTAATATGCACACATAAGAAGACGAATTTCTATTTCATGGATTACGTATAAGGAGCATTATCTACGGAGTGTCCTATATAAGCAAACTTACTTAGACATTTAGTCATTAATTCTTTCTTTGTTCTTAACTTCTACAATAAATTGTCTAGCCTTTATTAATCAGATAATCTATTAGTACTTCGATTTTAATTGTAATTGTAAATTTAATATTAATTGTAATTATAGTTTTAATTATATTCTTAATATTGTAGTTGTAATCCCCTGGTAGAGAGAAACAGAAGGTCCTATGGCCTTATCTTTACCAGGTTAAATAAATAAATAACTAAATAATTAAAATAGTAAATACTCGTAAAATACTTGTTTATGCAACTCAAATGTCTTTTCTTGTATGTAGGATGTATTAACAACGTGGCAGGCGAATTCACGGATAGGTTTGGATCTCCCTTCTATTGATATGACCAGTTTCGAGAATCGAAGTTGATGTGGAAAGGTCGCATTTTTAGAGGGTCAGGCTCTAATAAGTCTACAGTTTTGTTACTGGTTCAAGTCGCAGCTTTGCGAAATTTTAGTCTTCCGTAATAATTTTAGTGATCAGTGGTTATTTTTTTAATTATTTATTTACGTCATTTTTATTTAATTGCTTTAATTCTTTTCATTGTATTTATTGTGTGGGAGCCTTCATGAATGTCTGCCACGATGATCTACTCCAATGGTAGTGAATCTATGGTACGTGTAGGCCTACCCCCAAGGGTACGCGGAATTGCTGGACAAAAATCGATTTTCGAACTACAACAATTATAGCCAAATTTAAAGTGAAAATGGATGTAGAGAAAAGTACATCTTTCTTATAGTATATAATTTGTTGATGATTAATAAGATATTTTTAATTTATTACATAACTACTTCGGAACTTATGTTGTTTAAAAATATGTTTTTCAGTCTTAATTAGGGCTACAAAAAATCGAGTTTCCCATTCTGAATTTTATTTAATATGCTAGGTAAAGTCTATTCTACGCGTATACAAAATACTAAAGTGCGAAACTTAGGTTTTTAAATTATTTTTTGCAATCTTTTCCAATTTCAAGACGACAACTATTTGACGTCTAGCGAAATGCTTCGAAATCAAAGCGGATTATCGAGATGGTATCATCTATACTTCATGCTTACGACTTGGAAGACTGTAATGACGGAATTTCTGAAGGAATGAAGAGTTTCATTCCAATAATGTCTTTAAAATTTAAATAAAAGTGGTTACAAAGACTCACACAGTGGGTTAGAACTCAAATCCAGATGGACAAGATTAATGACTCCTCTCCATTCTAACGGATTTTTATGAAACTTTGTATAGACCTTACAGGTAGCATATATGTTTTGTGTACAAACTCTAATTACGTTTGCATAGAGGGACTACACTTTATGGGGGTGCATTTAAACAAAGTTAATAACAAAAAATATCGTGACAATAAATGGGAGTTCATCACAATTTTATGTTCTTGGTTTCAAATAGAGACTTATTAGCTTCTTACTAAAAATTTGTAATTAGGGCCTATGTTCTATAGGATAGTGTATATTCATGTAAATACGAATTATATACGAAAATTATATTAGAGAAAACATACAATGAAGAAACGCAATTTCAAATTCACTGAATAAGAGCTTACAGTGTTCTCTTAGGCCACAATCCTTTTTCTAAAGAAGGGAAACATTTTTTGCATTTAATCTATTTCCCCACAATCAAATTCCATAAAATATCCGGCCATACTCGAATCGAACCGCGGACTGCTTTGGTTGGAAAGCGCACGTGCTATCCATTAAGGAATAACGCTGGAGAATGAACAAAATTAAAAGACAAAATCATCCCCGGATACATTGTCTTGTAGATAATGAATATGAACATAATCTGTCCATTAGTTTAGGAGAAGTCGCTGTACACAGTCGATGTTCTCCAGAACCACATTTTCGGTTGGAATATCCAAAACCATATTTTGGGTGCCCAAAGCCAAAGTTTCGTTGTCATGGATATTAAAATCGTAGCCTATATTTCCGCGAAAATCTCGAAGTCGATTTTGTTTGCAATAACACAATATTTTCCCATATACTGAAATAAAATATTCTCATCCGTTTGAAAATTCTAACAGAGTTGCAGTGTCATCTGAATACAAAGGCCACTCATGCGTGAACACTGTTCATGTGGATAATGCGCAGTCTAACATTAGGTGACATTTATACGAAGGCGTGTTTAATTACGATTAGAAATCTGCTCTTCTTTCGTTAAATTACTGTGAAACTTGTCTCCAACTTCCCCTTCTCTTTGTCGCAAAGACCTTGTAGAGTTTTCGAGGTTGTTTGATAGAAGTTTGTTAGTTACTAATTGGACAGGGACTCGGTACATCATTAAAGCGGTTTTGGCTGCTGGGAAACTCTTGAAAATTCATAGGCCTATTCAGTACCAATTTCGTACAGCTGCACCACGTGGGCTCCTTGCAAGCGCGTGTAACTAGTTTAATTATAAATGGGTAAAGAAACGTTACCGTGCTGGCTCAGGAAGCGGAAAGTCCTAGTTTCGATTCCCAAGACCGATTGTCTTTACCAAGCCTTTTTTGTGAACGGAGGGACATCATTTCTGATATAAGCTGTTGCTCTGTACTTCTCTGACCCTTCAATTAAAACATAGGCTATGTTAAAGCAATGTGCAAGATCGTTATGATAAAATAACCAAAAGGCGTCTTTGTAAGAACAAGCTTTAATTGAATTACTTAATGAGTTGAGACGAGGGAGGAATTCCAAGTTTAAATATTCTCGGTCCCGTGTCATTGCAAGAGTTTTGGAGCGGTGGGTAAGGATTATGTGAGCTCCAAGCCTGATGCCTGCATGTCTCACTTGGTGTGTCACTGATCGCTTTTTGTGTCCACCACATCTGCATGGATTTCCTTGTCGGAGAACTCTTTCAAAAATAGGTACAGTATTTCATCACCGACCGATACTCAATTTTATCTATAGTAATGTCACAAGATGTCTGAGATTTATTGGCACTATTTCGTGAATAAAATAAAAATGTAAATAATATATCTCTAAAATTCGCTCACAAAGTCTTAATAATTGTATATTTATGAATATTTAACATATTCAGACTTTTTTTCAATTCACTGCGAGCTAAAGCAAGAAGATGCACTATCACCTTTACTTTTTAACGTTGCTCTAAAATATGCCATTAGGAAAGTCCAGAATAGCAGACAGGGTTTAGAATTGACGGGTTACATCAGCTGGTTGTCTATGCGGATGACGTGAATATGTATCTATGTATTTATTCACACTGCAAATGGGTAAATACCCGGTGGCAGTGGTAACTAATTACACTCAATAATGACAATTAATAATAAACACAATTAATAAAAAATACAATTAATAATATAATAATAATAATAATAATAATAATAATAATAATAATAATAATAATAATGAGCATCCCAAATTAAATGAAGCACGATCACTTAAAATAACATTTAAAATAAATCTAATTTGTATCCTAATCCTTCGAACTAAAACCCACGAGTAAGATATGTTCATACATTCACAAGTACCTTCCAGCACTACACTCATTTCGCTTTCAACTCACTCACTGCACTGAAACTGCGACATTTTTCACTAATACTGTCCTGATTTCACTAACACTTCAAAATATTTCGCTGTTTTGCACTGCCACTATAAACTATAAAACTTCACTGACACAAACATACTTCACTGATACAACACTTCAAATAACAAAACTTCAATTACACCCTTAAGTAGTGTGTATAATATACTACCGTCTATTAATGAAGTCCATAAGCCTATTTTTAAATACATTTTTGATTATTGGTAAAGCCTTTAGTAAGTCTGCAGGTAAAGCATTCCAGTCCCTGGTAGTACGATTGAGAAAAGAAAGCTTTCCAGTGTCCGTCCTCTGTCTCCTTTCCCTCAATTTATATGAGTGGTCGTTCCTTGAAGAGTAATTTTGCGGCTGCAACCTACTTTTTACGGGGAAACAGATGGCGACACTGACTAAACAAAAGATCGACCATGCGATAAATTGATTGTAATAAATCAAGTTGCAAAAATTATCGCGATGTATGACTGTGATTGATTGCAATTCAAAATGTCATTATTCTTCATTGGTTGAAAATAGAATGACGTCATATAAACGAAATTGTCGCAATTGATATCATGAGATGACCTATCCGCGTAGCGAATGGATTTGTCTAGGAAGCTCAGATCATTCATTCATTCATTCATAGTATTCTGCTTAAGGGCAGGTCTTTCACTGCAAACCCAGCATTCTCCAATCTTTCCTATTTTCCGTCCTTTTCTTAGTCTGCGCGTATGATCCATGTATCGTAATGCGGTATATCATCTGATTTCTTCTGTCCCAAACTTTTCTTTCGTTCACGAAACTCAGATCGTAGAGTAGTATTTGTTAAGACTACTTCACGAATAAAATGAGAATGAAAATAATATTATATGCATAATAGTACGTTTATAAATAACATTAATAACGTGTAATTGTCATAGGAGTTATGAAAGTGTAGTCAGGCATCGCGATATTGTTTGTGACAATGCAATAGGTGAAGTTCGATTACTGTAGTGATGCCAATTGAGGATAGTGTAACGATACAAATTGCACGTTGTCCGCTTTTCTCTTTTTATCACAACTGTTAACAGTACTTTTCGTAATCTCAAATCATGTATTTATTTGACACTTGGAATACATAACCTTGCTAATAAAATGAAAAATTATCTGTCCTACATGTTTGTTTCGATTGCTATCTATTAATCGATTCTTGCTCAGCGATTTACGGCAAAAAACAGAGTTGGCCACACTGAGAAAACAAATGCACGTCTAGATGATAAAACTAAAACGATTAAAAAAAAGCGGTGTATAGCTGTTATTGCTTGAAATTCAAGATTTCTGTACTGTTTATTGGTACAAAGTAGGATAATGTCACATAAGTGAAATAATCAAAATTAAATTTTTATCCGATATATATTTTTTTAAATTCACGATATTCAGTTGGTTAAAATACTGTATTCGTTACTGAAAATGGAGTAACTAGGCCTGTTTATCGAACAACATACTCTTTTCCATGGTAACCGCTTTGTTGTTGTTTTTAACGAAAATCCATACAAGACAGAGTGAATTCGGATACATTCTGGAAAGTATGACGAGATGAAAAATCTCGTCTTTGCCTGGGGTTGAAGCTAGACTCTCCTAGTTTTATTCTCTTAATAATTGATTTCAAATTTTGAGCCTTTGCACTTCTTGATGGTCTTTTCCTTTCTAGATATCCATCATACCTGTACGCGCTGTTTATTCCGTGTGTCTATCTAGATGAGCTTTCAGAATTTTAATTACAAGCGTATAACGACAAAGTGTGAAGCCAGTATGGCAGCAGCTTTCCCCATTTTCCCGCCACTTCGTCTCTTTGAAGTCCTGAATAAAAGCCGTTTTCCAAGATCACTTGCTTGTGAAGGTGATGGATCACGTTTCACAACACACGGCTGGAGAAATAGTTTTGTATGACCTGACCTTGACTTTTAGTGAAGTCCAGACTGGAAAACCCTATAGCCGACTGAGATCATGCTTTTCCCGAGTTCAGCAAGCGCTCCAACTTGGATATTTTTCGCTAATTAATTTTCTTCCTAGTCCTCTTTCTCTTACACATGTTCTTCTCCTTCACCGTCGTGGAAAGGATTAGGCTCTGAAACCTTCTCCGAAAATAAAATTGATTATTCCAATATTCTGGTGTCCACATCCATTCATCCATCTAATTGGTTTTTAATATGACGCATGTGGGTATCTCAACGACATTGAACATGCAATGCCCATTATTTCTGGTATGTATCTGTTACTTACAGTTTATTGATCTTATGAAACTTTTATCTTACATTTATATTTGAAGAGTATGAAAGGGGAATGTCATGTTTTACACTTTCAGTGTTTTAACCTTTACTAGTCTGTACAATAACGAATGTATAGAAATAGCTACAGAGTGTTTCAATGGGATATCCCACTTCTTAAATAGGTCTATTGTTTGACTAAATAACAAAACGTTAAAGTAACCAAGTGTAAACGAGAGGTTATCTCTGGGAAAACAACTTACGTTTACAATATATGCTGAAAGTGTCCTTCTCCTGGAGACACATTCTTGCTCGTTTTACCATTTTGTCAGATACACGCTTCAACATCAGCCCTGAGCGTAAAGAGAAAGTGAAAGGAAGCAAAGAAATCTCCACCCATGTTCTTTTCGTTTACACCGCCATAGATACAAACGCACAGTAAGACTGCATTAGTGGTGGATTTTAGACGACCTGCGAGAGCCGAAAGTTCGTAAAAGCCTGATGCCTGTCTTATACAATCAGTCACTGAGAAATGCTTACCTTTCTGTCTACTCGTATCCGATCGAAACATTACTGTCTCAGCCGGGGAAGTTGGAGTGGGGAGTTAAGGAGTAGTCTGCATTGCAGTGACTCGATATTATTTATTTCGGCTGTGATGTTTGTCCGAAGGTCTTGGATGGTTCGTTGTCTGTTTCTGTAAACTCTTTTCTTGAGATAGCTCCACAGAAAATGTTGACTTCAAAAATGGTGACCTTGGAGACCATAAATCATTAGAGAAAACACGATTCTTGAAGAACTTGCTGATGTGTGGCACGGATTCACTAGAGGTGTGACATGTGCCAATCTGTTGAAAATATCCCTGTGTAAGTTCGATGTCGTCCTGCTGTTCCACGAAGTCTCTGAAAATGTTCTTACACACATCATTATTTACAGTTTCTTCAGAGAAAATTTGTCCAATGATCATGTGGTCGGATATTGCACACCACACTCTCAACTCTTTTTTTCGGATGAAGTGGTGTCTCGTGGTAGGCATGAGAATTTTCTGACGCCCATTTCTTTGTGTTTTGAGAATTGACATAACCTGAGAGATGAATGGTTATGTGACAACTATGAACATTATAACGATGTATCGAAAGCAATCTGCCATCTGCCGGAATCCACTGAAACTCCTGTTTTCGCACATCTTTTCAGTGTATCTATTTAAAAACCATTCTCGCAGAGTTATAGCTAATAAAAAAGTCGGATGTCCCACTGAAACATCTCTACATATTTACTTATAACCTTATGTATTGAGAACATATCAACGTAATATCAAACTGTTTAATACAGTTAAACTTTAGTTGTAGCAGTATCGTTGGATCTAAAGAAATGATATCACAATAAACGAGTGTCACTATAATAAAAAATTAAAAAAAGAAACATTCATAGTATTACATATTTTGTACAGTACTTTACAATAATTTCTAATTTTATGCACGGTAATAAAAGAGAGAGAACATGAAAAAGTTAACAAGTTTATGAGTTATGAGGGAAACGCTTCATCACTGCACACTGAACTGCCAACATTTTGAATTTTGAAAAAAATATATAACTATTTTTTTTTAAATCGTAAAAATATTTTTTTCATATAGCAGAAGGACAATATTTTACACATACTAATTTTTATTATTATACAAGATACAGTAATGGAGGAAGAAAAATGTTGAATATTTCAAAAAATCTTACTGCTGTAAGCTGTATCTAACCCCTTAAAATATTAAAATACTGCACCGTACTCATCTTTTATGAAAGAACGAGTCAAAGTCAGAATAGAAGAAGAAATGTCATAGGGAAATGGAATAGGGAGAGGAGTACGACAAGGATGCCTTTTATCACCTACCCTCTTAAACATTTACTTGTAGGGTTTAGTGAAGAGCTGTTTTCAGAACATGAGAGGGATGACAGTAGAAGGAAGAACTTACCACTTGTCCCTCTGCCCCTGTTGGCAAATAAGTGTAACTAAATTTCCTGTAGGTACTGAAATCTCCGTCAGGGGATACCTATGTTCCGGCACCAGAGCGATAGAAACTGTGGTTATAGAATGCATCCTGACAATTTACATCACGTTCTGTACTTACCAAACGATACGTTTCCGGACACGTGTTCCTTATGAAAGTTATTCATAATTATCTCTGTTATCCCTAAAAGTCTGTAACGAAGTCACAGAATCACATGATAGAACCACAATCTAGTATATATACAGTCACGAAGCTCAATACGTAGTAAATACGCATCCATAGGTAGTTGCTAACCACTAGGATCGCTAGTATCGCCTCATTATAGACAATGCGAAATAGTACCGGCACTGTCTATTGTTCCTAGCACCCTCACAACTCAAGCTTCGTGACTGTATATAGGCTACTAGACTGTGGTAGAACTATTTCGATGCGCCACTATAGAGCTTCTTTCGCGACCTCTTAGGTAACGTTATAACACGACAGACGTCATTCCATCGGCATTAAACATCCATTGCAAATGAAATGTTAATTAACATGCAATGCAAAAGATTAAGACTTAAAAACGAATGCGCTCTATGTATTTCAAAGTTCTGTGGTTTAATTTTTACCAATAATTACTGATAGGCTTATAGCTATTGGTCGTCTTACGTACGTTGCCTAGTACCAATTCTTACGTACTTACGTGCAGTATCTTTATGCAAATCTGTGGTATTTTTAAGTTTAACGATTTTTGTAGGCCATTAACTTTGTCCTTCAAATACAAGTACATCTGCTTCCTGCATTTCCTCCAACTATATAAACTTAAAATACTTTTACGGAAGTATAAATTGCAACGTAATCACCAGGGAAAGGATTTATATGTAAATACATATTTACTTATAAAGCTAATATAATTTATATTTTGCATTATCTTTATGTTTCACAATGTGTAGGGTTGAAAAATCCTACTTTTATTTTCCATATTTTTCCATATTTTAGAGTTTAGTATATATTTTCGTTAATTTCCATATATTTTCCATATTTCATATAAAACAGTCCATATTATATTAGGTTTAACAATAAAACAAAACAAAATTCCATTAACTTTTAAAAATACATTTCAACAATAGAGATTTAAACACATGTTCAGTAATCCCTTTAACATCAGAGTTATTTGAAAATTAGCAGTCCTATCAACAATGGGAAAGTAAGTTACAAAACTGTATTAATTTAATTTAAAATTTTTAACAGACTTCAGTTGTGCAGCTCAACAGTTAAATGCCAGTCAGAGTACACATAGGTTCAGTTTTGTAAATCATACTATAAAGACGGTAAATATGCCAAAAGTACGTCATTCAGTCAATTTAAAATCAAAACTAACAAGTTACATTTCAGAATTTAAAGAAGATGGTTTATCAACTGACAATAAAATATTATTTTGTAATTTGTGTCAGTGTGCAGTATCATCTACACAAAAGTTCCTGGTGCAACAACACATTACAACTAGTAAACATCAGGCCAACAAACAACTAAATTCCAAGCAGAGACAATTGTTTTTAACACAACCAACAACATCGAATGTAAGATCTGAGTTTAACATCGACCTGTGCCGTTCTCTCATCTCTGCTGATATTCCTCTCTACAAACTAAAGAATAAGGTCTTCAGGGAATTCCTTGAAAAATATACTCAACATACAATCCCGGATGAGTCAACACTTAGGAAGACGTATGCTCCATCCATCTACGATGAGACAATACAGAAGATAAGAGATGAAATTAAAGATAGTTCAATTTGGGTTTCCATTGATGAGACTCCCGACAAAGAAGGTAGACTTGTTGGTAATGTAGTTATCGGTTTGTTAAGTGAACAATATTCTGAACGAATTCTTTTACATTGTGATGTTCTAGAAAAGTGCAATAACAAAACTATAGTTAAACTGTTCAACGAAGCTATGGGTATCCTGTGGCCAAAGGGTATTATGTACGATAATGTGTTATTCTTTATTAGCGATGCTGCCCCTTATATGGTCAAAGCTGGACAAGCATTATCTGTTGTATATCCTAAATTGACTCATTTTACTTGTGTGGCGCATGCATTTCATCGTGTGGCAGAAGTGGTCAGAGACAATTTCCCTAAAGTAGATTTGTTGATTTCATCAGTGAAAAAAGTATTTCTCAAAGCTCCCAGTAGAGTTAACGTGTTGAAAGAAATGTACCCTGAAATTCCATTGCCACCAAAGCCAATTTTAACTAGATGGGGTACATGGCTAGAAGCAGTTGAATATTATGCCGAACATATAGACTCTATTAACAATGTTCTCCTTGCATTGGACTCTGAAGATGCAGTCTCAATTGATACTGCGAAAACAGTTACCTGTGACATAAGTGTGAAGAATGACTTAGCTCACATTCAGCATACATTTTCATGCATCATAAAAACGCTCAAAAGTCTCCAAAATAGGCACCTTTCACTATCTGAAAGTTTTGAAATTATAAATAGTACTGTGGAACAACTGAATCGTGGTAGAGGTAAAGTTGCAGATGCAGTAAGAGCTAAGGTGGACACTGTACTTTCAAAAAACCCTGGATATGAAGAACTACAAAAGGTTGTTGCTGTGATGAGTGGTGAATCAACAGTGAAGATTAACTTGGACTTATCCCCAGCAGACATTGTGAAATTGAATTATGTACCAGTTACTTCTTGTGACATCGAACGCTCTTTTAGTCAGTATAAATCTATCCTCAGAGACAATAGAAGAAGATTCACTTTTCAGCACTTGAAAGAAATGTTTGTAACCTATTGTTATGGTAACAGACAATAAAAATTGTGTTTTGTTGAAACTACATTGGAAGATAAGGTACGTCCATTATATTTTTTGTTTAGTTTGATTAAAATGTACCAATATTTAACGTACATAGTCATTTTTTTATAATTTTAAGTCCATATTTAATTCCATATTTTGGTAAAAATCCATATTTAATTCCATATTTTGGTAAAAATAACTACATATATATTTACATATTTCATATATTTTTAGTCCATATAAATCCGTTCCCTGGTAATCACTAAAGGTCGAATTTTATGTAGTGTCACACAGTGAAATATATACGTATATATGTAGCGGGTGAAACCGATATTACTGTATAGATTTAAGGAGACAGATTATCGTCGTTGTTCCTGCAATAACTCCTATGTGATATATTTATCGATTTTCAGATTTTTGCTCAATTAAATAACTTAAATAGTGATACAGCAAATAATAAAATCTCCTATATGTAATTATATTTCTGTCTTTCTTTTTTTTTTTATTTATTTTATTTTATTTTATTATTTTTTTTTCGAACATGTAAAAATTCACAGTCTCCTATGTACGGCTGCCATAGGATGAATAAGTGTGGTTTTTCTTTCTACTGAAAACTTTTATATTTTGCACATAGGAGTTATTGCAGGAATAAAGATGATATATTTAAAAAGGTCATGGTTAATTTTACTTTTTGGTGGAAAAATCTGGTATGATATATATATAATAATAATAATAATAATAATAATAATAATAATAATAATTCAAATAATGGACTTAAATTAATAAAAAAAATTGTTTGACATAAATTGCCTATCAACGTAAATAAAACCATAATTATTCCATTCTCATTATCTACCTTCTACATCTACGTTAAGTATTAAATTACATAACTCTGATTGTTGTCTTATATAATGTAAATGTTCGATTTATTAAGGAGTCCTCTGAAGTTAAATATTTAGGCATAATTTTCGACAGTCATTTAAAATGAAATCAACACATTATTTACCTTTGTAATAAATTACGTAAATAATATATTATTTTGTTTTATTGAGGAATTACTTATCAATAAGTTTATTACGCACAATATACTTAACTTTATTTCAGTCGGTAATTATGTATGGAATTATAGGATGGGGTAGCTTATTTAAAACCAATTGTATCCACTTTATTTATTACAGAAGAAAATAATTAAAATATGTCTTCATAAACCTATTGATTTTCCATCTTAAAAATTGTTTTTAGACTTTAATATTCTTAGAATAACACAAATTTGTTATATTGTATTAATAAAATTCATAGTAAAAATCGAAATAATTTTGAATTGTATTTTCATAGTTACGAAACAAAAGGTATGAATTATTTAAGATTGTTTTTAATCAAAATGCAACATTGCTACAGTATTTAATCATAGGCCCAAGAATATTAACAAATTTATATTTAAATATCCTAATCTTGTCAATTCTAATAGTTCTAGTATTAAATTTAAAAAGTTATGTATGGATTTTATAAATAATGAAAAATTGTAAATTTAGATTTATATGTTCTTATTGAGTAGTAGACATAAGACAAATTGTATTATATACTTAATTTAAATTCAGGAATCCGCCCCTGAGCACGAGTTCTACTCTTTCAGGAGTGAGCTAAAGTTTTATCTGTTTATATTATATTTTATATTACAATTATTATTAAAATAAATACAAATTGAGGTTCTAAGGTTTTCAGGGGGAAAAAATTAGAGAATTAGACTGAAAGTCTGCGTAGATGACCAACAGCGCATCGCCGCCTCACATACGAATATACCGATACACATGAACTCATCTGAATAGCAGCATTTCGTCTAGCAACCCTACTGCAGTAGTAGGGTTGCTAGACTTCTTAATGGCAGGAAATAACACTACTTGTTAATATTTTTATTCAGTTTGCAAGAAAACCGACCTTGTTTATTGAAAAACTGTAAAGGGATCAATTATTTCTTATCAGTTCCTTTAATGATAAGAGTAAAAATCAGAATCGTATGGATAATCTACTTATTGAGTAAAGCAGTGTTAACATTTAAGGAAATTGTTTTTCTGAGAAAAGTAACCCTATTCATTTGGGACTAATATGGTATTATTATTTTTTTTTTACTCTATCCAAGGAATAAGCTGTTAAAATCTGCAGAGTTGTATTACTTCTACCTGTATAGGTACTTACAGGGCAGGGCATGTATCATCCCTAAGCACTACAGTCCATTTGTTGTATTCTTCCTTACGTTTTTCTCTGTTAACTATCTGTACAAACTGAGTTGCTTTTATTATATTCCAATCTTTAGATGTGTATTTTGCTTTCTTTTTTCTAATATGGTATTATTTTCATATTATTTAGTGTCGATTTTGTTATGCTATTATTTTTTTGTAATAGGCTGTGTTAGTATCCTGTTCTTTAACTTTTTCTTAAATTTTCCAAATCCAAATTCTAGTAATGACTCTATTGGAACACAATCTGTCCAGTAGTTAGACCAGCGGTCCTCCGTTCTGAAGATCAGACTTCACATTCCGATTGGTCCCAAGCGGAATTTGTTATGGACAAGGATTGCTTGGTCTCTCTGCTCTTGCACAATATCACAGATCCTTCTACCAGAGCCATTTAATTCTGAACTGTACAGTATTTAATCTTATAAATGGAAGCTGAAAAAGTCTGATATCCTGACAGTGAAGTTTTTCAATTATCTCAGCATAAGCTGTAGGTCGTGCTGTCATTAGAAGTGGGCGGTATGTCTGGGATAATGTGAGCGTGTTGTTATCCCATTGAGTCATGACGTAACAATTTGAGTGGTTATTTATCTTCCCAAGGCACAGAAACATATTACCCGGGAATTTCCTGTGTAGTCTTGAGTAAAATCTTAAAAACCTCAGTCATTACAATTATTGACGTCAAGGTGCGGACATCTCGGTTTTATTCATCTGCATCTCCTGCATTTGTTGTATCGTGATATTGCTGCTTTAATTCTAACGTAAGGTAAGCTTATTGTTTTTAAATTTGGTTCGGTTTCTTCTTTGCTAACATCTCAAAAAGTATGGTCGATGAAGATTGCTAGTTTGGCAATAAGGAGAAACCAATTTGTATTTGTAATGCAGATTGTGGTAGTGTAATAGGCAAAAGTGGTGGTTAGGGAGCTGATTTTGATGACCTAGGCAAAAGTGCAAGTCTCACATTTTTTTCTTTAGTAGTACTACTGAATTAATTTTTTTAATCTTAAGCTCGGGAGGGGGAGGCAATTGCCCTACCGTGCTTCCCCTAAACGACGCCTCTGCGTTAATGGTACTAAAACGAAATAGAGAATGGCAAGAATTACATCTGAAAGGAATGGTGATATAGCATTTGTTTATTAACTATATCGAGTAAAAATGTTAACTTTCAGTGTACATTATAAATCCAGGCTCTACTTATGGGTCACAGTTTACAAGTTCATTGTCTGCTACGAACTACGTAGTAATATATTATTTGAGGAGCATAGTATCAAAGTTAGACAACTCCATTTTTTGCGATTTCGAGATATTGATTGTTTAATTGTGCGCTTTAGAATCAAAATATAGACAACTCCACTGTGGCTTGGTTTCAAGTTGGGACAATTCCTTCAATAGCCAATGAGAAGCCCTCATTCGTACCACCTTTTCCCATCACGCATCGCGAATCCAACATGGCTGATTGTTTATATAATCGGTTTCTGGATGAATAAGTAGGCCCTACTGTTTTACGTAAATTTGCTTTGAAACCGAGTTAGAAGTGACTTAGATTGAAAAGTAGACAATTTCACTTTAAATATGGCTTCGTTTGGTTTCGAAAACAGACAACTCCACTTTAAATATGGCTTCATTTGGTTTTAAAAACAGACAGCTTCATGACTTAGTTTCAGTGATGGACAACTCCACTTTTTAAACGTAAATTTCGACCTGAATATTAATTTTAATTACATTTTGAGACTGAAAAAATATTTCTATGACCCATGAGAATGTTAAAAAAAAAATGTGCGTATAACGATGACATTGGTTTCCAAGGATCTAGTTTTTCGCCTCTCCTATAAAAAAAGCAAAAGTGGAGTTGTCCAACTTTGATACCAAGCTTCTCATCTTTATGAATGAGTAATGCAGCATGATAAAGACGGTCAAACACAGTGCCATACACAGGTTTAGCTGGTGAGAAGTCAAGATCACGGAGAACTATGTTGAGAACATGTGTTACAAGAGAGTGTTGAAAGGTTAATCGAATGCAGGTTTCGAGCAATTTTTGGAGAATGTTTTTTTTATGTCTGTAGTTCGTACTGGTAACTGTATTCTGTAGTTTGCATTGGTAACTACGATGCGTTCAACTATTTTCTCTGGAATGCACTGCCAGCTTGTAAGAACGATACACCTTTCTGTTCCGCCTTGTAGAACTAGACTTGACTCAGCGTGGACACGCGAAAATTAACTTTAAGAACTGCACTTGATCTGCGGAGAAATTACTTGAACGCACCGTATACTGTATAATAGTACATTATGCAACGAGCCTATAATGAAGGTAATTAAGAAGTGAGTATGGATATTTATGAAACGAGCGCAAGCGAGTTTCATAATTTTCATACGAGCTTCTTAATTACCATTATAGGCGAGTTTCATACGACTTTTTATGCTCGACCATATTTCTAATTTGATATTATTAATTTTATTGTATCTGACCTGGAGCAATGTTCCGTATGTTGTGAGATGTGCGCAGACGCGAAAGTATTGATTTTTTCCGAGGAACAGATGTCGACATTGACCTTGCTAGGCCATAAGAACCTACAGAGATAACATTGAAATTAAATTAGACATTGAAAAACGAGATGACAAATTGAATTTATTTGAATATTATTTACAATTAACGCTAATTATTATAGTAACATAACATAACCTTCTGCGACAGTATTGGATTTCCAGCCTCCGTGACTTTTCGCTAATTCTCTTTCGATTGCATATCCGAGAATAATCGATACTTGCGGTTTTATAACGGTAGAAAGCTGACCTGTCATTGGCTGAACAGTTGTAACCTGAGTCGTCATTGGCTGAAAGACCTGACCTTTAATGAGTAGGTGTACTTTCATGACATGCATTAAAGGTCTGCTACCAGGTGTATAATTACTACATTTCGGCATGGTCGAGCATAAACTATATTATGCACTTAAACTTTCCTTTGTATCACTTTCAACAGGATTTTCGACCTGGAAGTTTTCTTATTATTAATAATTTAGCTGTGTCAAACATGAAGCATTAACAACCTGACTAACTGTTACTGTCTCTTCTGTTGCAGAGGGGCGTGTGGAGGTGTCTCGGGAAAACAAATACCTGAGTACCCTGGCACCAGGAAAAGTATTTGGCGAACTTGCTATCCTATATAACTGCAAACGAACTGCCACCATCAAGGGTAAGTGAAATAACGCTTCATAAAGAGGTATGAAGTAAATGCAGTTTATTCATTATTTTGTGAACGTGCGGCAGTGTCTTGCAGTGTATCGTGCAAATGAAGAGTCCACTGCAAGAATGATGGATGTCACTTTTTTGTCGAAAATGAACCAAGACTGTCAGTGCATAGCTTAAGACATGTAGAATGTACATAGAGAGTTACATGGCATTAACACTGATAGTCATTGTCCAGTAATGATCGGAAAATCACAGTTAAGCTTTGAGCGCTAAGCATTTCAAACTTTCAATCGCTTCTCCTGTAAAATGTATTCCAAATGACATCCATCATTCTTGCAGTGGACTCTTCATATAATAACACCAATATAATGTTCACAAACTGTAAGCCATTGATATATGCGTCTGGTTGTGTGAAAAAAGTGTTATGGTAGTAACGTAATGGCTGAGGTCAATCAATAGGATTACCAGATGATATATCTGGGACCGAGACATGTCAAACTAAAAATTAGAATGACATTATATTGGCTTATTACTAGACATCGGAAGTTAAGGCACTAACAAATGGTATTTTAGGCTCCTAAAAAGGCTCTAAAAACAACAAAAATAGAGCACTAAAAGGCATTGAAATTATTTTCTACGGTTTTAGTAAATGGCGCTTGGCCCACTATGGTTCTGAACCCTTCATTTCTTAGGGGAATTTTCCGGGCGTTGTCAAATGTAATCAAGAGTTTCTTCTGTTAGCACTGTACGTCGCCTTCTTCTCTACTTATCTTGAACACTTCTCGTTTCCCGAAATTTATAAAATAATTTATGAATTGTATCAGGACTTTGAACTCGATCACCTGGGAATTTCTCTTGAAATAATCTCCTGACAACACGAGCGGATTCTGTACGGGCATACGAATCGTAAATAAACACCCGGTGTGGAATTGAATAATAATTACGCCTATTATTTGGCATTTATTCTTAGGATACTGTACACGTGTAATTGATTGCACTGTTCAGACAACACTAACTGTGTTGCGTGAGTCAGATCGAAAACAGTTAACTCCGCCCGGCCGTAAGCGTTGCCTTATCAGCTGCAGCAGTTCCCGACCGGGTTGGTAAAGTCAGTCGCTGCTGCTGTGAAAAATGCGGTAAACTGAGTCCCTGCCCTAAAGGTGTGTGGGTAAACTGAGCCTCTAAAAAAAAGTGTATAAAGGTGTATATAGTCTCCTGAGTTTTGAGACATTTGTTGTTTTATTTTTTTTTAAGTTCAGTATAATTTATACACTTAAAAAAGATCACTGAAATGAGGAAAAATGTTGAAAAACTCTGCAGTTACAATTAGGGCACAGACAGGAACCATGATGATCTCTAGATGTATATAATCTATAATTTTGTTAAAGGGGTGATCTGATTAACAATATTAAAGTGATTCTACTAAACTTATTTTTTGAAGTGAGGCTTTCTTCTAGAGATATGAAATCCATTAGGACAAAACGTGGAAATAGGTTGTCTAATTTATTTAACAACTGTTACACCGAATAAAGAAAAAAAAATGTCACGTATACTGTGTTCTAAGACTTTATGTTCAAAAACGGAACGTTTAGCGTGAGTTTAAAGATTTGCACCGTATGCGGAACAAAACTTAAATATTCCATACTGCTCCGAGTAAAACCATGCGTATGTGTGGCTACGCAGTACACATTAAAGCAATTATTTTATTGTTCCGATGTTATGGCGGGGGTTATGAACACTGGAGCGCAATTGTTCTGTAGTAGGATAATTTTATTACAGATAACATCTGATTCGGAATTTGCGTGTGGGATTAACAAGCCCATGGCTTTTAGTGCGGAATTAGCCGCGCCGAGTAATGTTAGCCGGTTCAAAATACCGTACTCCCAAATCTAACAATAGAGAATTGAGTCACAAGGACTTTTAAGCCACGCGTCGACTTGAAAGAAAACCGTTAACACTCAGTACCAAAGCAAAAATATTGAATGCATGAATGATATCTAAAATGGGTGAGATCATAGCTTGTGCAGTACGTAAAAATACTACATTTTAATGTACATAAATCCGAGCTCTACATTGGTTTTTAAAAGTATAATCGAGATGTGATTTATTGCCGAAAGTTATGTTGAATGTTTCCCGAATGGTAAGGTGGTCTGTATTGTAGGTCATTCCATTGTAACGGTTGTGACATGTACTATAATTTACGAAAGAAAATGTGGTGAATCTTTCTTATGTCCCAGCCACTATAGGAGCTTGATAAAATACCTTGAAAATGTCTTGGATTTATAGTATTGATTGGTAGAAATTGATGTGATCATTGGGAGAGCTGTAAGCCCACCCCACCCTACCCTCCCTAAATACGTACCTTACTTATATACGAAAATCATCGTGCGTGAACGAAGAATACCGCCATATTTCTTTAATGTAACAGTGGGTTTCAGTAGTGCCAACACAGTAGTAATACTGCACACCTTATCAAACCTAACCTAACCTACGATGATTTAAGACGGCGCTTATTCCGTCGGATCCCGGCCAACTAGTCACTCATAACGAGTGCACCTCAGCACATGTGTGGATTTCAGTCCTATGTTCATAGACATATATGACGTAGTGCAGAGGGCTGCCACTAGAGGGAACCCAAGAGTTGGAACTTAAACTGAGACGATTCTGTCCGACACCGGGATGGGTATCCGGTGTGGCGTAGTGGATAAAGCATCAGCACGTAGAGCTGAAAACCCGGGTTCAAATCCCGGTGCCGGAGAGAATTTTTCTCCGTTCCATTACTCTTTCATCGTATGATGACGCAGAATATCTGCATGGAAATATCATATGTACTTCGGTACATTAAAATAATATATACTAACCTAATCTGTCACATAATATTACACACCTGTAGTAACATTCCTCACACTTATTATCATTTCGTTTTCATGTACTGCCGGTTCTGCCAATCGTGTCGGTTTCCATCTAGTGGAAATGGATCGTACTAATACTACTAATATGAAGAAGAAGCAATGGCGACATTCATAATAATTACATTTTACATGTTTCGTGATATAAAATGTGTTAATGTAGTAATAATTCTATATGTATGGTACAATAAGATTTTAAATGTGTTGTGGTTGTGATAAAAGTATTAAAAATTGGTTTATAGCGCAACATTGGCAGTGATAAAAATGTGCAATATTCGTTTAGTGGCCGGTGGATACTCTACATTGACCGAAAATATTTTTTTAATAGAAGAAACCGTGTGTTCAAATTTGTTAAACATTTATTTCTATAATGTTTACAGAAGTACTTTAAAATCTCTTAAAAAAGCATTGTAATACCCTATGCAGGTCTCCTGTAGATCCTACAAAATATGTTTTTATTTTTTGTGACTGTTGTGATCATTTCATAACATAAAGTTCTCACAAAAGTTCTTTAAGACGACACTCAGTTATCAACACACATCGGCTCCAGACGTCAGCGAACAGCAGCAGATTCACATTATGACTACTGATGATAGGACAGCTGTGGTCCAGAAACATGTCTAGTCAACATAATATAAATTTTTAAAAAGTGTTTTAATACTGTTACAGTTATTTTATGTATGTTTTAATTACCTATGAGAAAACACTGTTGTAATATGATTATAATTTAACATGTCTATCGTAATATCGACTTACTTTTTTTCCTGACACATTAGATAACAATGGTTAAGAGTTCTGTGTATGGAATACTTTTTTAAATGTATGTGATGGTTGTGACCGCTTTGTGACATTGTGTGGACTTTTTAATCATAGGCCTATATAATGTTATCTGTATATACTATATCACTTTATATAATTTACATACGGTAGATTATTAATTCTTTTGTATGGCGATTGTAACATTGACGCCTATTAACTGTGATAAAACAATGTTATTAATACATTTAGCATAAAAACTGGAGATCAAATGACGAACATATAATTCCCTCCAATATTAAACAATAAAAAATGGATGGCTGCCTTCAAAACAAAATAATTGTGAGTTGTACAACACAGTTTACTAACTACAATGATTATAAATTCAGGATATTTAATTTTATCCACTTTTTTATTTAAAAATCTGAAATATAGAACACACAGGATCAATATTCTCATAATATAAGACTCCATTAATATCTTGGAATAAGATTCGATTCATTTAATAATGTAAGAAATTTGTCGTAACAATGTGTAGTTTTATATTACTTGCGTGATCCCTCTCTATTCACGGGCGTGAACCGTGGCAACTATGCCTGTTGATCAACTCACTATAAGCTGCGCGGCAATTCTTTAAGTAACTTGTCCATCAGAGTGAGGCAATAATAATAACTAGGTAGGCCTACCATATCTTGTGATGAAATAACATGGACGATTTCGGTGGGTATTGGGTAATTCGTGAAATAAATTATCATATTACGTTTGATATAAAACTTTTCGTTATTATTATTATTATTATTATTATTATTATTATTATTATTATTATTATTATTATTATGTTTTTTATTTACACATGTCACTTAATCAGGATCGCCAGACTATAAACTAAGCGTGATTAGGCCTACTACACTGTTCACACGATTTGTTCGAAAGTCGGTGAGTATTTTCGTGTACGCAAAAAGACCCTCTCACTGTCCACATTAGATGTAGGGAACCACAGTTCCTGCAAACAATTCACACCACATTATAGCCCTCTACTAGTACCCTCAAAAACCTCTTCGGGTCCGGTGCATAACATATTTAAGCAAAGATTGAAGATTGCTGTTAAAAAAAAAAAAAAAAAAAAAAAAAAAAAAGCAAGTGGAAAATTTCACGCGTATCGCTTTTACCAAAATAATATGGTCCCTAATAATGGCATTACAATTAGGATTGTCACTTTTGTAATTTTCGAATCCCTTCTAGGTGGAATTATCGAAGTCAAAGAAAGGGTTTTTGAAGAAGGCTTAACTTTAGGTATGAAATTATTGACAAAAAGTTAATGTTGATAAACATTACAAGCTAATCTTCCTCATATCATAGGTTAAATAAAACGTACAGTAATTTTCTCCTTTCTATTATTGAATGTAAACAAAATGTATGTTCGTATCTCTTGCCTGATAGAATAGCTAGATAGAAATATATACTCGTATATTTGCTCATAACTATAAATTTTATGCCCTACTTGTATTTTGTGCAGACTGTACAGTGTATATTCCAGTATTGTTCATTTTAAATTTATTATTATTTTTCTTCTTGGAGAGCAGTCATATAAACTGAAGACAGTTCTAAGAACAGTCGACTTTACACAGAATTTCTGCTTTCATAACATCAGTGCAGCGAAATACTAAGTGTTCAAGTAGATAGTTGCGCTATTGTTAAGTCACATTATAAAAAAGATTGTATTTAATAACTAACCGTACCCGTGCGCTCCGCTGCACCTGTTAGAAATGAATATAAAGTAATTGCATAATTAAAATAGGACGTTTGATCAAGGGAACATTCGTGTTTGATGAAATGAATGTGCACATAAACATTATTTTAGGAAATACAGGAAACGAATATTCAGAATAGCCTATCAAGTTTTCTGTGCATAAGAAACTATTTTAATCTTACCTGTTCCCGATTCACTCAGACGTTACTGTAATAACATTATAGCATTATGTCCATCTAGAGAAACTACACTTTCCAATGGTGAAATAATAATTAATTATATAAATCGGTTAATTTAGCTTCCGATATTACTTAATACAAACACAGAAACATTCTCTGTAGGCTATGTTTAATAGATTTTGATTGTTGTTGTCCAAGGTCCCTTACAGACGAAGTCATTTGTTAGATGGCAATTATTTTAATTTTAAAACTTATTTATCTCATTAAATATCACTCCTATCAAAATTTTTCAAAGAATAAAACTTATCGGAATCATTTTTAAAGAAACTTTTGTTATGTAAAATTTTTCACAAAAGTCAATAATAAGCGAGATATTTCGATTTATTTAATTCAGGCCCCCTTATAACCCCCCTTTTAAATAACGTATTTTGAATGCCATATAGCCTAAAATATAAGTTACAGCGAACTTAATTTATATTCCAATTTTCATCGAAATCCGTTCAGCCATTATCACGTGAAAAGATAACAAACATCCAGACAGACAGACAGACATACAAACAAAAATTTCAAAAAAGTGATTTTCGGTTTCAGGATGGTTAATTATACATGTTAACACCAATTATTTTTGGAAAATCGAAAATTACCAGAAAAATTTTGGCTACAGATTTATTATTAGTATAGATAGTAATATAATTGCTAATATTATGTGTAAATAATTCGATATTCCCTGACTTCCAGGTGTCCGGAGTTGCATTATTCCGGACTCTGGATAAATATTTAGATTTCCGAATTATACGGGTGAATTCCGGACGGGTTACAATATTCAAACTCTCGCGATATGACCAAAGATGTTAAAGCGAGTATAAATAACAGCGAGGGAGAAAAATATATATATATTCAAACATCTCATTGGCGTCATTTTGATGTGTGAATCGTTTCGACTGTAAGTTGCATTGTTGTTTCGAGACAAGGCCTCATGGAATGAGTAAGCAGTTATGAAGTAATTATCGAGAAGGCTCCCTTCATCTTTTAAAATTAAAAATGTGCTCACAATAACAATCACGAACGTTTCACGCAATTATATGGATTCGATTAATCCTCACTTTTTGTCTCCTATATTTTCCTTAGGTAATCTTGGATTCGTCTCGCTGTCATCAGTTCCACCGAAGCTAAATAACCACACAGTTGATACGGCATTGTTAAATGGCCGATAAAAAAGAACACTTAGGCTTAATGCTCTAGTTCTAGTTCTTTGAGCTAAATAAGTTTTCTGTGACCATTAAAAAGAAATGGCTGCTAATATTCGCTAGTTTTAATATTATCCTTTAATGTTTCGTTTAAAAGTGTACAGGCAGATACTGAAATGTAATTTGGTTGCAGCGGCCACTCACTGCAAGCTTTGGGCCATCGAGCGACAATGCTTCCAGACAATAATGATGCGCACCGGCCTCATCCGCCAGGCGGAATACACGGACTTCCTCAAGAGGTGAGTGTTATAGCAGGCGTAGACAATTTTATTCTTGCTAGAAGCAGTTGCAGTGGCATGCCATACAGCCCTTTAAAAATGGCGTCATTCTTACAGCATGCATTTCCGTAATGTATGTTGACATATTTTAATCAGAACTTTCACTTCGATCCTCGGTACCCACCCACTGAAATGATATTGTGGTTGGATACAAAACCTGGGGATGACTGTTTTGTCGGGGTTCTCCCGTCTTTCTCAATGTTACAACTATCATTTCATCAACACTCCATTTTGCCCTGCTCTTCTCTTCATTTAATAAAGAAAATATGGTTTAAAGGTAAGATGTACGAGCTTCGATGACGCCGAGTGAATATGATCAGGCAGTTAACTGCTTCTGTGTGAAAGATTCGCGACTGTACCTCAGTGCCAGAGGAGATGTTCAGTGGGCGATATCCGCTTGCATTTCGGAGGTATAATCCTAGTGCTGAACGGGGGACATATTGCGTCTGCCTTTATTAGCATTGTGCCAGTCAGGATCGCCTAAATGGCGTCTCACTGGCGTTCGAGGATGATCTGTGTTATATGGTGACTGTTATGAACCTGAGTCATCTCACCCTATTTCCTCTACATCCTGAGGTTTGTTGCATAGTGGGCCTTCTTGTACATTCCATATCCAGAAGAACTTTCGTACACACACACACACACACACACACATAAAGTTGTTTTATGTCTCTACCGATGACTGACGGTTGAGTTTGAAGTAGCTTATCTTGGTCGTGGGCGTCAGAATACTAAAAAGCAAAACAAAATAGTTGCCTTCATTCCAATGTTCTGGTCACTACATGGCTGAGTGTAAGGTGAAAGTTTAGTCATACCTTTCCTCACAGATTAATACAACCTTTTGATACTTTCTTCCCCCTCACCACGAACTGTGACGTTGCGCAAAGGCAGAGATATAATGGGAGTTCTATAGGCCTACATATAGAACTTCGCCGTTTTCACCTCAAATTGAAGCGCAGTAATACATTTCTCCCTATTGTTACCTGAACTTAGTGGTTTTTCAAATGGCTCTTTCAGGTGTCGCATTTTTTTTCATATTTTTCCCAGGATTACTTTTATTCCCATTGCGCTTTGGCTGTTTCCGGGTCAGGTCTCCCCAACTTTCTTCCTTCAAAACGTTCTGTCTAATGCTGCTGTTTTTCAGTTATTTATACAAAGAAGAGAAACTGTGTCCTTCTTAATTTACAAGTTTAAAATCGAGGTAGTTTAAAGAGCTAATGTACTGGTAACATCTAATTAATGTCTCCGAAATTTCAGTTTCTTTTTAAACTTCACATTTTTTTTTTTAATTTACACATAAAGATAGCAATTTTCATACCTTTTGGTTGGACCAAGTGATGCAAATAATATTCATTGATAAGATACACACAGTGTGAAAAATTACGTTTCATTGTGAACTCTTTTTAATACAGATGCGCCGCAGGAATTTACATAGCTATCAGGAAATCCATAAACCCAAACAATCTGAAAACCACTGACCTAATTTGATTTTGGTATAAATTTTCACCATATTCCCTTCAACCCAACCACTTACCTGTTTTTCTTGTGCTGCCCAATTCATACTTGATTATTATTTTAAATTATTCTCGTTGCTAGTTTTTTGCCGAAACTGCAGCCCCTTCCTTTAAGACAAAGTAAATTCTGTAAATTTTAATAATAGAAATGAAGACGAAAAGCATATAAAGTATTAATTTAGATTTATAGTTATTAGGCTATATTTATAATAAATAAGATGCAATCAAAACACAAAGCTCTATGATCATTATTGCCGGTAAAAACTAAAAACATGTATAGGCCTATCTTCTTTAGAGTGCCAAATATAATTCAGCATTGTATATGAGACCATTGAGGAGGAAAATAAAAAACATTTTAAGCTAATTATATTACAGAGGGCTACTGGTTAGTTCTGTTGGTAGAGCAACTGACTAGAGACTAGAAGATCCTTGGTTCAATCCCGGGTGGTTGTGGTGTAGTGTAAAACAGTCTCTACTTTTTAGTCACGTGGGTTGGACCCTTAGGTCCTGGCGTCGACGAACAGCAGTAACAAGAATCAATAGTCAGTAGATAGATGTTTTATTCTGGTATAAATGTTACAATTTTAAGTGGACTTGCCTGAAGCAAGATCCAGAGAGGAATCACACACAGGATACAATGTCCCTCCTCTTTTATAATATTGGGTCAGGATGTGATATAACCTTTCGATCCTTTAGTTACTTCTTTGAGAAATAAAATGTTTTCTCAAGGGGCGACAGTCTGGAGGGGAATTAGGTATGCTTAGGGTTGTGTGAAAGGCTATGCCACCCCCTCTCACCACTTATGTACCGTGAAGCAAAACGGATATTTCCTGCAAGAAAATGCATTTTAAGGGTTCCTTTAGCTGCGTGCAAGAAGAGTCCATCTTACTTCCTAATTTTACATGATACATTATACTAGCTTAGTACATCACTTGACATGGTTAGATTTTACAAATACGTTCTTATGTTGTTACCTTGCATTTACATATGGTACAGACACATTTCATCACATGGTGACGGGATTTTTCTCGTTGCCAGAACTTTCAAAAAGGCCCTAGATTTACTGAGCCTTCTATCAAATTGAGTGACGGGTATTTTCCGGAGGTAAAATTGAAGCTTGGTGCCGACGGCACTACCTCATTCTAATGCCGAGGTCAAGAATGCATGGAGCCCTACCTCCATGCCCCCTAAGCGCCTTCATGGCGTATATAGCGAAAAGCTTTTACTTTACATTTGCATAGAATATAACGAAACATTTATGGGACATGTTTTACAGTTACATGATTTTAACTTTATTTTTTGTATTGGCGGTACTGATCATCTGTAGGAGAGAAGTTGATTGGCAGTAGATTAAGAGCTCAGGTTCAAGCTCTGATGAAAGCAGGATTTTCCAGTACGTCTTAATTCTCAGAAAGCCCTAGGGTTCACTGAGCTTTATATAAAAACTGAGTACCGGTACTATACTGAAGGTAAAAGGTGACTGGCGCATGGTGCCGACCACACCTTCTTCTACTGCCGAGGTCAAAAAAAAAGCGTGAGAGCCCTTTCCCAGCTTCCTCTGTCTCTCCGTGGCATATACAAGGACACCATAAATGCATCTATAACATAGGGATAAGGAAGCTTGGTAACTCATTTGACAGAGCAACTCGCTATGGACTGAAGGTTCCGGGTTCAGACCTCTGTTGGTTATGGGTTCTGCTCAACCTCCTGTCAAATTAAGTTTCGGTTCTTTCCCCAGAAGTAAAAAGGCAACCGGAAAGCATGGAGCTTTACTTCCATCCCTCTTGTGTCTCCCTGACTTCTAAAGAGGATACATTTATCTTTTACACACGAATAATCTAATTTTGAAGCCTCTTCAGTAAGACATAATTTCAGATGTTGATAATCTCTGTCACGTGTTGAATCGTGGCTGTCAATTGTGTTAAAAGATTGCTGACGTTACTGTAACAGAATTAATGATAATAATTAGGGAGCGGATTTTTATGTGCTAACAAATTTAAATATATATATTTTTTATGTGCTAAAAAGTACGAAAATATTTGCTAAAAATAAAAAAATATATATATATTTTTTTAAATATGACGAAAATACCTTACATATTTAAAGAGAGGAATGTCACAAACACCTACACCATCAATTTCACCTACAGGCACACCATCCAATACTTGAGCAACTTTACACATTTTTTTTTATATCCACTGTTTTGTCGTGAATGCACACGTGAAGCAGCGGCAATGTGCTTGTTTCCAGACAAATGTTGGGCTACCTGAAAGCTGTGATCTGCACTTACTGATTTACCGCATGGTTGGCAAAATAACACTTTTCCGTCGGTAGTAAAAATGTTTTTAAATTCGTCTACATATTGCTGTAGACGCGATCTTAAACTCGATTTGATTTTAGGCATCTTAAGAGGCTAATATACACATGTCTTAACGTAAAAAAATGTTTCTAGCTACTGACTGACAATGTCGAAGAAAAGCTTCCTATAGCGACGCCACCACCTGTACACTACGCAGCTTATGCGTTTGGCCCGATAACGGGAAATCACAACAAGATGTATTTCCTCACTTCATAGGCATGAATGAGAGGCGAGAGATTTGTTTAAATGAAATAATGTTTATACCCGAGCTCTTATCCGTTGTATTTCACAAACAAAGCGCGGAATGAAATCATCTTCAGCAACAATAAACATTCCTAATTATGTGTTGCAAAATCTCTCCTTCTTGTCCATGTTAATTTATTCTCATATAATAACACTGATATGCTACCTAGCAGTTCTCAGAACTTGAGGCGATACTATTACAAAAATGGATCATGGATACACCACACAGCCCATAGAAACACTAAGGAACGAAGAATTCTTAAAAAGTTAACGTATTTTTGAGTGATATAATTGATTTAGTTTTAAAATATTTAAAAGTTCTTGTAAAAAATTATGTAAGTAAAAACCTCCAAGATTTATGTGTTTATAATAGATTTCCAGAAAATATGTATTTACATAATTTTTTTGTGAAAATATGTGTTTTTATGTGAAATAAAATTCTTGTTTTAAACTTGAAACTTGACATTCGGAATTTTTAACTTTGTTAATTGTGTTTTATCACACGCAAGAAAAATATTTATTTACATAAGAATCCGCTCCTTAATAATAATAATGCTTAATGTTTCATACATAATAATATACATGTCAATACAGTTGTTATTACCTATTATGAAATTGTCCTCTTTATACGCAATGAAAGTGTGTGAAGTTAGAACTCCATGCTTTCGTAATCTTGGCACTAGAATGAGGTGTTGTGGTCGGCTCCATGCTCTAACCACATTTTTCCTCAGAAAAATACCCGATACTCATTGTCAATTTGACAGAAGTCTAAATGGTCCTCGAAGCGGCTCTGAAAGTTTTGCCAACGAATACAATCT
Organism: Periplaneta americana; assembly: GCF_040183065.1. Taxonomy (NCBI): domain Eukaryota; kingdom Metazoa; phylum Arthropoda; class Insecta; order Blattodea; family Blattidae; genus Periplaneta; species Periplaneta americana. The sequence goes on from NC_091129.1 coordinate 113,422,528, forward strand.
CGTCACTCTCAGGAACTGATTGCTTGGTGTGAAATGACCCTTTGCTTCTCAAACAGTTCTTCGTTGTTTGTCAGAGTTGCCCAAATTATCAGCTTACCAAAGTAGCTCCTGCATTTGTTTGCAAAGCTGTAATTCTTCATAATCAGTCGGTTGCTTACTTATTTACTTACAGATGGCTTTTAAGGAACCTGGAGGTTTATTTCCGCCCTTACATAAGTCCGCCATCGTTCCCTGTCCCGAGCAAGATTAATCCAGTCCCTAACATTAATATTATTACCCCATATATATCTCGGCCTTCCCGAAAGTCTTTTTCCCTCAGGTCTTTCAACTAACACTCTATATCCATTTCTGGACTCACTCATATGTGCTACGTGTTCTGCCCATCTCAAACGTCTGGATTTAATGTTCCCAATTATGTTAGGTGAAGAATACAATGCCTGCAGTTCTGCGTTGTGTAACATTTTCCATTCTCTTGTAACTTTATCCCTCGTAGCCCCAAATATTTTTCTAAGCACCTTATTCTCGAACATTCTTAACCTCTGTTTCTCTCTCAAAGTGAGAGTCCAAGTTTCACAAACATATACACAGAACAATTGGTAATTCATTCATTAATAGTGTTCTGCCCAAGGGCAGGTCTTTCACTGCAAACCTAGCATTCCCCAATCTTTCCTATTTTCTACCTTCCTCTTTGTCTCCGCATATGATCCATATATCTTAATATCGTCTATCATCTGATATCTTCTTCTGCTTCGAACTCTTCTCCCGTTTACCATTCCTTCCAGTGCATCCTTCGGTATGCAGTTTCTTCTTAACCAGTGACCCAACCAATTCCTTTTCTTCTTTCTGATCAGTTTCAGCATTATTCTTTCTTCACCTACTCTTTCCAATACAGCTTAATTTCTTATTCTGTCTGTCCACTTCGCATGTTCCATTCTTCTCCATATCCACATTTCAAATGGTTCTATTCGCTTCCCTTCACTTCGTCGTAATGTCCATGTTTCTGCCCCATACAATGCCACACTCCATACAGAGCACTTCACTAGTCTCTTCCTTAATTATTTTTCCGATATAACTGTTTTATAAATTCTAACTTCAGTTTTTTTGAGAGCAGATTGGATGACAAAAGCTTCTCAACCGAATAATAACAGGCATTTCCCATGTTTATTCTGCGTTTAACTTCCTCCCGAGTGTCATTTATATTTGTTACTATTGATAATGTTTTATGAGTATATAAAAATTGCACTTAGATATAGGAGAAATACTATACTATAAATCACCCAAGAAAAAAATCTAATGTCAACAAACATGCCAGTACTTAATGTATAACTCCCCCGAAATACTGAACTTGATCTGCTCTATTATAATAGCGCGCGAATTAGCATGTGCATGCTGTGTAAGGTCTGATTAACTACATTTTAATGTTATGTATGTTAAATACCGATACTATAATAAATTATTACTTCATAGTTTTACTGCATGCGACGAGTACTGTTCAAAGTAAATCCACCTAATATTGCAGTTAATAATAAATTTGGTGATTTTATTAGTGAAAACGGATTTCTAGACTTTAGAATTTGTGTAAAAATAGTTCTTACTATAGTTAATCTTTGATTTCTTGTCTTTACTTCCTTAACATCCAGCAGATTAACTAGAACTACTTTTGTGCATTAATTAACTCATCATTAGTCAATATTATAGCATTAATATAAATGTGGGCATTGTCTCATATTCCGTCTTTTTGTTTACATCAGGGTTTTTTTTGGGTGGTTTATCTCAATCTTTATAATCATATAACTTGCGTAACCTCCAGGCGTCTGTCTTGTTAAGTCTTATGGTTGATTCATACCGGATTCCTGTGCACAATTCTGACACACGTCTCTTATGTTTCAGTGTCCCGATCTTCAAGAACTTGCCAGAAGAAACTCTGACGAAGATCTCTGATGTGCTTGAAGAGGTTTGTGGAAATTGATGAAATTATATCTTAGCCGGTCTTCATTTTTGATTGTAGACTTATTAAGATGTGTTTTGTTGCAGACATTCTACAATGAGGGTGATTACATCATCAGGCAAGGTGCTCGTGGTGACACATTTTTCATTATCAGCAAGGGCCAAGTAAGTAGCTTTGCTGTCAATAGATATCACAGTATCAGCGGCCACCATGCTCGCCCTCAACCAGACATTGTCATAAGAAATCTATGTATAAAAACAATGCCCATCATAGGCTATTTGCACCATGGATACCAAGAAAGTACTTTTGTACATGCTGCTTGTCTGTCACTGTATACAGCGATTTGTATTATACTTTTGAAAGAATTTTCGTCATATCAATTTGTCTAGGAATAACCTACATACATGTCTAATGATAATTTAAAACACGAACTGGCAATGAAGTTGAAATTTATCTTAAGGTTTTTTATTATATTTCTTGCGTATGATAAAGAGCTAAATAAATGGATAGCCCAATATGTCACCAGACCTCTATATTTTGGAGAAATTAATTTGTTATTACAATGGGGAATTATTTCTACTTTTCGTTGCGAATTATTTTGAAGTCAATTGGTGGGCAAGAATGGAAGACCTGGAGACCTCACTTTTAGGAAAAATTTCCTCCATTTGGTTGTAAAAACATTTGTTACACGTGGAATGAGCCATTGAAAGAACTCTGAAAAATGTAAAATAAAGCAGGAAGGATTTGTTCATGTCTTACAATAAACCACAAAAGATACAACTACTATTGGCATTTAATTGCCGATTTTCGTAAATACGAGAATAATATTATAAATGATTACAATGTAGCTATCTATTTACATTTGCTTAAAATTAATTGTCTTTATGTATTTAAACTGTACGGTTTATAAACGAGGCAGAATGGCTTTGGGATTATAGAAAATGCATTTTGTGTATAAGCCACAAGACGAAATTTCATTTTCTAATTTTGATCCATAAAAATAAATAAATCACATTGCAACAGCTCATTAAGAGCCAGGGCCGACCAGCCAACTGCGGCCTTATGCGGAGATGAACCCAACCAGAACGGAGGTATCGTGTGGTTAGCATGATGATCCCCCCCAGCTGTTATAGCTATAGTCCCGTCATTCATTTCTGGCAGCCAATCACGTTGCTGGTTGGCTACATTTAAACGTATGCGTCTTGTGATTCGCTGCTGATTACGTTATGCACTTCCTAAGGTTCGATAAACACTTAATATAATCGTCCGCCATTTTGGCTCTTTCGTTGGCGTTCGCAGAAAGCACACGAGAACGTTATTTTCCACTCAATTATTATTTGCTCAATTACAGTACGTTTGATTTATTATCATGAGCTACTACATGATAATGTTTAACGGTGCGGCAAATAGATTCCTCATTTGGTAGCTCGGCAACGAAAGAACAAAAATGGCGAACGATACTACCTACCTAGACTTTATAGAGCCTTCACTTCCTAAGGCGTAAACAAAGAGGAGGAGTCACACTGGAAATAACAGTGACGCGACTATAATTGTCGTAGCCAGATTTTGTTAGCTATCATAGCTCTCCAAATGCATAACGATGCTGGGTGAACACCAGTCCCATCCATACACTGGTGAAATTTCATGAAAAAATTTTTCACCCCATGAGGACTCGAACCAGCATAATGCATAATACCTTAGACCACAATACCACAGCACAGGACACTTTCGGTCCATATTAAACGATTTTATTGAAGTATGTGTTTCGAATTATAGTTTAAGAAAAATATCAAACAATATCATCAACAACATTAAAATTAAACTAAATTGTTGCAAAACAAATAAAACATGAAACTGTATGTACTGTCGTACCTCCATGACATTCAGTTTTTCTTTGTTATTTTGCATCATATTTAGTACTAAGCTTATCGCTATAATTCAATTATGTAAGTGTTTGTCTGGGTTTAAAATGATAGAGAAAGAAAGTTATTGGTTCTTTCTTTAATGTAGTGCCCTGTTATGAGTGGTTTACCCCAGCATTACTCACTTACCAGAAATCTCAGAACTTTCACCGACTACTGTTAAGTACTCTTCATTACTACGTGAAGATATAGTATGGTACATCCGTTTTCGCTTTTATGATAAAGACAGCTGAAAGTAAGATCTCTCAAATAACACAGAGCAGAGGAAAATCGTGACTAGTAAGTGGTTTGTCATGTTGCTTCCCTCCATGAAATAGAAACTTGCCTTTGAATGTAAACCCAGGGTAAAGATATCCTCATATCAAATTAAATGTGTGTACATTTTATTATTATTTAAGTAGTTCTTTAGATTAATACAATAAAACCATAAACTGGAAAAAATGTTGTAATTTTACATGTGTGATAAGGGAACGAGATGGCTTAGTCAATAAAGCAACTGCTTGTGAAGTACATTAAAACAGCATGAGTTAGTTGAATGTTGTACAGAAGATGGAGATTTTCTCTATGTAATCTCATTTGGTTAATAATTATGTAGATAGAATTCCGGACTTATAAAAAGCATAAAGATATATTTATATATCAAATGAGATGTGCTTACGTTTTAATGTTATTTAATTGGCTTTTAGATTAATACAGCAAAACATAAGCTGTTGTAATTTGACTATGTGTGATAAAAAGGAAACGAGATGACTCAGTCTTTAAAATGATTGCTTGTGGACTTGAAGAGCATGGGTTAGTAACTGAGTACTATAACATCCAGATCATTGTGACTATTCCCTTTTCATGCAGGATCTGAAACGTGTAATACATTTTAAATTCCGGCTGTATCTCTACTCGCGTACTAAGAAATTAGAATTATATAATATTTTAAGACAGTACAACTTTTAAATATCACACATATCGAGATGTACAGAGTTGTTATCGATTTGGTTTACCACTGTACCATTGCATGGGTCCTCAGCAAGGACTACTGTTGCAGCTACCAGAATTAGTACCATAACAACATAATTAAACTATAAGAATGCACTTACCTTATAATAGACCCTCTTGTCTCACATACCGTAAGTGGAATATCGCGTAAATATATTCTTGTCCACTCTCCCTAGTTCTTCTGAAAGTTTTGTAATTTCTAACTCAATGTTATCTTTTAGTTCCTGAAGTGTATGTGGATTAGACTGATACGTTAATGGATTGATTGTAAAATATGGGTCCTAGTAGCAATTTTCTGATTATAGTGAGGAATTTTGTGCAATATTACTTCTTTTCCTGCACACCAGTATCTGTTACTGTGGTGGTTCACATGGCTGTTTAGATAAAATCACGACTCTTCTGAGGTTTTCATTTTTTAAATATATTTGATGGTGTCATTAAAGACTGCAAATATATTGAATAAACAGTTGTGGACAGCCGATAAGGGATGGTCCTCCAGCTTGGGGGTTGGGCGAAAGGCTAACAACCCATCACTGTAAAAAACAGCTTGTTAAGAAACCTTATAATAAGCCTCGGAATTGGACTGATTCTCTGACACGACCACAAATCCAGATGTTTGAGATGGGTAGGGATGTTACACGTACGGGCAAATCCAGAAATGCATATAGAGTGTTAGTTGGGAGGCCGGAGGGAAAAAGACCTTTGGGGAAGCCGAGACGTAGCTGGGAGAATAATATTAAAATGGATTTGAGGGAGGTGGATATGATAGAGACTGGATTAATCTTGTACAGGATAGGGACTGATGGCGGGCTTATGTGAGGGCGGCAATGAACCTGCTGGTTCCTTAAAAGCCATTTGTAAGTAAGTTGTAAGTCATTAAAGACGCATGTCTATATGTCATTACAAGTTCCAAGTCACATGGACCCTTGCCTTAACAAGAATATTATACACATGAGTTCGTAAATGAAATGTGATCATCTTCTCCATCAGAAATAGAGACTGGTTAGCTGAATTATGTAGGTAAACTTTCAAGGTCAATGATTTTAGAGGAAAGTAAACTTTACTTAATTATTCACTAAATGTTGTGTATAATTATGGTTTAATAAGTGGGTTAGAGTGTGTTTGTAGTTTCAGAAGATAGTTTTTACATACTAAGTGCTGCACATAGTCATTGAATAAAATGATTTCCAGGTCACTTTACAATTGTGCGCTAGTAGTGTAAAAATCAGCTCCTGTGATGGTTCTGCACACAGCTTTTTCGATGGCACTGAGTGTCTTGATGTGGCAGGGATGGGCTTGAGCCCAAATTTCTGATTCATAGAACATGTATGATTGTATAAGCGATGTGTACAGCAGTAATTTGGTTTTGATGGGGATGAAGCTTTTAAGTATTGAATATAATGCTAAGAATTTTTGCAAACCTCTGTCTCCTACTAACTGTATATCATCGCTGCACCTCCAAAATCTGGTATGTGTTTTTAAAAGATAGTGCAGGACAAAGAAAAAAAGCATTGTCACTTTTAATTCCCTTCATTTTCAAAGCTACTTTTCGTATAATTTCATCATTTTTCTTGTAATGATTGAAATTATACCGAAAGTGGCTTTAAAAATTAAGGGAATTAAAAGTGACAATACTTTTTTCTTTGTCCTGCAATATCTTTTAAAAACACAGAGCGGATTTTGGAGGCACAGCGACAGTGTGTTGTCTGTATGTCAAGCGACTGTCCAGTACTATACCAAGATATCTGACCGTTGTTAAAAACACAAGCTGTGGGGTCACTTATGCCATCTTCCACGGAGTCTAAAAACCAATTGCAATAATTTACTCGCAAACGTGTATCATCTTCTTTCAGAGCATTCACTGGGGTATAGTGATAAGGTTTAAGAAATAATAAACATATTGGTTTCTTACAGATGATACAGGCATGTCATGTGTTGAGCTAATATTTTAGTGAACGTTCGAGAATAGAGCCAGTAACCTCTAATCTAGCCTCTGCTGAAACTGGTCTGTTTCTAGAGCTTTTTTTTTTTTTTGTACGGACCCTTTGTTCTCAAATTTCTTTGGTCGGCAGAAAAAGGCACATAAGTAAAAAAAATAATAATTTTTCAGGAGAGACTTCCTTTTTAATTTACTCTTAACTGAATATAAGTATAATAATGAAATTCATGTCTGTTAAAGTAAGACCCTTTTCAATTTAAAATACAAGAAAATTTATTATTTCAATTAGAAAAAATATTAGACTTATGTGATTAGAAAAATCGACTTTTTTTTACTTATGTGCCTTTTCCCGCCGACCAAAGATTTGTTCTCTAACTTATATACTACCTTCTTCTTCTTTTAAACTAAGGGTGTAGACTTTTACTATAGCACTTAGGCACAAATGGCCCATTGTGTACCTCATTAACTGGAAATTATGTAGGCTACTGCCTACCTTGTTGGCAGTCGAGTACTCGGAAATTTCTCATTAACTTCGTACAGACTGGACTAGCTGATTCATACGTATAAAATATGTCTTGCACACATACACTCTTACTTCTGGAGTGAAATAGTGAGCCATTCTATGCAGTATCTCACACGAAACTGCACTTAACAGTCGCACAACTGCACAATATGCATGTGCACGTCCAACATGAAGGGGAATTGGGAAGCAGCAGACAGTAAACTAGCACATGCTGTGAGTCGGTAAACCAAACCAATAGTAGCCCTGTATATGTTTATTTACGTTATGTTACTTCAGTTGCTCGCCATATTATACAATGTATTTGTTCTATTATTAACTATTGTAAAATTTGAATATCATTAATATTGCAATTTAACTTCAAAACTTTCCCTCCTCCAATTATATGAAGTTGAAAAAGTATTGTGACACCTCAAGGCTGGGATGAATTTTGTTCACATTCAATACTATTTGCAAATCAATCCTTCTGAAGATGTTATACATGAAATGTAATTTTATTTTTCTAAAAAATAACGATTCTTTATTTGAAATCAGTAACATAAAGCATCCATTTATTCAGAATTGGTTCATATAGAGATTTTCGCGAAAATGAAGTTGTCTGTCTATATAACAATTTCTCCTAAACTATTTGATGAATTTTGTTCACATTTGGTATCTGCATGTAAATTCTTCTGACAGTGAAGCACACAATATATAATCGTTTTTTTTTTTAATTCACGAATCTTTCTTTTAAATAATTTATTTTAAATTGATTCAAACAACAGACTGTTTACAGATCTTTTTTTTATATTCGCACAAATAATGACACAGATGCTCATTGTTTTAGGTCCGAGTAACAATAAAGCAGCCGAACACCCTAGAGGAGAAATACATTCGAACACTTCACAAGGGAGACTTCTTTGGGGAAAAGGCTCTGCAAGGGTGAGTACTATAGAAAGCCACCAAATGACTCCTATCTTAAATAAATCTTTCACTCTCGTGCTTCGTTATTGAAATGCATTAAGTAGTCATCCACCACCAAATGTTTGTATATTTCGCATTTAACAAAGAAATTATTCAGTTTCTATGTGTTATATCATATTATTTAACAGTTCTTTTTTTTTCAAATGCCACCAGGTTGTCATTCGACATTTCTGGTCTTTCCTGGCATTGGCTTATTTATAACCCGCTTCTGAGGTTGGGGCACCTGGAAGGTGATATGATAGGATGACTATGAATGTTTGGCGCCAGGAGAGATCTTAAACCTAAACTTAACCTAATTTCCAGACCATGCACAAACACAGGAACAATTCCCTGTGTTCTAACCGGGAATCGAACCCGGGACCTCATGAATTGTAGCAAGAAGTTCTGACCACTAGACTGGTCATTATGAACGACAAATAGCTACTTATATATATATATATATATATATATATATATATATATATATATATATGTTTTAATTTTCCAGTCTTTCCTCCGAATTATTAATACATTAGCATAGTGATTCATATACTACATGAGAGAAATTAGAAATTGTTAAAAAGATTATGCTTCTCATTAAAAACATGTTTTGTAATTCATAAACCTAATAAATTGAATTATGTAAGTACTTTAGTTCATTGTAAATCTCTACATTTCTTCTGATAGATTCTACTTGAATCTTCAGTACACTGAATTAATGGTACTGGGAGAAAAAAGTTCGGAAACTTCTAATGTGTTTCTATGGATTGAGTCCTATATAATGTGACCAGACGTCCCATTTTGAATGAAACAATTCCGTTTTTAGACATTCTGTTCCAGTGTCCCGACAGTTCTTGTTGAAATGCTTGTTAGTCCCGTTTTTGTTTAAAAATGCAAAGAAAGAATCTTGCTGAACAGTGATCCAAAATGGAATGATATTGAAATGTGGACAGATATTATTACAAATGTTTCTGACCATTCCAACATTGATGACAAAGTCATGTTCAGTAAATTTGTGTACATAACAATTTGCTAGTGCAGACAGAATCACTCAATGGAGTAGAGAGGAGAAAGAAATGAAATGGGAGAACAATTTTCATTCGGAAATATTGCTAAAATTGTAGAATTTAGCTTATCTCTGACTGAAACAAGTGCTCCTGTAGAAAGAGTTTTTGTCAGAATTAACTAAATATGGACATTAGAGAAAGCAAAATTAAAGGTTGACACATTGAAGGCATTGTTAATTACCAAAGTTAATTTCAAATATAGTTTCTTTAATTTCTCCAGTTTCTTAAAGGAGAATGAGAAACTTCTTATGCAAATTCATTCACCAAAAACATCTATCCATTGGAGTGTTACTTATGAGTAGACTGTAATTTTGTGTTTTGTGTTATGAATAATGTAATCTTGTTCTATTTTTGTAATGCTGTTATATTTTATGAAACACCTAATGTCTACATTATATTCACATTATTTTAAAATTAAAGAATTAAATTTATATTTTTGTTGTGTGGCTAGAACAGGAAGTTTGTTATAAGCTATAGTAGGCCTATTAGTACCATTAAGTGTCCCATTTTGAGCTTCAGAAGTTCTGGTCACATCCTATGTGAGGATCATGAACGCACATTAAAATTCAAAGTAATGAGGTTATTTATACATGTGGTCAGCTAGGTTGAAGACCATCTCTTGAGACAACACAGAACAAACATTAAATAAGGGACGTATAATTAGTGCATATAGGAGAGAGATAAATATCCACTTCCCTACTGGAAATTGAACCCAGATTGGTTGTGTAAGTAATTTACAAATTTCAGCATTTTTTTTTTTTAATTCTCATGTTTTGGATAGTATACCGCTTTGTATGTTCACATTTCTTTCAAATTCTCGTAATTTTGTTATCCTCTGACCTTATTCATACATTCTCTGAACGGTAAAAGCACAGAGCTCATGTGTGTTATGTTAACAGGGATGACTTACGCACTGCCAACATCGTCGCCGATGATCGTGAGGGTGTGACATGTCTTGTTATTGACCGCGAGACGTTCAACCAACTCATCTCTAGTCTGGATGAAATCCGGACTCGATACAAAGATGAGGGTGTTGAGAGAAGGAGGTAAGTAAGATTATGTTTGTCCTATTTTTCTGTCTTCACGCGATTTGTGCTAACTGTGTAATGCTTCTATTCTGTGCTTCCTCCAGGGATAGATCACAAGGTGAGTACAAGCTGATGTGCACTTCGTATACAAGTGTGATGTTTTGACAATATGGTACTCAGTTCTGATCTCTGTCTCCCAGGATCAATGAGGAGTTCAGGGAGGTGAAACTGTCGGATCTGCGGATCCTCGCAACTCTGGGTGTTGGAGGCTTCGGACGTGTTGAGCTGGTACAGATTGCAGGAGATCCAACGAGGTCTTTTGCGCTGAAACAGATGAAGAAGAATCAGGTATGAACACGAACAGAATAGCCTACAACATGGAATAAAGGTAATAATTTTTCTAATCGTCAACTGTGCACTGGTGCTTTATTGTGTATTCCAAAATATAAAAGTATATTGCTTTTCAAATTTCTGAAAAATCTGTTCGCATACTTACGAACTCCAATGGGGCTACATTTAATATAATCAAATATGTACCAAACCTATACACATATAGGCCTAGAATTATTTGCATTCAGAAACAACTGAGTAAACTAAAAAACTCCAAAAGGAAATAACATTTCAATGGATACCTAGTCAGTGTGGTACCTATATCTGGAAACGAGAAAGTCGATAAAATTGCAAAACAGGCAACATATTTGCAACCAAGACCTCTTCAGGTGATATCTCTATCCAGTGCCTTTGCTTCAGTAAACTCTCATTTTATAAACCTATGGATCAACAATTGGCTCTCTTCTGACAAAGGAAAAATTTTACAGTCCGTACAAAAGAAACCAAATGACCTGGAAATGTACAAAAATTTGCCCAGACATGTTCAAACATTTTTAACAAGGGCCAGAACAGGTCACATTGTCACACAATGCGAGTGAAAAATTCCTCCCTTATTTCCACTTCGTGGTTGTAGATTTCGCTCTTAAGCCAACCCCACACACAGTAATCCAATGGAGTAAGTCGGGTGACCTCGGTGGCCAAGAAATGACTCCACTGCGACTGATCCAACGCCCAGGATACGTTTCATTGATCCTAGTACAACTTAATATCGTTTTGGTTGCATTCACATGTGAGTGCTGATAAAGGATATGAGACTGACGCCTGTGATTTTTAAACAGCTGTATGTCAGATACTGTTAAGAACAGGGCATATGTTTATAAACTTTTTGGTTCAGAATCACCGATATTATCACCCTTCACCATGTACTTTCCCTCCTAGCTCACTCTGTACATGCATCATATGCGGAGACTAAGAGGAAGGCAAAAAGTAGGAAAGACTGGAGAATGCTGGGTTTGCAGTGAAAGACCTGCCCTTGGGCAGAACACTATGAATGAATGAATGAATGAATGAATGAAAGAATATCGTATTTTTTATACAGCCGATTTAGAATCTAGTCAGAGGAAAATTAGCCATATTAGCAACATTTGTCCTGTCATTTGTTATGAAAAAGCTGGAAACCAAATCACATAATTGCTTTCAGATATTAGAGATTATGATACAGTGAAACCTGTTCAAGATGGAAGTGACATGGTCCTAATTTTTTTTCCGTTGTGGACAGGTTTCCGTGTTATTCAGGTGTGAAGTTAAAATGGAATATTTTATCATTTGTATAAATGGAAACAAAATGGCATGCCTCAAATTGTAGGAATTACAAAATATTCCGTTTAACACTAGAGACATTAAATCAGCTTCCTGCCGCTTATTTAATTGGTGAATGATCTTGATGAAAATCTCATTTCCTGTATAAATTGTAACATAACTTACTCATTAAACACTATAAAGTTTATTAATTACACTAAATTAAATATATAACCTTATACTATAATACTTTACTGTATATCACAACACATTATTTAATTGCACTAGGAGCCATTCATTAGAATCCTTGAATTCTGGATTATCTAATTTCTTTTCCAGTTCAAGGGTTTGCATTGCAGAATAGATCCAGAAATTGGCATGATCTTTGAAAGGGCAAGAAGAATCCACTCTCAAAACTTGTTTTTATCTTAGTGACCTACGTATTTCGTACATTCCTTGAAAGCACATACTGTTTCAAAATATAGTTTACATTATACATTAGTATGTCGAAAATATTATTTCCGTTTTGAACAGTAGCAGACAGTTTCCATTTCCGCGTTGGACAGTTTCCGTTTTATTCAGAAAAAATCACACATAATACATACGAATTTCGCCGGAACCAATAAATTGTTCCGAAATAGACAGGATTCCGGATTATTCAGGTTCCGATTTGAACAGGTTTCACTGTATTTGCAACTGCAAATTTGTTAAATGAAAGTCTGTGCAAAGTAACTGTGAATCTTTTATATGGTGGATATTTTAACCTTTGCAGTTTAAAATGCGATTATGTACAGTAAGTATAATGTTAATGATTACAGATAGTGGAGACTCGTCAGCAGCAACACATTATGTCAGAAAAGGAGATCATGGGCGAGGCTAATTGCGAATTCATCGTCAAGTTGTTCAAGACGTTCAAGGATCGCAAGTACCTGTACATGCTCATGGAGTCATGTCTGGGAGGGGAGCTGTGGACCATTCTCAGAGACAAAGGTCACTTCGATGACTCCACGACACGCTTCTACACTGCGTGTGTTGTGGAGGCTTTCGACTACCTCCACAGCCGCAACATTATTTATAGGGATCTCAAGCCTGAGAACCTGCTGCTGGATGTCAATGGCTATGTCAAACTCGTAGACTTCGGATTCGCAAAGAAGCTACAGGTGAGGCCTATTCCACATTTTTTAAATAATTTGAATTCGTATTCGATTAGCCTTCTGTATTTTGTATTAAATTATAACTGTTCTGATAGGAATAAAAGTATCTTGATTTTAACATAAAATTCATCAGGGACAAAATATGCTCACTAGGTAATGTCAAGATTTCTACATTCAGAAAATCTTTTTAACATGATGTCCTTTTACATATACAAACCTATTATTATTCTTAGGGCTTTATTTTGTGAAACAAAAATATGTTTAGTTACAGATATGTTTCCCAGAATATTAATCCATGTTTTATAATAGACTGGAGTATGCATAGTATGCTGTTTTAAGAGTGTTTATATTACCAGTAGAGGATAAGGATATTAATGCATAACAGGCAAAACCCATATAGGAATAATATATTCTATTCTTTTTTGCAGTACAAAAAGTGATTATAGAATTCAAAACCAAGAAACCTTTGTGCTTAAAGCTGAACACTATTATGTATACTCAATTTGATTTGACTACATAAAACTGCAAAACTAAATAAACTCTTGCCATTTTGGTTTGAATTCAAGTTGTTAGGGACAGTTCACACTTTTAAGTTGTTTCAAATGAGTTTTCAACTGAGATAAAAAAAAATTAAGGTTCACTTGAAACATGAAATCAAATTCTAACTATTTCTTTTTCTACCTATATTAAAATTTACACATTCTTAACTCAACATTAAAAAATTCATTAATATTTTACATATTAGCCAACTAGAGATAATTCTTTTAAATTCACGCTTGCTCATATAAAACAAATGGCGGGGAATTTTATTAGATACTCTTAAAACCATAATTTCAAAGTTATCTCTAGTGTTATAATTATGAAAGTCACCCTTCGCACCATACTGTGAAAGTTTGTTAACCATATAATAATAATAATAATAATAATAATAATAATAATAATAATAATAATTCAAGTATGTGAAGGCATGTTACAGTCATAACGTTTTCTCTCTTAAAGAGAGGACGACAATGTTCCTTCATACAAGACTTTGTAATGATTCTTATAGCTTTATTCTGCAGTTTAAAGACTTTGTTAATGTTGGTACTATTCCCCCAAAGTAAAATTCCGTATGTTATAATGCTATTAAAATATGCAAAGTATGCTGTCCTCAAATAATGTAAAGGGAGAAAAGTTTTCAGGCTTCTCAATAAAACCAACATTTTAGACAATTTTCCACAGACGTGTTCAATATGGTGTTCCAATAAATTTCGATCAACAACAATGTCCAACATATTAAAATAACTATTTCCATTATAAGATTGTAAAGAAAAGATTAACGATTTAGTTTTACTTTTATTCAAAACGAGATCATTTGCATTAAACCATGTTTTTGCTTCTGATTGATATGGTGATAATTCATTTACTAGTATGTTTAGATCCCTGTGATTAAAAAAAAAATAGTATCATCAGCATATAGTAATACTTTAGCATACAGTACATTATAATTTATATCATTAATAGCAATTAGAAGTAAAATTGGTCCAAGAATAGAACCATGGGGCATGCATACTGAACAGTTTTAATATCTGATTTATCATCATTAATTAATTGTTTTTTACAAACAAGATGTGAGTTCAATAATGAGCTGCTTCTTGACTTGAATGCAACTTGGAGTGCAGGTCACACAGTTTTCAAGTTCGTCAAATCAAGTCACTTGATTCAGAGTATTTAAAAAAATATATATAAATTCGGTTTTTTGGCATATTTAGTGGTTTGTTATGTAAACATATCCAGTCAAAGAAAAAAATATATAAATTCGGTTTTTTGGAATATTTAGTGGTTTGTTATGTAAACATATCCAGTCAAAGACATAGGTGGAAATATATTTTTTTTATCATGTAGCTATGTTCCTCATTGAAGTGTGTACCCTGTAATTTTAAAACATATAAATTCTGCTTTTTTTTGGAATATTTAGTGGTTTGTTATGTAACCATATCCAGTCAAAGACATAGGTAGAAATATATATATTTTTTCATCATGTTTGTTCCTTATTGAAGTGTGTACCCTGTAGTTTAAAAAAATATATAAATTCGGATTTTTGGAATATTTAATAGTTTGTTATGCAATCAAATCCAGTCAAAGACATAGGTGGAAATATATTTTTTTATCATGTGTGTTCCTCATTGAAGTGTATACCCTGTAATTTTAATAACATATAAATTCGGTTTTTTGGAATATTTAATGGTTTGTTATGTAATCATATCCAGTCAAAGACATAGGTGGAAATATATTTTTTTATCATGTATGTTCCTCATTGAAGTGTGTTGTTGTTGTTATCTAATGCCGGGCTTTGGCAACGAAGCCATTAGCATTCTTGCTCTCTAATATTTCTCTCATTGAAGCATATACTCTGTAATTTAATAAAATATAAATTCGGTTTTTGGAATATTTAGTAGTTTGTTATGTAACCATATCCAGTCAAAGGCATAGGTGAAATATATTTTTTTTATCATGTATGTTTCTCATTGAAGAGTGTACCCTGTAATTCTGTTATTTAAGTTTAGAATATAAATATGTTATTATTTATGAATAGGCAATAATTTAAGTTTTGCTCTGTGTCTATAGATACAGTAATGTGCGTAATAATGTTTCTGAGTAAGTATTTTTGTAATTATTGCAGCATGGTCGTAAGACGTGGACATTCTGTGGCACTCCAGAATACGTAGCTCCTGAAGTTATCCTGAACCGTGGCCATGACATCAGCGCAGACTATTGGTCACTAGGTGTCCTAATGTTTGAGCTGCTCACAGGTACTAATTCTGTTTAATTATATGACTTTCCACGCATTTGAAAATATTGACACAGTGAAAGTTCTATACTTTGAAGTCTGATTAAAGATACAGTGTGATGACTTCGAACTGTAAACTCTATTTAAAGCCATGGAATTATGTTATAAGCAGATCTTAAAACAATTGCGTGTTTTTATTGATGTGGCATACTATTGATTATTGAAAGTCAATTCGATATTTTGAGCTTCATTATCCCAAAATTCACTTGAAAAGTATTCCTTAAAAGCGGAGTTTTTTTTTAAACTGGTTTCCTTAAAAGTGGAAATTGCTTACAGTATTCTTATAGTAATTTGACTGGGACTTAACAGATTATTTCTTAAAAATGGGAACCTTAAAATGGGGTTTTACTGTATTAAAAAAGTAAATGAAATTAAACGTTCCAGAAAGGCAAAGAAAGTAAAAAAATTATCAGTTTAAACATGTGTGTAAAATTAGTAATTAGGGCCTAATATATGTAAAGAAATAGAAAAAATAGATTTAATAAAATTGATGATGACTTGACAATTATTGTTGTTTAGTCAACTGTTCGAAGACAGGTGTGAACCTCACAAGTGATACCAACAAGGCACCACTTATAAGGCAGTTATGCCAGGAGATAATGGGGTAGGATGGCCAGTTCCTTCCCCCTTCAATGCATACATCGGCGATTAGCTACATGCACTTAACAACAAAATTATTATTCAAAATTATTTTCATATATGATATTATTAAACCAAATAAACTTCAAGTGTATATGTTACTGCATATATTAAAATTTGTATTGCTTTTTCAACAGTTTTACTGCATAGTTGTAAGCATATTTTCATATTAATTTCCGCGGTCTAATTATTATAATCGTTATTTTTAGTTTCCCATTGTATGAAGCATATATTTTATTTTATTTATTTTATTGGGTTATTTTACGACGCTTTATCAACATCTAGGTTATTTAGCATCTGAATGAAATGAAGGTGATAATGCCGGTGAAATGAGTCCGGGGTCCAGCACCGAAAGTTACCCAGCATTTGCTCGTATTGGGTTGAGGGAAAACCCCGGAAAAAACCTCAACCAGTAACTTGCCCCGACCGGGAATCAAACCCGGGCCACCTGGTTTCGCGGCCAGACGTGCTAACCGTTACTCTACAGGTGTGGACATGAAGCATATAAAGGAAGGATTGTGGTGCTTCAAAAAAATCGATTTCAATATTCTCATGAGATATAATAAAAGTTTCAAGTTCAATCTGTAAGATTATCTATTTTGCAAATGTTTATTTGCTATAACATTGTATATGGAATATTAACTTTTTCACCTTTTCGACATCATCAGATATTGCTAAAAACACGAAATCTAAACCTTGAACAAATTAAAATGTACATAGTAATATGCATGACAAAATGGACTTTCATAAGTTTTATGTAGCTATGTCTTATTAATGAAAAAGGTTTATTTTGAAAAAGATTTCCAGGAAATGTAAATTTGGAAAATGTCGATATGATTTCTGGTACATATAACTCATGTTACAAAACACATATAAAATAATTAAAATTGACAAAAGTGTTACATATTATATCCTGCATTAAGTCATTAACAGAAATACGAATATCAGCAAATTAATAAAATATTGGTGGAAAAGACTCAATTGTTGAATTTGTAATTAATTACCGGGGAATTATGAGTGGAATGGTGATATAATATCAATCCATTTTATATTTAAATAACATTTGTTATAAAATCAATAATAGCTAATTGATAAAATTTGATCAAATCTTATGTGTCGTAGTATATTGCCATGCTATTACAATTAATCGTTAATAGTTGTTTAGCAATACATTTGGCTGTTCTCCATTCATCAAATCTTGAATCTATAAAATATCTCATGAGATACGAGTTTTCAAAATCCCTGATACCAAAAATGTGATTTTGGACATGCCGTCTGTATGTCTCTCTTTCTATATACACTAAAATATTCAGGATATTATAGTCATCTGCTAGATACAATAGATTGATATTAGATCAACATCTCAATTGGGCAGACATGTAACAATAATATAATAATATGGGGAGAGGGAATCTGTTATAGGGATATTGATCATATTTTATAGACTGAATATGATATGATATATTCAGTCCTGTTGACCCTTCACATTTCTGTATTCAGGCCAGTAGTTACACTATTTACAAACTTTATACACTGATATTGTATTGTGACCTAAGTGCATGTTTTTGATGTCTTGCTCGAAAGTGGATTTATTATGCTTATTATTGTGATAAATGAAAATATAGATGCATATTTTATTATTTTTATAATGATGATAATAATAATAATAATAATAATAATAATAATAATAATAATCTAATTCTATGATTTCATCCACAGGGACACCACCATTCACTGGGTCCGACCCTATGAAGACTTACAATATAATTCTCAAAGGTATTGACGCCATTGAGTTCCCTCGCAACATCACTAGGAATGCTACAGCATTGATCAAGAAGTTGTGTCGGTAAGATGTAGTTCATTTCATGTGCATGTAATTCACGTACACACAGCTCCTTCTCTAAAAAATCTGAATTTTAATGAACTGTGATTGTTATAGGTTTATATACAGTCTAGAAAATGTCTGTTATAAAATGATATGACTTCCATAGTATTCATAATAATATTAGATTGCTTTGCCATGTTCTGGAAATGGTAGACATTTTTCTTAATTTAATGTGAAATTATAGTAGGTATTTCAACACAGATCACTTGTTATTAAACTTAAACTACGGTAATTAACTGGTTTGACGACTACATCAATGGCTCTTCTTAACTGTTCATGACTTGTTTTTTGCCCAAAAATTGTGCTAGAGTGGCCATACTTCTCATTTTAAAATATTGTTCCATTAGATCATTATATATGGTCTTTTAGTTACCATACTAGCCAGGTTCAAATCTGGGTGAGCACAATTGATTTTAAAGAGTGATAAAATCCCGAAGAAAGTAAAGTTGGAATGGACATAAAAGAACCCTATGAAATAAAAACATTTTCACAGCAGTTGCTAGAGTACATGCTTTGTCAGATTCAAATACCTGCTTGTATACATCTGGATGAATCTAATAGAAAAAAACTTCACGTAAGAAAAGCCATTAGCCACGAGAAAAGCTATGCTTTCAAACATTTGTTTTTCTTTTTGTTTTAAATAAGAAATGTCTTATGAAAATATCTTATTTAGTTATGTGTATTTTTGTATATATTTTGTATCTATCTCAGAAGTCAGCCTGGTTGACGCAGTTGGTATAGCGCTGGCCTTCTATGCCCTAGGTTGTGGGTTCGATCCCTGGCCAGATCAATCGCATTTAAGTGTGCTTAAATGAATACAGGCTCATGTAAAAGAACTCCTGCGGGACAAAATTCCAGCACACCGGCGACGCTGATATAACCTCAGCAGTTGCGAGTGTCGTTAAATAAAACATAACATAACATTTCTATCTCAGATGAAAATGAGGTCAAATTATATTAACAAAGCATTACGTTATTAATTACAATTTCACCTACAAAATGAACAATAACTTCAAAAGATAAGACGTAATATAAGGATTTAATTTCGAGTTATTAAAGAATTAATAATACCGGTATTTATGTTATGTTATGTTTTATTTAATGACGCTCGCAACTGCAGAGGTTATATCAGCGTCGCCGGATGTGCCAGAATTTTGTCCTGCAGGAGTTCTTTTACATGCCAGTAAATCTAATGACATGAGTCTGTCGCATTTAAGCACACTTAAATGCCATCGACCTGGCCCGGGATCGAACCCGCAACCTTGGGCATAGAAGGCCAGCACCATACCAAGTCGCCAACTAGGTCGACACCGGTATTTATGTAAGCAATAAAAAATAAGAGAGCATTATATTAGATTGTCATATAATTTTTGCATAAAATTAGACTTTAATAAAGACTGTAGGAGCATATTATGTAATTGTCTCTTTGTAATAGACTTGTAAATGCTGTCCCTTATTTAGTGTCTTCTTACAGGGACAATCCTGCAGAGAGACTGGGCTACCAGAAGGGTGGCATCAGCGAGATACAGAAGCACAAGTAAGTCATAATGGCGCTGCACAATATATTTCATCATATGCTATAGCTGTGAGCTGACTTAAGCCATAACAAAATTTACCCTAGCCCATGCTCTCCTCATCAAAATAATCGTAGACACTTCTGCTGAAATAAATTACAGTTTTTGTTTTTGTATAGATTTTAAAATTAAACCACTATTCTAATTATATCACAATCCTGAATAATGAAGACGAAAATAAACGCGATAGAGGTTAAGTAGACATTCTCTCAATGTGCTTGTTTTAATTTTTAGTTACAAATATTTCAGATCTAGGTTGAAACCCGTGAAAATAAATACTTTATTACAATTAATTATTGTTATTGTTATTATTAATATTCATTCATTCATTCATTCATTCATTCATTCATTCATTCATAGTTTTCTGCCCAAAGGCTGACTCAGCATTCTCCAATTTTTCCTATTTCCTGCTTTACTTTTTGTCTCTGCATATGATCCATATATCTTAATCAGGTCTATCATCTAATATCTTCTTCTGTCCCGAACTCTTATCGCATTCACCATTCCTTCCAGTGTATCCTTCAGTAGGAAGTTTGTTCTCAGCCAGTGACCCAGCCAATCCCTTTTCCTCTTCCTGATCAGTTTTAGCGTCATTCTTTCTTCACCCCTCTTTCCAAAACAGTTTCATTTCTTATTCTGTCTGTCCACTTCACATGCTCCATGCTTCTCCATATCCACACTTCAAATAGTTCTAGTCGCTTCTCTTCACTTCGTCTTAATGTCCATTTTCTGAGCCATACAATGCCACTATCCAAATAAAGCACTTCACTAGTTTCTTCCTTAGTTCTTTTTCCAGAGGTCCGCAGAAGATGTTCCTTTTTCTATTAAAAGCTTCCTTGGCCATTAGTCGCCCTTGGTAGCATAGTTGATATAGTGCTGGCCTTCTATGCTCGAGGATGGGGTTCGATCCCGGCCGAGATCGATGGCATTTAAGTGTGTTTAAATGCGACAGGCTCATGTCAGTAAATTTACTGCTTTACTGCATGTAAAAGAACTCCTGCGGGACAAAAATTCTGGCACACCGGCGATGCTTATATAACCTCTGCAGTTGCGAGCGTCATTAAATAAACCATTATTATTATTATTATTATTATTATTATTATTGGCCATTGGTCGGTCTTTCTAAATTGTTTCTTCTGCTTGCAGGTGGTTTGACGGCTTCAACTGGGAAGGCCTGCTGAATCACACACTGATCCCTCCCATCACACCGAAGGTGCGCAATGTGACGGACACAAGCAACTTCGACGAGTATCCTCCAGACAGCGACGGCCCCCCACCGGACGACCTCACAGGCTGGGACGCAGACTTCTAGCGTCAAGTATTAGATGACTCGTAGTATTAATCCAGCCAGCGAGTGAGGAGCGAGGGTACTTAGTTCCGCGTCGTGTGCCATTACACCATTACACAAGCTTGTTTAATACAAGACTGCTACATGTTTCTAAAAGAGAATGTGAACAACGATGTAAATTAATTTGTACAAAGTGAAGTGTATAGAGCGATGCTAGTTGACACCCCCCTGGAGGTAGGAATATATGTAAATGGTTCATTGCAATATTCTTGCCAAGCAATAGCAATGATTAACCTGGTTATTTTATATATGTTACATTTGAATGATATAGTTTATGCATTAATATGTACATATGCCCCCTTTAATTAATTAACTCTGGCTGAGAAGAGGTGTATTAAAAATAAAGTTTTATATTGTCTGCTTCCCATCACGTGTTTTATGCTCACACCTTTTCTACAACCATTGTAACAATAATACAGGTTTGCTAACTCTCCTATATTTTCCAGGATCTCCCATATATCTCCTTATTTTATTGCAATATCCCATCTCCTGTACTTTTCTTGGATTGTTCTGCATTCTTTGCACCATGCAGGTAATTACTAGGATCACAATTAATATATTTCTGTGCTATAAATTTGATGTGAAAAACTTCGTTATAAAATAATTGTAATGGGATAGTTTTATCCAAACAGTACATTCTAAATGATGTTGTTGTTTTCTAATGCCAGGTGTTTGACAATAAAGTCATTTGACCTCTTGCACTCCAATATTTTTCAAAGATACTGTCATGGTCAGCCACTGAAGCACAGATTTTGAGGTGTTCCGAATCCATTTCTTGGTTTGAGTTGCACAATGGGCAGTTAGGGGACTGATATATTCCAATTCTATGCAGGTGTTTTGCCAAACAGTCATGGCCTGTTGCCAATCTAAACGCAGCTACAGACAATTTGCGTGGTTAAATCGAGAATTAACTGTGGATTATGATGCAGAGAGTTCCATTTTTTCCCTTGAGATTGTGTTATTAAATTTTGTTTGTTGAAGTCTAAGTATGTAGATAAATTTTTTCACAGATTAATACGTAGATTTAGTAACAGGTCTGTAAGTAGCAGTGCTGCCCTTCTGTGCTAAAGCATCCGCATTCTCGTTTCCCAGGATTCCACAATGGGATGGCATAGAGATGCCATAAGTTGCTTGCAGTCAAGCTGACTGGTTTGTGTGGCAGCCATGATGGTAAACCCTACGTATGACATGTATTCCGTTTGGTGGTATTTTTAATAGTTTTTAACTGCTATATTTCGTGAAGAAACACTTTTGAAAACAGTAAAATACAATTTCTGTTTATTTCTACGGAATTTCACATATGACTAATATGCCTAGTTGTGTCATATACAGAGTGAAAGGGGTGTAACTACATTAATTTTAAGAATCTTTAGATTGTAAGTAACCAAAAACTCAAATGTCATTTTGATATTCGAATAACGGTTTAGCTGAAAAAAAAATTGTGTCTGAAGTTTGAATCCCATTTATGATAAAACTATCGGGTATTGACAGGTATGAGTGGTAAGATATCAACGCGAAGAACAAACCGAAAAAAGTACTCCTTTGTCATTTCTTCAAAAAACGCTTCATTTGTGAAATAACCCATTTACATTGTGATAGAACTTTCAGGGAAATCTGGCATTGCTGCACTTAAAGGTTACTCGGCATGTGTACACTGCTTATCTGCGTTCCTAGGTTTCAACCTCAGTAATAGCAAGACTCATGCCAGTTTTTTCGTAGCATTCTAAAGGTGAAGTCAATTAAGGACAAATGCCTAAATTGACTAATCGTGAGTATGTAGATATGCTTTTAATTTATGGGGAATCAAGACAGAATTACCATGAATCAGATAGGCTGTGTAAGATTTCTTAAGAGAAGAATCCCAAATCCGAGAATGTTCGTTTCTTACTTGATTATTTTACTATGCTGTATCAACCACGAGGTTATTTAATGTCGAATTGAATTAAATGTTATGTTTTATTTAACAACTCTCGCAACTGCAGAGGTTATATCAGCGTCGCCGGATGTGCCGGAATTTTGTCCCGCAGGAGTTCTTTTACATGCCAGTAAATCTACTGACATGAGCCTGTCGCATTTAAGCACACTTAAATGCCATCGACCTGGCCCAGGATCGAACCCGCAACCTTGGGCATAGAAGGCCAGCACTATACCAGCTCACCAACCAGGTCGACTTTAGCGTTGATGGAATTGGTGATAGCAAGATGGTATTTGGCGAGATGAGGCCGAGGATTCGCCATAGATTACCTGACATTTGCCTTACGGTTGGGGAAACCCAACCAGGTAATCAGCCCAAGTGGGAATCGAACCCGCACCCGAACGCAACTCCAGATTGGCAGGCAAGTGCCTTAGCCGGAACGTTTGTTGCTGTGACACAAGTGTTAGAGACTGGTTGTGTGATTCCAGCTGTAGAATTCGAGGAATGCGGTTACTAGCGTACTTTTATGTTATAAAGTTTATTTCATTTTTTTATTTGTTCTGCACAGAATTGCTTATTGCCCAAGTTCAAGTGCAATTTATTTTTATTACTTGCAGTGTAATTCGGCTGAAAATATGGATATGTTAATAAATTATTGTTTTTCGTTATTCACAAACTCTTAATAAAATAGGTGTACTGATGTTGAGAATTAGCCTTCTTATATTTGTTCGGGGGGCAAAGGCTAATTGGAATTTCCCGGTTTTTGATCGGATCAAAACCCTAATACAACTGATATTTAACTCTTGCGGTAAATTTCGGTGAAGTCTGGAGGGCCTAATTAGTCACATCCACTCTCCTCACCTCTCCACGCTGGGGCGCCCTGGTATCTTTTAAGATGCGAAAGAGAGAGTGGTGTGCGGAAAGCAACGGGAAGTTACCACATTTACCTTTCCCAAGAAAAACTGAAAACATGGCATTTGGAGTCTTTCCACGGTCAAAGATTCCGGACATAAACTAAGTGGATATGGAGAAGGATGGAGCATGTGAAGTGGACAGACAGAACAAGAAACGAAGCTGTGTTGGAAAGAGTGGGTTGAAGAAAGAATGATACTGAAACTGATCATGAAGAGGAAAAGGAATTGGCTGAGTCACTGGTTGAGAAGAAACTGCCTACTGAAGGATTCACTGAAAGAAATGGTGAACGGAAAAGTTCGGGGCAGAAGAAGATATCAGATGACAGAGGACATTAAGATATATGGATCATATGAGGAGGCAAAGAGGAAAGCAGAAAATAGGAATGACTGGAGAATGCTGGGTTTGCAGTGAAAGACCTGCCCCTGGGCAGAACACTATGAATGAATGAATGAATGTTTGTTCATTATGAATATTTAAGTATTTTGTCCTTTACTCATAAAAGTCCACACCTATGGAGTAACGGTCAGCGCGTCTGGCCGCGAAACCAGATGGCCCGGGTTCGAATCCCGGTCGGGGAAAGTTACCTGGTTGAGGTTTTTTCCGGGGTTTTCCCTCAGCCCAATACGAGCAAATCCTGGGCAACTTTCGGTGCTGGACCCTGGACTCATTTCACTGGCATTATCACCTTCACTTCATTCAAACGCTAAATAACCTAGATGTTGATACAGCGTCGTAAAATAACCCAATTAAAAAAAAAATACTCGTAAAAGTAACAGCACTTGTATGAATTTTCGTCTTTAGAAAGCACACTGACCTACAAATCAGCTGTTATTTATCTCCTCCTTACTGAAAGGCCTCTAAAAGCTTTCGATGCAAGCAGGAGCGAATCCTATGCTTATTATCAGGGAACGGATTTATATGGACTAAAAATATATGAAATATGTAAATATATATGTAGTTATTTTTACCAAAATATGGAATTAAATATGGATTTTTACCAAAATATGGAATTAAATATGGACTTAAAATTATAAAAAAATGACTATGTACGTTAAATATTGGTACATTTTAATCAAACTAAACAAAAAATATAATGGACGTACCTTATCTTCCAATGTAGTTTCAACAAAACACAATTTTTATTGTCTGTTACCATAACAATAGGTTACAAACATTTCTTTCAAGTGCTGAAAAGTGAATCTTCTTCTATTGTCTCTGAGGATAGATTTATACTGACTAAAAGAGCGTTCGACGTCACAAGAAGTAACTGGTACATAATTCAATTTCACAATGTCTGCTGGGGATAAGTCCAAGTTAATCTTCACTGTTGATTCACCACTCATCACAGCAACAACCTTTTGTAGTTCTTCATATCCAGGGTTTTTTGAAAGTACAGTGTCCACCTTAGCTCTTACTGCATCTGCAACTTTACCTCTACCACGATTCAGTTGTTCCACAGTACTATTTATAATTTCAAAACTTTCAGATAGTGAAAGGTGCCTATTTTGGAGACTTTTGAGCGTTTTTATGATGCATGAAAATGTATGCTGAATGTGAGCTAAGTCATTCTTCACACTTATGTCACAGGTAACTGTTTTCGCAGTATCAATTGAGACTGCATCTTCAGAGTCCAATGCAAGGAGAACATTGTTAATAGAGTCTATATGTTCGGCATAATATTCAACTGCTTCTAGCCATGTACCCCATCTAGTTAAAATTGGCTTTGGTGGCAATGGAATTTCAGGGTACATTTCTTTCAACACGTTAACTCTACTGGGAGCTTTGAGAAATACTTTTTTCACTGATGAAATCAACAAATCTACTTTAGGGAAATTGTCTCTGACCACTTCTGCCACACGATGAAATGCATGCGCCACACAAGTAAAATGAGTCAATTTAGGATATACAACAGATAATGCTTGTCCAGCTTTGACCATATAAGGGGCAGCATCGCTAATAAAGAATAACACATTATCGTACATAATACCCTTTGGCCACAGGATACCCATAGCTTCGTTGAACAGTTTAACTATAGTTTTGTTATTGCACTTTTCTAGAACATCACAATGTAAAAGAATTCGTTCAGAATATTGTTCACTTAACAAACCGATAACTACATTACCAACAAGTCTACCTTCTTTGTCGGGAGTCTCATCAATGGAAACCCAAATTGAACTATCTTTAATTTCATCTCTTATCTTCTGTATTGTCTCATCGTAGATGGATGGAGCATACGTCTTCCTAAGTGTTGACTCATCCGGGATTGTATGTTGAGTATATTTTTCAAGGAATTCCCTGAAGACCTTATTCTTTAGTTTGTAGAGAGGAATATCAGCAGAGATGAGAGAACGGCACAGGTCGATGTTAAACTCAGATCTTACATTCGATGTTGTTGGTTGTGTTAAAAACAATTGTCTCTGCTTGGAATTTAGTTGTTTGTTGGCCTGATGTTTACTAGTTGTAATGTGTTGTTGCACCAGGAACTTTTGTGTAGATGATACTGCACACTGACACAAATTACAAAATAATATTTTATTGTCAGTTGATAAACCATCTTCTTTAAATTCTGAAATGTAACTTGTTAGTTTTGATTTTAAATTGACTGAATGACGTACTTTTGGCATATTTACCGTCTTTATAGTATGATTTACAAAACTGAACCTATGTGTACTCTGACTGGCATTTAACTGTTGAGCTGCACAACTGAAGTCTGTTAAAAATTTTAAATTAAATTAATACAGTTTTGTAACTTACTTTCCCATTGTTGATAGGACTGCTAATTTTCAAATAACTCTGATGTTAAAGGGATTACTGAACATGTGTTTAAATCTCTATTGTTGAAATGTATTTTTAAAAGTTAATGGAATTTTGTTTTGTTTTATTGTTAAACCTAATATAATATGGACTGTTTTATATGAAATATGGAAAATATATGGAAATTAACGAAAATATGTACTAAACTCTAAAATATGGAAAAATATGGAAAATAAAAGTAGGATTTTTCAACCCTACACATTTTGAAACATAAAGATAATGCAAAATATAAATTATATTAGCTTTATAAGTAAATATGTATTTACATATAAATCCTTTCCCTGCTTATTATCATCTGCATTAGGCTTCATACTTCTGCAGCTGTAAACAAAGCATTGTGCTGTTGCAACGTATCCACTTCCAATTTCTCAATAGAAACTCGATTTTTTCCATAATCATTATAGATAGAGAAACAGTTATTTGAACTTACCTATTAATTTTATATTGATATCTATTACCAGTTCAAATTTATGCGTTATACCCCTTTCACTCTGTATAGCTGTAATAGTAAATGTGTAAAAGAAGCTTCAGGTTACCATTCCCTAGTTGAGTGGTTCATAAAACTTATTAAATTAACAATATAACAAAACAGAATTCTCCTCAGTTTGATACATCTTTACATTTCAGATTTCCATACATCCCTGAAATTAAAGACATGGATTAAAGCAAGATGATGAGAAAATTGTGAACCTCTTCATTACAGCACACCAGTCATTCCGATTACTTTTCTTCAAGGGTCACATAGAAATTGTAGTGTTCCGACGCAAACTAAAGGACAGAAACAACTATTTAATACTTCGGAATATGTATGATAAGAACTTTCTTGTGTTAAATTTTAACGTACCTTGTTAACATGTTTCGACCTATTTTGGGTCATCTTCAGAACTGGTCGTTGTTGGTCTTGGCGCCTCTTGTTTCTTGTGAGGGTGCGTTTGTAGTGTAGAGTCAAAGAGTGTATGTGTCTTGAAATTGAGTTGTGTGTTGAGAATATCGTTGGGGTGTGTTTTCGTGTGTCTGTATATTTCATATTGTTCTATATTCTCAACACACAACTCAATTTCGAAACACATACACTCTTCGACTCTACACTACGAACGCATCCTCACAAGAAACAAGAGGCGCCAAGACCAACAACGACCAGTTCTGAAAATGGCCCAAAATAGGTCGAAACATGTTAACAAGGTACGTTAAAATTTAACACAAGAAAGTTCTTATCACACATATTCCAAAGCGATACAGTGTTAAAAGTTGTGTAATCAAGATGTATATTTAATACTTCTTTTTTTAACTAATGGCGAGCACTTGCATCATTCACCCAAGCGTTCCCATCTAGTGGGCGACACGTCAAAGTTTGTAGTTCTTTTCAGCTGCCATAAAGGCATTGTCCTTGGTGCACCATAGGAGGCGAACTACGTAACGCCATATGATGGTGATTAATGAAGAAATGCTGGTAGGGGAAATGGGAGTACCCTGCGAATACCTACCACCAAACAATATCTTTGTCCACCACAATGGTGGGTCTCTATTTAACACTTAAAATACTTGAAATAAAAAATTGTTTCTTTCTTTGGTTAATTAGAGTGTTGACAATGTTTTTCTTGATGCCTGATATTTACTTGCAGAAGGACTTCAATAGTTACTTATAAAAGTAAAGATAAAGGTATTCCAAGACGTTGGAGGGGGCTTGGAGGTGGAGTTTCATGCTTTCTTGACTTTGGTACTGGAATGAGGTGGTGTGATCGGCTCAAACTCCGATCTTCTTTTACCTGTGGGCAAGGTGCAAATTGAATATTTTCTCCAGAGGGAGAACATTAAAATTTTAATTATTGTCGATTAAGGGACTGTCTATAATAATTACCGTACCGGTAACAATGTTGGTCGGCTCATATTGTTGTCTCGCCCAAGTTACTGTACCGTAGGTATTAAAAGAAAATAGGAGAAATGTTGTTATACTTATTGGTACTGTACCTATTTTGCATTTTACATTAATAACATACAAAACAGAAACTATACATTAGGCATCTGAAAATATTAAAAAATATTCCATGTTGAATCTTTTGTACACTACTTTTAACACTTGAATATAAATAATTGATTAAATAGCGATCTTACTCGTGTTAATTGTGTAAGCATGTGCGGCTTACAGCTGTTTCGGTGCTTCTTCACACTATCCTCTCCTGGCAGTGGAAAATGAATACCTTTTCAGCAGAGGGCAGCATATTCTCCAAAAGAGAGATGATCCCTGGCACCCCGACCCATCAATTCACACCCTGCCCACAGGAAACACCAGGTAGTCTATTCAATTTGATAGGAGGTGGAGTGAACCTCGAGACCATTGTGGAAGTTTTTATTACGAGAAAAAGAAGAAAATCTTAATTTAAAAGTTCATTAATGAGAAATGTGTACATTTTATTTTACAATAATGACTCATGAAGTGGCATATAGAATCATTTTTCTTCTCGACATATCCCATTGTGGTCTAAGGCATCCTGCCTAGGACTCGCGTTATGGAATGCTCGCTGTTTCGACTCCTCATGGAGGAAGAAATTTTCTCATGAAATTTCGGCCAGTGTATGGAACTGGTGCCCACCCAGCATCGTGATGCACTTAGGGAGCTATGATAGCGAAAATCCGGTTTCGCAAAGCAGCTATAATGGCTGGGGGGATCATCGTGCTAACCGCATGATTCCTCCATTCTGGTTGGATGATCATCCACCTCTGTTTCGGCATGTGGACCTGAGGCCAGAAGCCGGCTGGTCGGTCTTGGCCCTTCATGGACTGTAGCGCCATGGATTTACTTATTCTCTCTCTCTCTCTTTTCTTGACATTCAGTAAATTGTCATCGACTCTAGGGAAATATATTTCGTAGCAACAAAGTGTGAGGGAAATATTACGATTACGTCAACGTGTGACAGTACTGTTAATGTTCAATATGGATTCCAACTACAATATCGATAGAACTGAAAGATAATAGTGATGTATGAGTTTTTTATTTATAAAACATGACAAAATACATATACGTATTTGTAGTTTAAGACTAACGTGCACGGTGACAGTACAAACTACGAATTACAATGGATATTTTTCAGAGTTTTAGTGATGTGTTTATTTATATGCTCTGATAGGTTAGGTTTATTAAAACGAATTTTATTTTGCATTGCGGGACATTTGTTCCAGTATTACAGTTAACTTTTCATTAAGAGGGTTTCTTGAAAGAGAAATGGCTTCCCAAAATAATGGTAAGTAGTGTACATGCGCTATAACTTACGTAGTAAATTTGACAGATTTATAGTAGTGAACATAACCTATTTCTTTCAGGTTCTCTGGGCCTACCAGTTACTGCGCCTGAGTCCTGTGGATCAGCTACAGGTAAGAAACTCTGATCAACAAATACATTGAAATTAACATCTTAGTATTATGCATAAGATACAAAGGTAGGTTAAACTAGTGCTGAGATAGTTCCCTTCCTATTTCGCTTATACACCTTGCATATAGAGGAAAGGAACTGGCCACTCTATCCCATTATCTCTTGGCCTAATTGCCTCGTAAGTAGTATTTGTTAGGTTCAGACCTTTGACTAAAACAAGAAACAAACATTGCATATACGAATCTGTGACAGGTTAGGTTTAGTTAGTTTAGGCCGCTATACTGGAGAATTAGCACGGTCACTTTGAACCGTGCCGTTACGTTTACCATCAAATTTAAGTAAATACACAATGTCACCAACACAAGAACATGACGTTGGTGTGTGGCGTAGTTGGCGGGAGAAATTTTTTCTCTCTCTCTGTCTACCTCCTTCGTTCTGAACATTATTGAGAGATAGCACCACTGTTAGCGACAATGTGCATTTGCGTAAATATTGCGAGTAAATTATGACGAGTGCCTTAGATGAGAGGCTCGGGACAGAAACAGGTTTGCTGTAGCGCATGCGCGGACCTCTCATGCAGTGGGAGCGTGATCCTTACTTGAATTTATTTTTGCGTGTACTTGCAGATTAAATGATTGAGATCCCTTCTTGCTCCGGTTACAGGCCTTGCATTTACGAAGGTTATGTTATGTTAGGTTAGCTTAGATTAGCTTAGCTTAGGTTGGTTAGATTAGCTTTGGTTAGGTTAGATTAGTTTTGGTTAGGTTAGCTTAGCTT
Source organism: Periplaneta americana (assembly GCF_040183065.1). NCBI lineage: Eukaryota > Metazoa > Arthropoda > Insecta > Blattodea > Blattidae > Periplaneta > Periplaneta americana. The sequence goes on from NC_091129.1 coordinate 113,453,731, forward strand.
TGGTTAGGTTAGGTTAGCTTTGGTTAGGTTAGGTTAGCTTTGGTTAGGTTAGCTTGATTTGATTCGTCCATGTAGTAGTTAAAATTATATAATATGACAGTTTTTGATTCGTAATATTGTTAAAAAATAATAGGCCTATAATGAAAGCGGCGAAAAATTTCATGGTCCTTAAATTTTTTTTCGTAAAAGGCTAGGTATTTTTCTATAGGCTAGAAATAAAACAGCAACGCCGTCATAATTACGTACTTTACGCTTTGGCGAACATTAACTGGAAATTTACTTTCCGTCATTTTAATTGTATTCCGTGAAACACACCTTTTTTTCCTGTTAATTTCCTTGTAATAACCTAGTTTATTATCTTATTACATCTTCGTTTTCTTTTAATGCATTCAAAAAAACCGCCGTTGTACTACATAAAACCTTGAACTTGACTAATGGAGTGAATTATTTAAGAATATAGTCGCGAATTTGACTACCACCATTTCGATTATATTTTGTTTGATACGGCTCGGTACGGCCCGGTGACTAGTGGCCAGCGAGTAGAGTCGACTATCGATATTGGTCTGCCGTGCGTATTATCCAGTTGTTCCGTTTAGGCTTTTCTTAGGCCTATGCATTGCATATACGATCAACTGCATCTCCACAAAAAAAAAACTCTAGTAAATTTAAGAATTTTTCACTTCCGAAATCACCGGAACTATCTCAGCCCTAGTTTCACCCAAATGTATATAATAGCTAGATGTTGGTTACACTACATGACATGTCATAGGTATAGGTCATTCGGCGTTTCGTGAAACCTATCTGTGCGTAAGAGGAAAGAGATAATCGATACTCTTGAGATTGTGTTCATTTTCTTTGAATTTTGTTGCAACGCAATTAAATTGTCTAATTATATTAGCTGACTTCTTGTTCTATTAATATCCAGACCTATTTCCTTCATATAGAATTTTATATCATCGTATAAATTGCTTCTTCAGCTTTAACAAATCCCAAAAATCTTTTTTTTTAATTAAGAAAGAGTCTGATGTTTTCAACACATATCTAACACAAATACTTAGGTCTACTTGTTTTTTAGTGGAAATATCAGTTATCTCATTACAAACAACAGAGAAAGCAGAAACAGAAACGTCTTGCATAATTTTTTCCATCATATCATGTTTCATTGTTTCTATCAATTAAATTTGAGCACTTTTGTAAGAATGGATTGTGGATCCCATAATTTCATCCATTTCCTTTGTCTTTTATTCTTAGTTTTAGTAGTTCTAAAAGAATTCCCTTAGTACATATTTGCTGATGTCATGGATTCATCATGTTCCCTTAAAGGTAAACACTGTTTTCCTATAAATGAAGTAGGACGGTATTTTATATTATTAACTTTATGTAACTTCTAATTCCCTCATTTGTTTTGAGTGAGCAGATGAAAACTGATCAGGAACAGTTTTGCCATAAGACTGTGTGCAGAGTTCAAAGAGAATGTAAAATGTCACAGCTTGCTATATTGTAACTTGAGTGCTTGAATGGTCCTTCTTTTTATCCTCGAAGGGTCATTCTGAGTCTAACATCGTTTTTTGTTAAATGTAGTATTGAATGAAATGAAAAAAGGCACGTAACTTTTACGTCTTGAGTTTTAATCTTCTTTATGACAGGAATGCAGAATTATATTTTAAATAAAATTATGGTAATTACCAGTACACCCCAAAATTTTGCTTACCTACAAATCACTATGTATGCCAACCATGGGGAAAAATGGCTCCGAAGGGCCACTGCACTCAAAGCCGCCTTACCCCACTCCACAGACTCTCCCCTCCGCCTGGTGCTTTTCTAGACACGCTTCATTCAGTGGTGGGTATGGGTTCGATCTCGGGACGTCAATTTCAGGAAGAGCGGCAGAAAGAATTTTTTGTTACTTACAAAAAGAAGAAAGTCTGTTGCTTAATATGTGGGTTTAAAATTGCGCATATAAAACGCTTCAATATTAAATGCCACTTTAATCGGAAGCATAGGCTAAAGCTGACTTTGGTGATCTTAGAAGTATTTATTTACAATTTTAAAAGCTATTTTCGTAATATTTGTGAAAAGATACAGAACAAGATATGTTTATGGTATTTTCAGGATTTAGATACCTGTTATTTTATTAAGTAGTATCTGGAACTGAACTTATTTAAAACTTCGAGTGCATATTAGGCCTACTTGATGCGTTCTCTTTCCAAGAAAGATTTTCAGAAGAACTGCAATGGACATGGAGATGTGTCTGTTCAATAATCCTTTTGTATTTGATGTTACCCAAGCATTAGAGCCACTATAGAGATGCAAAAGAGCATGCCACTAAAGTGTTTAGGAAAAAATGGATTACCTACCAGAGGAGCAATTCCCTAATCTGCGCACATTTGCAATGCGTATGGTATCTATGTTTGGCTCAACTTACTGTTGTGAGCTGTTTTTCTTTTCAAAATGAATACGACCAAAAGTATCTCCAGGTCTAGAATCACAGACATGCATTTAGTTTCAGTATTACGGTTGAGTTGTTGTATTTTAGAGCCAAATATATCCTTTTAGTTAATAACAAGAAATTTCGAGGGCAATCAACAACAAAAAAATGAAAACCGGCAGTATAGGCCTACAGTAGTATTTCGTTTCATTCATATCTCATGTATTTTGTTTAATATTGTGATTTTTATTTCAACTCAACAATAGGATTTTATTCTTCCAACAATAATTCCTTTTTACAATTCGCCTTAAACGCTCTCGTCAACAATTGGATTTTCACTCAACACAGTATTCGTTATAGCACTCCACCGACGACAATGACAATTTACTTGGACTATTACGAACAACAATGAACTATTAATCTTAACTAATATTTACAAAGCACTATTTACAAATCAGAACTGTTAGTTCTCAGTTCACAGTTCTTCTAGCTCAGTCACTCGAGTTCACAGTATCTCGAACCACAGATCTTCAGAGACAGTTCACTGTACTCGAACTCAGGTCCCTCCAACTGCGGTCCACTGCACTCGAACTCAGGTCCCTCCAACTGCGGTCCACTGCACTCGAACTCAGGTCCCTCCAACTGCGGTCCACTGCACTCGAACTCAGGCCTTTGGATGCTGATACAGTTGCGGACGCACACTCGAGTCGAACTCCGGTACACAAGACTGGCTTGCTTGCTCTGGCTTACTCACTGACTGAATAACTGAAAAACACTGCTGTCGTTCCTTCGCGTCCGTAATTTATAACCACAGCGACGTAGCCTCGAAAGTTCGAATTCGCGATTCTTCCACTTCGACGGATTTCTCGGCCTCTCTAGGCAAGCAGAAGATGCGCGCGCAAACTCCCTCGCTGCGTAGGCCCTTTCCCCTCTCCGCCACGCGCCGTCCCATAGTGCTCCGTGGAGCCGTGTCGGCTCACGCGCATTCTGCTCTCTTGCGGGACGCTGGTCGTGAGTTCGAATCTCACGTCGCTGTCACAATATGTTTTAAAGTTAAATGACAGTGGAGCTTAGTTTTACTTTCTTTAGTATTTATAGAAAGAAACAATTGATTTTGTTGATCATTATATTGTGTTTAATATGTTTTCCAGTTCAATGACACTGGAGCTTAGTTACTTTATTAGTTTTAAAAAGAAACAATTTATTATGTTGAGCATTGTATCTTTTAATATATTGTGCAGTTAAATGACAATGGAGCTTTGCTTTTTTCTTTATTGTTTTTAAAAAAGAAATACTTTATTATGTCGATCACAAGACAGTTCAAGAATTTTTTGTGCACATGATAAAGGAATAGTTATAAATTGAAAAATATATAATTTGCCTAATGACAGTAGGTGGCCGTCATAATTTATTATTGTATGATACGTGTACTCCCTATAAACAAAATACTGTAAAGATTTTGAAACAAGAAATAAGAGCGGAGAAATTACTGATGCGCAAGGTGTGTCGAATCCACCACTGCACTTGCCTTAGCAAAACAGCTGTTTTACCCCTTGCCTGTCAATCAAACGAATGTGGGGTGGGTAGGAACGTTCCCTCCCTACTTTGCTTATAGTCCCCATAGCTGATGTATGCAAATATCTTAAATTTTTTATTGAGAAAGATGAACTAGGGGCACGGGTCCTCACTTTCCTTCCTCCTCCCCCTCCACGACTCGATGCCCTTGGATGAGGATAGCTGAGTGACATGAGGCCGAGAAATGTGAAGAGGTTTCGATAATACATAGGCCTATCTATTAGAGGATCTTCTCAGACCTGGTAAAATAAAAATAATATTTGGGAAGACTTCAGTGTACGGTTTTCTCACTGCCAACCATTTATCTTAAAATAGCAGATTTGCCTGTGTTTGTGGAATGAGTGTCATAAAGCTTACAGAAAGGCACTTTTCAGCGCCAACAATTACTTTTTTGTATTGAAGGGGATTTTACCCTTCCTGAATTACAATAGACAAACAGAAACACACTAAAGCACAAAATAAACTATTTCACAAATTTTAGAAAATAACCACATTTATTCATAACAAAGAGAATGTTTCTAAAGGCCTGAAAAATGTGTTTTACAATATATATATATATATATATATATATATATATATGATACTAACGGATATGCTACTGGAGCTAAATGACAGCTGTGAGCAGTATGGAATGAAGATAAATGCAAATAAAACGAAGACCATGGTCATAAGAAGAAAAATGAAGAAGGTAAACTTGCGAAATCTAAATGAGGCAGTAGAGCAAGTGGACAGCTTCAAATACTTGGGGTGTACTATAAGCAGTAACATGAGCTGCTGTCAGGAAGTCAAAAGGTGGATATCAGTGGCCAAAGAAACTGTTAATAGAAAAAGGAGCATCTTCTGCGGACTTCTGGAAAAGAACTAAGAAAGGAACTAGTGAAGTGCTTTGTATGGAGTGTGGCATTGTATGGGGCAGAAACATGAACATTACGACGAAATGAACAAAAGCGAATAGAAGCATTTGAAATGTGAATATGGAGAATAATGAAACATGTGAAGTGGACAGGCAGAATAAGAAATGAAGCTGTGTTGGAAAGAGTGGGTGAAGAAAGAATGAAGCTGAAACTGATCAGCAGGCTTCGAGACTTCGGACCCAATAGAGCAGTTCAGTGGGAAATCCGCATAACGGCGTACTGAGTATAGTGGTAAAGCATACAGTGAGTGGGGTACTGTAGAATGAATGCCAACAAATACGCAAATGAAAACGCTCTGGATTTGAAGGTTCTGATGAATAATTTGATTTTCATACAAACTGTATCTGAAACTATTACACGGTTAGAAAAGTCAGAGCAAGAGATGCCGGAAGCCCTCAAATTAATTTAGAAAATGATGCAGAGAATTAATGAGACATCAAGTACACCGGTACTGAACGTGTAAAACAGAAGTGGAAATCAATTTTATGTAAAAATAACGGATATGGAACATTGTGTAACATAAACAACAAATTAGTGGACATAGAGTCACCCGAGAATAAAGGACTATCTCTTAGAGACTGCAATGATGTTAGGTTTTTTCGTTTTCCTCCTATCACGTCATGCGATGTAGAGCGCAGCTTTCTTCAGTACAAACTTTGGCAGATAACCGAAAAAGATTTACGTTTGAGACACTGAGAATGTATCTTGTAGTAGGTGCATTGCAATTCGGTACTGTAACTGCACTTCCTAAAGACGACCAATAGGATAAATGAAAAAATTAAGATTGCTACATGCCTATTTCCACCATTAACACTGTGTATAATTAAACACAAATGCTTATAAAAGACAGGAGAATAAATGCTTTTCACATTCTTTTGACGTTATCATTGTGTAATGTATATTTACTTTCAGAATGTACATATGTGTGTTTCCCCATACTACCGTACTCTACTCTAAATAGCAACGTTGTTACCTCAACACATCTCTATCTACCTGCAGCGAGTCAGCAACCTATAGTGCATGCACAGTAAACTTATTGTATCGGGTCCAAAGTCTCGAAGCCTGCTGATCAGGAAGAGGAAAAGGAATTGGTTTGTTCACTGGCTGAGAAGAAACTGCCTATTGAAGGATGCACTGGAAGGAATGGTGAATGGAAGAAGAGTTCGTGGCAGAAGAAGATATCGGATGATAGACGACAGTAAGATGTATGGATCATATGAGGAAACAAAGAGGAAGGCAATTCTACAGAAGAACTAGATACTAGACCAAAAGAAGCGCCATTTTTTCCTTAACAGTTGCGAACTACGAATAGTACAGAGTACTAATACAGAGTACTAAGCACATATCTAGTTTTATTTTTCGGCACGCAATATTTTCCATAGAATAACCTAGAACTATTCACCTCTTGTACATAGTAATGAATGGATGTATTGTCGTGTAGTGTACAGGTGAACTGTAAGTTATGTCATTAATTTCAAGAGGTTATTCTTTGAGATATTTCAAACACAAAGGTTTAATACAATTTTGCTCGTTTTTGCTTCCTTTTTTGAGATAAAAATTGTTTTATATGAAACATTTTAGAATGTAAAAATTGTTTTATATGAAACATTTTAGAATGTAAAAATAGTTTTAAATGAAACATTTCAGAGCGTGTTTTGGAAAAGCCATTGATTGAATTCCCAATATACTTAGTTTAAGAGAGCAGTGTATTATAATAACAAATGATTGAAAGAATTTTAGTTTTGTTTTTTTAAGTGTGCAGAAATTTGATTGGAATAAATGTAACTTTTCGTTCTGCAAAGGAATTTTACAATGTTACATTTGTTCGGATCAAATTTCTGCATATTTAAAGGACAAAACTAAAATTCTTTTCAATTATTTATTATCACAATACTCTGCTCTCTTAAATTGACTGAGTATATTGGAAATTAAATCAATGACTTTTCCAAAACACACTCTGAAACGTTTCATATAAAACAATTTTTATATCGAAAAGGAAGCAAAAACAAGGAAAAATTGTATTGAACTTTTTTTGTTTGAAATATCTAAAAAAATAACCCCCTGAAATTAATGACATTACTTACGGTTCCCTCCATATATAATTAAGCAATATTACTGCTTTCCAAAATTGTCGCGGACTGACAAGGAAATTCAGCCTATTCTGACGTTAAAATTATCTTATCACTACATGGCATTACTACTTAATGTTCTACTACTTGACGGACCTTTCGGCTTTTCCCTCTGCAAAATCTACTTAATTTCTTAAGTGGGACAGTCTGAAGGAAGCAGGACAAGTGGCCTTTGGCTAGGAGTTCACATAGAGGCTAAGATGAATGACAAGATCCTTACAAGGACGCGATAAATATCTTATACCTTTTAACTTATATTTTTTCCTTTCTTCTTCGTTTCATTTATTTCAGATGTCACTGCTTCCTGTTACACATAAAATGTGACATCTTTCCCGCTTGTAACTCCAATAAAAATGCAGTTACGTCAAAAGTGAAAGTAAACATTGAAGTCACATGGTAAACAGTACGGTTGGTCCTTGTCCGGAGTACCTATAGAAATCTTCACAAAATAGGTATAATTACAAATTAATAAATTACTGTTTATTAGCTGTAGATTTTAGTTATGTAGTTCACTCTTTATTTCATACTAGCCGTACCCGTGCGCTCCGCTGCACCTGTTAGAAATAAATATAAAGTAATTACATAATTAAAATAGAACGTTTGACCCAGGGAACAACTTTTACAACAGCGCAACATAATCTGCTTCGCTCATTATCCAATTTTTTTTGCATTGCATTTATTGCATATATATTTTATGTATTTTAACACGATTCAATTGAGCATAGTTAAAATTTGAATTATAAAATAATGGATTGCTAAGCTAACGTACTATTACTGCATACTAAATCAATACACTCTCGTTGTTCGTTAATTCTCTGAGATTAAAATGAGTGTACATAAATATTATTTTAAGAAATACAGAAAACGAATGTACAAAATAGCCTATCAAATTTTCTGTGCATAAGAAGCTATTTTAATCTTACCTGTCCTCGATTTACTCAGACGTTACTGTAATAACATTATAGCATTATGTCCATCTAGAGAAACTACACTTTCCAATGGTGAAATAATAATTATTAATTATACAAATCGGTTAATTTAGCTTCTGATAATTACTTCATACAAACACAGAAACATTCTCTGTAGGCTATGTTTAATAGTTTTCGATTGTTGATGTCCAAGGCCCCTGTTTCGATTGTTGTTGTCCAAGGCCCCTTATAGACGAAGTCATTTGTTCTTAATTCATTGCACCGTCTTAGATGGCGTTATTTTAATTTTAAAACTTATTTATCTCATTAAATATCAGTCCTATCAAAATTTTGTAAAGAATAAAACTTATCGGAAATCATTTTTAAAGAAACTTTTGTTATGTAACATTTGTCACAAAAATCAATAATAAGCGAGATATTTCGATTTATTTACTTCAGGCCCCCTTATAACCCCCCTTTTAAATAAAGTATTTTGAATGCCATATAGCCTAAAATCTAAGTTACAACGAACTTAATTATATTCCAATTTTCATATAAATCGGTTCAGCTATTATCGCGTGAAAAGGTAACAAACATACAGACAGACATACAAACAAAAATTTCAAAAATGCGATTTTCGGTTTCAGGGTGATTAATTATATATGTTAGGACCAATTATTTTTGGAAAATCGAAAATTACCAGAAAAATTTCGGCTACAGATTTATTATTAGTATAGATGTGTAGAATAATTTCTCTGCACATACAAATGTAATTTACTAGACTTTAACGAGTTCATTTATTGCATACTCTTTTTATAATGCTTGAGTTCATGACAGTCAGCTGCCTTGGTTTTCTGAATATTATGCTCTTTCCATCCAAACAATACATTGTTCGATTCCCAGTGTAGTTAATGGAAGAAATTTATCTTCCGTCCAAGGGAATGGGTCTTTGTTCTTGTTTGTGCTGTTCTGAGTTGTCTCAACGGTGGCCTTGTGCCGTGATGACCACACGACCAGAGAGGCCTGTAATGTGTGCCTGTTTAGTATATATCGGTCAAAATATATAGCTACCCTCCCTTACTACTTCTGGATTATAAGTCGATAAGAAAGATGGTAAAACATGACGAAAAAAGAGATAATTCTGGCGGCATAACCGGTTAAAATTGGCTAATAGAACTGTGTTTATCAAAGGACGGTTGTATGAGAAGTAACAAACGAATGGTTTATTGCCCTATAATTTTATTTACTTGTTTTCGTGTTATATTATATTTTCTCACATTTTTATTGAGATCTAACCACGTTTACTGGCTCGGTATGTCGTATTCAGTGTCCACAACCATTGGTTCGCACGTACTCGCGATAGAGATGCTAGGTTTGAAGCTCTCCGAGTTGCGCCACTTTAGCTTTCTTCCTCTCTTTATAAATAAATTAACTATTATTATTAAATTATTATTATAAGCCCTGCACTGTTCGACTTGGGTCATTTTGGGCTCAGTCGATTGCTTTTGAGCTCTTCTTTCATCCGACATGAGTTTAGCTGCAAATATTTAGATATTTGGATTTTAGTCACTTATTTTTTCGAGATTCTCACATAACTTTTCACTATCAGTTTAGATGCTTATGATTTTGCGTTTTGTAGTTAAATCTCGTTCAGACGAACCGTTTGAGACCCATATCACCGTCCTAACACGTTACAGTTTGGAGATATACTGACTTTAAGACGCGTGACTCACCGCGATAGAACCAAAAATGGCGGACACTCAACCCTCACTTGCGCGTGACTTTGAAGTATGGTCCGTCCCAGGAATCTGTGGAGTAACTTCGCGCATATGAAGGCGGAGTCTATTCGTGCAGGAGTGTATTGCGGGCAGCATCAGCTCGAGTCCGCTAAGGGATAAGATGCTCGTGACAGAAGGTATACTGTTTTCTCTGTAAGAAAAATCCTAATGTAAACATAAGCACGTTGCTGTCATACCCGTGGTTGGCTCACAGTCGAAACACTCAGACGACGCAGGAAAATATAGTCCGTCTTTGGAAATTATCATTTTGTATTATTTGAAAATAAAACATTGAATTCTAGTTGTTAAATACAATGAAACATATAATTTCACTCATATGTAAAACGATATGTAAAAGAGAAGCTACTTTTATATTTTGTTACGTACTATGAACGCGGATGAATACAAACAGTAATACCGAGGTAGTCTGTTCTTGTAACAAGCTGGCGTCACTTGAGCTCGTAGTTGTTCACGTAAGCACGTGGTACTGAAGTATGGCTTCTGCATCATCGGTGTGTTTGGTTATTAAACTTAAGAGTAGAAACCCTCTCAAAAGCGGAGAAAAACAAATAGTCTTAAATGTATATAGACTAATAAGTTAAATGAGTTTTAATTAGAGTAATTATAAAGTAAATGTTTCCTAAGCAACGAATGCATAGTAGTGAGATTAGACCTACTTGACGAGTAACGGGAAACGTTTAACATGAAACAGAATGTACAACAGTAGGCGGGAACATGTACTGAGAATCAGTGGCGCCAAACAGCGGCCAATGAAGCCTCACTTCAGTCACGTGCTATTGTTTATATTAGGATTTTTCTTACAGCGGAAAGATTATAGAGGCGGAGTCTATTCGTGCAGGAGTGTATTGCGGGCAGCATCAGCTCGAGTCCGCTAAGGGGTAAAATGCTCGTGGCAGAAGGTAGAGTAGAGTTCAGATAGAAATTATTCCCTCCTGCAAGCGAATGCTCGCTTCATTCAAACAATACCTCCCCCAGAGCAGTCATTGGTCCTAGCCCTCCCACATACCACTTGCGCAGAGGTCTTGTTTCGTCTTTTTACTCCACAAAATCCTGGGACGGACCATAGCTGTTATTAGGTGCTTGTATATTTGGTCATCGAAGTCATTTTTTACATTTTGGCTATCGGTTATACTTCTTGAGATAGTATTAGATAAAGTTGTATAGACCCACCCTTTTTTTGTTTGCCCAACTTTTTCTAGAGGGTACCGATTTTAAAGACGTATCCACGTCAAAAATTCGCAAGCGAAAACATCACTTACGACAGAAATGAGAAAGACTCGTCAGATAGTGTATTATCTGAATAATTTCGAGGGAAAAATTGTTCCGGGGCCGGGTATCGAACCCGGGACCTTTGGTTAAACGTACCAACGCTCTCCCACTGAGCTACCCGGGAACTCTACCCGACACCGATCCAATTTTTTCCCCTCTATATCCACAGACCTCAAAGTGGGCTGACAACAGTCAAGCAACCAACATTTGAGTGCACACTAACTCTGTGTGACTTTAAATTGTGGTTTCCTGTTACGTACAGTGACGTGTATTATGCAAATTAAGCTTTCATGAATAACTCCCTGTAAAGTTAATTTGAATAATTTCGAGTGAAAAATTGTTCCGGGGCCGGGTATCGAACCCGGGACCTTTGGTTAAACGTACCAACGCTCTCCCACTGAGCTACCCGGGAACTCTACCCGACACCGATCCAATTTTTTCCCCTCTATATCCACAGACCACAAAGTGGGCTGACAACAGTCAAGCAACCAACATTTGAGTGCACACTAACTCTGTGTGACTTTAAATTGTGGTTTCCTGTTACGTACAGTGACGTGTATTATGCAAATTCCGGGGCAGGAATAATTTTTCCCTCGAAATTATTCAAATTAACTTTACAGGGAGTTATTCCTGAAAGCTTAATATGCATGTATTATCTGTTTGGCTATGGTTGAGCTATTGTTCTATTTTAATCAGATATTTTGAAATTGCACCAATGTTGTGCTAGTCAATTCTATGTGGGAAAAGTGGTTTGGAAACCGGTCTCAGATATCTGGTATATTGATTGAAGACTGTCGCTATGGAAACTATCGGTGTCATGAGAGTGCTCATCATATTGTATCGAAGATCAGGCGTGTGTGTGCAAAATCGATGCCCTATGATATCACTGGAAATGAGAAATCGTTTGTGGATTTTCTCCTAACATATTCACTTCATCCGCATAAACAAGGAGCTGATGTAACCCGTTCAATTCGAAACCCTCTCTGCTTTCCTGAACGTTCTTAATGGCATATTATAGAGCAAAGTTAAAAAGTAAAGGTGATATTGCATCTCCTTGCTTTAGCTCGCAGTGAACTGGAAAAGCGTCAGACAGAAACTGGTCTATACGGACTCTGCTGTACGTTTCACTGAGATACATTTTAATTAATCGAACTAATTTTCTGGCGTCATGTACCGAACAAATAAATAAGTCAATATGATACGAAGAGATAAACAATCAATGGGATTTACCAATTCTCCTTCACATTTTTCTTGGAATCAATCTAGATTTAAAAAAAATAACATTGTAATGTTACAGTTCAAGGTTGTAGTTTGTCCCCTACGTTGTTTTTAATTTATATGGATGATTTAGTGAGAGAGTGGAATTTTAGAATTAATGTAGGAATTCATATAGCACCTAATTTTACATTTAAGACGATGCTGTTCGCTGATGACCAAATCGTTGTAAGTAGAACTGAAAGTGAACTGCAGAGAGCAGTGTATGAACTACAGAAAGTGTGTGAGAAATATAATTTGAAAATTTCCTTAAATAAAACCAAAACAATGGCTTTTCAAGGGAAATACAGCGTAAGGACAAAAATTGTTTTAAATGACACTCCTCCAGAACAAGTAACAAGTTTTAAATACCTAGGTACTCAGCTCACGTCTAAACATGAAAGTGACTGCAAATATAAACTCCCCATATTTCAGCAGCTATGTGGTACAATAAACAGAAATTTGAAAAATAGAGCAAGAAAAGAAACACAAATTACATTTTATAAAGTAATGGCAGTACCATCTTTGCTGTTTGGATCAGAAACCTGGACGATGACTGCATCTGACAGTAAAAAATTACAGGCCGCTGAAATGAAGTTTCTGAGGTCAGTCAAGGGGTGTACTATATCGGATAAAATTAGAAATGATAAAATAAGAGAAGAATTGATGATCTTTTCCCTAGAAGAAAAAATTAAGAATTATAGAAATCAGCGGGCAGAACATGTCAATAGAAGACACCAGAAAGAATCCCAAGAAGAATGATGAATTATAGACCTAAGGGAGAAGACATCTGGGAAGACCTAGGAAGTGTTGGACGGATACACTATGAAGCCGGAACAGGTATATGCCTATCCCTTGAATTGAAGAAGAAGAAGAAGAAGAAGAAGAAGAAGAAGAAGAAGAAGAAGAAGTTACAGTTACGAAACTTCTTGAAAGAAAATATCACTTGTATAAGCCGTCAAGAATTAAAATATTAATAGAATGAAACTATTGGAATAAAAATACAGTGCTGTTTTCATTCGAATTAAATGAGTAGTTACTCATTCTAGACAGTGAAATCTTTAAATTTTTAAATATGGACATGGAAATTCATGCCAAATAAATCATACTTATTTTTTTACAGACTGATGCTTGTGCTTATAATTACATTTGCTGTACTTGGATGTACGCGATACGTCGGCGTATTCAGTGCCCAATATGGTAAACTTGCTTCGCTGCTGTATCTTTTCGTTTGCAGGCTGATGTGTTCACGTAGATTGTAGGCCTACACTGAAGTGCGCGCACCTCGGTGTATTCGATGTCGAATACGGTAAAGTTTGTGAAATGAATACGACCAAACGCTCAACACCGCAGCCGTCATTTATGGAAACAATTCGAATTGCATTTGCCGATAGACAAGTTGATAACGCCATTCAAATGACGCCCGAAGCTGCGACGTGAGCAAGCTGTAATAATTGCTATTAGTTGCTGTGGCTCGGTGGCAACATTAGCAATCGAAAAACAAATGAATGCATCTCTAACAATGTAAATGCCTGTGTTACTGTATTATAAGGAATATTATTTTGTTTTAGTAAAATAAACTTTACTTACTTACTTACAAATGGCTTTTAAGGAACCCGAAGGTTTATTGCCGCCCTCACATAAGACCGCCATCGGTCCCTATCCTGTGGAAGATTAATCCAGTCTCTATCATCATATCCTACCTACCTCAAATTAATTTTAATATTATTCTCCCATCTACGTCTCGGCCTCCCCAAAGATCTTTTTCCCTCCGGTCTCCCAACTAAAACTCTATATGCAATTCTGGATTCGCCCATACGTGCTACATGCCCTCCCCATCTCAAACGTCTGGATTTAATGTTCCTAATTATGTGAGGTGAAGAAAACAATGCGTGCAGTTCTGCGTTGTGTAACTTTCTTCATTCTCCTGTAACTTCATCCCTCTTAGCCCCAAATGTTTTCCTAAGCACCTTATTCTCAAACACCCTTAATGTCTGTTTCTCTCTCAAAGTGAGAGTCCAAGTTTCACAGCCATACAGAACAACCGGTAATATAACTGTTTTATAAATTCTAACTTTCAGATTTTTTGACAGCAGATTAGATGACAAAATCTTCTCAACCGAATAATAACAAGCATTTACCATATTTATTCTGCGTTTAATTTCCTCCCGAGTGTAATTTATATTTGTTACTATTGCTCCAAGATATTTGAATTGTTCAATCTCTTCGAAGGATAAATTTCCAATTTTTATGTTTCCATTTCGTACAATATTCTGGTTACGAGACATAATCATATACGTTGTCTTTTCGGGATTTACTTCCAAACCTATCGCTTTACTTGCTCCAAGTAAAAGTCCCGTGTTTTCCTAATCGATTGTGAATTTTCTCCTAACATATTCACGTCATCCGCATAGACAAGAAGCTGATGTAACCCGTTCAATTCCAAACCCTGTCTATTATTCTGAACTTTCCTAATGGCATATTCTAGAGCGAAGTTAAATAGTAAAGGTGATATTGCATCTTCTTGCTTTAGCCCACAGTGAATTGGAAAAGCATCAGATAGAAATTGGCCTATACGGACTCTGCTGTAAGTTTCACTGAAACTCATTTTAATTAATCGAACTAGCTTCTTGGGAATTCCAAATTCAATAAGAATATTATAGGCCTATAATACTTCCCTCTTAACCGAGTCATATGCCTTTTTGAAATCTATGAATAACTGATGTACTGTACCATTATACTCCCATTTTTTCTCCAGTATCTGTCGAATACAAAAAAAAAAATCTGATCAATAGTCGATCTATTACGCCCAAAACCGCACTGATGATCCCTAATAATTTCATCTACGTATGGAGTTAATTTTCTCAAAAGAATATTAGACAACATTTTGTACTTTATTGTATAAAATATACATTATGGTTGAGCTTAGCAAAGTAATATTAAAAAGTAACACATGGAACATGTATTAAGAGAGCCATCCTGTGATGATATCGACATTAATTTGTGTGTACCCCTGATTTTTACAATAAGTAAAATCCATTAAGATTCTTTAGATTTAATTAAAGGTTGGAATTGACAAAGTAAAAAAACAAATATCAGCACAAACTTGAAATAAAACAAATTGTAAGAGCGTGCTTTACGAGTCTCTACACATTACAATGAATGACTGTAAACATTTTAAGTGTTTAAAATTCAACATTTCTCCTTTTTGATAAAATACATGTTCGTCTTTCCTAATGGCGTGCAGGCTATCAAATTCTTATATTACAGCATTAATCTCCAAATCCCTAGCTTTGTTTTGTTTTCTCATGTTCATTGAACAGCAAATCTGAACTGTGTACTAGGGTTGGTTGCACCGATCTATGCTCCATATATACCTACACTGTTGCGGGTCGCTTGGAGGCTTTAGGTAACCAAACGCAGGACTCTAATCATAACACATCTTTCTGCTCGACGTCTTAGGGAAACACGCAACCTTTCAAACACCCCTGGTTAGTCTCTGATGTGCTGACAGGCATTGGAGACTCGCTTCTGTAGCGTTTGAACGTCTTCTAAAGGTGTTGCATAGACTAAGACATAAATGTCTCCATACCCAAAAGTCCAAGGGATTAAGATATGGGGAAGTAGCAGGCCATGGTACAGGATCTCTCCGGCCAGGTCATAGAAGATTAGATACCCGTGTTAGATGTCTGACTGTTACGGAAAATGGGCTGGTGCTCTGTCATGCATAAACCACATTTATTGATGGTATGTCACTTCCTCCAGCAAGATGAGCAATTGGTTTGCTAAGAAATGCCGATACTGAGGAACCTGTTATTCTATGGGTAGAATGTGTGGCCTTATTAACCTGTCACCAACACACGAATTTTAAAGTAGGCTACCGTTTTTCGTAAAAGCTATTAATTTTAGAACTCATGTTTATTAAACTTTTTTTCCCTTGCTGTGATGCGTGCCGCCACCCTTCAAAATATTAGACTCTGTATATTTCATATTTTTCCAAAATAAATAAATTATATATATATATATATATATATATATATATATATATATATATAATTACTTGATAAGCAGATGATGATGGTGCGGTGAAGATCACCGAAGTGTAATTTTTTGCTCCATTAGCCTTTGCCGGAAAATTATATCATCTTCTTAACAAACCAGAATTTCTCATGAAATTTCTACCAGTGTATGGGACCGGTACCCACCCAGCATCGTGATGCACTTGAGGAGCGAAGTCCGGTTACGAAAGCCAGCTATAAC
The DNA here is from genome assembly GCF_040183065.1 of Periplaneta americana. NCBI lineage: Eukaryota > Metazoa > Arthropoda > Insecta > Blattodea > Blattidae > Periplaneta > Periplaneta americana. The sequence continues at coordinate 113,470,267 of NC_091129.1, forward strand.
GGCTGGGAAATCATCGTGCTAACCACACGATACCTCCATTCTGATTGGATGATCGTCCACCTCTGATTCGGCATGTGGATGTGAGGCCAGCAGCCGGCTAGTCGGTCATGGTCCTTCATTGGCTGTCGTGTCTTGGATTATTATTATTATTATTATTATTATTATTATTATTATTAATATTATTATTATTATAATATAGTCTATATATTGAACTAATACGATCACAATTTATAGGATTGCTAATATTTGACTCATACATTCGCGTTAGAACTAAGCTGGCCCAAATTATGTTAACGTACAGTTTAGCATCCTCTCCAAAAAAAAAAAAAAAAAAAAAAACGCCAGTTAGAAGAGTGGCCTCTCTTCCTTTAAAGAACTGTAAATAGTGAGATATTTATTTTCTCTATTTCACTTACTGTCTGCTTCTGCTAAGCATCGAAACGCTGTATTTACATTCCATTAATATCGTATCAAATGTCGGGAAACAAAAATGATATCTTCATTCTTAAATCCTGAGCATTAGCTGCTATATAGGCCTACATAACATCCGCGACATATATTCTCGTTATATTTTTAACATTTCAATTTATTTATGCTGTAGTGAATATTATGGTTTTTAATTTATTCCCTTAAACCAATATTCAAGAGACGTACTTAAACGAAATAATTTAATTTGCAGCCAAATAAGAATATGAACTTTCGTTTTCTGCATTATATACAAAAGACATTCCCTGTAGTCTCAAAATTAAAGTATTTGACTTCAGTCAAAAATAAAATTGTAACCTGCGGTTTAAATACATATCACTACAACAGATACCGTCATTTCTCATAACTATGGTCCTGGAACACAACTATGGTCCATGATGCAACCATTCAAAGATCATTGTAGAAGTAACATAGATCGTTCATAGATAGTTGCAGTGACTTGACTTCAAACTACAGTACAACAAAAAATATAGGTAAACGAGGTACTACGTTATGGAGTTCAAAATTTGAATGGACCATAGTTGTGTTCCAGGACTATAGTTATGGGAAATGACGGTACACGAAGCATTTGGCTTGATGGTCGGAGCAAGAGGATCCATCCCGAAACAGTTTGTTGATTTTTGTAAGACTTTTCATTTGCCGTCATCTATAATTACCAATGTTTGTTTACTTGCATTAAAAGATTGGATTGCATTGTTAAGAAATCACGTGACATGAAATATTTCAGTGTAATTTTTTTCACTCTCTTTCATTGGTTTGCTATTCATTACAGATCTACCCATATACAGTATAATATGTAACTTACTATCCAAATTTTCTTTTGTAAATGGTATACTTTGTGTTCTAGGCAATCTCTGTTTAGAAAAAGTATTTAACAATAATAATAATAATAATAATAATAATAATAATAATAATAATAATAATAATAATAATAATAATGTGTAATTAATTTTAAATACTAGCTGTCCCAAAACTCCGGTCTCACAGATAGAACATACTTGTAATGTGCAGCAGATATTGAAATTGATGCGCCTCATGAACCTTGCACACAAGGATACGAGCATGTAAACTTCTTTGTGCATTTCGTAATGTTTCTGGTGTGATAGCGCGGCACGAGGCACGTAACACGAATATTTAATTTAATTTATTTTAATTTAATTAATTTATTTAACTAGCTAGCTAGCTAGTGAGTACAAATTAAAATTATAAAACAAAAATGTTTCAGATACGTAAATGAACTTTCGTGTGAGACACCTGAGGCATGCGTTGGTCTGGCTTTTCCCGAGCCGGAACTTAGGCCCATTGTGTGCCCTATATATGCGATGATTGTCGAAGTCCGACAAGTAGCCTTGGTGGCATTCGTGAATCCGATGCATATTAACGTCTGATTATTTTCTTTGCACATAACAATTTAGCTATCTTTTTATAGTGTCAAAGCGCCTGCATTGCGTGCTGTCAAGAACCCGCACAACATTTCCTTAAGAGCGATGATTGTACAGTACTTTAACTTGCTGATAAGTGGACCTTGTTGGATTTGTATTGCTTGTAGTATGAGCACGTAATTCAGGCGTTTTGATATCCCTGCCTACTGTTAGATATAACGATGCTACCCACAGATGTGCTGTGCATATTTATCAGGGGCAACAAACATAACCCCTTCTCAAGTGTCATTAGGCAAAATGCCGAATGCTCGCATGCTTTTGGCGCATGCGCGGGTTTACGAGACGAGGAGACTATTGACCCAGTCCGGGTCGACCGACTGGTCGTTCCGAGAGGCAGTGATGCCGTGGTGTGGATGCTGCGCCCCCGCAGAGATGGCGCCCCAGGAGACGACAGGTAAGTCCATGTTTCCAGGACGCCGTCGAGCGCGTATTCCGGCATGACAGAGATTCCTGTGTTTCAGGGAACCCTCGCAATAAAGTGGCCCTCAAGCCCGGCCACTCGCTCATGGACTGGGTCAGACTGGGCCACTCTGGCGTGGATCTCACCGGAGTGGGAGGCGTGCTCCAGGACGTGACGCCGGAGCAGCTGGCTGCGCACGGGAAAGGGACAGACGCTTGGATCGCCATCAGAGGTACGCGCGCATGTTATGTTTGTACTACGACGAGCACATGCGGTTCCGGTGATTTATGAATCGCAGGAGTAGCTGCAGTACTGTCGCCCGGCCGGGCACTTGGTTGCAGAGCTCACATCGCCCTAAAGACGTGTTGATACGTCCGGTTGATTATGTGTGTATCTTTCACATAGTGCATTAGCATAAAACTTTCACTACTCACAAGGGCGTCTTGGTGACTTAGTGAAATAAAACATTCATCGCATATAACGATATGTTGATCATATTATAACGAAATAAAACTTTCACCTCCCACGAGAACGTATTTTTCATGACATAAAAAATCTCTCGTCGATGAGGATGTATTTATTACAGCAGCATAAAACTTTCATCTTTCACAAAGACGTTTTTATCACATCGCGACATACAACTATCGCCCATGAGGACATGTTGATTACATAACTGCATAAAATTCTTATTGCACGTGAGGACGTATTGATCATCAGTGACATAAAACTTTCATCGCCAATGAGGACGTATTGATTAGGTACCGTATTTTCTCGAATACCCTGCGCCCTCGAATAAGCTGCGCACCCCACCTTTGAAAGGTAAAAACTGAAAATAAATAAACAGGTTACAAAAATGAAACTTTCAACAAAAGTATTCATGACGAATTAAAAACAATTAAACACAAATACAGTTCAGTTAGCAGTAATTAAATAGATTTTATCCTGGAACAGGACGTATTTCAAACCCATCCCATTGCACGCATGTCAGTTGTCTTCTTTAATCGGCCGTTTACACGATATACTGCAACATTAATAGCACGCGTCACGATTTCCGTGTTTCTCTGCATTTTGATAACTTTAAGTTTTTCGCTGCAAGTAAAGGATCGTAATCTCGTACTTTTAGTGGTATTTGTTTTAAGAATTGAAAATATGAGACGCATAAATTATACGCTTATCACACTTGAACTTGATTCTGACACATGTACCAATCAATGTTAACAAATTGGAATATCTGCACGGGAAGATAATGGCATATGCTACCACCTTAGGCGTTGCGTGGGAGGAAAATCGAACAATGTTGACAACTTCATTTCGAATAAGCCACCCACCCGTATTTTTTACTTGTATATTTCGGAAGAAGTGCGTGGGGTGTTCGAGAAATTACGGTATATAGCAAGATAAGAATCCCAGGTCCGACGAGGACATTTTTATCGATATTGAACTCTTATTGCTCATGAGGACCTATTGCTCATATAATGACATAAAACAGGACATATCAGATAAAAATAAACTGCCTTCGCTGGTGAGGATATATTGATCTTATCCGCATTCTCATCATGATCCTCTTTGAGTCATAGCCTTCCTTTGAAGTTTCTGCCAGGCTTCTCTATTGCATGCTAATGCTCACCGATTTATTCCTCCCAGGAGTCTAGTATCCTTAATCACTCAATTTTCCATCTGAGTTTGGTTCGTCCTTTTGGCCTTTTACTTTCAACTGTTGAAGTAAGTTTTCTTTTGATGTATGATTGGTCATAGATCTTGTAATATGATCAATCCATTTTAATTAATTAATTCATTCATACATAGTTTTCTGCCCAAGGGCAGGTTTCTTACTGCAAATCCAATATTCTCCAATCGTTCCCCTTTTCCGCCTTCTGCCTCTGCAATACCTTAATGTTATCTTCTGATATCTTCTTCTGTTCCGAACTTTGCTCCCGTTCACCATTCCTTCCAGTGCATCCTTCAGTAGGCAGTTTTTTCCTTATTCAGTGACCCAGCCAGTTTATTTGTATCCTCCTTTTGACTTCTTGGCAGCAGCTCATGTTACCACTAATAGTACTCCTCAAACATTTGAAGCTGTTCACTTGTTCTACTACCTTATTTCAAATTCGCAGGTTTACCTTCTTTATTTCTCTTCTGATAACCATGGTCTTCATCTGCCATATTAATATATATTTTTATTGTGTTCTTATCTTTATATAGGTCGTACAACTAACTATTGTACCGTATTCGCCGCTCTCCCTTTATTGCTGACCCAAATATGACTCATTATTTTTCTTTCAAATATACTGATTAGTTTTTCATCAGTTTTTGTTAGTACCCATTTTTCTGATACATGTCTAAGGATGGGCTTAATTAATATTCTTTATAATAACATCAAACTTTCATCTCACGCGAGGACGTGTTGATAATGGCATGTAACTTCTATCACTTGTGAGGACGTATTCATCGTATAGCTATACAAAACTCCCATCTCTCACGAGAACGTGTTAATCATATAACGATATAAAACTTGAACCGCTTGCGAAGATATAATTACCGCCGTTGTGGCTGTGGGGATAGCGCGTGCGCTTCCCAATCGAGCGTTCTGAGATTCGGTTCTCGGTGTGGGCAATGGAATAAATTTACCTTCCGTCCCCGGGATTAGGAGTTGTCCGTTATCTTGTGAGTATTCTGTGTTGTCTCACCGGTGACCCTGCGTCATACCGATCCCATGACCAGGGAGGACCGCACTTACCTGATTTCTAGTATAAAATCAAATGAATCTTCCCCCCCCCCCGTACCCGCAGTGGTTTGTAAATCAATAAAAGGGGAGGTTAAGTAGAGTAAGAAAGTGAGGACATAATAGGCTAATGATTGCACAGCGATATAGAACGCATTGAAAATATGTGACATAAAATTGCCATGTCCCACGAGAACGTGTTAATCACATAACGATGTAAATGTTTCATCGCTCATGAGAACGTATTGATCACATAGCGTCATAAAACTTCATTGCCCACGAGGACGTACTGATTATACAGAATGTTTCAGGAGGAGTAGTGAATATTTTAGGAAGTCGTAGTATGGACTGTTCCGAGTAAAAAGGTTCATATATTGCTCATAAAAAGCCATAAAAAACATATGAAGAAGATACAAATGACATTGATAACATGTATTTATTATTTAGATGAAAACAGTAATTTACAACGTTAAAAGTAATTGTTCAAAAATTCCACCATCGGCTTAAATTCATTTTTCAACTCTCTTGGCAACAGTGTGTGAAACTCTTCCGAGATCGTCTCGGCGGTTTTTTTTTTTATTAGGGCAGCTCTATTCATAATGCGAGCTACTAATTCGTCTCTTGTTTTTGCTTTTTGTATCTAGACTTTTCTTTTCATCTATCTCCAGAAACATTAATTTTTTTTTATTTTAGTAGGTTATTTTACGACGCTTTATCAACATCTAAGGTTATTTAGCGTCTGAATGAGATGAAGGCGATAATGCCGGTGAAATGAGTCCGGAGTCCAACACCGAAAGTTACCCAGCATTTGCTCATATTGGGTTGAGGGAAAACCCCGGAAAAAACCTCAACCAGGTAACTTGCCCCGACCGGGAATCGAACCCGGGCCATCTGGTTTCGCAGCCAGACTCGCTGACCGTTACTCCACAGGTGTGGCAGAAACATTAATTTGAATGACTAAAGTCTGGGACTTTTGATCATAAAACAACATAAAACTCTCATCACCGGTGAGGGTAGCCCTATATGTTGATCTTATAGCGATATAAAGCTATGATATGCCATGAGGACATGTTGATAGCAATGACATACAACTTTCATCGTCCGTAAGGATGTAGTCACGATCATATAGCAACATAAAACTTTCATCACCTTCGAGGACGTATTGACGACATAAAAATCCTTGCTCCCACGAGGACTTATAGTCACAAAACGACATAAAACTGTCATCGCCCGTGAGAATATGTTGATCACAGCGATATAAAACTTCCGCCGCCCACAAGACATGTTGATACTGATTAGTATGTGTAGTATTTACAGTCAGTTAATTATGCTACATATCTCTACTATAGTGACGTGAAATTCTTCGCCCAAGGACGTGTTCGTAGGGATTATAGCATTCATATGCAATTTATCACATGATTAGGCATATATATTTAAACTGTCATCGCTCATGAATACTATGTGATGAAAATACACTCCTGGTCGACGCTAACGGAAATGTGTCAGTATTTGTAACGAAAGTGATTGTATCATTCATATCCAGTTTTACCCTCATAATATGTCACATTGTCTTTAAGTACGTGACATAGTATAGTACTGTAGGTATTCTTCGTCTTTGAGGACGAGTTGCTTATCATTGTAAGAACGAATATAGTGTATTCAATTGAGGCACTATTATATCTGTGGCCGGGAGGAAAAAGGTCTTAAGTCAATTTTTTGTGAAAATGAGATTTTTATAATATAAAAATGGAATAAAGTATTAAAATAAATATTCTTAAGTCCTTTATTCTGTGTGTGCTCGATTCAAAAAGTACTTAGACATTTGGTAACGCTCTATAGCTAAATGCAGTCAGGAGTCTTATTTGACTTTAACCGTTTTACCAGATTGTAGAGAATTGTTTCCACTTTCAGAATATATAAAATTCTCCTTTTCACAAAAAAATTGACTTAAGACCTTTTTCCTCCCGGCCACAGATATTTACATTCTTGACATCGACAGTCTTTTAGCGCCGGGGCCAGTTGTTAATATTCGTCATAAATGTTTTTCAGAATTTCAGACCTATGATCACAGTAATTCAAAAGCTTCAACTCAAATACATTAATTCATCTTGCAGTAATAATCAACTCGCCATCGATACGTTGTAACATTTCATACATTATAACCGCACCTTGAACTCAGTGTAGGTCGATTATAACAAATTCATTTTAAATTACTTGACCGTCTTCTAGCTTCTGAGACGAGTTCTTAATTAGGCCTAATACGTGAGAATGGCTAAATTTGTTCACATTTAAACGTGATTGTATAGTAGCTCTGAAAATGTTCAGTACACTGGAGATGAGTTGACAATATTATGAAATTGGATAAAATACATCCACTATAATTGTAATTTTGTTTCTCGTGCATTTCGAGGTCTCGGCAAAACAGGCTGAGAATATCTCAAAATTCGCGCACGCAGACTACATCGTGTGAATCATGGATGAAAATGGAGACGAAAATATTAATGACAGAGTTTTGTCCGAAGAAATTTTATTTGCGCAAAGTGACAACACTGTATTTTAAAAATAAATGTTACTCCTGTGATTGTAGCTCAAGCTACCCGTACGCTGTTTAAAACTACGCATTCATAGTTAGCCTATAGTTCAAATCACCTCTCTCTTTATATGTTTTATTTTAACTCTTTATTTAAATTATCTTTCTGTAATTTAGAAATATTTGTGTCACATTATATTCCTTTACAACTTCGTAACGAATTATTGTTTATCCATCACCATTTTGTTGCTTTTTTTTTTACTTGGTTATTTAATGACGCTGTATCAACTACGAAGTTATTCAGCGTCGATGGAATTGGTGATAGCGAGATGATATTTGGCGAGATCAGGCCAAGGATTCGCCATAGATTACTTGTCATTTGCCTTACGGTTGAGGAAAACCTCGGAAAAAATCCAATCAGGTAATCAGCCCAAGCGGGAATCGAACCCGCACCGAGCGCAACTTACAATGATAAATACAGTAAACATTACATTACATTACAGTAGACTACTAAGACATTCTATATTATGCATTATTTCTCACTTGTGCAATTAAAAATTCTTTGGACGAAATTTGTCACAAACATTCTTCCGTCTTCATTTCATCCAGGATTCTCATGATGTAGTTCATGTACGCGAATTTCGGTTTATTCTGTATAATGTGAGTCACTGTTGTCAGTTATCTTAGTTAATGTATTCTTGTTACAATTATTCACAGGTCTTTCTATTATTTCTTGAAGGACTGTTAACCATGAACAACTCTTAGATTACAGAAAAATTTACTTTGCAAACGTTGCCAAGTGTACATTTTATTATGAGTTTGCAGGTAGCGTGTACAACGTTACACACTACATGGACTTTCATCCAGGAGGGAAGGAGGAACTGATGCGAGGTGTGGGTAAAGATGGCACCGATCTCTTCAACCAGGTAATTGCATTTTATTGTGTGTAACAATAAGTGCATGCAACATCACAAAGAAGATAATGTGATAGACATATTGTTGGGATGTTGTAGCTGTTGTCATCGTAGATTAGATTTGCTGACCCGCTGCAGTTACATGTAGGCACTACTCTAATGACAGTCTTTTAAAATTTGCTCTATGAACAAATTATGAATTTGATAATAAAATTTTAAACTATAAATCACGAAATAATGGAATCGGCATTCATGCATTCATAGTTTTCTGCCCAAGGGCAGATCTTTTACTGCAAACCCAGTATTTTTCAGTCTTTCCTATTTTCTGCCTTCCTCTTAGTCTCCGCATTTGATGTATATACTGTATCTTAATGTCGTTTGTCATCTGATATGTTCTTCTGCCACGAACTTTTCTTGATTGACATTTGATACACTTTTAACACTTGTATCTGTACCACGGCATAGTTCAGTTGGCTAATGATAATACGTTAAAACTTGTTAAATTAACAACTTTCAATAAAGTATTGTGTTAACTATTGAACTACATGTAACTACTTTTGTTACTATGGGTAGTTTCGCAGTGGTTTTCGCCATTATCAAACATTCCAGTGAGATTTTGCGCGTTCTTTCGGCTTCTTCTTGCTGGGTGTCGTTGTGAGAGTGATGTTTAAGTAGTGGTGGGGTTGCATTTGTGATTGATAGTGTGAATTATTTTCTACAGTTGTATAATATTAAGTAGACGTCCAATTCCGTACAGAAAATATTTTCAAAAAACAGTCTAATAGCCCAGCCACTAGCCTTTTTCTTCATCTTATTTTCTCCTTCTTTTCTTCTTTCTTCTTCTTTTTTTCCTTCTTAATTTTCTTCTTCTTTGGCCTGATTATTGCAAATATTGTTGATACTGAAAACATGGTACAAGCATGCTGTCTGTCTATGTACAGTGATTCTCCTAAACTGTTTGGTGCATGTTGTTCTTATTCAGCATCTACGAGTCAATTAATGTGTAGCTGTTATGGACATTAAATGTAGTAATTTATGGTGAAAAATTAATAGGCTTCTGTTTTAAATCAGAAACGCAATGACAATACACTAGCTACAGTATTAAAATCAGACCATTTTATTCATGATTTTTTGTATTACATAGAATAAACAGACAAATGAAATAGTACCATACATTTCATATGGCAGGAAAATGATTTATAGAAGTGCAATGAATTATTTAAGTGTACGAGATTATTTGTACTTGTACTTTTCGTTGTCAAATTTAGTCCAAATTTTTATCCCAACCTCTCCAGAAGGATTAAGAGCTACAAATTATAAATTCCCCTTGTGCTTGTATTTAAGCTTTTCCTTACTGGGTACTACTTTTCGAGAGAGATCGTCCTGAAGCTTGTTTCTTTAAATACTGTTTTGACTAGAGTTACAAACTGGCAAGAAAATCAAAGACAAGTGACAAATTGAGTAAATGTTTTTTTCTTATTTTTTTTTTCTTTTCACAAGGTTGTCAAGTGACTGTCAATTGTTATCATGTTTGACATATAAGATGGCAGATCACAATATAGCACTGCTTTATAAAATAAATGATGATAATATTATTTTTGCTGCATTTTTACCAAAGATAACAAAAGGTTAAAAAAAATGGAAGGAAATCGCTCTGTTGGCTGATACAGCATTAATTCGACTACTGTCTTGTCTAAATTTACCTCTAATTTCTGTTTTGTTGAGGTTAATCTGAATCTCATTTAATTCATATATATTTTCCATAGCATAATAAAAACTCTTTTTCTGTATATTTTTTTCCTTTTAGGATTTTGTATTACAATTTCCCATTCTTAATCACTTGACCACATTTCTAGACTTCTAGTTCTTCTTCACTGCTCCAGATGTATAGTCTTACAAAATGACTGTAACTTTGACCATATGTCTTGGACTTGTCAAAATTATCTAAATGTTATAATCAATTATGATAAGTAAATTTCTTCAAGAAACAGAACACTGGTCAGACTAGTAAAATTCACTCCTAATTTACTTGTTATTTGTCTCTTGTCACTAGTTACTTGCCTCTGTGTTTAGGAGACATGAAAATGTGACGAGTTGATACTTGTCACTTGTTTTCCTTGTCACTAATGAAAGTAGTGGTTTTAAGAAACAGACTACTGATGATTTTGGTAGTTGTCCTTGTTGATACTTTGAAAATTATGACGAGATGAACAGTCCCACCATATTCTAGTTCATAACAAGTGTGTACCAACAGAGGCAACTCGGTCTCTCACTATATGAACCAACTTGACACCTGTAAATGTTGCAGATTCATCCATGGGTGAACTACGAATCCCTGCTCCAGAAATGTCGTGTGGGTCGACTGGTACAAGGAAGGCCTCCACCTCCCAGTTTTGTAGACAGACTGTTCCCCAAGAAAAGTAAAGCCAGACTTCCTGTGCTATCCGAGGTTGCACAGGGTCCTCAGAAAAACACCCGCATGCCTTCAACTCCGTCCATGACAATGGATTGGTTCCAGCAGATGGCCACAGTGACCCTGCAGTTCTTCACGAAGGGGGCTGTCCCCCAGACTCGTGTGATGCTGTGTTCTAGCCACAGGGACCTAATTATTAATATTAAACTAGATAAATTTTTGCATGTAACACACATAGTACTGGAGGACAATGTCTGCTGGCCAGCCAAGGTGAAGACTAACTATGAAACAGGGACAGTGGAAGTGCAGTTCACTAAGGAAAAGTCAGTCATGTGGAAAGGGCTGGGGGATCTGCAGGAGGATAATGGACAAGTGAGAGAAGTGCAGCAAGAACCATATGACTCCTTAGAGGTGGTGGGGATGTGTAAAGTGAACCACAATACCCAGCTGCTGCTTCTGCGTCATAAGCTCCGGGTTCATGTCACTGTTCCCATTGGATACAGTGTTCCAGTGCTTGCTGATATAAATGGTATGGACAAGTGAATATCCAGTTCTGTTCATAGGTTTGTGTCGTCAGGTTTCATTGTATTAAGCTGCTTGTACACTATCAATTTTTTCTTCCAATTCAATACTTCACAAGAAAACTTGTCAAAGATTTGTTGAAGAAATTTTCCAAAGACTGTTTCATATTGCTAAAGATTTTACAAGATTTTAAAACATGTGCTTCAGGTTTTTTGTAACCTATGTACGCCTACCTACCAAACATTACAATATAAATATGTAAATCTTATGGGGAATAACTAGGCTACACAAAACTTTTGTTACTTAACTGTACGGTGTCCTAAAACAAAGAAAATTACAATTGCATGTTATTTAAAAAAAAAAAAATACGTTTTGTATTTCCTGGGTCATAGATTAGAATCGTCTTCATTAAAATTACATGTATTGATACTTAACTCGAGATATTTGCCTTGTAATTTCCTCATAAACATTGTTTTTCTTCATTTATTATAATATTTCAGAGAACTCACTGTGTACAGACATAGTTGTAATTCATATTAACTCGCAAACAAGTTTTCTCAATCAGGACGCCATGTTTTGTTTATGGTTCTTGGCACCATCCCTTTGGTCATTTCCTTCAAAGAATTGTCAAGACTTTGATCGATTAGAGTATGTTCTTTTACTTTCAAGCCAATCAAAGTCTTTAAAAGTATTGCAAGTGATTTGGCAATAAAACTTGTAAAGTATTGGCGAGTCTTAAAATGTCTTGTGAAGCATTGAATTTAACGAAAATTTGATCGTGTATAAGCAACTTAAGTTTCCAATACCTTCAGATATTCAGCCAAGAGCATCTTGAGTAATTTATTTAGTGGTTACCATGCATGTCATTAAGGCTAGTTTACACGACGACACTAAATTTCGCAACAAATTTCATGAAAGTAATTACCGATACATAGGAAGTTGTTTACATGGTGATACCTGTGTATACTGTAGTTTCATGACGGCTTTTGTACTTTTCTTCAAAAGTGAAAAAAGAAGAAAGAAAGAAATCTAAACTAGGGCATGAATAAAGAGAAAATCACATTTAGAATGTTCTCAGTTCTGTAACCTTATTGAAAGGAATAGTTGTAGAAGATCCCAAAAGTTATCATAATCATTTAAGAATGACTTTGGAACAGTTCAATTTTTCGCTTATTTTTAAAGTTTGGGTCGTTGTAATCCCACAATCACGTTTGTACTACACATAAATGAAAAAAAACTTAATAATTTCTTCACTTTTACATTTCATTTCCTAAATCAGTTCACACATCAGAACGTGTTTAACCTTAAAATACCTCGAAAAGTTTCGTTTCACGAAAAGTTGGAAGCCGCCGAAACTTTCTAGTGTTGTAACTCAGTGTCACCACTACATTTCACACATGCACATTCAAATAAAACCAGCTGCGAAATTTAATTGCGAAACCTAATGTCGTCATGTAAACTAACCTTAGATTTGGAGTTTGCGGTTTTAGGCCTATATCTAGCCACAGACAAGAGATTTCTGAGTGAAGAAAAATTCTTCTGATTTAATGCTGTTTTTAGTAATTGGTTCATTGGCACATTTTCAATATAGGACTAAGAGCAGATCACTTTTAATATTCACAGAACAATGTTTTTAGACCAATTCATAATTTTAGGTGGTACTACTATACTTGTTTTTTTTTTTGAAAGATGGGACATGACAGGAGCGTTGCGATCGGAAAAACAACTGAATCTCACATAGCGTGGTAGGCCTGTTGCTATGGTAACAACAGTTGAGTTGCCAAACTTACCATTCCCACGTGGTGAGTGCTTAATAGCTCTCTTGACGACATTTATTGTGCACACAATGTTAGCATTGGTACGTTTCGTCTTTGATTCTCTGTCGATTTTTGTATTGTTTTCTTACCTTCGCGTCAATTGTCAATGAATGTTTTAACGTCAGCCATCTTAACGTCAATTGCTAACTTCCATCAGCTGGCAGCATGGTAGTCCATATTGGCATCATAGCACTGTAGTTCCAAGCACGGCCGCTTAACTGTCATGTCTCATCTTTCAAGACAACAAGTATAGTTGTAAAATTGATAAACAACAAGGATTCTACTTCATTTCTGAGTGAAGAAAAATTCTTTCAATTTAATGCTATTTGTAATAGTGATAACTGGTTCATCGGCACGTTTTTTAATGTAGGACTAAAAACAAATCACTTTTAACATTAATACACAATGTTTTTAGATCTATTCATCATTTTAGATGGCACTACTAGTTGTAAAATTGATAAGCAACAAAGATTCTACTTCATTTCTGAGTGAAGAAAAATTCTTCCAGTTTAATGCTGTTTGTAGTACCAGTATTTATACTATGATCTGTTGAATTAGTTACAAAGTTTTCACGATTACACACGAGGAAGTTTATTACGTAGTGAAAAAATATACTGCCAAGCCATGGGCATTATTTGTATATTCATTAATCGCTAATAATAGCAGTCAGATATTAATGTAAATGATAGTTATGGTGTGACCGGTTTATAAAAATGTGAAGGCACATAATAACTTGTATGTGTATTGGTGACATCAAATTATTCATATTCATATCTAGAGACATTGTTAAACGACCATACTTCCATCTATGCTTTATAGTCAGAGAAACTGACTTGCTGATATATTTATTGCCTTGATAAGTCTTTACTGTCATGTAGTTTATGTGTTGGTGCAGATGTCGAGATTGTGCGTAGTTACACTCCCGTGGCTGCAGCTATGGAAGACAAGTTCCTGCCCTCCGAGTGGAGTCCAGACTGTTTGTGTCTGATGGTTAAAGAGTGTCCTGGCGGTCAGATGAGCCCTTATCTCTGCACCCTCAAGCCTGGAGATGTACTCAAGGTCGGTCAGCCTGTAGGATCATTACGATTGTCAGCAATGGATGGTGCAAGTCAGCTGTGTCTGCTGTCTGCAGGTTCAGGGTTCACACCCATGATACAGATCATCCTCTGGGCCCTGGGTTCTGGCAGGAAAAAACGCTTGTGAGTAGTAGTTCATTTACAAAGTATATACAGGATGTTTAAAAATACACTGCAAAATTTCAGAGTTGGGTTCTACACATGTAGAAGATAACAAATGTTATATAAACATGGGCCCAGAAATTTATAATTGTTGAGATATCATACAATCAATTATTTTATGTTAATACATTACTAGCTTCTGTTTAGTTTTACAATGATGCACCATGTTCAGTACCTTACAAGAGGTGTTCGAAATGCTCACCCTCTACCATACTGCAGTCGACCTGGTTGGTGAGTTGGTATAGCGCTGGCCTTCTATGCCTCAGGTTGTGGGTTCGATCCAAGGCCAGGTCGGTGGCATTTAAGTGTGCTTAAATGCGACAGGCTCATGTCAGTAGATTTACTGGTATGTAAAAGAACTCCTGCGGGACAACATTCCGGCACATCCAACGACGCTGATATAACTTCTGCAGTTGCGAGCATCGTTAAATAAAACCTAACGTTTTAACCATACTGCAGGCTTCTGCTCGGCCTTTCATTGAGGTACAAACATGCTCAGAAATGTCTGATGTTGTATGTATTGTTTCACTACCCCGCACAATTCTTGTATGAAGTGTTGCTTCATCCTCCACAGCAGTTGAGTATACCAACAACTTTAAATACCCACACACAAAAGAGCCCAGCGGGTTTAGATCAGGTGAGCGTGCAGGTCAAGCAATTGGTCCACCTCCACCTATCCAGTGATCAGGATAACATTCATCCAGGTGTTCACGGACATAAAGACTAAAATGTGCAGGGGCACCATCGTGCATGAAATACATCTCTTGCTGGACTGCTAATGGAATATCTTCCAACAAATGTCTGATATCTCAATAAATTATCAATTTTCAGACCCATGTTTATATAACATTTTTTGATCCTCTGCATGTGTGGAATCCAACTCTGAAATTTTGCTGTGTAATTTTGAAATACCTTGTATAACTACAACAACTTAAAAATACATTCTAGAATAAGATTAGTTTGATATATACATTTTTTTATTCTTGTGTGGGAAGGGTGAACCCAATGCACTATGATCATGCTACGTGGAAACTATCTATTGTGCTAACCCTGTTAACTAAGGCCACTTTCTAAGTTTCACTGTACTCTCAGGTTCTGTGTAGGCAACCTCACATGCTCCTAGTCGAGCTCTCTCCGTGTGTCACAAGCTGGCAATCTGAGAATGCTATGGAATGAGAACACAGTGAAGAGTAACAGAATTATGTATGTGTCTGTATATTGGAGGAATGGGAGAACCAAGAACAAATACCAATTGTAATCTTGTTTTCCACAGTTTTCCACTATGGATTTTTCACATGAAAAATTCCAGACACCTTAGGTTAGCAGTCATCAAAAGACTGCACGCTCAGGCTAGCGTCTCTTACCTGTGGAAAAGACACTGCCCTAGCGTGCATTCGTGGCTGCTGGCAGGTATGCTGTCTCTCTATCTCTTGTGCATGACGGAGTAGAGTTGCTTATCCTCCATGCACTCTACCCATTTCAGCGAGTGCTGACGATCACTGCCTTAGGGGAAGCACAACTTTTTACTATACGCCCAGCAATATGGGATTATTTTAACACTAACAGATTTATTGCCAAATTTCTAGCAAAAATTTCGAGGTTCTGAGAGAATCTTCTGTTTCTGTCTGCAAGTCAGTAACATATTTCTTATTTTGCAGCCAGAAAGTGAACCTGTTATGCTACAACCTGAAAGAACGAGATATTATGTGGCAGGAGCAATTAGAGGCACTTGCTGGCACTGACTCAAGGTAGGTGATCTGCAAATGTTTAGAAGAAAATACGACGAATGCAGGCGGAGTTGGTTCTTATTTTACATATACCTTCAGTGTTGATGCTAATAACATTACTGAATGGGAAAACGTTATTATGTAGATTCATAGCGAGCATTTTGGAATACACATTGTGTGGGGTTTATTTCCATATTTTGGTACTTCTAACCTTTCCAGATTTTCAGTTATATTTTGTATATTTAAATTTATTTCTGTTGGTATGTTTGTTTCCTCTTCCACATCTGTGGCTTAAGTGCTAGTGCACTGGCCTTCCATCCAGGTGACCCAGGTTCGATTCCTGGTCAGGTCGTGATGGAATTTTTGGTGGACAAAACAGATGTTGCAGAGAATTTTTTCTCGGGACACTTCCATTTCTCTCTATCATTCCACCAACATTCTCCACCTCCACCTCATTTCACCCTTCATCTACAATAGTAAAAATGGGCTCGAGTGAAGTCTTGGATGGTACTGGTTTCCGATGCTGATATAGGAAAGGCCTGGGACTCTGGACCCCTTGGGCTTATGCAGTCGAACCTGACTTTACCAGGGGCTGAGGCAGGATGGCCCACCTGTTAACATCGGATTCACAAATGCCACCCAGGCAACCTGTTTAATTTAGACAGTCATCGTATATACAGAGTGATTCACGAGGATTTAACGTCCCTTACGGAGCTTATTTCCTAAGACATCCTGAGCAAAAAATGTCATATAAACATTTGTCCTAATCTCAATATTTTGAGAATTACATTAATTTGAAGTTGTTTATAAAATACCATTATTCTTGAGTTTTAAGGATAAAAGAATATTACAGATAAAGAATTAATTATTCAGGTGTATCATTTCTTTAATTAGCTAGTATTCTGAAGCTAAAAATGTGTTGTGAATTCCATAGTTGCTTTGTACAGAATTTTTTTTCGATTTTTAACTACAAAATTATATTTTCTTACGCATTTATCACAACAATTGTTACAAATCACCCCACTCTTGTAAATTCTTTAAGACTGTACGTTAGGATGCATAATTAAACTATAAAGAATCAAGTTTCTAAAGTCGTTTGATTTGTAACAATTTTTGTGATAAGTACTTAAGAATGATGTCATTTTTAGTTAAAAATTGAAATATAAAATTTGTACAAAGCAATTAACAGCACAATTTTATCTTCAGAACACTAGCCAATTAAAGAAATGATACTTCTGAATAGTTCATTCTCTATTTGTAATATTATTTAACACTTAAAATTAAAGAAAAAAAGTATTTTACTAACAACTTCAAATTAATTTACTTTGAAAATATTGAGATTAGGACAAATGTTTATATGACATTTTTTGCTCAGAATGTCTTCAGAAATAAGCTCCGTAAGTGACGGTAAATTCTTGTGAATCACTCTGTATAGGGCGCACAATGGGCCAATGGATCAATCCCAGGTCCAGTCCTTGTAAAGTCAATCAGTTTGCTTCCTTCAGCAATATCATTCTGTGTTGAATATATTGGTACTCGTCTAGTGTTCCTATATTATTTTCATATAAAAGAGAGGCACATTAGAAGACAATACATCTCTACAAATTACCAATAAATTGACAGTTTCTTAATAATGAATTTACATTAGAATTCACATTATTTATAGCGGGATAAGTATAAAACCATTGATACAGAGCAGTAGCAAAAGCAAATTAAAATTACCGATAAGCAAAAATTAATGGCATTCATATTTTTAAAAACCATCATGGTGGCTCATCAGTGTTAGCATGCTGAACTTATAAGGTGGGGGTGCCAGATTCAAATCTCAGTCGAACCACCCTGAATTTATAACTCATGTTTTGCAAGCCCATGGTCCAGGCAACACTGTTTTTTCTCCGAGTATTCCAGCTCCCCTGTGATATCCAAGAATTCTCCATCACCACCACCACCACGATCATCATAATTCAATCATTATGAGTGCATTGTAGATCCACTGATCGTGGTGAACTCATAGTCTCTGACAAACTAAGTGATCTACACTTCTCAGCACTAGTGACATCATTGAGCCAAGCTTGTAGAATCGGGTGAATAATGGCATGTTAAGGATCCTACCATTTGAAAAATGAAAGAAAAAACAGCGTAAGTGCATAATTGTGTAAATCTGTAATAAGCAGACAAGAATTTGAAGTTTAGCTTTCATATGCAGGGCAAAGAAAGAGACAGGGTGGGAGAGAGAAAGACAAAAATGGATAGAGAGAGAGAGAGAGAGAGTTGTCCTCTGTCACTTTCTCCTTGTAGTGATAGATACATTATACCGACATTAATAAATGGCCATGTCTGCTACATTAAAAGTATGAAATACTGAATTAACCAAATGTTAGTTACTATTATAATATTTTTATTTCGAATCGAAGTACTGTATGAAATAGAAGAAACGTTCAAATTCTCTTTAGCATAGAATTAATAGGTATTAATTTCACCATGAAAGCTCTGGTTTAGAAAGATGTGATAATGAACATACACAAGAGGACATTTTTACTCTAGAAATATATTGTCGAGGTACTGGGACTTTTCTTGACAAAAAACAGTACAATTGGGAACCCTGTTCTCGTCTGATCACTGAAGTACAGCAACATTAGATGTGTACACTATTTGCAAAATTACTTTTACCTCCCTCAAAATATGTTAGTTACACCACCACATTCTAGTGCCGAGGTCATGGAAAGCACGGGGCTCTACCTCCATGCCCCCCAAATGCCTTCATGGCATGTTACTGGGATACCTTTACCTTTTTTTACATTCTCTGTTAAATGTGTTGAAAATTTTGCTAATTCTCTTGCATTTCTCAAAATCTTCCATATTTCATCTTATGTAATTGTAATCTGCTGTCGCATTATTTTTCTGAGTTTATTCGCAACTTTTCACCATGTAAAATAATAATTATTACAGTATTTCTTACTTATTAGTGTTATGTATTTTTTGTACGATTAATTTATTACCTATTAACTTTATAATATTTATTTGTTGTAACAGTCATGATTTATCAATTTGACAATTTATCAGTAAGAGTTAAATGGAGTTAAACTTCAAGGTAATTTTAGCCAACTTGTCCAAATTATGATCGTTCGTTGAAAAGTTAGAGAAAAAGTTAAAATTCCAATGTTTATACTCTGTGAAAAGATTTATTAAATCTACATACTTAGACTTCAACAAACAAAATTTGATAACACAATCACAAGGGAAAAAATGGAACTCTCTGCATCAAAATCCACAGTTAATTCCCGATTTGCCACGAAAATCGTCTGTAGCTGCATTTAGATTGGCAACAGGCCATGATTGTTTGGCCAAACACCTGCATAGAATTGGAATATATCAGTCCCCTAACTGCCCATTGTGCAACTCAACCAAGAAATGGATTCGGAACACCTCAAAATCTGTGCTTCAGTGGCTGGCCATGATAATATCTTCGAAAAACATTGGAGTGCAAAAGGTCAAATGACTTTATTGTCAAACGCCTGGCATTAGAAAACAACAACATTTATCAGTAAGAATTAATAGGTACCGGTAACCATAATAATAAAATTGATTGATTAAAAAATAATATAGTAAGTGTAAATATACACATTTATCCGATATTGAAACTTTTCAAAATATTTTTTTATGTTGCAAATTATCATATTTTGCTTTACAGTTGTAATGTGAAATTCTATCAGTTCCCTGTATAAAAGTATCGATTATCTAAGTGAAGTTCTGTTGTTTATGGATCTCTCTTATTTTTATAAAAGCCAGTAGTGTGGTTCCTAATTAACAAACTCTAAATTTAAAACTGTTTTATTTATCCCTAACACAGATTCTCCGTCACTCACATATTGATAGAGCCAGACAGTGACTGGAGAGGACCAACATGTGAGCTGACTCTGGAGATCCTGCAAAGCATTGTGCAAAAGGATAGCTTTGTGTGTGTATGTGGTCCTGATTCCTTTAGGAAGGCAGCTGTCAGGTGTGTGGCTACATTAGTGCTTTAAACTTTTAATAGCTAGTTACCAACAAAAACTCTCTGTATGTTGTAAGTAAAATTCATCGTCGTCATCTGTTTTTATCTTGAATCTGTTGGTTTCTTTGACATTTCACTTATGCAAACCTGTTAAGACTTAGTCGACAATTTATAATATTTGCAGCACAAATTCAAGAAATTACTTACCTCATTGCATTGCCTTCAAGTAAATTACACTGGACCAAAGACTTCAGAAGTATCAGAGCGAAAAAAAGTACAACTTATGAGCTATTCCATCTCAAATCGACCGAAATATAGAGAAAATTGACCTTACAATTTCTAAATACAATGAAACTTTTTTGTACGTAGAGAACTGTGATAAATGCTTTGTGCAAAGTTTGAGGCATCAGAACTTCATAGTGTTTAAATTAAAAATATTTAAATTTATCGTATTTTCATAAAATTTGCAACTTTAAACTGTTGTAGTTTCGAAACCCTTTCACCCAATGATCAAAATCATGGTTTATTTTGATGCTGAGAAATTGAAGTTTATATTGACATATAAACAGATTTTCCTACTTTTTATGGAAATGGAGAAATTTAGATTTTTCCTCATAAAGACGCCTTTGCTTAGGAAAAAATATTTAAAAAATATATAGTTAGATTCCGCATTGAAAGTACAAGTAAACACATTTTTTACTGATGGTATGTTGATAAGAAAGTATTGAAAATACTAGCCCAGATAAGCAAGGCCAGGAAACAAACACGTGATTTTTGTCTAGTAGCGCATAGCTGGGCTAGCTTTATCACAAGTTTTCATAAACACAGGAGTAAAATGACGCCCAACACTCGCTTATCTTCAGCTCTCGGCCAGTGTGTGCGGTACTGCGTCATTCAAGTCTAGGCGTGTGAAAATAATTTATTTAATACCCTCGAAACTTATTGCCGTACCAGTAAGCAAACAATACCGAATTTCTCTTAATAATGCAAGGTTTTTTCTTAATATTTTTTTACATTTTTACAAATGATCAAAAAGCCTAAAAGTAAGTAAAATCAGATTATCTGTCTCTCTGTACACAATAAAAATAAGGATTACTTCTTATCATAACCTACCAAATGTCAGCTTCAAAATGAGCTCTCGTTCAATGTTCGACAGTGAATGGTTCCAGAGTTCTGAGCGCTGAAAGAGGCTTGTTTTTCTAAAATATGTTACATTTGTCGCTCAACAATACGAAAACCGTTTGACTTTCGATAGTATATTTTTGCAAATGCACTCTCCTCAGCACCTTCTATAAATAGGGAAAAAATTAGGAAATAAAAAAAATGCGAGGTTTTTTACTGATCGATTTCATATGGAATAGCCCTTACAGTGAATTATTGTGTTCTCAACTTGCCGTGAACAGGATATTGTTTGCGAGAATGAGAGGGGCAAGAGTAGTGTCCAAAGAGTGTCATCTAACCGGAAACGGATATAAACACTGGGAGAGTTTGAGGGTAAAAGGTGATAATCGTAACAATGGTAAAAACGCGTAAAAGAAGTGCATAGCTATTGGGGCTGCTAATAATGTTTACTATTGGCTATTTCGGAAAAAAATTTAAAACTTTCTATCAGACTGAAATTTTCTTTATAGACAGGCTAGTGATAACTCAATTCTGCTGGTTATACGTATATTTCGAAAGTATAAGGCTTGATTTGCTGTGATTTTGCAGATTTCTGGGAGAAATGCAGCATCCGGAAAATTTGTGTTATGTCTTCCAAGGCTGAGGAAAGATTGCTGGAGAAGAGATAGATGTACTTTCAAGCTTACACTGACAACACTGCCACTTCCTTCATTTGCCACGAGACTGTGTGAGAGCCAGGCAGATTCCTAAAATAGCACTGGAGAAAATATAGAATGTTCCTGTCAGCTTCGAATTAAGTGAACCCAAGGTGGACCAAGATCAGCATCATGAAACAGTTTTAATTTTGGGCGAATGCTGTAGGTAAAATTATTATAATATAAATCGGATGTATATAATTATATATTTTTTAAATAGAAAATTGTTGTTTTCTGAATTTTACTTTCAAGGCATGTATTGTTCTTGTACGGATAGGAAAATATCGTACTATGAGCTGTTTCTATTGCGTAGTTTTCCTTTGAAAAATAATTTTGTCACAAAACTGTTGAAGTAAAATAGTACAAGCTTCAAGGAATTATTTGGAAATATGTTTACGTTTGGCTTGCATTTGTGCATTTCAGTATAAAGAAATTGCGTAATTTAGAAATAGTCAAATATTATATATAAACCATTTCTATTAATAACTTAAATTGAAATATTCGTTCTATCATTTCTCATTCGGACTTTATATCTCGGTATTAAATAGAAATGTTACCTAACAAAGTTTTGCTAAAATAGTACAAATGAGTTTGGACCAGTTCTCTAGTCATTTTCCTCTTGGGAGGTATTTGTAAAGATTCACACCCTTTTAGCAGCAAATGTAAATTGTTGTAACGAAAAGTGACACATTTTCATGAGATGAATTTCGAGTAATTTTGGAATAATATTTTTCACCAGAAATATTATACTGTAATTCACCTTAAACATGAACTTTAAAGCACAAAATTTAACTTCAGTCTGACATTTAACATTTCCAATTCAATTGGATAAGACACGTTTTTAAATAACAAAAACAAGTGAGTGTAAAGGCTGGTTCACAATATACCGGAAACGAGAATCGGAACGAAAACAGTAAAATTGTTAAAATGTGTACATTTAAATGTGAGCATTCACAATTAACGAAAAGCTTGCCGGAGCCCGGGATCGGGAACGGAGAGTTGGCCAAGTTTCAACTTTGGCGTTCACGTTTCCGATCACAGCTCACTAGATTCATTCTATTGCCATCTGAAAGCTATGTTGTCGTCGTATATTTTGTAGCAAGAAGACTGTGATATAACCTATGCATTATTTTGTTCTGTGCTGTGCTTTGTTCTGTGCAAGTTTTATTGATGAGATTCTAAGATTGAGTGTTGAGGAAAGTCCTCACGTTTACGATAAGTGGCGCGCCTCGTATAAAGATGAGAAAATGAAGGAGAATATGTGGCTTTCAATAGCTGCATCTTTGAACACCGATCGTAAGTGAATCATATTTTATTACTGTATTGGTTGTATTACACACTACATATTCATGCTTCAATTCAATAACTACTGTTGTGTTCATTTTTGTTCTATTACAAATGTTTCTTCTCTAATTATTTTCCGTTATGGTAGACTTAAAATAGGTTGTGATAATAAAGATGAATGGGCATATTTATAGTACCGTTGAAATTTCGAAGTTGGTTAACCTGTGTTTATGTTGGCTGCCTTGTACTCATGAGAGACCGCCATTGATCAGTTATACACAAATAACATCAGAATGCGTAATATTGACTTTACATATCGTTATTGACATGCATATCGATATGCATAGTCGTATACATTCTTGGTTTATTGTGAATCAAAAATTTTCGTATTCACGTTTTCTGCTTCTCGTTTTCACTCTGGTTCTCGTTCTCGGTTTATTGTGAACCACCCTTAAGTTTTCAATTGGCAGCTCCGTTTAGAATCAGAACACAGATTTATTTATGCATATAGAGTTACAAATATGAGATTAGCTTGAAATTGTTTGCTTTAATCTCTTTACTCTTCTTCTCGATCAAAAACAAATTGCATAATCAGTACATTCCTGGAAGAGTCTGAGGTCATGGATACAGAAGTGTATGTGCCTCAAAATTACGATTCATAACAGAAATTTATTCTCTCTGATTAACTTTGTAACTTCCTTACCGTGTTAATATGAAGAATTTACCAGGCTGACTAGTTTCGAAGTGATATTCTTCATTGTCTGAAGCCTAGTCTTTATGTGTTAAATGACTTGTTTCATCTTGATTCTTCATTGTTCTATATACACTTTTAACACTTAAAGGCTTCAGACAATGAAGAATATCACTTCGAAATTAGTCAACCAGATAAATTCCTCATATTAACACAGCAAAGAAGTTACAAATTTAATCAGTGATTAGGTAAGTGTTAAAAGTGTATATAGAACAATGAAGAAATTTATACTATAGTAATATGCGTTATAAGAGCGGTATGTTGAAGTTTTCATGTTCGAGGAAAAGTTTGAAAAAGCGAAACGTAGTTGAGCTTTTTTAATTTCCGAGAATTGAAAGAAAACATACTGCTCGTGTATCGTACATTATTTTGTGCGAAGATCGTTTATTACATACCTGAAAGAGGAATTTCTAATTAGTTGCAATGAAATCTCCATCTTGGTTTCTGTTCAATGACGGAAAATTTGCAAAACAAAAATATCTATCTTCAACATTGTTGCTTTAAAATGTTTTCTATGTTTACTATACTCCAGCAGGCCGTGATATACATCTGTCTTTTTTTTTCCCCCAGTCTATAAATGCGAACTTAAAACAAACGGTAAGGTTATGTAATGATTTATTTTTCATTTTAATATTTTAACAATATTATTTATATAACATAGTGTAGTAATAACATCGGCAAGTTGATTTGTTGATTTTTTCACGGCCTCCTTAATGTTACTTGCATCGCGAATGCAGTAACTTTAGTGGAGTTGTAGAGTTTACTTAATTTTTGCAAATATTTAAAAACAATAATTAACAGTGCAATTTAGGTGAAATTGCAGTGGTAAGTTTCCAATTTATAATTATTACTATATTGAACGTCTCTAAAAATAATATGTTAAAAGCCTAAAGCAGTAAAATCAATATGTCACTTAAGCGGTAAGAAGAGGGAAATTGTTATGTGTGTTAGGTGGGAATACTGAATGTGGAATTTTATACTTTCCGCAGATTGGTTTTGTGCGGAAACCAAGCAAATACGCACGATCTCGCACAAAATATTTTTTTATTTGGCTATTTAATGATGTTGTAGCAACTACTAGATTATTTAACATCGAAGGAATTGGTGATAGCGAAATCAGAGAAAGAATTCGTCGTGTGATTACCTGATACTTGCCTTACAGTGAGGGGAAAACCTCGGAAAAAACCCGACGAAAATAATTACCCAAGCGAGTATCAAACTCATGCTAGAGTACAGTTCCAGATCTTGGTAGAGCAACTGGCTATGAACTGGAGACTACTGGGTTCAATTCAAGGTGGTGGCGGGATTTTTCTCGTTTCCAAACTTCCAAAATGGCCCCATTGTCCATTCAGCCTCCAGTCAAATGGAGTGCCTGCCTAAAAAGTGGTCGGAGAGTTTTGCTGACCACATTATCTCATTGCAATATTGATATTGTTGAAAACATGGAGCTCTTCCTTCATGTCCTGCATGTGCCTTCATGGCATTTATAGGGGATGTCTTTACTAACAGTTCCTACTCAAGTTGAAGTATCATTGCATACCTGTTTCGTCCTCCTCTTATATCTCGTTTTCTTCCCCTTGTACCTTGCCTCATCTTCCTCATTGGTCTTACCATCAATATAATTTCCCTTTCGTCTCTTTCTCTTTCAAGTTCCTTTTTACCTCCTTGTTCTTTTCGATTTTCTTATTGATTTTCTCTTTTCTGTAGTCCATTTTTATCATCATCGTCGTCGTCATATTATTGCTGCCATCTGTGCATTCACCACTAGAGTAGAGGAGGCAAGACCTATCCTGTGATCTCATCATGTGCTGTAGCTATATCACAAATGAGTATGAAGGGGGAAGATAGGTTTTAATCTGACAAGCAAACGTTCTGATGGGAGCAGATAAAAAAGTTAATTTTTTTTCTTTCACCATGTTAATAATGTCAAAAGAAGTGCTTATACAAATTTTGGCCACTCGATCGCAATTACGAGGCCGTCCAGAAAGTGATTTTCCCTGGGGCCGTTTATATAAAAAAGCACAATTGCATGGAAATATTTATTGAAACAGATACAGCATATCCCCCACTAGAATTGAGACATTTGTCATACCATGGAATCAATTTTTTGTCGCAGAAGTCAGCCGCCTCAGATTGGAACCAGCGTTTGACTGCGTCTGCACCTCTCTGTTGATCCCATGATATGAGAAATGTCTCAATTCCGATGGAAATTATGTTGAAAAATAACTCAACAATTGCTGTGTCTGTTCCAATAAATTTATCCTATGAAATTGTGTTTTTTTTTCCTATTAATGACTCCTGGCGAACTTATTTTTTTACAGCCCTCGTAATTGTGGTCGAGTGGCCAAAATCTGTATAAGCACTACTTTTGACATTATTAGGCTAACATGGTGGAAGAAAAAAAATTAACTTTTTTATCTGCCCACATCAGAACGTTTGCTTGTGAGATGAACATCCAGTTGGTAGTATGCAAATCTGGCTTTCAGGTAGCTCCCTGTAAAGCAGGTTTGAATAATTTCAAGGAAAAATTGTTCCGGGGCCAGTTCTATAGAGGTTAGTAATCTCCCAAAGATACTCTACATTTGAGGTGGCTAGCATCATTCGTTTTGAAATAAAGAAAGAAAGAAATGTGTTAGTTCTATATAAATCACTCTGTATATTTTAGACAGAAGAAGAGGACAAAATCTCGCTGATCTCAATCTAAGAATGGTCCTCTATATGTTCACCTTTTCTTTCAAATGTTCTTGCAGTGATGAAATTTCCTTAGAGATATTCTGTCTCAAATAATGGGAAAATTTCTGTGTATGATGACAAAAATAGGTTCTTCAGCGATGGTTTCATGGTAGGACCTTCTTAAATCATGAAAGCAAAAGTATTTTTAAAAGAAATTACATTTTGAGAATTCAGGAAATAAGTATTTAAAAATATTTCAGCATGTCTTGGAATCGTTTATGTGAGCTTTGTCGGCACTTTAGTATTAGAATATTGTAAAATTGGGCCAGGAGGAGTACGTAATTGCATACATGTAGAATCTAAATACATGTTCATTGGTTAACAATGCACTATGCCATCATGCACATATAGGCACAGAAAAGAGACCCGTACTTTCTAAATCCTGACACGAAATGGATGTGAGTGGTTATCTTGAAGTTCTAGCATCAGGATTGGATAAGAGAAATGTCATTGTAAATTTCAGTGATTGAATCCATGACATTACTAAGCATTGTCATACCATAGGTGTTGGTACATAACCTCTAAACTTCAGGATCCCAATATTCCTCCTTTAGGCCTCGTCCGTATTTATGTAAGTAATTTGAATTCAAATAAGAATAAACATGGCGTTGTTCTAGGTTGTGTATAGGATTGCCACTTTTTGAAGTCGAAATATTAGGACATCTAAAGTAGGGTTGCCAACTTGCCAGTATTTCACCTGCATGGAATAACCCCTAAACTTCAGGATCCCAATATTAGTTCCTCCTTTAGGCCTCGTCCATATTTATGTAAGTAATTTGAATTCAAATAAGAATAAACATGGTGTTGTTCTAGGTTGTGTATAGGATTGCCACTTTTTGAAGTCGAAATATTAGGACATCTAAAGTAGGGTTGCCAACTTGCCAGTATTTCACCTGCATGGAATAACCTCTAAACTTCAGGATCCCAATATTAGTTCCTCCTTTAGGCCTCGTACATATTTATGTAATTTGAATTCAAATAAGAATAAACATGGCGTTGTTCTAGGTTGTGTATAGGATTGCCACTTTTTGAAGTCGAAATATTAGGACATCTAAAGTAGGGTTGCCAACTTGCCAGTATTTCACGTGCATGGAATAACCTCTAAACTTCAGGATCCCAATATTAGTTCCTCCTTTAGGCCTCGTCCATATTTATGTAAGTAATTTGAATTCAAATAAGAATAAACATGGCGTTGTTCTAGATTGTGTATAGGATTGCCACTTTTTGAAGTCGAAATATTAGGACATCTAAAGTAGGGTTGCCAACTTGCCAGTATTTCACCTGCATGGAATAACCTCTAAACTTCAGGATCCCAATATTAGTTCCTCCTTTAGGCCTCGTCCATATTTATGTAAGTAATTTGAATTCAAATAAGAATAAACATGGCGTTGTTCTAGGTTGTGTATAGGATTGCCACTTTTTGAAGTCGAAATATTAGGACATCTAAAGTAGGGTTGCCAACTTGCCAGTATTTCACCTGCATGGAATAACCCCTAAACTTCAGGATCCCAATATTAGTTCCTCCTTTAGGCCTCGTCCATATTTATGTAAGTTATTTGGATTCAAATAAGAATAAACATGGCATTGTTCTAGGTTGTGTATAGGATTGCCACTTTTTGAAGTCGAAATATTAGGACATCTAAAATAGGGTTGCCAACTTGCCAGTATTTCACCTGCATGGAATAACCTCTAAACTTCAGGATCCCAATATTAGTTCCTCCTTTAGGCCTCGTCCATATTTATGTAAGTAATTTGAATTCAAATAAGAATAAACATGGCGTTGTTCTAGGTTGTGTATAGGATTGCCACTTTTTGAAGTCGAAATATTAGGACATCTAAAGTAGGGTTGCCAACTTGCCAGTATTTCACGTGCATGGAATAACCTCTAAACTTCAGGATCCCAATATTAGTTCCTTCTTTAGGCCTCGTCCATATTTATGTAATTTGAATTCAAATAAGAATAAACATGGCGTTGTTCTAGATTGTGTATAGGATTGCCACTTTTTGAAGTCGAAATATTAGGACATCTAAAGTAGGGTTGCCAACTTGCCAGTATTTCACCTGCATGGAATAACCTCTAAACTTCAGGATCCCAATATTAGTTCCTCCTTTAGGCCTAGTCCATATTTATGTAAGTTATTTGGATTCAAATAAGAATAAACATGGCGTTGTTCTAGGTTGTGTATAGGATTGCCACTTTTTGAAGTCGAAATATTAGGACATCTAAAGTAGAGTTGCCAACTTGCCAGTATTTCACGTGCATGGAATAACCTCTAAACTTCAGGATCCCAATATTAGTTCCTCCTTTAGGCCTCGTCCATATTTATGTAAGTAATTTGAATTCAAATAAGAATAAACATGGCGTTGTTCTAGGTTGTGTATAGGATTGCCACTTTTTGAAGTCGAAATATTAGGACATCTAAAGTAGGGTTGCCAACTTGCCAGTATTTCACCTGCATGGAATAACCTCTAAACTTCAGGATCCCAATATTAGTTCCTCCTTTAGGCCTCGTCCATATTTATGTAAGTAATTTGAATTCAAATAAGAATAACCATGGCGTTGTTCTAGGTTGTGTATAGGATTGCCACTTTTTGAAGTCGAAATATTAGGACATCTAAAGTAGGGTTGCCAACTGGCGAGTATTTCACCTGCATAGCCAGAAATTTTGGTGGATTTCAACATAAGACCAGTGGCTGGTATCAACCCCTTACCGACCCTACTTGTGCCCGGTAATTTTATTAAATGAATTTTAGAACTTGTGATAACAGCTTTTATCATATAATTATACTAAAAGAGATTTTACTTTATTTCGTGGGACATTTTAACTTTAATTCAGAGCAGCTAAAGATAATATGGGAATTCTCAAGTATTCTTCAGCCTAAAAATCTTAGGAAACAAGAGTACGACAAATGGTGTGCGCTTCCACACAAAGGAAAAGGTGTTATTTTATTTCAAGAATATACTCCCGGAAATAAATGGATTTTTTCTAAGGAGGGTCTGTCTTCCTCTGAATGGCGGGACACAATTAAGATGAATGCTAACGTAGCACCAGTGAGAAGGCTTCATGGGAGATCCTTGGACGGTTTCCGTTGCAGATACTGCAACGGGATTGAAACCTTAGCACATATCCTAGAATCCTGTCAGCATGGAGAACTCCTGAGAAATTCACGCCGTCATAACATCCGAAAACTAATAGCACAAGCCCTTAGAAAAAGATCCTTCGAGGTCCATGAAGACGTGCACTGCGTTGCGTCTGAAGGTGGCGGAATTAGAAGAGCGGACATCGTGGCTGTGGACAAGACTAATAGTAAAGGCTTTATACTGGACCCAACTGTTAGATTTGAGATGAGCCAGACCCAACCATCTGAGGTCAACAAAGTGAAACAACAAATTTATGAGCCTACTATTCCGTATTTTCGAGAAAAATATCAGATGGAAGGCACCTGGGAAGTACATGGTTTAATGATCGGAGCGAGGGGCACCATCAACTGTAAACACTATCAAAACATTTGGAATCCATGACATCATTCCAAAAATAATTACTTCTAGCATTAAAGGGTCTGTGGCGATTCTGAAAAATCATTTATACGGAATATCATAATCCCCCCTCTTTCTAACCGTTACTGTGTGCTTGTTACAATATATGTACAAATTTATTATTTCTTAAATTTAAGCTCCTAGTTCACATTTCAATTTGACTCTTCTAGTTTACTGTAATCGTTATTATTCTTATATGTATGTTATTCTGTGTTTTTGGCAACCCAGGATGCCTGGGCAGACTATTTCTTGGAAATAAATTATATATGTACACCAAAAGTGGAAGAAATTTTAAGTATTCGACAAAAACTAAGGCTGCAACTAGATGGAGATATACTCTATGATGAACTGTGCTTGTTAAATGCTGTGGCTTCTTCCTTTGTGAAAGATGAACATTTTTGACAAGTTTTATAAGATAGTGTAAATATTTTCAGGATAAGGATGCGTCAGAAAAATCTCCACATATAACAATGG
Organism: Periplaneta americana; assembly: GCF_040183065.1. Lineage (NCBI taxonomy): Eukaryota > Metazoa > Arthropoda > Insecta > Blattodea > Blattidae > Periplaneta > Periplaneta americana. Next base: position 113,501,069 of record NC_091129.1, read on the forward strand.
TAGTTCGATACGTGTTATTTCTGCATGCAATTGTTTTGTGGAGTGTGCATTCAATATCATGAATAGTATGAGGAAGCCTCCGGCGTAGCTCTGTTGGCTAAGGCACTTGCCTACTGAGTTGCACTCAGGAGCGGGTTCGATTCCCACTTGGACTGATAATATTAATAACTTTGTTCCTTAAAAGCCAGTAAGTAAGTAAGTTACTATGCAGTGCCTGACAGGTACGAAGTTCAGCTCTTCCGCTATTGTATCAGTTTCTTCATCATGAGGATGACGGAATTCTTCCGAACTACTGGGAAGATGACTGATAGATTTCATTATTTTCGGCACCACTATTTTTTTAGAGCCTATCCTTCACTTCTTCGCCTTATAGTTTCAGTTTTATTTGAACCTCAGCTGTCTTCACATTAAAGTCTGAATCTGCTCAACTCCACAAACATTTTCATCGCCACTTCTCTCGCACATTTCGTCTAAATCCACTTTGTCTGAGAAATAATGGCTTTATTGTCAAGAACCCAGCATTAAAGCCTGTATGATGAATCTTCTCTCACTGTGAAAAGAGAAAGAAAGGAGATATGTCTTACCTCGTCTGTGTTGTTATTGCGATGGGGGGGTGAAGCAATGCCAGTGGCGGAAGGGACTAGTTGATACATTCTGTAGCACAAAATAAAGTAACAAAATATCTCTCTTCGTACTGTGTAGTTCCGTCACTGAGCTTGTCTTACAAGAAACTGAGTTCCGGCAGCCTGTACAATAACAAGGTTTTGAAAGGAATCCTGAAAATTTACGACCCTCCTATAATCTCCACCCTCATTTGAAGGGACTTGGTTTTATTGCTACTGAGACAAGATAAACCTTACCAGGTGTAATTAACAACAACATTTACACTGACAGCAAGCTTCAAAGAATACATGTACATTAGCAAGAGTTCAATAACTGAAAAGTTTGGACTTTTTTTATTGTTAGTCATAGGCAGAGTTATGGGAGGGCACTACCTCACTAAAGTTATCTCAACTCTTTTTTTTTTTTTCTATTGTTAGAAGGTATTGAATTCAAAAGATTTTTCTTGCTTTTATTTGTGATTAAGTTTCTGTGCTTAAATTGACGAATTCATGTCTTCAGATCATGTGTCTGGACTATCATATATATTTTAAATTTCTGAATGTATAAGAATTTCTAAACCTCGTTTGAGGAACGGAAGCACTGTAATGTTTCTTTTGTAACAGCCTGTACTCATGTGTTAGAAGTCTGCAGGTGTTCAGGCCACTACTTGGAGAAATATGAATAACATACTGCACAGCAATGCAGAAAAAAGAAAAGTGATCGCGGTATAATGTGTAAACTTACAGACGAGATTAAATAAAATAATTACAGTCTACATTTCATATGATATCTTCAGGAAGGTAAGCTTCATATAAAAAATTTCTGTTAGCACTGTTACGTAGTTTTATTCATGTATGCATGTGTTTCTGTACGAGAGAGAAAAAGAGGGAGATTGTTTTAAGTTATGCCCTACAGTTCAAGTCCTATACATTTCGGTCTGAAACATCACAGATATGGATGTAACACTGTAAGAAATATGCCGCCCAAAAATACCTTTATTAAATGATCATATTCCGATATACTGTACCAATCTATAATGGGGGGAGGAGGTAAATGATGTCCTTTGTAACCCCGTTATGTGGAGATTTGTGAGGATTCTATGGTTTTGCTTTGCCCCCTCCCACAAGGAAATAGTTCTCTCTCCGTCTATGTTGCTAGTTGTCAAAAAATATAAACATACAATGTTTCGAAGAATGGATCTCTCTTCGTGTTTAGGTGAAAAATCTACTGTGGGGATTGTTACAAACAGCTAGCCTGTCTGACTGATCCCCACAGTGGGTTGTGTGTTTGTATTTTTGACAACTACCAATGGAAAAAGTCCAAACTGCTCAACTATTGAACAATTCTTTGTTGCTATCCCTCCCCCCACCTCCCATTGAGATCAATTAGCAAGAGTCTTTTGTTATTTATTCTCTTGTTGGATGCTACATTACTGTAAGAGCACAACCTTTAATGACAGTTGAAACAGTATTTATTATTCACAGATCTGATAATCCAAACAGATGCACTCATCCTTCAAAGACAGCTTGGAATTAGTTCATTTAGACCAAGGATAAGTCACACAAAATAATGCACAGATGTTTAGGTTAATGCGTGGAATTCAATCACCAGATAACAGATAACTGAATTTGTATATGGATTAAATTTTATTCTGATTGGTGTGATTAGAGAAGTTAACCACTTTGGACATTAAGTGCAGGACTTATTCTAACTAAATAAGCAATTACAAATTTTTGTACATAGTGATAAATATTGTACTTTATATATGAATGGTTAGCTATAAATTTGTAGCTGCAACTACTAACATTAAAACGATATTTATGACAATATCATGTTCATTCTTTCAAAAGATATTGTTCGTTCCTTAACCTAACTTCGCCTTCCTCACCAATAATAATAAAATATTACCATAATTTTAGTACAGAACTACAAGAATTTTTAGATTAATTGCAGTGAAGTAACTTCGAATTATGAATTTTAATATTTTGTTTGTTTATTTATTTATTTATTTATTTATTTATTTATTCTGGAAGAGTTACGGCCATTAGGCCTTCTCTTCCACACTACCAGAAGTGAAATATACATTGAAACATTAACAAAACAATTTTACTTTCTATAGTGGAATCAAATGCTACATTTATTCAAGAAGAAATTACAGAAAATTTCATAAGATTGCTTGAAGTGCATGTATAAGACGTAGGGTTGCAAGTAATTCACTTTTATTGTTAAAATATTGTACCAGCAAAGAGGATGAATATGTTTCTGTTATTTGGTACATAATTATTTTGTCTCAGTTTAGTAAGTATCATGATGTTTATACGTTATGAAAATCGGAGCATCTCTCCTTCTGATCAGCAGGTCTTAAATCTTTCTTGGACGGAACCATTTATGCTTATTTCTTGGATTCCAATGGCCATTTACAATTACGTAAACACTGAATGGAAATTGTAAGTAGTTAAACATTAGCTTATGCCGGGGATGTATGAGAAATATTCTGCGAACAAACGAGCTTAGGTTCTTCCGTGTGCTACCTGGCAGCAGTTGGATAGGTGTACAAACAGGAACGACCAAAAGACAAGGGTGAAGAAAATTAACATTATGAAGTCGAGATGTAATAACGTTTTATACTTTTACTTACACATTTTTAATAAATGCAATACAATTATTTAACAGTAGAAGATGTTATATATTTAGGCCCTACAATTTTGAATAATAATCAACAAAATGTTTCTTGTACATTACAATACGGATTGAAGTTCACGCATAAATTTTCGAAATTGCTGGAATATTAAACCATTGTCGTCATAAAAGAAGTACTGTTATGCGAAAATAACCTTTTAAAATAAAATTTCGCCAGAATCTCTTCTTCGATTTCTACCTCACACCACCTTCATTACGTCTAGCAAAATGTTATTTAAAGAAGCAAATCCAAGCTTAGGGTGCTTATCATGATAGACTAGCTTGGCCTTTAATCTTGGCTTTGTTAGGTTTATGAAACCCTACCGGTACATTATGTGTTGCTGAAAATCATAATATACTTGTACTAATTTTCACTGCAAAATTACGAATCCTCGGACACAATTCATAGTGTAAGGAATTGTAAAAGCTAAAGAAGTCCTTGTCATTATACGTGTCTTTCAGCAGTGCAGAATGTGAAACATCAATTAATTTTAGTTGCAACTCTAGAGGCAGATTTCCTGATTTGCGGAATGGGGGCAACAGAAGAGCTCTAATTTGTGCTGAATCATTTCCATTTAGCAGAAGAGCAATCTGCCTGCTACGTGGTTCAAGGCATACGGGCTTGAATATGCACCACTGGCTTACGCTATAAGCTAAGCTAAGCTAAGCTAACCTGACCTAACCTAACCTAACCTAACCTAACCTAAGTTAAACTAACCTAATGATTTTGAATGAATTATTTTATCGTAATATATCTTCTTATTTATGAATTTTCATACCTATACTTAATTTCTGAGGCTCTAGATGTGATGGCAGTTTCTCTAACATCACTTGTTTCCCGAATGCGCAAAAATAGATCTACGCAAGGCAGATTTATGTCCCTTGTAAGTAAACGGAAGGTAAGTAATAGTCTATATACCGGCACAATATTATGTTCAAGATAAGACATGAAGATTAAATTTTGGAAAAAAGAAATAAATTTGTTAGTATTCACGCTTTAATTAATATAAGTTGGCACATGATTGCTGCCCATTAGCCTGTACAACTGATAGTTGACAAGTCAGTGTTGCTAGTTTTGGTAAGTCATTCTAAACTGCTTGTCTAGAAGTTTATCAACTTTCAGTTTGATTTCCATAGCAACAAGTATTGTTTGGTTGCCAAACTGTATAACTGAGAAAGAAAACAAACTCACAAATGTATCAGGATAAGATACCTGACATTTAACAAAATAATGGACTTTTTCCAACTTGCAACCCTCCCACCCCCCTCTAAAGCCTGAACTACTGTTTCTAGCTCTGCATGCACTATGACCATATTGTTAGTGTACAAGCCTTAGAATGAGTTGTGCAAACATTTTTAGTTTGGGATTTATTCAGTGGGCAGAACTTAAAATGGATAACACTTCTTCGTTATGTCACTGAAATTGTTACGAAAGATAATTACCGAGTCAGAAAAATATTTTAATAATAAATATTAGTATTCCTTAGCAATCAATTCATTTTTTGTTTGCACACTCCCTAGATGTGATATAAAAATAAACAAGGTAAAGTTAAAATGTGATGTTAAAACATAACTCTGTCGATTAATTAGCAGTGATAAGATTGACTGTGAGGTCGTTGCAATCTTAGGCAGAAGCAAACTTACTCAAGGTATGACTATTCATTTTACTTGGTCTTAAACATCGTGAATAATTGCTTCAGGCTCTCTTTTTGTATTCGATTAATTACAAATGCACTTTCAGAGATATTTGAAAGTTGAAAGGATTGATTTGAAGCTCATTTGAGCATTGATTGTATAATATGTATACACATGTGTATAATTTATTGTAAAAGATGGCCCAACGCCAAGAAATGTTGATAATATCGTAGGAGAGATCTGTCTGTGCTTAAGTCAATTTTGCATATTTTAATACATACGAATAATAATAATAATAATAATAATAATAATAATAATAATAATAATAATAACAATAACAATAACAATAACAATAATAATAATAATAATAATAATAATAATAATAATAATAATAATGACACCACTACGAGTAATATGGAGAAACAACGTGAAGAAACATATTTATGAAGTGACTGCTACAAGTTTTCATATCGTCTTGCTGCATGTTAAATGAACCTTGTAATAGTGTGGAAATAAATTTGGGTCACTTTAAAAATAAAAGAGAGAAATATGAATCTGCAAACGAACATCTATATAGTTTTCAATTTCTTTACTTTCACAAAAACAGAGTTAGAAGCTATGCTAGGTACTCCTTCAAAACAATTGAAGGGCTAAGTGGATGAAGGGTGTATGTGTCAAGCTAACTTCTGAAACTTATCAAATCATTTAAAAAAATCTGTTATTAAGCATTTTAGAGAGCTGGGCTAAGTGTCAGAAGTTAGCTTGACACATACCATCATCATCATACAGAAAATCCACATTTAAAAAATGTCACATATACCCTTCATCCACTTAGCCCTTCAATTCACTTTATTCTTGCTGTTCATCAACGATGTAGTGAGAATGTTATAGGTAGGTGCAACCCACACCTTTGGAGTAACGGTCAGCGCGTCTGGCTGCGAAACCAGGTGGCCCGGGTTCGAATCCCGGTCGGGGAAAGTTACCTGGTTGAGGTTTTTTCCGGGGTTTTCCCTCAACCCAATACGAGCAAATGCTGGGTAACTTTCAGTGCTGGACCCCGGACTCATTTCACCAGCATTATCACCTTCATATCATTCAGACGCTAAATAACCTAGATGTTGATACAGCATCGTAAAATAACCCAATAAAATAAAATAAAAATAGGTAGGTGCATAAATGACTTATAGGCCTATGTGGAGAAAGACAATTTAGAGGAAATTGCAGAAATTTTCTGTCTATAAAGGTTGATCTGTTTCTTCTTGTTCATTACAAATATTAGACTTGTGTGCAGGGTGCGAATTGAGATTTCTGATGAGGGGGGGGGGGTGGTAGAATCCTAGATAGAGAATACCATACATAAAATTATTATTATCCTCATTCGATACGGCTCAATGCTGGGTCGCACTGAGTTGATCATAATAATAATAATTATATCCATGAGCAGGCTTAAGACAAGATGTGTAATTCCTAAGTTATTGATTGTTGTCAGCTTCCCGGTGATGATAATACATCAATATTATTTTCTTTGCTTACTTTATACTTTATAAAGTATACTCGTATTAAAACAATTATATTTTGTGAGGGGGATAGAAGCTATCCCTGGCAGGGATGTTAATATGAATTTATGAGAGGGGTATAACTTTCCAACAGGGGGGGGGGGTTCCCTCCCATCCCTCCCGTCAATTGGCATCCTGTTTGTGTGTATATGCTCGCGCGTGCGTGCGTTCGTGCGTGTCCAGAGAAATACAACTTCATAAACAACTGCACCGTATGAAACCATTCTTAATTAACCTCAATCCTGACATCCTGCAGCAATATCAGGATGCTGTAATTGTACTTCACGGTAAGTTAAATTTTTGGTTGCAATGTTCATCCAATTAAAAATCATACAAATTCAAATTAACATTGTGCTAGTTCACCTATCAACAGGTAGGCCTAGGCTTGTAGCTTCCATTCTCGAGAATATCTTATATTTCTGCTAGCTTAATTATGTTGAATGAGTAAGTACAACATTAATAGAACCGAGCGAGATGGCGTAGTAGTAACGCACTGGAGTCGCATTCGGAAGATCTTGGGTTCTATCCCCAGTGTCTACAAATCTGGTTGAGGTTTTTCCGTGGTTTTTCTCTAGTAAATATAACAAATTTTCAGTTAAATAAAGGTGAATGCCGGAATGGACTCCAATGGCCACGAAATAATTGGCACATAACAATAATAGGATCAAGCATTTCCTACAGTAAACTAAAGATAGGCGCGATATGACCTAGAAGTTAAAGTGACTATAAACATACAGATAAACACATTAACAGAAATTTAATATGGTTAATTAAAATTGTAAAATAATTTCTTTTCCCTTATTTGGTAAACTCAGTAGAAATTGCAAAAAAAAAAAAAAAAAAAAAAAACACAATAAGGTTCTATCCTTTTATCTACTTTAATTTTTTAGCACAGGATTATTTAAAAAAAAATCGAACTTACTACAAAATAAAAGGGGAGTAAGTATTAAAATACTTGATATGAAAATAAATACTGGCTATATATTTTAATAGCTATATAAAGAGAAGCTTTTGTCATCTAGTCTTCTATCAAAAAAATCTGAAAGTTAGAATTTATAAAACAGTTATATTACCGGTTGTTCTGTATGGTTATGAAACTTGGACTCTCACTCTGAGAGAGGAACAGAGATTAAGGGTGTTTGAGAATAAGGTTCTTAGGAAAATATTTGGGGCTAAGAGGAATGAAGTTACAGGAGAATGGAGAAAGTTGCACAACACAGAGCTGCACGCATTGTATTCTTCACCTGACATAATTAGGACCATAAAATCCAGACGTTTGAGATGGGCAGGACATGTAGCACGTATGGGCGAATCCAGAAATGCATATAGAGTGTTAGTTGGGAGGCCGGAGGGCAAAAGACCTTTGGGGAGGCCGAGACGTAGATGGGAGGATAATATTAAAATGGATTTGAGAGAGGTAGGATATGATGGTAGAGACTGGATTAATCTTGCTCAGGATAGGGATCAGTGGCGGGCTTATGTGAGGGCGGCAATGAACCTCCGGGTTCCTTAAGAGCCAGTAAGTAAGTAAGTAAGTATACAAAGACCAACTTTTTGGCATGGAACTAATGTCGTTACTCATACTGACATTTGCTTGTAGACCGAAACGCGAGTGTAGTGTAGCCTATAGCAATACAATAGCTTATTCGGAGCACGAGGAGTGGAATGAGGGAAAGTAAATTTTGGACCCTAATTACAACGAACAATACATAATTTTGTAAGTATGCCTACATGTCCAAGTAAGTTGATAGGCCTAAAGGACTGACGTAGATAATATGATTGCCGACGGAAGAATTTCGAGTCTTTGTCGTTTCTTTATCACCTTTTGGACACGCTTGGTTTTATATCGCCAATTCCACAATTTTGATACTTACGCTCACAGTATTTGTTACGTTATTTTGTAGCTTCTAGGTAAGAATTAATGGTTCTGCGTCTATATGCCACTGTTCATCGTCGTCGAAGTTAATGACCAAATTATAAGACTGATTAACTTTCAGTTTATTGTCATTATACAGGCTACATTCTTACGACGCCGAAGAAAATTTTCGAATGGACATAAAATAGATTGTTCCAAAAACTGTTATATTATAATTTAAAGAGATGTTTGTGAAATATATAGAAATACATTGATATTGTTATAAAAATCTGATTTTGATTTTTAGCTACACAATTTTATGTCGTTAAATTTTTAGGTGCGTTTTTAATGCAAAACCTAACACTTGTACGAGAAAATTAAAAAAAAAAGTTTAAACTGATTTAATTATTCATTCATTCTTAGTTTTCTGCCCAAAGGCAGGTCCTTCACTGCAAACTGAGAATTCTTCAATTTTCTCTCTTTTCCACCTTTCTCCGTATTCGGTTCATATAATTATATTAATGTTGTCTATCATCTGGTATCTCCTGACTCGAACTTTTTTTTTCTGTTCACCACTCCTTCTAATGCATCCTTCAGTAGGCCGTTTCTTTTTAGCCTGTGGCCTAGCCAATTTCTTTTTCTCTTCCTGATCAGGTTCAACATTATTTTTCTTCACCCACTCTTTCTAGCACAGTTTTATTTCTTATTCTGTCTGTCCATTTCACACGCTTCATTCTTCTCAATATCTACAAATAGTATATAATAAGAAAATGTTTACATAGGGTGTAGGTTTACAGTATGACTCAACCATGTACCTGGTTAGTGGTTATTTGCACGTGCATAATATTTCTTATTATGACCAGTGATATATTTCTAGATACAAAAAAGTGCCCTGGCTCTAAGATTTCGGTGGTACGGGTAGTAGTTTCTGCTTCTACTTCTACTACTTCTTCTTTTTCTTCTTCTTCTTCTTCTTCTTCTTCGCCGTTGTCATTATCATCCTACATAGGCTACGTTTCATTTATCTTAATGTTGTCTATCATCTGGTATCTTCTGCCTCAAACTTTTTTTTTTCCCCATTCGCTATTCATTCCAGTGCATCTTTCAGTAGGCAATTTCTTCTTAGTGACCCAGCCAATTTCTTTTTCTCTTCTTGATCAGGTTCAGCGTTATTCTTTCTCCATCTACACTTTTCAGCACAGCTTTATTTCTTATTTTGTCTGTCCATTTCACACATTCCATTCTCCTCCATATCCACCAATAATATAGGACTTTAAGCAGGGGCAGGTATTTATGGAGATTAATTTTATAATTTCTGTTTTTTAATATTGGTGTCGGAGAAGATTATTGGAGATTGATTTGTACTCTTGGCGGACATTAATGGAAATTTTGGAAAATACAGTTATTTTGGAATTGGAGTATTAACTCAGTATGATTACTACTTTCCAAAACATTAAAGGTTCGTTGGATTCTGGTAAAGATGCGATATGGCCAATAGATATATTTGTTGGATTGAGATTGTATTTAACACACTTTCATTAAAAACGAAAAAAAAAAAAAAAAAACTTGCCGCCCTCAAATTAACACTTTGAAATTGTTAGAGAAATGTTGAATGTAATCAGAGCACCTGGAATACCATGTAATGTAGCCTTTTTATAACAAATTCAAGTGAAAAAGACACAGAATATGAAATTCGCTATAAAACGACGCAATAGTAATAATTCGCGAATGTGTTCATATTTCGCTATTAGAACTATTTCGCGATTTGTCGCTATTCATTAAGGGTACGTACACGTTGGAGCGACGATAAACGATAAAATAATCAGCGATGCTATATCAGAGAGAATTGAAGCATGCATTGTTATTGAGGTGTGTATATTGGAGTAACGATAAAAGCGAAGATACACGATAAAAGCGACGAAAAAGAAAAGTTCCATTTTCTTCGCTCTTCTCGTTCATATGATCTCTGATTAAGATAATATTAATCTGTATAATTACCGGTGGTTATCAATATATCCGAATATTAATCGATTTATTATAATTTTGGCATATTACATTAATTATTGTAGATATTGGCAAATTGATCAGTTGTGTATTCATTCGGCATATGTTATGTGATCACAAGAACCAATCACAACACAACGAATTTATACTATCTTTGGGATGAGAAACGGGTTTAATTTTATACGTATTTAAGTTATATTAACCTTGAATTTATCAGCTGATATTTCCTATTTATCGCCTTTCATTAAGTGGATGTATAGAATATCTTCTACTGATAAATCAAAATGTTCGCTTCCCGCGTCCTCGTTGCTCCGATAGGAACACTTGATTCTTTGATAACACCAAAGCATCGCTAGATCGTTTCTTTCATCGTTTATCGTTGCTCCAACGTGCACGTACCCTTATACGCATATTATTAATCAGAATCACTTAATTCGTAACGATGATTAAAATCTATTGTAATTAGGCTATATCTATTATGCCGTGATTTTCGCGATCTCCATAAATACTCGACCCTTCATAGATTCTAGGTCTACAGTATGACTCAAGCATGCGTTTGGTTAGTGATTATTTGCACGCGCATAATAAAGTGTCTTATTATGATCAAATTGTGGACATGCTGGGTCTTGTACGCAGACCCCACAATTTTGGCGCTCACGCTCGTAGCATTTCTTTTCATTTTATTGCCCCTAAGCATGGGAGTAATGAATCTATACCTATACGCCACTGTTCAGGGGCTTAGGGGTTAACGACCATACCCTCAGACTAAATAGTGTTCAGTTTGCTGCAAGTTATATACATTCACATGTGGAGTGAGCATTAAATAAACTACTGAAGTGTCTTAAAGCAGTCATGTTTTAATTTAATCTCTATCTCGAATACAAAACAGATGAGCATGTGGACTGCATAAACATATTTGCACTGTGACCCAAAGCAACATATTGATTACGACCATTAAATCTGTACGCGCGCACGGTGCAGAGCTGCCAACCAAATTACGAAACATTTACTATTTTCAGGGATAAATTGGTGGCCGGGCCGGGCCGCTGCTCAGTGCTGGCGCAGCCGTGGCCAGGGTCGGGCGCTGCAGCATGCAGCGGGCAGCGCACCGCCAGGTGAGTGCAGTGCTTCTAGGGCTCCCGCAACGCTGACAGGTGTCACCGCCGGTGGGAAACTCACTGCAGTCAACGACGATGTGTTGTGCCAGTGTGCCCAAAACAATGTGCTGGCGCCAGACCACCAGTTCGCAAGACGTAAGCTCAAAACATCACGCAAGGTGAAAGCGTCACGTAAAAAAATTGGGGAATAGCACCCCTATCGTACTGTCAGAACGTAAACAACGCAAGGGAGTAGAATACACTGTTAGATTCTAACGTGACTTGTAATGTAAACAAAGAAACAGAACAGAGTAGACTCTGTGTTTACATTCATTGCGCAACACATTCAGGGAAATTCAAATGGGGTAAATAATGAATGAATGCAGTGCTGAAATTCAAAAGGCACGCATTACGCTAGTATTTTGGTATTTTTTGTCATTAAAGATTTGAAATTATTGCACATCAATGAAACTAAACATATTATTGTGAGAACATAATGCTAAATTTCACGATTTGGAAAATATGTACAAAAATTAAACACTTGTAATATACTACGTTGGTAAATTGTGCATGCGTAGAAAATTGCATGAGGATAGGATATCATATTAATACATTGAAGTGTGTAGATTACATTAACAGTTACAAAAAAAGAAGCTATAGAGAAATTCATATTTTAACCACTTTTATAAATTAAAATCCGCATTAAATACAGGAGAATTAGGAAGTAATGGTTTTCACTGTTGATCGGTGTTTGATTTTTACAGATATAATGGTACTTCATTATCTGAATGTCGTAGAATGTTACGTAAGAGTACTATCGAATATTTCATTAACTCATGCGCGTGGAAAAGGTCCGGATCAGCATAGCACGCTTTTTATGTTTATACTGTATATAATTATATATAGCCTCTTGTCTGTATGTCTATATCTGTTTATGTAATTATATGTACCGTAAAATGGGTTGAATAGGGACGAAGTTTTATATTTTTTTATTTCTTTGTGTCGAAGATTAAATATAATAAGAGTATGTTTTAATTCATAATGAGTGAACAAATAAACACTCTTATTATTATATTTACTCTTTGACACAAAGAAACAGAAAATGATAAAACTCCATCCCTATTCACTTCCTGTGCCCCTATTCATCCCAGTTCACGGTATGTATGTTAATGTCTAAATACAGTGCATACATTTTGTCTTTCTACGCCCGCATGTGTGCAGCTCCGTTGTGCAATGCCGCTTCCGCTCTACATCCGCGAGTGTGGAAAGATAAAATATACATGCACTATATAATTGAATAGAGTACTAAGTAATTTAATTAACATAATATTTATGACTTAATTATGTTTAACAACAAAATAATGATGCATACTTTGTTATGGATGATCAATTCGACTCTTTACAAGAAATCTATCTAAGGAAAACATAGGGATGTACGCAGAGTTATATCTGCAGTGCTTGGGAGAAGTGGCATAAGTCAGTTTCCACAAATATATATGAAGGGTACACGGGAATAGCGATGAAGGTCCATTTTAGAAAGTTTCGAGAAAAACTAATTTTAAAGTTTAAGCACTTAATACTTTGTTATGTGTGTATTTAATAGAAATTGACGTAGTGGAATGTCAAGAACGATGATTTCTTATTACTAGCTAGATCACATGATAGTATTTCCTTTCCACTATAAGATAGCATTATTAACTCAATTTCGATTTTTGATGGACCTTGATCGCTTTTTCCCGTGTACCCTTCATATATTTTTAATTTATTGACAACTTATGGAATATCTGCTCGCTTGGGAAAATAGACATAAGTATTTCTCCCATTACAATAATTCATACAGAAGAAAATCAAATCGACATAAACCAGTGTGAAGAGAGTTTTTTCCTTCTCCTGTAAAATTAACATTTTTGACTTGTGCCACTTTTCCCGAGCAGTACAAATATTTCCTCTGAACTTATACACAAATGAAAGTAGGTAGGCCTGTATTTGATTAGTGTATTGTTGCATTCTACATTTTATATAGTTTTTTTTACATAGCTACAAACAATGCGTTTTGTTGGAGAATGTATTGTTTTTTGTATAGATGAACTACGTTATGACGAAATGTAACAGGATATATTATTTCATTATATAGCTCTACTGTTTGTTTTTCTTGCAGACAAATGAGATCCGACACAGTATTGAATAAGTGTATCCTTCGAGTCTACATTTAACTTCTTTGAATTCTTGAAAGGCTGAAGCTTTTGTATAAGTTTACCTCGAGTCTACGTTTTCTTTTTTTTGCACTTATAATAATATGCGGTAAGATACGGCTTTGTTTAGGTGCATTGTGAAGTATACAATAATTTTCATGTTACAAATGAATGAAACAGGATATTATATTGTATGCTATTGTTGGACTTAAATGGCTTGTAATGCTCATAGAGATACAGGCTAAGATAGTATATCTTGTGGGTGCATTGTTGCAACCTGCGTGATTCATAATGCCCATAAAGAAAAGAAACGGGATGTGGCATTATATAGCTGTATTGTCTGGGCTGAGAGATACGAAACGGGATGGGGCATTATGTGGGCGTATTGTTGCAATCTGCACACGGGAAATGAAACGGGACAAGGCATTGTGGGGGTGCATATTGCCTAAAAGAAGTTATGGAGGGTGTGGTGAATGTACGCGGCTGCGCTGGCGCTGATGTATTGGTTTTAATTAGGGTGGACGAATCGTTACTTCAAATTGCGTGCCCGCGTGTTTCCTGCTGAAGCGACCTGCCCCGTGCCCTCGCCTCGAGTTGAGTTCCCGTCGACCTCTGTGACTACCATGCCGCAACGGGGGAAGTGGGTCAAATTCGCCCTTCTGAAGTGTTTACTTAAAATAATTGACATTTGAAAGCAGAATTACTACTACTACTACTACTACTACTACTACTACTACTGTCCACACCTGTGGAGTAACGGTCAACACGTCTGGCCGCGAAACCAGGTGGCCCGGGTTCGAATCCCGGTCGAGGCAAGTTACCTGGTTGAGGTTTTTTCCGGGGTTTTCCCTCAACCCGAGCAAATGCTGGGTAACTTTCGGTGCTGGACCCCGGACTCATTTCACCGGCATTATCACCTTCATTTCATTCAGACGCTAAATAACCTGAGATGTTGATACAGCGTCGTAAATAACCCAATAAAATAAAAATAAAACTACTACTACTACTACTACTACTACTACTACTACTACTACTACTACTACTACTACTACTACTACTACTACTACTACTACTACTACTACTACTACTACTACTACTACTACTCTTCTTTTCAAATGAACGGATGAATGGGGGATAATGGGAAAAGAAACATTTATAAGGTACGCGATTTCTTGCAAGCGAAGATGGAGCTGAGAAGAAGTGTCTGTGTAAGCTCCAAGCCTGTTGGACACTTGTCTTACTTCGATTTTTGCCGTTCAATATTCATTTCATTCACATATTTCTGCCCGAGGTAGATCATTCACAGTCCACACCTGTGGAGTAACGGTTAGCGCGTCTAGCCGCGAAATCAGGTCGGGGCAAGTTACCTGGTTGAGGTTTTTTCCGGGGTTTTCCCTCAACCCAATATGAGCAAATGCTAGGTAACTTTCGGTGTTGGACCCCGGACTCATTTCACCGGCATTATCACCTTCATTTCATTCAGACTCTAAATAATCTGAGATGTTGATAAAGCGTCGTAAAATAACCTACTAAAAAAAGATCATTCACTGCAAACCCAGCATTCTACAGTATTCTCTCTTTTCCACTTTCCTCTTAGTCGCCATTATTTTAATTGATTATTCATGTCATAAGGAAGAAAAAATGTCCTTACAATTTTTTTCTAATTGCATTATTTAACTAATTATTAAATTTTACAATATTAGACGTTTTGCAATGTTCCGGATGGGGAGGAGGGAGTTTATAAGTCCAGCTCAAGCGGGTACAGACATACCCATGTCCCAAAATGATAAAAAAAAAAACCTTGAAAGAGAGAAAGGCAGACGGAGCCAGCCGCAGCAGTTACAAGTTGTTTGTAGTTTCGCTGCAAAAGCCACGGTGCGCTCTGGCGGCTCATGCAGGTGGTCGTGATATCTATTCCACGATTTGAATTTGAGAATAACGCATCGTACAATAATTATAGTAATTTTAGACAGACTATACCTGAACACATAACAAAATTATATTATTTTATAGCTTTGTAAATTAGTTTAGTACTGGAAACACAAACTGAATACAACCTTTTCAAGATACAACAAATATAGCTGCAACACTTATTTATTATTACACTATTTGTTAATATTTCTTATTATAGGTCTTATTTGAAACGTAGAACGCTAGAATTTACAAGTTTTTATACATTACAGAAAGGTTCTCAGAAAGGTAATAGTCTGTATTCGCAAACAATAACAAATTCAAGGAAGTATTTTTTACAAGTCACGGCAGATGAAATAAGCTTACTTCTGAGCTCTTTCTTTACTTTGAGAGCTTTTACACTTCTTTCTTGTATTAAACTCTGCCTCAAGCACATAAGTTATATATGGAAGCAAAGAGTATTTTTGGAAATTCTGACTTAGGCAACATTACGAATAGTTCGATTCCTGATTTCGCTGGAATCTGAGTGGCGTGCTGTTCTGTAGATTTATTAATTCAAACTATAAATTTTCATAATTTTCTATCGACGTAAGCCAATAAGATTTCAGAAAAATTACGATTCCTTGTCAATTGTCACTGTTTCTCCAAACTTAGCAGTGAATTCTGCTGTAGGTCTTGAAATAGGGTCTTACATTTGATAAGAAGATTTTCTTATCACTCTTCAAGATAGTTTATAGTCAAAGAAAGTGAAGTTGTCTATGTTCTACATGATAGGCTACTGCCACATTTCAAATTTATCCATAAATGTTCTTAGCTAGTCGATTATATGTCTTGCAATTCTGTAACTCGCACGCACAACTTGCTAATGATATTTGATATCAGTCTCACCTTGTTGATATCCCATTTTTACTTTTAGCTGTTCTAAAGCAGATGCAGACAGTATTGCTTTACTAAAACCTTCACTGTTTATTTGTAACATAAAATGTCATGCATAAGAAAGTGTAATAGAATAAAAGCTTTACCTCTCTTCTTAATTAAAAAATTCTCATTTTACTCGTAACTAAAGGGAAATGATCTGGGAATTATATTGTTTTTAACTTAAAACGAGCCGCCACTTACTGCAGACGCGATCGAAGTTGTATCTTGAAAGAACCGCACACAGAGAGTACAGCTAATACAGAGTCCGTTCTACCTGCACTGAGATTGTGTTGACACTTTGAGAGCACGAGTTGCCCACCCATGGACATACCGGTACAAAATAGATGCTCTGTTCTAATGCAGGAGCGGACCATGATAATACTGTTGTTTACATAAAACGAGCAGCAAATACAAACTTTCAATCTGATTAATAGAACATTATGGTAAATTTATATTTTATGTAACAATATTCCTCCATTTTTTATTGTACGTCTAAAAATAAACAATAATGGTTTTCTGCACAAAATTATGCGAATTTTTTTTAATGCAAAATTTTCATTTCTCCCGCTTCCGCAAAGCAGTATCATTTTTAAACAAATTTCTGGTTGTGTGATTTTCGAAACGAGGTAAGAGAGTTCTAGTTTCTAAAAATCGTTGAGAAACTGCTACAAAAGTTTGCCGATTAGGTAACCTTCTTTGCGGAAAACGTTGACGGTACATCCTTCTTGTCTCACTTGAATTACGACGACTTCCTCCATAAATTAATAACATATGATATTCCTAAACTGTGAATGACATTGTAAGTTCTTTATCTAATACCCTGTACTGAACTGTCATCGCTCTGCAGTAGACCTATGGACAGGAAGCTTGAACTCAGCTGACATGTACAGTACGTACGTCTGTACAGAGTACTGCCTGCTGAACACGTTGCCACGTCTCTCACGCCAGAATATTAACAAATTTAAGCATGCAATTTTGTTTAATTTCACGAAAACATAATAGAACACACAAATATTATTTAAACTAATATTATCTCTCTGCTAGATATATCTACTGATGTAATTGTTTTCGTAATTTTACTAACGATATAAGCAGTATTACGCGAATAAAATAAGAGAAGAAATATTTTTTCTGGGAAAACTATCAAGTTTTGACCCTATGTTGTATGGACAATTTTTAATCCTGTAGACAGTCCGCGACGACTGTGTAAAGGACGGCACTTATACCCCTTACACTCTATATAACGAAGTCGAGGAATTATGAAAACACACCACATTAATGGCTTTCTCATCCAATAATAGCTAATTTATTATTTGAAAATGATAGACATACATTAGCTGCAAGTGAGAGAAAATAGTGTTGTGATTGATTAGATTAGATTAGATTAGATTAGATTAGATTAGATTAGATTAGATTAGATTAGATGAGATGAGATGAGATGAGATCCTCAGAAAAAATCATATTCGTCTGCACTTATTTCTTAATCAGTATCACTGTTACAGTAGAGTAGCCTAAATATGATAGTGGCGTTTATTTCGAAATTAGCATTGACATTTGACACAGAGTTTAGACGACTTGCGACTTTGATTAGTTGGTGGCTAATGAGTGAGCAGTTCCCTAAGCAAGAGAGCGAAGAAAGCAAACATTTCAATAGGCGAAAAATTTTCCTTCTTTCATCGTTTGTGTCAACGTGTGTGTTTGTCTAGCGAAGTAACAGAGATCGGAAGTAAAATAAAATGTAAGAATATTATTTAACGTAGACAGTAATATCACTGGTAACACGAGAAATGAAGTAATAGTTTCGGAATGAAATACTGCATAATAAGAATATGTATCTACTCCACGACACTATTTTTTATTTATCAACAGAACTGGCCTGGCCCTCACGGTTCTAAGAACTGAGATGTTCAATGGAAGGGCAGATATTACATTTTTTATGTAATGATGCGGAACGACAAGATGGTTGTAGCAGATAATTATTTAATTAATGAGTCTAGAGGATCATTGACCGAATGAATAGTGTCTTATTCGACGTATTCTGGAGAGAACCGGGTTCGAATGTTTGCGGCTTTAACACTAAATTTTACCACAATCACCACCACCCGAAAGTTCAGGCCCCATTCGTTCGTCCAGCCGTCTATCCATCCATCTATCTACTTATTTATTTACCTATTTATTTATTAATCTATTTATCTATTTATTCTTCGTCCGTCCGTGCGTTCGTTCGTTCTGGTAGAGTTCAGGCCATTAGGCCTTCTCTTCACTCGGCCAGAAACAAAAGAAAGTTTATACAACATTGTATGATCCGTTTCGAGACGCAGAGATATACAATTGGATTTTAGTTGCATTAGTCTTCCCGCAATTCTTATGTTGAGCGTATGTTAGTATGCTTCATATTGCATCGTTTGTTTAAAATACAGGTTGTTTCAAAAGTGATGGTCAGTAATTTACAGACAAAAAATACAAACTGAAACATGCAAAAATCTCCAATAAACATTGGTCCGCAAATTAATCGTTCATTCCCTAATTATTATGGGATCCACCACTTTACAAGCGCCTGGTAGTTAGGTTGGTATCTCAACTGTAAATATTTGGGACGCTTCCTGGTTTGTTTACGCGTGTGCATTAACTCCCCTTCCCCTCTTGTGCTCTGTGCCGTACTGGCAAAAGAGAGTCACCATAGATAATGTACATTATCTCGATAACGATTAGTTTTCGAACCAATATGCATGGAGCTTTTTTGCTTGTATTAGTTTATACTTTTCATCTATAAATTATTGAGTATCTCTTTTGAAACACTCTGTACATGTTCTTTCATTAGACCATTACTCTCTCCGTTTCAAAATATTGTATAGTAACGAACAAAACAAGTTTGATTATTGCACTTTATACGCACGAAATGTTTCACAGTGTGATATTCTGTTCAGTAGTGAAGGGACTATCAGACAGTGCAGTTGTGAATGTTTCTAATCTTCTGTAGTGCATCAAGCTATAATACTGGGTGTTCATTTCAAAGTGTGTCATGACGTCACTGTTGTTCAATCAGCGATTTGAAGCGAGTTTCAGCTTATATGTCAGAGAAGTTGCCTATTATTCAAGGCGTTCAATCTGAACTTGAGAACGTGTACGGTATAACTTGAACGTCGTAGCTACAGATGGCGGTCTGTACGGTCTGTATGCTACCATAACCTCTTTCGAACTGTGTTTTGCGCGGGCAAGTCGTACGCAGGGTATTTGTTATCGGTTGCTTACGGCAACATTCCACAACACAAATCAAATGCTCCGTGTCCATGTTGACCGTCGAAGTTAATGTCAACAAATACGGAAGTAATCGTCTTAACCCTCTCCCCATATCTCGACAGTAAGAAAAAAACTCACCTCAGTACGTATTTCCAAACAGTTCACATTCCTGCCACTATCGGCGTTACCGTACGTATCGGTACGTACTCTTCAGAATGAACGCCGTATTTGCTAGGCAACTTCTCTGGCATATAGGTAATATGCCTCTGCGGAAGTGTAGGAAGATTGAATTCTCTAGGCTCATCGGCTAGCCACATAACGGCATACAGCGAGCCATGACACACTTTGAACTGAACACGCAGTATTTAGATACGGTAGTTCATTATGAACAGAAATCAAATGGGCACCTGCTGTGATGTTCCTATTGCAGAAAATAACACCAACCCAGTCAATTTTGAATAGAACATCTAAGGCTCAACAGTCGTACAAAAACGGGTTGTAATTTATTGCAGTTTTATGTTAATTTGCCGCCCTCAAAACAATGTTCGTTTTTTCTTTTATTAATTTGACATCACACAGAATTAAATGTGCTTAATGTTTATGTTTTTCTTATGTTAATTTATTAAAGAAATAAGTATCTAGAAGATGTATTAAAGTTACATTATATTACTGAGAACTTTAACAAATCTATACCATATTTTGTAACAGAATTAATTACATCTTTCTATACCATATTTTGGAACGGAGAGAGTATAATTTTGAATCCTTCACAAAATTTTGCTTATATTTTATCTGATTTGGCATGGCTGTTTTTGGGCTTACATTAGCGATTGGCCCGTTATGCGCCCTTTATGCCAGTGGTCAGCAGATTGTGCATTTGTAGTCTGAGGAAGTTCAGACTAGATAATCATCTGAAGAGCAGCAAAGCAGTCGCATAGCGGCAAGCTAGAGTCGACGGCAATTCGGAAGGCGGTAGTCTGCTAGCGTTTGCGTCGAGAGAGACAGCTAGAGCAAGACAGCGTACAACATTGCCACATCGTACTTCACACGCACGTGCAATGCAAACAGCGCAAGAGAGAGTTTAAATTATCAAAAGACAATAATGACCGTAGCCGTTGATTACTGTAAGCATGACACCAAACAAACCCTATTTCTTTCACTAACAATATTCTTTGCACGGTTCTCAATCCCACACCACATGTTTCTGCAGTCGTTTTTTGCGCGTTGGCCACGTTGCGCCCAGCATCAAGATGGCGGCAGCGTTCTGCTCGTTAACATTTTAAAAATAATTATATGCTTTAAACACTATTTTACGCTTCTGCCTGTGCAATACTTCTCTTTTTACAGTCTCTTCTTCCATTTATTTATCTTACACACACACACACACACACACACACACACACACACACACACACACACACACACACACACACAGTAAATGTTATTTTTACTTATTCAATGCATTGAAACACTCACACGTGAACAAACGAACTCGGGAAATACTTGTTACAGTCTGATTCTGATTGGTTCTACTGTACAAGCTTGTGACGTCACATACCAGAAATGCTACGGCGCATATAGCAACTGACCGCCTTCCGAAATGTCGTCTAGTCTAGTGCATTTGAATAATAAGTAGTGCGGGAGAATGGGTTAGGTTCTTATTTTATTTATACGTAGTAATTTGTCTATAGAGGGTGGAAGTGAAATAATTGTGCAGATTGAAAAGGGCGATAGGGCACACTTAAAGAAATAGAAAACCTGTATTACGTTTTGTGATTAAATGCACGGTTAATTAGAAAATTAAGTGTCAAGTTTCAGCAATCTGGCAACATCGCCACTAACACAGCCCTCTTTCTTGTCGTAATACAGATGTAAAAGGTCAACGAACTCAGGTCTGTCTCCGTACGTGAACTACCTCGCGCTTCCGTCTCTGGCTACAATGTTGCAATCTAGGGGTATCGTTCAGTGGCTTGAAATTAGTGGTTCTTAAATTAAATTTACACGATAACCGTCCACGGTATTGAAATATGCTAGAGGGATAAATTATTCTTTATTAGATTTTCTATCGATATGAACAAAATTCACGATCCTACTCGCAAATAGTTACGGAATAAGAGGGTGTTAAACATTTGGATTTTTTTCTGAGAAAATTATGAACTTTCCACCAATATGGTGTTACACTTTTTCGTTACATACAGAATAAGATATTCACTCTGAAAATATGCAGGGTTATTTTATTTCCACCCTGCATATTGAAGTCGGTGAAAAAGATTTGGCCGAGAAAGTACTAGTGTAAGACCATTAGTTGAAAAAACTTTATCAGTGTGGGAACATTTATTTATATTTATGGCGAATGAGGGCAATGACACATTTTTCTATTTGTTGTAAGGTACTCCAGCATGTAAAAAGTTTACATTTAAAGTATCATTATTCAGAATGTCACGCCAACAATTATGACAAAGTCCACACCTGTGGAGCAACGGTCAGCGCGTCTGACCGCGAAACCAGGTGACCCGGGTTCGAATCCCGGTCGGGCCAAGTTACCTGGTTGAGGTCTTTTCCGGGGTTTTCCCTCAACCCAATATGAGCAAATGCTGGGTAACTTTCGGTGCTGGACCCCGGCCTCATTTCACCGGCATTATCACCTTCATCTCATTCAGACGCTAAATAACCTAGATGTTGATACAGCGTCGTAAAATAACCCAATAATATAAAAAATAAAAAAAATGAAAATTATGACAAATGTCAGCGAGATGATCGGCGGGTGTAATACAACAATTGAAAGACAAATTGTTACGTGTTTCTTTGTATCAATTGCTACAGTAATTTCATCATTTGGTGCCCACAGGAATTCAATTGTCAATATGTAATAATTTTGAAGAATTAAAATATCTATCTTAATTTACCATGCTATTAGTACGATTGGAAATGTATATACGTATCATTTGCATGAATTCATGAATAGGACGTCACTGAAGAGTTCAATTGAAGCTTATCGCCGCTCAGAGCTCTGAATTCTGATGTTCTTAAAAGAGAGCACGTTTGCTCTGACAAGCAAACATTCTGATGGGGCAGATAAAAAAGTTAATTTTTTTTTCTTTCACCATGTTAATAATGTCAAAAGAAGTGCTTATACAATTTTGGCCACTCGATCACAATTACGAGGGCCGTAAAAAAATAAGTTCACCAGGGGACGTTAACAAAAAGAAAACACAATTTCATCGGGCAAATTTATTGGAACAGGCACAACAATTGTTGTGGACAGAGAGGTGCAGACGGCTGTCAAATGCTGGTCCCAATCCCAGGCTGCTGACTTCTACGGCACAAGGATACAAAAATTTATCCCATGGTATGAAAAAGTCTCATTTCCAATGGAGAATATCTTGACAAATAACGCAACAATTCCTGTATCTGTTTCAATAAATCTTTCCATGCAATTGTGCTTTTTTTCTGTAAACGTTCCCAGGGAAAATCACTTTCTGGACGGCCTCGTAATTGCGGTCGAGTGGCCAAAATTTGTATAAGCCCTTCTTTTGACATTTTTAACATAGTGGAAGAAAAAAAATATAACCTTTTTATCTGCCCCCATCAGAATGTTTGCTTGTGAGAGATGACGTCACAGAGCACTGATCGTGGCTAACGAGAAAGACAGGCTACGGTGCGAATTGGAGTCACGTGGTTATCTCGATTTAGTCATGACCATCGTGACAATCGCCTAATGTAAATACATGTTCAGAGTTAAAAAAGGGGGGAATTGCTATATTAAACTCGTCTTAAACATGCATTTATAAGTATATAAACTTGTTCAATGTTGGCAATGTTAAGACTAAGAATGTGACGTTGCGCCGTAGCCTTTCTCGTTAGCTACGGCACTGATCCTGCTGATTAGTGCTGTATGCAACGATTGTCGAAGTCCGACAGCCTGGGTGGCTCCTGGCTCTTTCAGGGTTAAGGCAGGATGACCCACCTGTTAATATCAGATTCACAAGATGGTATTTGGCGAGATGAAGCCGCGGATTCGCTATGAATTAACATGATATTCGCCTTATAGTTGAAGAAAACGTACAGAAAATTCTAACCATGTAAAGGAACCCACGCCAGAGTTCAGTTCCGTCAGGTCAGGAAGAAAATGTGTGCGTACCTTCTGCCTAAGCTACGCCGGTGCCCACCGACTGTGTAC
Organism: Periplaneta americana; assembly: GCF_040183065.1. Classification (NCBI taxonomy): domain Eukaryota; kingdom Metazoa; phylum Arthropoda; class Insecta; order Blattodea; family Blattidae; genus Periplaneta; species Periplaneta americana. The sequence continues at coordinate 113,524,939 of NC_091129.1, forward strand.
AATGGAAGTTGCAAACTCTCAAGCAGCCTCAGAGCCGAGCGTTACTCGGCCTCGTAACTCTCACCTTCTTATCTGTCCTGCCCGTCAGCTTTGCGTGCGCAAGATGCCATGTTGATCGGCGTGTTTTGCGACGATATAATGCACATTAAGCTAAGTATAAAGTATAAAGCAAAGGGTAATTTTTAGAGGGCTGGAGATACCGGAGTCAACGTCTCTGCACACAGGCGATAAACTCTCTTAATGGTGGGAAAATGGCGACTGTAGCGATAGTCGCACGAGTTTAATCACCCGGTAACGTGGGTCAAATTTAGAAACGTTGAAATATCGATAAAGGCGCAGAGAATAGACTTCATTTTCAACATGCCCGACGTGCGATCTCTTAGGTCAGGGAAGTCACACTCAGTCACGCTTGTCCTCGTCTTTCTCCAAAACTTGTTCTCCAGTGGCGTAGTAGGGAGAAAAACAGAGTATTTAAGGAAATCCAAAAGATTGCGTGAAACGTCTGTATTCGATCAAAGCGTCCACACCTGTGGAGTAACGGTCAGCGCGTCTGGCCGCGAAACCAGGTGGCCCGGGTTCGATTCCCGGTCGGGGCAAGTTACTTGGTTGAGGTTTTTTCCGGGGTTTTCCCTCAACCCAAGATGAGTAAATGCTGGGTAACTTTCGGTGCTGGACCCCGGACTCATTTCACCGGCATTATTACCTTCATATCATTCAGACGCTAAATAACCTAGATGTTGATACAGCGTCGTAAAATAACCCAATAAAAAAAATAAAATCGATCAAAGCAATAAAATGCAATATATACTTTCTTTAACGCTGTAGTGTACTGTATTTTATTTGATATTCATGTAAGGTACTGTGTATAGAGAGTGTACCACAATTCAACCGAAAAAAATTGGAGGAATTCTGGAGGGAACTCAGACAAACGTTTCGAAATAAGGAACTTACGGCCCAAAAAGCAAACATTCTGACGGGGGCAGATAAAGTTATTTTTTTTTATTCCACCATGTTAGTAATGACAAAAAAAGTACTTACACTCGACCGCAATTACCAGGCCGTCCAGAAAGTGATTTTTCCCCTGGGGTCGTTTACAGAGAAAATCACAATTGAATGGAAAGATTTATTGAAACAGATACAGAAAATGTTACACTATTTCTCAACATATCCCCCACTGAAATTGAGACGTTTGTCATACCATGGGATCAATTTTTGTATCCTTGTGTCGTAGAAGTCAGCCACCTGGGATCAGAACCAGCACTTGACAGTCGTCTGCACCTCTCTGTCGATCCCATGATATGACAAATATCTCAATTCCGGTGGGGAATACGTTGAAAAATAGCTCAACAATTGCTGTGTCTGTTCCAATAAATGTTTCCAATAAAATTGTGTTTTCTTTCTGTTAAAGGCCCCTGGCGAACTTATTTTTTACGGCCCTCGTATTGCGGTCGATTGGCCAAAATATGTGTAAGCATTTATTTTGACATTATTAACATGATGGAAGAAAAAATTTAACTCTTTTACCTGTTCCCATCAAAATGTTTCCTTGTAAGCGCTCAAAATTTCACGCAATAGGGATAGCACGCCACTGACTAAATTTCCATCTGGTGCAACGGAGGTATGCTGTAACATAGAGTAAGCCTTGCTTATAATTGAAATAAAAGCTTAAAAGTAAACCTCATTTGTAGTTATAATTTAAATAGGTAGAAAGAACAATATTGCGTGTCTGATCGCGAAACCAGGTGGCCTGGGTTCGAATTCCGGTCGGGGCAATTTACCTTGTTGAGGTTTTTTTGCGGGGTTTTCCCTCAGCTCAATATGAGCAAATGCTGGGTAACTGTTGGTGCTGGACCCCGAACTCATTTCACCGGCATTATCACCATCTCATTCAGACGCTAAATAACCTGAGATTTTGATACAGCGTCGTAAAATAATGCACTAATAATAGTAATAAAGTAATAGCTAATCTTACCTTATAACAAACAGTTTCAGCAATAATAATTATTTAATAATACATTTTCAATGAATCAAAAATATTATCTCTCGAGGTTTCTAATTTACTCTTTATAATAACCAGACAATACAGTAAACAATCGAGGACTCAGTACCTTCATTTCGTCTTTCTTCTAGCCACTGTCGCTATAACTTAAAAATTGTAGTTACCAGTAGCGTGCATACTCCCGAAGAAAGATCAATTTTACCAAAACAAAAAAGGTCATTTTGAAAATACTGTTCAGTGAGTATTAGGCCTATCACTACATTTTCCCTGTTACGCGAGGAGGATTGAAGCTTGTGAAGAGAAATCATACATCCATATTCCTTTAATAATGAGTTATCAGTAAAAAAATCTGATATAAAAATGCATCACAGCTCGGTAATTAGACTACAGACTATAAGTTCTTTGTTTCAAAAGTTTTGTCTGAGTCCCCTCCAGAATATATTTTTTTCGGTTGAATTGTGGGACACCCTGTATAGGGGGTTGGTCATACGCAGAAATCGTAAGTTCAATCAAATGCATGTTTTTATCGGAAGGCTATATTTGTCTACAACCTAAGTAATATTCATTTCAAACGAAATCACATAAATTGAGACAAAAATGAATGAGCGTATTTGCATACTTTTAATTGGCTTATTTTGTGATGCTTTGTATTTATTTTGCGTTCGAGTAAAAGAAACAAGCCTCCTGAGGATCAGGAGTATTAGCTGGATCTCTCTAAAACAAAAACCTTTGTTTTCTGAAACGGTATTTATGAAAAATTCGTTTCAAACACATACTGAGATATTACAAAACTTTAAAATAATTACATTTAACTTATTTAGCTAAACTCAGTACCACTGCCTTGCTTGACATTTTAGTATCTGTAATATATCACTGTTTTCCATAGAAAATTATGTGCTTGATACAGAAATTCCTCATAGAACAAATACCTCTACTTCACATCACGTATCTCTCGGCGTCAATTATGACCGCTTTAAAGGATGACACAAAACAACCCATTTACATTACCTGTTCTGACAGGCCTGGTGTAAACAGTACTTCATTAGAAAGAGTACAGTGCGAAAAGACACGATGAGATAAATCAGCAACTGGGGTAAAGAGAATATGCTGGAGAAGAACGAGTTAGTTGGTGGAGTGCCAAAAGCGAATGCATCTGTTAGGAGACCCGTATTGCTAAGTGTTACATATAGCCTTTAAAATGTTATAAATTTTACATAGTCTTAATACTCATAAAATATGTTAATAATAATGATAATAAGAAATGGTTGTGTACTTTAATAATATTATAACTGAAATTAATTTCTTGTACAGTCTTAGAAAAAAGTTTTGTCGCACTGATACTTTATATGGTCCGGGTCAGCTTACTTAATACCCTAAGGGTGAAACCTAACCATTTTTCTCCCATTACTACATATGCTAGTGGATTATGGTGATTTTCTAGTTTGCAGGTTGCTTTCTTTTGTCAACTTCATTTCTAATTTTGATACTGACAAATACTACAAATTATGATTGTTTTAACTGGTATGTTGGTAGCTGAGACAGACGTTGTCGGTACTGAAGTTCCATGAAATTAAAATTGTACTAGATTTCTGAGCCAGTTACTGGAAGCTAGTGAAATTTGAACATACTAATAATTAATTAATATCAGTACTAATATTAATACATAATAGTTATTTTGTGTGTTGCGTTGTGGTTGTAACTCAAGACAATAGTCAGGTAAGTTTTCGGAGTTAGTACGAATTTTTTATTTTAGTAGGTTATTTTACGACGCTTTATCAACAGCTTAGGTTATTTAGCGTCTGAATGAGATGAAGGTGATAATGCCGGTGAAATGAGTCCGGGGTCCAGCACCGAAAGTTACCCAGCAAGTTAGTACGAATAATTTCATGTAGTCAAACAAAATACATTTTTTTAGGTTAGGTCTCGTGAATTAATTGTTTAGTCAAACCAATTAATTTCATATTGCCAGACAAAATACCAAACATGTTGATACCTTTCTCGTTTAGTTTGTTTACGAAAATATGTTACAAATTATTGAATTATTTAGAATAACCTTCCAACATAAAGGTAGAGTACGGTAAGTAAACAAGACGTCATTCAGTACGAAGGATCGTGTGATATCTGGTAACAGTTGGCAACACTGACAAGGCGGCAATATTTGCTGTTTAGGAACTGTTCTTACGTGACCCTCATACGTCTCAGAAAGGAGGCAGTGCGCATGATCAGAGGACGAGCGACCGGTTCACAAGAGAACGACTCGTTGAGGTAATAAAATTAGTTTTGTTTCGTTGTACGTCTGATCATGCGCACTGCCTCCTTTCTGGGACTTATAAAGTATCAGTGCGACAAAACTTTTTTCTAACACTGCACATTGTTATGTTATAGCAGTTTTACTGATTATGGCCTATGAATTCAAGATACGCGGAACAGTGTCGATCATTTTACTCTCCCGTTAAGAGCCAGCCTAAATCTCACTTTCGAATACATTCTTGTAGGACAGGCGAACATAGAAGTACTTCGTGACTGAAGGTTCCGAGTTGATGTAACCTTAATTAAAGTAATGAATAAATTGGGTTTGAAGTGTCTGGAAACAAGTGTTAGATTCACTTTCAATATTTATGTAGAGAGGGAGCAGGAAGGTGGAAATGGATTAACTTTGGATGAGCGCTAGCCATTGGCGCCGCCCCTGTAATGCCGGCCGAACGCTTGACAATGAAGTTTTCTCCTCTGGTCTGGGTTAATTGATACCCATTTTCAATTTGCGCACTTTCATATAATTACGTCGGTGAGTATCGTTACAATGGAACAGTGATTTCTAATTGGATGCTCTGTGATGTCACAGATTCTCGTTCTCAGCAACTTGTAAACATACACTGAACAGTTAAAGAGTACTGAGTCAACAAAGTTGGCTCTGTCGGAGTGGTCCAAGTAGTGGTGTTCTCCGAAACTTTCTAATGCTATTTTAGCGCAACTTTAGCGCAACTTTAGGTAATAATCGTATGATGCGGGTTTTGATTTCTCCTGTTTTTTACTACTTCCATCTTAAGAATTTTTATTATCTCACGAAGTAAAATGGAAGGTATTATAACGCTGAAAAAATATATTTCGATATTATTTTTACGAAAACATTGGTTTTCACATCCCTGTTGCCGAAAAAATGGTTTTGCCATGCAGAATGTGTGTCCAGAATTTTCTTCTAAATTGTAAGACAGATTTTCTTCGTTTTTAATATCTGTGAGTAAATTTATCAGGAAGGATGCACATGAAATATACACACACACTTGGTCTGAACAGCTGAGTTCCGTCCCTTAGTCACACCATTAAGGTTGCCAGTCTTGCTAATTGCAGGAAATGATACGTGTTAATATGTTTATTTACTTTACAAGAAAACCGGGGCATATGCCAGTTCGATCAGAAAACCGGAGCTATTGTTCAGTTCGTATTAAGATAGGCCTATAGCCTACATCGAATCTTAGGATAAAAATCCACATTTCTTTCTTAATCTCTTTCAAACATTGGTGACATGATTCTTGGGAGTATCTAACCAATTTATACAGGATATTTCTGGGCTAGTGTTACAAACTTTCAGGGATGATGGGGGAAGGGCACATGTATCAATTTGAGATAAGGAACCCTGGTCCGGAAATGATCGAGTCGAAAGTTACAAGCAAAAATAGTTCTGTGGAAATGGAATAATTTTATTCCTCTATACACCTTATTTATGTGTATTTATCTGTACATCTTACACATACTGTATTCATCTGACGTTGTTTACGTTGTCTACCTACAGTATTCCGTTCAGTGTGCTGTCTGAGGGGTGGGGACAGGAAACTACACTAAAGCAATGCAGATACGTAATGTGTAACGGACATGGTCGGTCCTGATATGCACGTCTGTAGACAGCAGTGTATGTGTACAAGTTGCAGTGTCCAGTCGATCAGTCCTAGTGAAATGGAGGAGTACACGAGAGCGGAATAAGCAGATCTGATTTTCGAATACGGATGAGCCAATGGGAACAGTAGACAAGCTCACAGATTGTATCGGGTACAAGTACCAACGTAGGAGACATCCGGCCCGTACCTTCTTTCCACGACTCTTCTAAAGGTTAAGGGAAGGAGGGCACGTGATGCCAAATTACAATTCCATTTCCACACCACCATTTTTGCTTATAACTTTCGATTCAGTCATTTCCGGACCAGGGTTCCTTATCTCAGATTGACATATATGCCCTTCCCCATCATCCCTGAAAGTTTGTAACACTACCTCGGAAACACCCTGTATAATTCAAACTTGAAAATCGAATTTGGGGGCCCAAACAAAATTTAAAAAATAATAATAAAATAAAATAAAAATTTGAACCGACCTAACTCCATTAGAAATTGATCTAAGGTAAAAACGTCTTTCGCCATACATATGGAGATTGTTACAAACTAAAATTATTTATTTATCGTCAACCATTCAAAACAATGCCACATTATATAAGCACTTTAGAAAAATATATATGTATATTTGTTATTTTTAGAATAAAATAATTATAATCGCTTGAAAATAATTTTAGTTTACAACATAGTCACATGTTTAAGCTTTAATTTGGTACCTCAATGAAGTCTTTTGCCCGATTGGAAGTCTACTTTTTGTCCGTTGGAAGTATGATATAATAAATCTCGTAAAATGTAAAATAGAAGAAAACAGACAGTGAAGATGGCGTAAGGTATAGAAAGTATACTCTATTTAAATTATAAATGTTCAATAAATTATTGAGATAGTGGGTATAAGTTATATTTTTTAAACTAGAAGAAATGTACAGTAGTGGCAAAAAAAAAACCGGACCGATCCTTGTAGCTGATTTCAAAGTCACAGATTCAAATTTTGCTAGTCACAAAACACATCCATCTTGTATAATTAATTGTAACAATATTGCATTTGTTCGATTCTTACCGTCTTTGTTTCCTTCAGTGCCTCAAACTTAGACGAAAAAACTTTGAGAGTTTTATTTTCATCTGGCATCAACATTTCTACCTCTATTCGGCAAAGATAACTGCGTATTTTTACATTAAATAGCAGTACATACCTCTGGCTTCACTATCCATATTGAAATTACCACAGTTTGACACAATACACAGCACAGGATTCTTTTGTATCAGCTACAAGGGTCGGTCCGGTTTTTTTTTTTTTTTTGCCACTACTGTACTTTCAGATGAGGCAAAAATATTATTTACCAAAATTCTGAAGAAATCCAACCATTCTAGAGTAGATGTATACCTTAAGATATATTGATTAGTCAATATATCGTTTCCAATTCTACCAAAACAGTGTTTCATTTTCTGTCTGCTACGCCTGTCGTCCGGTCGATGTTAAGCGAGAAAGGGAAGAAACTATTATGTATGTAGGCTAATACATATTTACATAGGCCTAAGCGAGTCCTTCTTCTCCATGGACTGGCATCTCCAGTAGCAAGTCAAGTTCTACAAATGCTTAAGGGCCATATTCATAGACATTCTTAGCGCGGGCTTCCGGTGGATGATCAGCGAACTAACGTTTTTCGTATTCATAAACCAGTGTTAGCGATATGATACGATATGAATCCTGGTACAAGTAATCAGTCGATATCCGGGGCTAGTTTAGTACGCTCGTAGTGCCGGCTAGCGAAATGTCTATGCATAGCACCCTATGAGTTTTATTACAGTAATTTAGTTCCAGGTTTTACAACTCGAACCCAAATACTTTTCAGTTTATGAACGTGTTAATAAAAGTTCAGAGTAACAAATAAAAAAAATCGATTCGGTCAATAAACATAAAAGAATTATAAATTGTATAAAAAAGAAGCGTGAACGATTGGAGAATTGCATTACTCGTACATTGTTCAATAGAATTACTGTAGGTTTCCATAAATCAATTTGTGAGATTAATATCAAAACAGAAAATTCCATAATACTGTTATTATATGAAAATAGTGTGAAAAAATTGCAGTTCATTTAATCAAGTTGCTGTATCTAATCATTTATGGCTGTGAATAATTTTATATACTATGTAGATCGCTATTTATTTGTGCATGGTATTTACAGTATACTCGTACATGGTCGAACTGGAAACGACGTTTCTAGCCACTCTTCTGTGATCCAATTAGATTGTGTCCTTTTCCCTCTCGATCGAACTGGAAGACTACAGAAAACCGTCCATTTTATTGGGAGACTTCAAAGCGATAAACCATTCATTATCAGTTCCTCTACTGATAACAGTAAAAATCAAAATCGTACGAATACCATCTACTTATCTAGTAAAGCAGTGTTAACTAACATTAGGAGCAAATTATTTTTTTTTCTGAGAAAAGTGTATACTGCGTGTTCAGTTCAAAGTGTGTCATGGCTCGGTGTATGCCGTCATGTGGCTAGCCGATGAGCCTAGATAATTCAATCTTTATACACTTCCGCAGAGACGTATTACCTATGTGCCAGAGAAGTTGCCTGGCAAGTACGGCGTTCATTCTGAAGAGTACTTACCAATACGCACAGTAACGCCGGTAGTGGCAGGAATGTGAACTCTTTGGAAACACGTAGCCTACTGAGGTGAGTTTTTTTCTTACTGTCGGAATACGGGGAGAGGGTTAAGACGATGACTTACGTATTTATTGACATTAACTTCGACGGTCACCATGGACACGGAGCATTTGATTTGTGTTGTGGAATGTTGCCGTACGCAACCGATGATAACAAATACGCTGCGTACGACTTGCCCGCGCAAAACACAGTTCGAAAGAGGTTATGGTAGCACACAGACCGTACAGACCGCCATCTGTTGCTACGATGTTCAAGTTGTACCGTACACGTTCTCAAGTTCAGATTGAACGCCTTGATTAATAGGCAACTTCTCTGACATAAAAGCTGAAACTCGCTTCAAATCGCTGACTCACAACAGTGACGTCATGACACACTTTGAAATGAACACCCAGTATTTGGGACTAATACGGTATTAGAATTTTTTGTTGCATTCTATCCAAGGAACAAGCTGTTTATATGTACAGGGTGAAGCATAAGTAATATTCTTAATTTCAGGTGGTTATTCTTTGAGATATTGCAAACAAAAAAGTTTAATAAAATTTTGCTCGCTTCCTTTAGAGATAAAAATTCTTCTAGATATAATATTTCATTGCGTGTTTTGGGAAAGCCATTGATTTAATTTCATATCTAGTCAGTCAGTTTAAGAGAGCAGTGAGAGCAGTACATTATAATAAATTATTAAAAGAATTTTAGTTTTGTCACTTAACGTGCAGAAATTTGAATCCGAACAAATGTAACTTTTCGTTCTGCAAAGAAATTTTAAACGGTTACGTTTGTTCGGATTAAATTTCTGCACGTTTAAAGGACAAAACTAAAATTATTCGAATCATTTATCATAATACATTGCTCTTTTAAATTAACTAAGCGTATTGACACTTCAATCAATGGCTTTCCCAAAACACGCTATGAAATGTTTCACGAAAAACGATTTTTTTTTCTCGAAAACGAAGCAAAAACGAGCAAAATTGTATTAAACTCTTTTGTTTAAAATATCTCAAAGAATAACCCCTTGAAATTAAGTGACATTACTTACGGTTCACTCTGCATGTATATACATACATACATACATACAAACACACAGTATGCACAGGATTAACCGTAAGTAATGTAATTAATTTCAGAGGGTATTCTTTGAGATATTTCGAACAAAGTTTAATACAATTTTGCTCGTTTTGCTTTCTTTTCGAGATAAAAATTATTGTTTTATATGAACTATTTCATAGCTGTTTTGAGAAAGCTATTGATGTAATTTTGAATATGCTTAGCCCAGCGTTTCTCAAACTTTTATGAAGTGAGGACCACTTTCTTAAGTCAGAACAGTTCCGCGGACCACCTTACTCTCGTTCCCTTCGAAAGCAAATTTATCATTTTTGTAGTACTGTACCTATACTTTAATATCAATATGCTTATTAGAGATTGGAAAATCTTTAACTTATTAACTAAAAAATAAATAAATAAATAAATGTTGGTAGTCATGAGATGGATGAGCCTGCCGATTCTTGCACAGTTGCTATATACAGGGACATCATTTTATTTTTACTTCAATTTTTATTGTACCTGAGTTTTTGAATGTACTTCACTCGCACCCCTTCTACTAATGAAATTCCAACTGTCCTCTACACACAGATCCAAGACCGCATATAGTAAACAGCACTGAGTTAGTGAGTATAGTACGTTCCAGAAATATGTTCGCGTTTTCCAGTGATGAAAGAGCTTTCAATATTTAATCATATTTTCGCATAGGTACTGTCCGTTTGCCTACGTCGCATCCCTATTTCCTCCACCTGCTTCTGTTCGCCCCTCTGTAATTTCTCTTAGGAACTGGACGTTTACGTAATATTATACAACTGTTTAAAATAACTTAAATAAAAGGGCCTCGTTACGTAATTAACTGTCACGTGATTTCCCCCCTTTCTACGATCCTGCGGCATAACCACTTGGACGGACAGTAGATAGCATGTCTGAGTAATTTTATCTGTGCGGGTCGGGCAGAAGTGAAGATTGAATTTACAGTACGTAAGGTACTCTTTTATAGAATAGGTACAAAATTATTTCAACATGAGTTACTAGTACGAAGGACAAAACTGGCAATTGGGATTAGGTACAAATAGTCTAGAGTGCGATAATATGCACATCAGAACTGAAGCCTGTATCGAAATGAACAGCCACCATTTTCAAAAATGTGTTTAAATATCCATATTATGATTATTTTTCAATTTAACTTCATTCTCTATATTGTACGCTAATGTGCTGTAGGCAGTATAGTGTACACTGCATAATGAATACGTTCGCATGTTTAACTCAGTTCGTGAGTAAAAAAACACTTATTCTTAATACAGTACTGTATTTTGATTAAACAAAAACCTAATGAAAATTATCGAACTCAAAATCGCGATATTTCCTAGTTTACGTAAATGGATGACTACATTCTTCCTTCCTATACATAGTAAAGTGATTTGTTTGTGTTTTACGCCAGTATCATCGAACTACAGTCGTGGAAGGGGATAGCAATCTGTGTTTCCGGTTCTCTAAAGGTATAGCCAGGTTAATATTAAAAATAATGTTAGTAAAAATAACATGATGTCCCTGTATTTGGATGCATGCTGGTAAGCTTAAGTCGGAGTTCGTCACATACATATAGTCGATTTCGGTAGCCTACTTTGTTTTTATTAAAGTTAGTGATGAAAACCTTTTCTCACACAGATACGTAGAAGAAACCTGAATTATAATCTCCAAAGCATCATTGTACAGTTCACTGTATTCTCTTTTCACTTGTGATGTGATCCAGAAATTAACCATACCTTCCCCTTGGAATTTCATTTTAAGTCCGGTCTCATTCAAGAGTTCAATTAGGCCTAATTGTTCTCTTTTACTCAATGAAAGTTTGTTAGTTTCAATATCGCAATGAAAGTGATCACGAACCCATGAAAATATGTCATATTTACTTGGAAAATAAATTTCAAATTGTGACCTCAGAGTTGTATTATTGGTGTCGGTATTATTGGTGTACGACGTACAGTACGTGACCATTGCAATGTGCAGACTGGGTGTCGGCAAAACTATTAAGAAAATCATAAATAAATGAAAAGGTTCGGTCCTCTGTTATGAATTTGGGTGGTCCCTGGCTGGGGTACGGGGCGGCGCCAGATGTGCAGGGAAAAGATGGCAAGAAACACCAGGTTCACAGTGCTTTAAATCCCTCTTTTGTTGTTGAGAGTAGAGTGGGAAGTCAGTAGAAGGATAGGGTAATAAATTTCATAAAATGTCAGTACTGAGAGAAAAGGTGAAAGACGATTGCCATGTGTCCTTTCCAAACTCTTGAGATTTTCAGCTATAGAGTGATACGCAATTCGTTTGAATTTTATTTTTTCTTCTGCCTTTTTTGAAGGACCACAAGGGCAGACCTCGAGGACCACAGGTGGTCCGCGGACCATAGTATCATAATACACTGCTCTCTTAAATTGAGTAATTCAGTAAATATTACCGAAATAATTTTTGTTTTGTCCTTTAAACGTGTAAAAATTTGATCCGAACTAATGTAACATTATAAAATTTCTTTTCAGAACAAAAAGTTACATTTTTTTCGGATCAAATTTCTGCATATTTAAAGGAAAAAAAACTAAAATTCTTTCAGTCATGCAAACTTATTAAATATAATTTAAATTCCGTATTTAAGTTATTATAATCACTTAATTGTGGATTAGTAACATGTTGGTGAAATTGGCCCTAAATCCTGGCCCTAACCATCATTAGGTACTAGTGATGCCGTAATATAAGGACTGGATTTTCTTAACTGCGGACATTCTATGAAGTAATTACTTAAAAACTTACAGATAGCCTATAGCACAGACGCCTGAATATTCGTATGTCGTCACTATACAAAGCATCGCTCTAGCAGTAGCTGAAAGTAGTTCAATTGATGTATCGTGGTTGATTAAAGTTGTAGGAACTCAACTAGTAAATAGCAGGAAGAAAGTTTCGTACGGTTTCAGAATATTTCTCGTGTGGATGCACAGGCTTTTGTTTTGTTGTAAATAGATTTTATCTTGCCGGGAATTTACTGGCTCTGCTTCCATTGAGGGGTTGGTTGTCTGCCCATGAGTACGAGCCAGGGGCGGACGTGTCGGCCACGAGATGGGTCTTAACTAACCTGTTGCCACAGAAGCTACGCTTGCAGCTGGCACGGCTCACGATCCCCGCCACGTCATTCATATTGCTTTGTTATTTGGCTGAACTTGAAAATATCACGTCCTTTACACAGAGTTTGAATCAAATCCAGAATGAAACGAAACAATAAGGAAATAAACATCTAAATTGAGTTTCACGAAAACTAAATGAAACTACAGATTTAAGTGATTGGCAGATTAATGGCCGGTTTTTCCAAGTAATGTTAGAAAATTTAACGTCTGTTAAACTCTAAGCAGTTTGTTAATTAATAAAATTGTTGGCCGGTTTTTCCAAATATTGTTAGAAAATTTAACGACTGTTAAACTCTAAACAGTTTGAAAGAGTAATGGAACGGAGAAAAATTCTCTCCGGCGCCGGGATTTGAACCCGGGTTTTCAGCTCTACGTGCTGGTGCTTTATCCACTAAGCCACACCGGATACGCTTATTCCGTCGGATCCGGCCAACTAGTCACTCATAACGAGTGCACCTCAGCACATGTGTGTACTTCGGTCCTATGTTCATAGACATCTATGACGTAGTGCAGAGGGCGGCCACTAGAGGGAACCCAAGAGTTGGAACTTAATCAGAGACAATTCTGTCCGACTCCGGGGTGGTATCCGGTGTGGCTTAGTGGATAAAGCATCAGCACGTAGAGCTGAAAACCCGGGTTCAAATCCCGGCGCCGGAGAGAATTTTTCTCCGTTCCATTACTCTTTCATCGTATGATGACGCAGAATATCTGCATGGAAATATCATATGTACTTCGGTACATTAAAATAATATATATCTAAACAGTTTGTTAATTAATAAAATTGTATGTTTTCAACATCAGTTTGGTTTAACAGATTGTTAACAGTTAGTTAATTTTAAATGTAGGATTTCGGGCAGTTAACTCGTTTAACAGTTAGTTAAATATGGCCTATGTCTTCACAGCTGTTCGAACAAAAGTTGCAAAATTAATATTTTATGTGTCTCTGTAGGAAATGTTTAGCATATGACTGGTAATATAACGTTTAAAAATTACTTTGGACTGTTTAAATACATCAGTGTTATTTTATTTCTTTCGTATTTCGTATCCATAATAACAATGAGGAAATATAACCTTACTTTGTAATTATTATTCAGCACGTCACCTACAACTTTCATTTGTCAACTGTTTGTTTATGGAGCGTGGCCTACTATAACAGGTTGTCATTTTATGCAAGTTTCATGACTTACTCTATAATATAGAATTTAAAGATTAATTTTAGCCAATCAAAAATTGTCTTACATGTGTAGAATCATTACCAACTGCTGTTGAGTAATTAAAATAGTGCTAACAGACGTTATAGTTAAGTGTTGGTTATCAACAAAATTATGTTGAACAAATGGAAAATACATTAACAAAGAGTTAAAAATAAGCAGACTGTTAATTTAACATTCGTTAAGCAAAATTAAACATTACTTGGACAAACTGGCCATAAGTCTTTAAAACGCGGTCTTTTTTTAATTCGATATATTAAAGAGTTAATTAAATAAAAATAACAGAATTACGTAATATATACAATATCTTAATTTTACTTGTTCTAGTCCATGTTTATGAGACATAGACTCACAAAAACAGATGAGAATAAATTGAATATTTTTGAACGAAAGTTTTTAGAAAAATATTGGGAGCAGTTCGAGATGCAAATACTTTGGAATGGAGAAAACTACACAATAAAGACTACTTTTTTATTTTTACAATGAAACTGGCATTATGACGAGAATTAAAGCAAGAAGACTGCGATGGTTTGGACATGTGCTAAGACTTACAGGAGAAAAAAAGAATAAAAAAGAACGTTTACAGAAACTTCTTTATGGAAAGACCATTGGGAAAACTTCTTTACGAAAGGACCACTGGGAAGATCTAGACTTAGATATTTGGACAGTTGAAGGAAGAAATAAAATTAAAAAAATTCAAGATAACTGGAAAATTATTTGTCGGAAGAGAGTTCAGTAATATTATAACTTATTGCAAACTCAGCAACCAAGAGCTTTCATAGCTTATAAGGTTTAATAGTAATACAATAATAATAATAATAATAATAATAATAATAATAATAATAATAATACTGTTTTCAGAACCTGGAAGGAGTGATAGTCGGAGGAAGAAGAATAAACTGTGTAAGATTTGCTAATGATATGGCGTTGTTAGCAGAAGAGGAGATGGTACTAAGGGATATGCTACTGGAGCTAAATGACAGCTGTGAGCAGTTTGGAATGAACATAAATGCCAACAAGATGAAGACCATGGTCGTACGAAGAAAAGTAAAGAAGATAAACTTGCGAATTTTAAATGAGGCAGTAGAGCAAGTGGACAGCTTTAAATACTTGGGGTGTACTATAAGCAGTAACATGACCTGCTGCTAAGAAGTCAAAAAGGAGAATAGCAATGGCAAAGGAAGCTTCTAATAGAAAAAGGAGCATCTTCTGCGGACCTCTGGAGAAAGAACTAAGGAAGAGACTAGTGAAGTGCTTTGTGTGGAGTGTAGCATTGTATGAGGCAGAAATATGGACATTACTACCAAATGAAGAGAAGTAAATAGAAGCATTTGAAATAATAATAATAATAATAATAATAATTATTATTATTATTATTATTATTATCATTATTATTATTATTTATTTATACTGGCAGAGTTAAGGCCATAGGGCCTTCTCTTACACTCTACCAGGTCACAAAGTATACAAGCAGTTAAAATTTAACAAAAAGTTAAAGAACAGAATACTAACATATCACAAAAAAATAATAGTAGCATAATAAAATCGACACTAAACAACATGAAAATAATACCATAATAGAAAAAAGAAAGTAAAATACATTGAAATATTATAGTAAAAGCAACTCATTTAGTAGAAATGGTTAATATGGAAAACGTAAGGTAGAATATAACAAAGTGGAATTTAATAAAATGATAATAAAAAAGAAAAGAAATACGAATATTAAATAAAATTCACAATAAAAAGGCTATGATAATAAATTCATCGTCTGATAAAGAGGACACAAAGGGGAAAGGAAGGAAAGAAATATATAGCCTATATTTTTTACAAAACTGTCGCAGAGAAAAGGGCTTATAACTGAAAGGAATCAGAATTGAAAAAGTGCACTTTTAATTTATTTTTGAAACTAGACAATGTCCGACAGTGTCTGACATGTTGTGGATATGGAGAATGATGGAGGTGTAAAATGGACAGACAGAGTAAGAAACGAAGCTGTGTTGGAAAGAGTGGGTGAAGAAAGAATGATGCTGAAACTGATCAGAAAGAGGAAAAGGAATTGGCTGGTCACTGGTTGAGAAGAAACTGCCTACTGAAGGATGCACTGGAAGGAATGGTGAACGAGAGAAGAGTTCGGGGTACAAGAAGATATCAGATGATAGAGGGCATTAAGATATATGGATCATATGCGGAGACAAAGAGGAAGGCAGAAAGTAGCAAAGACTGCAGAATGCTGGGTTTGCAGTGAAAGACTATGAATGAAATAATGATAATAATAATAATAATAATAATAATAATAATAATAATAATAATAATACAATCACCATTTTGATAACCTCCTTAGTTTTCCGTAAGCAAAAAATCGCAAGTACACAATATAAGACAGATGAACACAAACAGACGAAAAAGGAAAAAAGGAGAACTATGAAAAAATGCTAGAAAGACGGAATGATATAACGAAATGTATTATATAATGGCGGATAATAAATCGAACGACAGCCATTTGCCTATTAAAAAAGGAATTTCCGTACGTGGGCTATATTGAACATTATTATTATTATTATTATTATTATTATTATTATTATTATTACTATTATTATTATTATTATTATTATTATTATTATTATTATTATTATTTAGGCCTACAAGGAGTCATGACCTGAGTGATTTCATACCTCTCATACATTGTGGTGAATATGGATAACAAAGCTGTAACAGCCGCATCCTGGAGAATGGATAGAAAGTATCACGGGAACTTTCCATGAAATAAGAGATTGCGTTGCGTATATCTACACTTGATTTACGACAGTCCTTGGTCCATGCAAGTTATTGAATAAACTGTTATCCCTCATCTGATATATGACACTCATACAACTTTTGAGAAACTTCGGAAGATTCCGACAATGACGCCTCTATCTTTTAGCAAGTTATTCACCATTGGTTTAACGTCGAAGCTTCATCCTACAAATCTGGCTTTTTTTTTTTTTTTTGGTAGAATTAGCTCTGTTCATAGCGCTTTATAATTGATTAATACTTCTAGGATAGAATATGAACCACTACAATGCGTGAAATATTATTGTCTCTCAATTTCTGTACTATAAATGTAAAAACAAGCTATAACGGCAGTGCTGAACACGCTATATCACCGTACTGAGGCTTGCTAGATCATAGTAGGCTTTGGACCGTCGCTCCACTATTTGTTTGTTTTTTTTTTTTTGTAGGCCTATAGTTAAAGTATAAGATTCTGTCTCGTGACCAGAATATAGTACGAAATGGAGATTTAACCTTCGAAGAGGTGGAAAAATTCAAATATCTTGGAGCAACAGTAACAAATATAAATGACACTTACTTACTTACTTACTTACTTACTTACTTACTTACTTTTAAGGAAGCCGTAGGTTCATTGCCGCCCTTACATAAGCCCGCCATTGGTCCCTATCCTGAGCAAGTTTAATACAGTCTCTACCATCATATCCTACCTCCCTCAAATTCATTTTAATATTATCTTCCCACCTACGTCTCGGCCTCCCCAAAGGTCTTTTTCCCTCCGGCCTTCCAACTAACACTCTATATGCATTTCTGGATTCGCCCATACATGCTACATGTCCTACCCATCTCAAACATCTGAATTTTATGTTCCTAATTATGTCAGGTGAAATATACAATGCGTGCAGCTCTGCGTTGTGTAACTTTCTCCATTTTCCTGTAACTTCATCCCTCTTAGCCCCAAATATTTTCCTAAGAACCTTATTCTCAAACACCCTTAATCTCTGTTCCTCTCTCAAAGTGAGAGTCATAAATGACACTCGGGAGGAAATTAAACGTAGAATAAATATGGGAAATGCCTGTTGTTATTCGGTTTAGAAGCTTTTGTCAGCTACTCTGCTGTCAAAAAATCTTTAAGTTAGAATTTATAAAACAGTTACATTACCGGTTGTTCTGTATGATTGTGAAACTTGAACATTCACTTTGAGAGAGGAACAGAGATAAAGGGTATTTCAGAATAAGGTTCTTAGAAAAATATTTGGGGCTAAGAGGGATGAAGTTACAGAAGAATGGAGAAAGTTACACAACGCAGAACTGCACGCATTGTATTCTTCAGCTGACATAATTAGGAACATTAAATACAGACGTTTGAGATGGGGAGAGCATGTAGCACGTATGGGCGAATCCAGAAATGCATATAGAGTGTTAGCTGAGAGGCCGGAGGGAAAAAGACCTTCGGTGAGGCCGAGACGTAGATGGGAGGATAATATTAAAATGGATTTGAGGAAAATGGGATATGATGGTAGGGACTTCATTAATCTCGCACAGGATAGGGACCGATGGCAGGCTTATGTGAGGGCGGCAATGAACCTTCGGGTTCCTTAAAAGCCATTTGTAATTGAGTAAGTAAATAAAAGAAATCCCAACAGAATAAAAACTGAAATTGCAAGAAGTTTCTATTAAACATGTAAAATATAAGACATCTTAAAGTCTAAGTTCATGATTGAAGAAAAAAGTTAACAGTGAATGTATGTAGTGAATTTATATTAAACATTAAAATTCCAGTCACTTTCTGTCAATTAAAACACATTTGGACAAGTTAAAAGAATCCTTAAGTGCTCTCAGCTCTCTCCTAGTCATTCGAAAATTACCTTATTTATACGTAGTTCTGAGTTGTGCGCAATTTAAATCATTCCCCTTCACTTACGTATAGGCCAGGTTTTACTGTTCATATTTCGCTTGTACGAAATATTTGAAGAAGGAAGTAAGGGAAGGCAACAGATCACTTGCTTCACCTGCACAGTCTCCTGGAGTAGTGGAAGCACTTCGCGTGACCAGTAGCAATCTCTCCTTTCTGACAGAAGAATCAACACCGAGCGTTATTTGTGGATGCTTCAAAACGACTTTGTGCCACAACTTTGGATTTTCAAGACCGTTCACGTATAATTCTAGGCTATAGCGAAATAGTATATTACATTACAAGTTTGGTAAGCGGAATATAGCAGAATCGAGGAAAAGTAAAAAAAGAAAAGAGAAGCAGTCATTTTTTATTGCCGAGATTCTGTTCCAAGCATTCAACAGTCATGTAACCGGAACGTGTAACTTAAGATTTTTTTGCATAATCGTATTTTTTTCGTATCTTTTGCATTGCAAATATCAATCACAAGATCTTTTTTACAGTGCTTAATATACGGAGTGTAAACGATATAAACTGTCAAAATTATAGACTGTACATCTCGGTCCACTAAACATGATGTGTAGTGAGATTTTGTTCTTTCTTTAATTTTTGTTTTTAGTTCCTAAAAGCCATGTTTTTAGGATTGATAGCAGTCTAATATTTACTCTTCGAGTAAATGTGAACGTCATTGCCAATGATCTTTCGTCCAACACACGATAATACCACCACAATATAGAGATAACAGAGTACTCTGATTTGTGAACAAAAATATCACCACAGTTGCAATGTACGTGGCGGATCGAAGTACAGTAAGATTATTCAGTCCTGACAGTCGCCGAAAATGTGCGTCTGGGTCAGGCGAGTCCATTAAGTTACGCCAAGAGGCGTTCAGGTTAGTCAGTCGCTTGCCTTCAGAGCGATCGGATGTCATGCGTGCCGTAGAGCGGTGTGTTTCCAGTACAGTTAAACTGTACTACTTCCTTTACCGACCGCTCGCTCTTATTCTACTCTGGAACTCTCCCCTCTACTCCTATTACTTCCCCTCTTTCACGTCGCTGAGCTGTCAGGACTAAATAATCGATCTGTAAATAATGACAGTCTACTATCATTTCCACGAAAATTAAACTGTCCACACCTGTGGAGTAACGGTTAGCGCGTCTAGCCACGAAACCAGGTGGCCCGGGTTCGATTCCCGGTCGGGGCAAGTTACCTGGTTGAGAATTTTTCCGGGGTTTTTCCTCAACCCTACATGAGCAAATGCTGCGTAACTTTCGGTGTTGGATCCCGGTCTCATTTCACCGGCATTATCACTTTCATTCAGACGCTAAATAACCTAAGCTGTTGGGAAAATATGAATGCAATACAATTAGGACAGCCAGACTTTCCGTCTTCCAACTGTAGTTTAATTCCCGATAATGAGTGGCTATTCTACGTGTAGGTGTATCCCTGATACAGAGCAGAATTTTTATTTAAAACCTTACTTTTAAAATGTTATCTCTAATTAATTTTTTTGCTCATATAACCTCGCATATTATTTTTTACGCTACAAAATCCATACGACTTTTGTCCACGTAGCATGTGGGAGAAGTTTATTGCGTAAACAATTCTGAAATATCAAATTCTAAATTTTCCGCTTGAATCCTGCGTCAGTCAGAGGTGCTCAAATTGGTGGAGACGAAAGTACTTGAGGGTGCACAAGTTAAGTGGTTTAAAAAGTTTGTTATTTAAACAGTTATTTTCATGCACGCGACGTAAAAGTTTTGGGTGTAAACTAATTAAATTAGTGTCAAATTGGAATTACGCGAGACAAGGCAAGCATTACTAATTGAGCAGACGAAAACCGGAGCGCTTCGTTAAAAATTCGCGCTTCAGCTAAGCAAAGGGATGCTCAAGAGTGAAGGACATGTGCCCGAAAAGAGGACGGGAATGTTTAATAGAAAGGTCATGTACACAGTGTCCTGAATTTAGAAAAAATTTATTATCTAAACATTAAAAGATAATCTGTTACAAATTTAGCATACTTATAAATATCGCATTCATAGAATTTGATCTCAAGAGGCAGGAGTTCCTCAATATTAAATCAAAATTTACGGCTACTGTTAAAATTTTTCCTATATTCTTTTGAGAAAATTAACTCCATATGCACTGTTCTCCAACCAGGAGATTAACCGCGAAAGAAATGTGCTTACTATTGCGTCATCTATTGGAGTGAAATAGATAGATAATATTACCGTTATAACGTCAATTTAAAAAACATGCGCTCTCCTGCATATGTTATTTTCTGTATGGAGGGATTAAACGACCAGGAAATTAACCGTGATCTAATTTTGTAACTAGAGTAGTATAAGAATGTGTGTATCAGTGTTATCGTTTGTGCTTTGAGAGTTAGCCAATGAAGATGCGTGTACCTACGTGTGTGACCTTATGACATCAACATTCATTCACTGCATTACCCTGCTGCGTCTCATTCCCCTGAGACTTTCTCCTGGTTGGAGTACAGTAGGTGAAATTATTGGGGATCATCAGTGTGGTTTTAGGCGTAATAGATCGACTATTGATTAATTTTTTGTATTCGACAGATATTCGAGAAAAATGGGAGAATAGTATTTATTAGTATTTAGTATTATTTATTTAACCTGGTAGAGATAAGGCCGTCAGGCCTTCTCTGCCCCTCTACCAGGGGATTACAACTATAATATGAACAATAAAATTAGAATTAATATTAAATTTACAATTACAATTACGATAAAAATTAAAGTACGACAAGATTACCTGATTATTAAAAGCTAGACATTTTATCATAGAAGTTAAGAACAAAGAATATTTTTGTATTTTCTGAATTACAAATTAAACCTACAATAACAAAATTCTATAGTAATGAAATTACCGAATATTGAAATATTTTGTGATAGATTAAGAGAACTATTTACAAGAAACCATGTCTGAACGAGTCTCAATTACTGACCAAGTGCCTAGTAAGTATGCGTTTGAATTCAGTTTTATTTCGACAATCCCTGATGCTAGCAGGTAACGAATTCCAGAATCTTGGCAGGGCTACTGTGAAAGAGGATGAGTAGGAGGAGGGGGCAGAGAATAAGGGGACAGTACATCATAGATTTTAAAAAGGCATATGACTCGGTTAAGAGAGATATTTTATATAATATTCATATTGGATTTGGTGTTCCTAAACCACTAGTTCGATTAATTAAAACGTGTCACGCTGAAATGCAAGGTCTCTAGATGTCGCTGTCGAGCAGCTCTTAGTCAGGTCCTCTCATCCCATTCCTTTAATGTCCGCCATCTTTGATCCATCGGTTGCTGTTGTCAAGCAGAACATTCTCTGAAAGTTATCGAAATATGTTTCGGAAACTTATTTTATGAAATATATCAATTTAAACACAAATTTCTTCCACAACCCAACCATAGCGCAATGTAAACAAACCTAAGAGTTGGCGCAAATATGGCAGCGTGCAAAGACCTGACTTATCGACGGACCTTGGTTGAAACGTACAGCAGAGTCCGTATAGGCCAGTTTCTGCTTGACACTTTTTTCAGTTCACTGCGGGTTAAAGTAAGGAGATGCACTATCACATTTACTTTAATTTTGTTCTACAATATGCCATTAGGAAAGTCCGCTTGTTTATGTGGATATGTTAAGAGAAAATCCACAAATGATTAGGGAATACACAGGAATTTTACTTGAAGCAAGTAAGAAAGTAGGTTTGGAAATAAATCCCGAGAAAACAAAGTATACGAGCCGTTCAGAGAGAAAGTGGTGCAAGTCAAAAATGGGTAATGAGGGGTAAAGTAAACATTCTGTAAAATACAGCGCAAAGTAGCAATTAATATTGAATTTGTTTAAACTATTAGTAATCAGTAGATAGCACGAAGGACATATGAATTGCTACTTTGCGCTGTATTTTACAGAATTTTTACTCGAAACCTCATTACCCAATTTTTACTTACACCACTTCTGCTCTGAATGGCTCATATGATTGTCTCTTGACCTTAACATAGTACGAAATGGAAATACAGTATAAAAATTGGAAATTTATGTTTTGAAAAGGTAAAAAAATTCAAATACCTTGGTGTAACAGTACGAACATAAATTACACTCTATAGGAAATTAAACGCAAAACAGATATGGGAAATGCCTGTTATTATTTCGCTGGGACACGAACGCCAGTCTATACTCTTTACATAATGCTGGTGCCATAAACTTTCATGATCGTTGATCATTTAATTATAATTTGTCTCTCTGGAATTCACTTTTGTATTGGTTACATTTTCAGTTGTCAGCAAATGTTGTATTAATTTTCTCGACATTGTTTTATTTCGTAATTTAAATTCAAATATTCAATTTGTGTTTAAAAGGTTCTTATTTTCAAGATCTAACGTAACCTAACCAATACTATCTAACCCAACCCAACCCAACCCAACCCAACCCAACCCAACCCAACCCAACCCAACCCAACCCAACCCAACCCAACCCAACCTAACATAATACGAAATGGAAATACAGTATAAAAATTGGAAATTTATGTTTTGAAAAGGTAAAAAAATTCAAATACCTTGGTGTAACAGTACAAACATAAATTACACTCTATAGGAAATTAAACGCAAAACAGATATGGGAAATGCCTGTTATTATTTCGCTGGGACACGAACGCCAGTCTATACTCTTTACATAATGCTGGTGCGATAAACTTTGATGACCGTTGATCATTTAATCATAATTTGTCTCTCTGGAATTCACTTTTATATTGGTTACATTTTCAGTTGCCAGCAAATGTTTTATTAATTTTCTCGACATTGTTTTATTTCGTAATTTAAATTCAAATATTTAATTTGTGTTTAAAAGTTTCTTATTTCTCAAGATCTAACGTAACCTAACCAATACTATCTAACCTTATTTTACTTAACCTAACCTAACCTAACCTAACCTATCCCAACCCAACCTAATCTAACCTAATTATTTTCACTAAATTTTTTTATCGTAATATTTTGTTTTTATGAATTCTCATAGGTACATACGTATTGTTCGTTTTTACGATACGATATGGTGTGACGGCGAGATCTCCAACATCATTCGTCTGCTTGTGCGCATGGATAGTACGCATAAATGGTTTCGTGCCGGAAATTCTCAAGACCAGCTGACGTGAAGCAAAGGTAAGCCAAATAGGAAATTATTTGGTGGAGGAGTCTTTTTCTTTCTACATATTTCAAAACTTAGAAGATATACGAACATATTTATTACAGAACAAGGAGACACAAGTAAAACTGCAACTCGTCTGCCTCTAATCAGACATGTATCATTAAGGATTTCTGGCCTGATTACAGTTTTCGGCGAAACGTCACTTTACCATAGCATTTATTATATTCTTTTAATTGAATCGACATTAAGTTGTTATGCTACTTCTCCCAGTAGCAATTCAGTTCATTCTTTTTGAGTACGATTCGTTTAAATCTTTCCGAAATCAACAGCGATACAACTTCGTTTGCGTTCAGTCCAACGAGCTGTGGCAATTCCTCTATCACCGAAATGTACCAAAATTAGACCTATCGAACGGTAACGCTATTGACTCGTTATATTTCATAAGAGCTCACTTTATTTTGATAGGTAAATATAACTTGACATTTGCATACCCATAAGCGGATCTTGTTTTTTAAATAATTGCATTTAAAATATTTTAGTTGGCTTTAATAATGGTGTAATTTAAAATTCAGATTGCGAACTGTAATTTTGCAGAAACTTTCAATTGATGTAATTTTACATTGAAATTATAATGACACAAAATGATAATTTATAATACCGGTATACAGAATTATTTTATTAACAGAAGTTTCAATATCTGACACATGGCTGCAGTTAAGTAACGTTGCGTAGGCCTATATTACATTAACTTGGTAACTCTATATGTTTCATAGGCCTATACTTAATTTTCCAATACGGTGAAGTTCAAGGACGTTTGTCGGGACTTTCGTGGTGCAGTTGACCTCAGTCTGTTGTGAGTCACTGAAGGGATTACTCATTCGTGCGCAATGTAGTGCAAGCTATTGTTTTTTCTTATTGTTTGAGAACATTGAAGGGTCTACTTATTCATGGGTAGTGTAACATAAAATTATTCTCCTTGCATTGCCATTCTTCTCCTTGCATCCCTCTTGTTCTCCTTGTTCTCTTTGTATTCCCGTTGATCTCCTTGTATTCTTCTTGTTTTCTTTCTCCTCTTGTTCTCTTTATCTTCCACTTGTTCTCCTTGTATTCCTCTTGTTCTCCTTGCCTTTCCCTTGTTACCCTTGCATTCCCCTTGTTCTCCTTGTCTTCTCCTTGTATTCCCTTTGTTCTTGTCCTGCTGTTGTTCTCCCTTTCTTCCCATTATTTTCCTTGTCTTCCCCGTGTTAAACTTGCATTCCCCATGATCTCCTTGTATTTATATTTTTCTCCTTGTCTTCTCCTTGTATTCCTCTTGTTCTACTTGTCCTTCCGTTGTTCTCCTTGCCTTCCGCTTGCTACACTTGCATTCTCCTTGTGTTCCTCTTGTTCTCCTTGTCCTCCCGTTGTTCTCCTTTTCGTTCCCTTGTTCTCCTTGCCATCCGCTTGCAACACTTGCATTCCATATGTTCTCCTTGTATTTATATTTTCTCCTTGTATTCCTCTTGTTCTCCTTGTCCTTCCGTTGTTCTCCTTGCCTTCCGCTTGCTACACTTGCATTCCATATGTTCTCCTTGTATTTATATTTTCTCCTTGTTTTCTCCTTGTATTCCTCTTGTTCTCCTTGTCCTTCCGTTGTTCTCCTTGCCTCCCGCTTGCTACACTTGCATTCCCCATGTTCTTGTATTTATATTTTTCTCCCTGTCTTTTCCTTGTTTTCCTCTTGTTCTCTTTGTCCCCCCGTTCTCCTTTTCTCCCCATTGCTCTTTTTGCATTCCCCATGTTTTCCCTGTATAACTATATTTCTCCTTATATTTCTCTTCTTCTCCTTGTACTTTCCTTATTCTCCTTATATTTCCCTGTTTGCCTTGTATTCCCCTTGATATCATTATATTCCTCTTGCTCTCATTGCATTTCACTTGCTTTCCTTGCATTTTTCTTGTCTTCTCTCTGCATTTCTATTTTTATCTTTGTATTCCCCTTGCTCTCCTTGTATTCCCTTTGTACACTTAAATATACGCAGCATATTAAAGTTGTGCACCTGCCAGTTTCTTATCTAATTAAAACAAATAGAAAATTATTGTGATGCTATAAATAAGAGATTTCGAATTTTTCGCTGATACAGAAAAGAAAATGGTTTTCAGCATTGTCTGCCCGAAATTATTTTTTTTTATTACAATACTGTCTCGTACACTTTATATAATGATAAAGTAAATGTCGAAAAAATAGCAGTTCTCGAGTACATCGCAATTTTGTCTTAATTTTTTGAAATAGAGTTTCATTATTTTTTTAGTAGAAACGAGTAAATTACTGCATTATTACCAGATAAAATGATTTTTAGATAATGAATATGAACAAAATACGTATTTATAATTCAGAAAAAAATCATTATACCTTTAACAACAATTCAATTTCGGTATGAGGAATGCTGAAAATGTACGCTTCTGTGAGTGTCTCCAAATCAATTTTTCGCAATATCGGAATTTGTTATACCGGTAATGAGAAAGTAAAACATTGCAAGACAAGGTAGATGTCAATGAAAGTTTATTTCTTGTTATCGGTTACCTGGGAAAGACTTTAATATTCTGAAGGAAATATATAGACTTCGACCGCTTTGGATTGTTGTGTTCCATGGCGAGTAGATTGCAACGTCGCAAATACATTGCCGTCTCATTCATGCGCTAGCAATCTTCGTTCACCCGTTAAGACATACCTTCCGTACTCTAATTGAAATCGATAAACTGAACAACAAATGAAATAACTGCCGTGATCTGTGCGCTGATAAGTGTACAGCAGATGTGAGCGCTGCTGTAATTTCTCTTAACGATGTGCTTTGGGAACACGGTAGTTGGGATTACATTTGCAAAATGAGATTTCAGGTCAAACAGAGGAAACGGCCAGGACAGTATAAAACTTGATCATAACATGGGAAATGATTGGTTATTTGATGTATAATATTTCCGTGGAGGAATTCTGCATTACTGCATAATGAAGGATGGGTGGAGCGGAGAAAAATTCTCTCCGGCACCGGGACTCGAACGCGGGATTTCAGCTCTACGTGCTGACGCTTTATCCACTAAGCCACGCCGGATTCCAGTTCCGATGCCAGATTGAATCCTCTCAGTTTAAATTCCACTTCATAGGGCCGGTATTATAAACGCCGTTTAATACGTTCAGTTTAAACTGAAGTTTTTCGTTCTGCTTCGTATTATATCTTACAGTTAATCTTGATATATGTTATTTTAATGTACCGAAGTACATATGATATTTCCATGCAGATATTCTGCGTCATCATACGATGAAAGAGAGAATTTTTCTCCGTTCCATTACTCTTTCATCGTATGATGACGCAGAATATCTGCATGGAAATATCATATGTACTTCGGTACATTAAAATAATATATATGATATGCGTAAATCACTTCGTGATTTAAGACGGCGCTTATTCCGTCGGATCCCGGCCAACTAGTCACTCATATCGAGTGCACCTCAGCACATGTGTGGACTTCGGTCCTGCGTTCATAGACTCTATGACGTAGTGCAGAGGGCGGCCACTACAGGGAACCCAAGAGTTGGAGCTTAATCTGAGACGATTCTAACCGCCGTCGGAGTTGTATCCGGTGTGGCTTAGTGGATAAAGCATCAGCAGGTAGAGCTGAAAACTCGGGTTCAAATCCCGGCGCCGGAGAGAATTTTTTTCTCCGTTCCATTACTCTTTCATCGTGTGATGACGCAGAATATCTGCATGGAAATATCATATGTACTTCGGTACATTAAAATAATATATATGGTATGCGTAAATCACTTCGTGATTTAAGACGGCTCTTATTCCGTCGGATCCCGGCCAACTAGTCACTCATATCGAATGCACCTCAGCACATGTGTGGACTTCGGTCCTGCGTTCATAGACATCTATGAAGTAGTGCAGAGGGCGGACACTAGAGGGAACCCAAGAGTTGGAGCTTAATCTGAGACGATTGTAACCGGCGTCGGATTTGTATCCGGTGTGGCTTAGTGGATAAAGCATCAGCAGGTAGAGCTGAAAACCCGGGTTCAAATCCCGGCGCCGGAGAGAATTTTTCTCCGTTCCATTACTCTTTCATCAGTTAATCTTGAGTTAACTTGAGTTTAACTTGATCGGCAGTTCTCTGCCGTTTAAACTGCAGTTCAAGGTTCAATAGTGGAAGATGGCGGTTCTGCAATACACATGGATATTGCAGAGGTTTTCCAAGAACTTATGAGTGACGATATGTGAGTGATCAATATTACTGAACGAAATTTTTCGAAATAGAGTGCACCACTTTGAAATATACATAAATGAATATAAGTTTTATAACAGATTGAGGTTTTCAAAACAGACGTCCTAACCTTCAGAATTAAGCTTAAGTTATAGTCCTAACCTTGTTTCGAAAAATTGAAACTCGGACACAACATGCAACAGAAAAATGAGAAAGTGTAAAAATATGTGTTTCAATTTAAAGATTTTTTGAAAAGAAAAATGATTTATTTTTTATTTTTGAAAGCATTCTGTTGAATCTCTCATCAGTTACTAGTTGTGCTGCGCTATTTTTCCTCTGGTAGTAGACATACTGAAAACGATGGAAGATTTCGGATGTGTCCGTAAATCTACTATAAACCTATTGCGCATGTACTGTGTGTGGCAGTCGCCTGGTAAAATTTACTATGAGGTCTGATTTATAAACACTGATAATAATATTACCTAATTTTACTAGACTCAAAAAAATAATTTTATTGTTTGACTGAATTATTCTGTTTCATAAATATTCTAGACAACACAAAAAATACGCACACTAATATTATTAATTCATTACTCAGTTGATTCTGTGCAGAGTTAGGTCGAGGATGGTCATGCAAGGTTTAGTCTTGTTGCATTGTGTTTGGGAGTATAACGTTGGTAGCCAGCGTTAAGAAACTGTTTGAGGTAAAGTCTGACAAGCATACTGAAGTACGCGGTATTGGTCCTCTTTAGGTTTTTTTTATGATCCTGTCTCAGATGTCTAAGAACAAAGATGTTTCTTAATGAAGATTCTCCACGAGCGTCGACTATTTTAAATCAATAATATAATTAAACAATTGTGATCGTCTTCGTTTCTTTCCTAGCAGTAATAACAATCGTATTCCACTACGGTTTAACTTAACCGAGACTCTGTAACACGGCACTTGAGTTAAACTCACGGTTATGTTTAACTTAGGTTTAACATAATCTTGAGATTAACCGTATTTATAAAACCGGGCCTTAGTTTCCATTTAGTGGCCAACCCTTATGCACTGTGTCACAGATGTGTGACAGTGGCACAATGTCCAACACACTATGTGCAGAGGTGCACTCATTACGAGTGACTAAGTGGCCGGGATCCGACGGAATGAACGCCGTCTTAAATCACTAAGTGATTATTTACGCATTTCATATCAGGCTTGGCTCTTAATCTTCACGGATAACAAGGGAGTACGGGCAAAGATTTTACAAGTAAATAAAAATGCTAGATATTTGTTTTGCTTCATGCACTCATTCAATTTAATGGCACAAGACAGTGTGAAGCACATTGCAACTTGCAGGTCTAATAAATATGATAAGAGAAGCCCCGAAAAGGTTGAACTGTGCATTTGTATCTCTTGAAGAATTGAACTAGAACAAAATTTAAGACCTATACAAATCTGGCTTTCAGGTAGTACAGCTTGCCCAAGTCAAGTCGAATGGGGATATCGGGATGGAATGTAGAGGCAAAACACAGTTGCCACATAGGTTACTTAACGCTCAGATTTCAACGTGTGCACATCGTTTAAAATACACTACGGAGCGCACGCATTTGTTGTCCTTGTCTTCAGATAAAGGCAACAGTTACGCTGTCTCCCAGCCTCTCCCCTCATGCAACTTTCTCCACGCTTGCCAATCAGAACGCCAAACCTCACTGTCAAGCAGAAGTAAAAGTACAGTCTATTTCAAAGCGTCTTAAATTGTTACCGCTCTATGAACTGAAGCGCAATAGGAAAACTGTGCTGTCATATGTGACTGTACTGGTCTCCTCTCGTTACCGCCTCCAACTTCCCCTCTCGGCTCGTAGACTTAACTTGGTCGAGCTGTAGCTCCCTGTAAAGCAGGTTTGAATAATTTCAAGGAAAAATTGTTCCGGGGCCGGGTATCGACCCCGGGACACCCGGCCCCGGGACCCTTCGCTTAGCGCGCGAACGCTCTTCCGACTGAGCTACCCCAGGAACTATACATAATACATTCGTTACTGGAGGTACGTTAACAGAAAGCCACAATTTAAGTCACACAAGTATTTGTGTGCACTCATAGTTGGGTTCTGGCGTCTTGTCAGCTCATTTGAGTCGTGTGGATACAAAGGAAAAATTGTGACGGTGTCGTGTATAGTTCCTGGGGTAGCTCAGTCGGAAAAGCGTTCGCGCGCTAAGCGAAGGGTCCCGGGATCGATACCCGGCCCCGGAACATTTTTTCCTTGAAATTATTCAAAATTTAAGACCGTTTTGTCCAACGCAATACTACATCGATTCTTTACATTCCACTTTATACTACCATTTATTGTAATAGCAACTGTAATAGTACATTTATTATTTGTACACCAAAGTATTATGATTGTTATTAATTTTTACTATTTTGGCAGGTAAGCGCAATAGATTTAGAATCTTTGAATGCGCGATTCACTGTTAGGATCCTTAGCTTAAAATCTCTGACAGATAACTATCAAGACGTTCTTTCGTTCCTTTCAGATTTTTCTGAAAACGATAAAAGTGATGCTGGTACTAAACCTTCCGGTTACCTAAAACTGCTTGAATAATTAGAATATTTTGCTTATTTAAATCTTTAGGGAGGCCGAGACGTAGATGGGAATATAATATTAAAATGGATTTGAGGGAGGTGCGATATGATGTTAGAGAATGGATTAATCTTGCTCAGGATATGGACCAATGGCGGGCTTATGTGAGGGCGGCAATGAACCTCCGGGTTCCTTAAAAGTTAGTAAGTAAGTAAACATGATGACACAGGCATTTACCACCCTGGATGCAACAAATATAAAACTTCAAAGTGTAAACCTTGATTTCCATGAACCAAATCATCTCAGTCACAATTTGATAACATTCTTAACTTTTCGTGATAACTATGAAATGTTATGGGACCAAACTACTAGAAGAGAAATGAGCTGGACCTGTCAGAACCAAGGACCCCGATGCAAAGGAAAGCGTCTCGCCGCCTAGACGATCGTCAACACACACAACATGAATTTAGCGACGCGAAGGAATATTTTATAAGTAAATTGTGTGACAGCATCCCTTAAAGAGTGTTT
Organism: Periplaneta americana; assembly: GCF_040183065.1. Taxonomy (NCBI): domain Eukaryota; kingdom Metazoa; phylum Arthropoda; class Insecta; order Blattodea; family Blattidae; genus Periplaneta; species Periplaneta americana. The sequence goes on from NC_091129.1 coordinate 113,556,042, forward strand.
CCAGGAAAGTGAAATTTTAAATACAGTGGGAAAACTCCGTTATCGGAAAAGGCGATGATGGCAGGATTGTCAGGCGTGTTTTCGATGACGACATAAATAACTATGAGATCTTACGATTGCAGAGAAATATGGTGTGTGATAGTGCTGCAATGTTGTGTGTTGTATTAAGAAATTTTGGAGATGTAGTTAAATTTCTGAAGTCACATGTTATTCGTGAAATAGTGCCTGAATTAATTAAATTTATACGCCTGACTTTGACTATGCCGGTTCCCACAGCTACAGCCGAAAGATCTTTCTCCGCGTTGAAAAGGCTAAAAACATTTCTGTGTTCAGCAATGCCCCAGAAGCGACTTAATCACATCGCTATTTTAAATACACACAAGAATAGCGCTGAAAAGTGGGATTTAGAGGATGTATGTGACGAGTTTATAGGCAGAAGTGCAGTGAGGAGAAATAAATTTACAACGCGTCTTGCTACATAGTGGTGGTTTCCGTATATTGTTTTATATTATATTACAAAGTCGGATCGTAAATTTAAAAAGTTAATTGTAAACTTAAATTTACAACTTAGCCACAATCTTATTATTCACAGGGCTACACAACTCTTTATCACGGTTTAATTAAGTTAGTCTACTATCTGTATTCGGTTATTTTTATCGAATTATCAAAAATATTGTCAGATCTCTAATTTTTCTGTTAGTCTATATTTTATATCATTGTTGTGAATAGACATAGGGTAAAGTTTCCTAATTCCGTGATATTCCTATTTCCGTGATACATTTTTTTCACTGAATGTCACAGGATTGGTTATCTTGCTATACCTGGTAAGGTTTATCTTGTCTCAGTAGCAATAAAACCAAGTCCCTTCAAATGAGGGTGGAGATTATAGGAGGGTTGTAAATTTTCAGGATTCCTTTCAAAATCTTGTTATTGTACAGGCTGCCGGAACTCAATTTATTGAAAGACAAGCTTAGTGACGGAACTACAGAGTACGAAGAGAGATATTTTGTTATTTTATTTTGCGCTACAGAATTGTATCAACTAGTCCCTTCCGCCACTGGATGGATGGACGGCATCGCTCCACTCTCCCCATCGCCATAACAATACAGACGAAGTAAGACATATCTCCTTTCTCTCTCTTTTCACAGTGAGACAAGATGCATCACACAGCCTTTAGGAAGTTCACCGATGTCTCAAAACTAAGCGAAAGATGCACTCTTTCGAGAAAGATGTCTGGCGCTATGGTCGAACGTCAAAGCTTTGATTGACATTCAATTTTTAAAAAGTATCACGGGATTAAGGGTATCACGGAATTAGGCAACTTTACCCTATATCACGATTCATGTAAGGGAGAATTTGACATTTTATTGTAATTCAAAATTTTGAGCCCACTCAAAATTTTTCAAAAGTTGGCGCCACTGATCGCTTGTGAGGTTCAGACCAGTCTTCGGACAGTTGAATAAACAACAACTGTGAATTGAAAGTTCAAAACAATGTAAATGTGTCCTTTCACACTTATTTCATCAGTTTGAATTAAAATATTGCAGTTAGCCTTTGTCGTTCAATAACTCATTAACTAATCTTTTCCGAATATTTGCGTTACACATCTTTCTTCTTTTGGTGTGGATAACTGGACCCCAAACCGTGTTCCAGGATTTTTGTTATACTCGGTGTATACATTTATTTGTATTTAGGCCTATGTATTTATGTATATGTATATACAAAACTATATATATCGTATATATAATACTAATTTATAGTACGAGTACAAGAGAGTAAAATTAGCTTTTATGCGCGATTGAAAAGTTTAGATAATTCCACTAGCGCATAAAATCTGTTTATTCTCGTGTGTTATACGAGTACAATATTTTATCCATTGCTGGTATCTGAATTCAATTTGAAATTGTGCGCCATTTCTTTGTAATGCGTGTTTTTTGTGAAGAAGCAAATGAACGTATGGTTGCTAATGTGTTGGTTGTCAAGGAAAAAGTTTTTGTGCGAGATCGTGCGTATTTGCATGGTTTCCGCACAGAACATTCAGTATTCCCAACCTAACACACATAACAATTTCCCTCTTCTTACCGCTTAAGTGACATATTGATTTTACTGCTTTAGGCTTTTAACATATTATTTTTAGAGACGTTCAATATAGTAATAATTACAAATTGGAAACTTACCACTGCAATTTCACCTAAATTGCACTGTTAATTATTGTTTTTAAATTTTTGCAAAAATTAAGTAAACTCTACAACTCCACTAAAGTTTCTGCATTCGTGATGCAAGTAACATTAAGGAAGCCGTGAAAAAAATCAACAAGATTCCAGACTCATCGTAGACTGGGGGAAAAAAAGACATACGTATATCACGGCCTGCTGGAGTATAGTAAACACAGAAAACATTTTAAAACAACAATGTTAGATATAGATATTTTTGTTTTGCAAATTTTTCGTCATTGAACAGAAACCAAGATGGAGATTTCATTGCAACTAATTAGAAATTCCTCTTTCAGGTATGTAATAAACGATCTTCGCACAAAATAATGTACGATACACGAGCGGTATGTTTTCTTTCAAATCTCAGAAATTAAAAAAGCTCAACTACGTTTCGCTTTTTCTTACTTTTCCTCGAACATGAAAACTTCAACATACCGCTCTTGTAACGCATATTACTACGAGTATTAATTCTGGTTTGTTATTCACAGCATTGTTTAGGTTGCTAAGAACGATGAAATAAAGACCAGTTTAGATACCAGTCAAAGATAAAACAATAAAATTAATTTCTCTTAGTAAAATGTTTTCCAGTGTAAACCAACTTAACTGTCTGACTCGACGGTTTATTCCACGTAAAATATAAGCCACCGGGTAGCTCAGGCGGTAGGGGCATTTTCTACTGATTCAGAGCATTAGGGGACTTTTACATTCTGATTTTAGTTTCGAAATGATATTCTTTCAAGTACATATGCTTAGAAGCGTCGTTTAAAAGTACACGTGTGTTGAAAGTGGAAATATTCAACGAACTGACTTTACAAATATTAATTTATTATATACTTATAATGTAAGTATTTAAATGCTAAATTGAACTTTTGGAGATGTAATATATATACTTTTTTTGTTCTTGGTAGGCTTCAACAGGATCTGAAAATAATTTTTGCTTTTGTAGAGAGTTTTAATTTTGATTGTAAATTGTAAATTCCTACCATTACAGTTAGAAAACAAATGTAGCTTTAGGCACTGGTACATGATGCGCTCTAGGATAACGTGGTGTATTTCTCTTATTATTGACCGTAGGACCGGATGAGGATGAAATTATGTATCATCTTTCAATTTAGCTCACATCGTATTATTATCAATACAATGTAAACAATCTGGAGAATGATACAAAATAATGTTAAACTTCTGTAATATGAATACATCAAATATAAAGATTTCTTGTGAAACTATATATGAGTCAGATTGCATTGTTAATAGACTTAACGTATCTGTGAATTTTTTTGTGAGGTGGAGGAAAATTTGGTAGGCCACACAAAAACGGTCTACGATTTACTGCAGAGTGTTTGTAAAGTATTTCTTCGAAAATTAACACACAAAGCTGTAGGCCTCCTTCTAGAAGTACCGTAGTATGCTGTTATACTTTAATATGCGACTAAGAAACATAAAATAATATAAGAGAGTCTGGGTTAAATAGACATCTGATGTTCAAGTACTAAAACAGGTTTATGTGCCTGGAAGTACTTAGATACGGAGAAGAAAGACACTAAAACTTAACTTGAAGCACTTAACTTTTTAATCATTCGTATTTCCAAAGTTTGGAGTGGAAGGAATATATTACTTTATTTTGCACGAGCTATACGTAGATTAGGCCATTACGGGTAGATTTCATCAAATGTTTTTAATCCGACCAAAATGTATTAAGAAATTTTGAATTTTTTGAGAAAAATAAATACGAATATTACAGCTACAGAGCGCTAATAACAGTATATCTACTCTTTCACGTTACTGTCTTGTAATTCTACTTGCTACACTTAAAGTAGCAGGGTGTGAGAAGGGCGATTGTAGCACAGTCTAGTATATACAGTCGCGAAGCTCAATACGTAGTAAATATGCAAACATTAGGTAGTTGCTCACCACTAGGATCGCTAATATCGCCTCATTACAGGTAATGCAAAATAGTACCGCCACAGTCTATTGTTTCTAGCACCCTCAAAACTCAAGCTTCGTGACTGTATATAGTAGACTGTGATTGTAGTGTAAACAAATACATCTTTCCGAATTACTGCCAGATTAAGGTAACATTGAAACTTAGTTTCCAATAAAAAAAAATATATAAGTTCAATTCAAAATTTACGAACAATTTTCTATCATTTTGTTGAACATTAAATCAACTGTGTAGTGCTTAATAAAAACAGTAAATATTACATGAAAGATTCCATTACTCTATTTCATGCAGTTTCAGAATAATTAGGAATACACAGCTTGTACACCTCAAACTCCACTAAAAGATAACACTTGAAATAAAGTATAATAAGAAATTTAAAAGTTAAGCGCTAGATAATAATAGTAATATGCGTTACAAGAGCGGTATGTTGAAGTTTTCATGTTCGAGGAAAAGTTTGAAAAAGCGAAACGTAGTTGAGCTTTTTTAATTTCTGAGATTTGAAAGAAAACATACCGCTCGTGTATCGTACATTACTTTGTGCGAAGATCGTTTATTACATACCTGAAAGAGGAATTTTTAATTAGTTGCAATGAAATCTCCATCTTGGTTTCTGTTCAATGACGGCAAATTTGCAAAACAAAAATATCTATCTTCAACAATGTTGCTTTAAAATGTTTTCTGTATTTACTATAGCCTACTCCAGCAGGCCGTGATATACGTCTGTCTTTTTTTCCCCCAGTCTATAAATGCGAACTTAGAACAAACGGTAAGGTTATGTAACGATTTATTTTTCATTTTAATATTTTAACAATATTATTTATATAACATATTGCAGTAATAACATCGGCAAGTTTAATTTTGCCGTTCAAGGAGATGTTTAGAAATGGAAAATATCTTTGACATCTAATTCTGCACATTGAAATTAATTGTTACATTTGTGCAGTTATTCAGAGTCACTGGAGCACCACCACCAGTTTTTTCTATTGTGCAGTAACTTTTGTAGATTTTACTTAATTTTTGCAAATATTTAAAAATAATAATTAACAATGCAATTTAGGTGAAATTGCAGTGGTAAGTTTCCAATTTATAATTATTACTATATTGAACGTCTCTAAAACTAATATGTTAAACGCCTAAAGCAGTAAAATCAATATGTCACTTAAGCGGTAAGAAGAGGGAAATTGTTATGTGTGTTAGGTTGAGAATACTGAATGTGGAATTTTAGACTTTCCGCGGATTGGTTTTGTGCGGAAACCAAGCAAATACGCACGATCTCGCACAAAAGTTATTTATTTCTGTTTTAAAGGTATTGTTCGAATTGTCTACCATTTGCGTGCCTGCAACCTTCACACCGTCTTATCCAATTGTATCGAAATCTAGCAAGTACTCCCACATTGTTCCGTATTTCTTCAGAGCTCTGAAAAATACGTACGTTCACGGGGGGTTTTAATATTTAGAATTTCTGTTCTGTAAACCCTGCCTTTCATATCTCTTATCGTACAAGAAAAAATGGAGAAGATTCAGGTCCGACGGTTAGCAAGCCATCTAACTGATCCATAGCGTCCAATCCACCTGTCAGGAAAACTACAATTTAGTTGGTCACTAACATTCCGTATAAATGCGGTGGGGTACCATCGTGTAAGAAGTTTCCATACGTAGAAAATGTAAGTTAAAAATAAAAATGTCACATAGTGTGCTCAATGTGGCCAACGCGCTCCCCAGATCTCAAACCCTTTGATTTTTACCTTTGGGGTTATCTTAAGTCATAGGTCTCCCAGGAGAAAACCCGTGATTATTATGTGAATTTTCTATTGTGAACTGATTTCTCTTTTGGGACACCCTGTAGAATAAAACTGTCAGCACTCCGCTCGTAGTGTCTTTTATTTCAACACTGAAATATATATGTATTTTTAAAAGAAAAGTGAATTTTCATTACACTTAATAATTCATTAGATTTACATAATAAGAAACAAATATTGCTATAGAACAAAGGAGTAGGCCTACAACAGTTAAATACAAAAATGTTCATCTGAAAGTTTAACTTGTCTAAACAGCTGACCGCTCTTATCAGCTGTACGCTCCGCCGATACTAGCGACATAGTTGGATTAATTGATAACTACACCTTCGTCAGCTGGATTATAGTACCAACAACATGAAAAGAGCTGACAAGAGCTGTCCCTACTGTATCTTCATTATACTGTGATTCGACAGTCAAAGGGAGACTTTTGTTTACAAAACTTAACCCCCTCCAAAGTCATGAGGTATGTACATTGAACATGTAAAGAAAGGCTGCTTGCTTGCTTACTTACTTACTTACTTACTTACAAATAGCTTTTAAGGATCCCGTACGTTCATTGCCGCCCTCACATAAGCCCGCCATCCATCCCTATCCTGTATAAGATCAATCGAGTCCCTATCATCGTATCCCACCTCCCTCAAATCCATTTTAATATTATCCTCCCATCTACGTCTCGGCCTCCCCAAACGTCTTTTTCCCTCCGGCCTCCCAACTAACACTATATATGCATTTCTGTATTCTCCCATACATGCTAAATGCCCTGTTCATCTCAAACGTCTGGATTTAATGTTCCTAATCATGTCAGGTGAAGAATACAATGCGTGTAATTCTGCGTTACGTAACTTTCTTCATTCTCCTATAACTTCATCCCTCTTAGTCCCAAATATTTTCCTAAGCACCTTATTGCATGGTTTCGTAACAATAATAGATTTCTTTATTTATATAGTTTATTCCAAATAACATTATCTTTCACTACCTATCATTTCGCAAGTAGGATTTGAATCACCAGATATAGGCCCCATATACAGTATATAATCTATAACATTATAATATAATATCAATAAATATTCTACAACGGAATATTTTATCATATTTAACCCCTATAATCCTCTCATTAAAATTAAATTAATAGAAAACTTAAAAAAGTAAACCCCAAGAAATAATGACGTCGTTACGCTATGGATAGGATTTAAAAGACCTTTGTCACTTTTTTATACATGTATATTGTTATAAGACACGTATCTCGGGTCAAATTTCGTTTTCATTGTGTAAGGGGAGGCGTTGCCATTTTCACGTGTGAAAATGAGGTACTCGGCATAAAATGTTCCTCATCCCTGGACCGAGACGGAGTGGCTTTGCCGAGATTGTGGTGGTGCAGCGGCGCAGTCGTTCATATGTTTTATAGGGCAATTGTGAGCTTCGTAATTTTCTACACGGCAAGGGTGATAGACCAGCCATTGTAAGAAAAAGTGAGCTCGCACTGAAATTTACCAGACGTTGTGCACAATGAAAGTTTCAAACAAAATGGAACACGTGTCTTGTTCTCACAACTACCAACACGTAACGAACAACAAAACAACATTTGTGTTCTCTGTACAGGCTGTATCATACTTCTCCTTTCTAAAGCTCCAAGTTCCTATTAGAAAAGGAAGAACATTTCTACTTCTTTAATATATGAAGGGGTGAGAATGATGTACTCCTAAGCCACACAAACAAAGTTTTATAGGAAAGCGTATTGAAGGTTTAGAGTCCATTGATATTATTAGTTGCTCTATCATAATTTCTTCAGCGTATACACGTCATTGATCAGATTTTTTGTATTCGACAGTTAATGGAGGAAAAAATGGGAGTATAAGGGTACAGTACATCAGTTATTCACAGATTTCAAAAAGGCATATGATTCCCTTAAGAGAAAAGTTTTATGTAACATTCTTATGGAATTTGGTATTCCCAAGAAACTATTTCAATTAATTAAAATGTGTCTCAAAGAAACTTACAGCAGAGTCCGTATAGGTCACTTTCTATCTGATGCTTTTCCAATTCACTGTAGGCTGAAGCAAGGAGATGCATTATCTACTTTTTAACTTCGCTCTAGAATATGCCATTAATAAAGTACAGGATAACAGACAGGGTTTGGAATTGAGCGGATTACATCAGCTTCTTGTCTATGTGGATGACTTGAATATGTTAGGAGAAAATCCAGAAACAATTAGGGAAAACGCAGAAATTTTACTTGAAGCAAGTGAAGCTATAGGTTTGGAAGTAAACCGCGAAAAGACTAAGTATATGATTATGTCTCTTGACCAGAATATTGTACGAAATGGAAATATAAAAATTGGAGATTTATCTTTTTTTAATGGGTTATTTTACGTCGCTTTTTCAACATCTAGGTTATTTAGTGTCTGGATGAAATGAAGGTGATAATGCCGGTGAAATGAGTCCGGGGTCCACCGCCGAAAGTCACTCAGCATTTGCTCGTATTGGGTTGAGGGAAAACCCCGGAAAAAATCTCAACCAGGTAACTTGCCCCGACCGGGAATCGAACCCGGGCCACCTGGTTTCGCGGCCAGACGCGCTGACCGTTACTCCACAGGTGTGGACGAGATTTATCTTTCGAAGAAGTGGAAAAATTCAAATATCTTGGAGCAACAGTAACAAATACAAATGACATTCGGGAGAAAATTAAACGCACATTAAATATGGGAAATGCGTGTTTTATTCGCTTGAGAAGCTTTTGTCACCCAGTCTGGTGTTAAAAAAATCTGAAAGTTTGAATTTATAAAACAGTTATATTACCGGTTTTTCTGTATGGTTGCGAAACTTAGACTCTCACTTTGAGAGAGAAACAGAGATTAAGGGTATTTGAGAATAAGGTTCTTAGGAAAATATTTGGGGCTAAAAGAGATGAAGTTACAGGAAAATGGAGAAAGTTACACAACGCAGAACTGCACGCATTGTATTCTTCACCTGATATAATTAGGAATTTTAAATTCAGACGTTTGAGATGGGCAGGGCATATAGCACGTATGGGCGAATCCAGAAATGCGTATAGAGTGTTAGTTGGGAGACCGAAGGGAAAAAGACCTTTGGACCGAGACATAGATGGGAGGATAATATTAATATGTATTTGAGGGAGATATGATATGACGATAGAGAGTGGATTAATCTTGCACAGAATATGGACCGATGGCGGGCTTATGTGAGGCGCCAGAGAACTTGCGGGTTCCTTAAAAGCCAATTGTAGGTAAGTAAGTGGTGTTGAGATAATACGTCATTTAGTTCTTGAAAGAATTTAGTTTGAAGAGTATTTTTAATGTAATGCTTCACTGTAAGGTAAGACATTGGTCACAGTGGGGTTGCTTGATAAGGATACTTCTCTTAGCTAAGACATTTGTTTATTCATTGCCAAAGAGTTCGCAATGACCAGGAATCCACTAGAGAATGATATTTTTATTCTTTTTTATTGGAGTCTTTAAGAATAACGGCGATAGCAAATTTGTCTAAGTGTAAGTAAAGCTGACTTAATGCAACACGAATGGTCTCAATCTCTCCATCAAAAGCCGAGAGATTCTGCCCAACTGATATAAAAGGAAAAAAGGTTGCCGTATATTCCGACCCCTATGTTCATATGGCCTTTCCTTTTTTAACCATCAGTGACAATTCTTAACCATTCATCTTTGGGGTATTGAATGTTAACTGTTTCGAGAGCTAGTTGTTTAAAGGCGCGTCTCCACTATTAAACATTTAACAACAACATGTTAAATATGAAATGTTGAATTTAACATGTATATGGACATTTCAAGTCTCAATTGACTTAACATGTTAACTAAGTATGTTGAATTTAACACTTTTAACATGTTGGCGTGTTTTCCAGCAGAAATGGAAAACATGTCAATTCATTTGCTCGTGCAGCGTCGGTACAGTTCGGCAAAGTTCGTACAGTTTCCATAGCAACAACTAAAAGTTCCGATTTGTGGCGCGTATCTTGATCATTTTTATACTAACATTGGTCCTTGGTGTTGGCTGTAAGTTGTTCGAAGACGAAGTAATGGAGTGGACGAAAGAAAATACATTAGAATAAAATTAATGCACTGATGGAAAGGCCTCGTTTGTGGGATATGTCTGCAAAAGAATGCACGGGCAAAACTAAGACGGCCGACTGTTTTAGAGACCTGGAATTATTATTTAATTGTTCTCGAGAATACAATAGAGAGTTTTCGCACTCTCGTCGTACGCTAAACGTTAATGCTATGTTGACGTCAGTAATGGTCGTATTTGGTGATGTATGTTAACGTTCGTAAAACTTCAGAAAGAATAATTATACGATATTACCCACTCCTTTAACATCTATCATGTCGTAGATCCTATGATAATCAATCCCTCTGTAATTTTCTTAATTGAAATGAAATGGCTGCTCGTAAATTGTGTATTTCTTTGATGTAACAAGAAGTATTTTTGCAGCACTATATTAAAATCGTGTTCTGACATTCTCAGCAAGTTTTTGAATCCAAATCGGTACTGTATTCAACTTTAAGCTCGTTTAGAATGTATCCTGCTTAGTGTCTTTTACTAAGATATTGCCGCATCCACATTCTCATTTTCTTCCTTTTCAAAGTCTTGTAACAAGCAATAGAGGCAATTACAAAACTCAGATCTTCATCTGAGTCCATTGTCCAAGGTCTGAAAATAAAACATTAACTATATTAAAATCTCAGAGACTATTTATGGTGGACTACGCAAAGAAAGTCAAGTTTAAATGTTTAACAGTGTGGACAAAGTGTTAAATGAAATTAGCATTAACATGTTCAATCAACATGTTGGGATGTTAACGGTAAACAATTTAACATTTAACATGTTTAATAGTGGAGACGCGCCTTAAGGCATTGTTTGTCATGGTTGTTTTTGATGATGGGATGTCCAAGTTGTGTGGAAGCTGAGATGATGTCAGCTGTGACCGGATTTTGTAGTTGCATTAAAGGTCGAGGGAGATGGGATATGGCCGGGCTTTCTTTTATTTTAGCAACATGTTGTGTCTTTAGATGTCTCTCCGTTATGCTATAGCTGTCCCAGTATGTGTCTGTGCTCCTTATTAATTTTTCGTATAGCAGAATAGCTTTTCATCTATAACTTGACGATGTGGTTTAATGCCTGCAAGGAGAAGCGTACTATCAATGGGGGTAGATTTTACTCCCCCGGTTATTAAACGTAATGCTTGGTTTTGTATCATGTGTAGTTTGAGTGTGGTTTCTGCTGACGTAATGAGGGGGCTCACAGCAATAAAACATAGACGGTTCAAAATACTCTTGTAGGTTGTTAATAACGTTTGGCGGTTACAACCCTATTTACTTCCGGATAGTCGTTTCAGTATATTAAGACGTTTGGAAGCTTGATCTTTTACCCTTAAGGGGAAAGGATGGTATTTTTAAAAACTTTTTTCCTATTTGGTGTAAAATATTAATTTTTTGTATGTAGAGAGCTCATAACTGTGGCAACTCAACCAAATAAAAATATTTTGAAAAAAAAATTATTTGGGGCCAAATTTGGAAAAAAAAAATACCCAATGCAGGATTGTACTAAAACCGATATATCTAAACCGTTTTTAAAGATAGATTCAAACAGTTTTTGCAATGTATTTTCAAAAGTATGTTCTACAAACTGTCTGTAACAGAATTTTGATATTAGTCCCTACGTTTGTAAAATAAACAATTAAAATTTAGTAAAAATTTTGTGATTTCCTGTCTTGCAAACAAACGAACGTATTTTAAAAATGAAATCAATTAACAAAATTCTGTTACAGAGAAAAGTTTCCTAATAGTCTAAAGAATGTGTGTTCTAAATTTCACGCATGTATCTTCAATAGTTCAGAAATTATATCCATTTTGTCTGGCAATGTAGCAAAAAAAATGAAGCTACTGGAAACCGATAAAAGCGGGCATGTGATTTAAAAATCCATAGCGCAGGAAGTTTAAAAATGACGTCTCAACATCCGATAAGGGCACAAATACCCACAAAATGTTATGCAATGTATTCCACACATATCAAAGGGTATTTTAAAGAAAAAAAAATTTGAAAATTTAATTTACCGGAAACAACAATAAAAGTGAGCGAGTGATTTAAAAATCCATAATGCAGGAAGTTTAAAAATGGCGATCCACACATATCACAGAGTATTTTAAAGAATATACTTTTTTGAAAATGTAGTCATTTTTCATCAAAAATACCATCCTCTCCCCTTAATACTTGTGGTTTGCAAGATAATTAATTGTGAAAGGTAAACTCCAAGATTGAATATTAAATTCAAAATTCTGTATTCATATGGGGTGTGAATATTATAGTGAAATCAAAATGTTGTACATAAATATGAATGCATAAACAAATCGTATTTTAATCATTTAACATTTTTAAAGAAAATTCTGCTACCTAATTAAAATAAAATCGTAAATCCAGATATAACTCTAATCTCTGTCCTGTCTGCAAACAGTACAGTTCGCAGTGAACTTAGCTTCGCCAAAGCTTATTATATTAATTCACCCACATATTTATGTGACTTCCAATAAATATATCCAGGTGACACTTTAAATTAAAATTTCGTAAGAAAATCAAAACCTCTCTTCAAAAACACTAGTTAAAATACATTCGTGCTTAAAAAAAATGTTTCGTTTAAACACAAAATTTCGCGCTCTTTCTCGACTTTATACTTGTGATATTTTGACATGGAAGAGCTTTAAACGTAAAAGCGAGCTGTGATCCACGACCAAGTCAAGCACCTTATGTGTAATGTAATTAAGGCATGTAATAAGGAAAAGAGAAGCGATATTAAAATAATATCCAGGAGAAAGAACAATACAAGGGCTAAGAAATTTACAAAGTTATTAAATATGAATTGTACGGAAAGAAGGAGAGAAGAAGGTGTCATGGGGTTCTTAAATATTGTCACCGTTTCTTGTTCGCTCACAAAAATTGTACTTGATGACGTGGACAAAAGTAGTGTTGCTGTGGAAGAAATCCCTGCCAATTCAGACGCTGTTGCCAAGGTGAAGGAATTAGGACGAGCTTATTGGGAACAGGATGTAGTAATTGAAGATGAAATAGAAATAATCATTATAAATGTGGGCGTAGACAGCAATACAGAAGAAAGCGAACATTCCGAGAAGGAACTTCAGAGTCTGGATGCAATGTGTTTCGAATACTGAGTCAGCTTCTGGCTGGAAATAGAAAGCAAGATGTAAACTGAACGTATTTTCTATTCTAGGCTATTTAACTTTAGTTTGCAAGTGTACAGTTTGTTAAAAAGATTGGTTACTGTTATTGCTTTTCTTTATTCATTTTACTTACACATTTTGAGAAGATTATGGCAAATGTTTTGTGCATCCTTAACCAGAGGGACACGCCACTGTCGATTCCATGACTCACCAAGGCGTCATCTATCCGAGGGAGCTACATTCCCCCGTTAAACCGTAGTCCGCTTATTGAGGCCCCTGCGGCTTCTCTGGGATATGTGCAGCTCCCGCAGACAGATGCCATTTGTAGGCGAAAAGCGAACATTCCGAGAAGGAAACTTCAGAGTCTGGAAGTAGTGTTTCGGATACTGAGTCAGCTTCTGGCTGGAAATGGAAAGCAAGACGTAAACTGAACGTGTTTTCTGTTCTAGGCTATTTAACTTTATTTTGCAAGTGTACAGTTTGTTGAAAAGATTGGTTACTGTTATTGCTTTTTTATTCATTTTACTTACACATTTTGAGAAGATTATGGCAAATGTTTTGTGTACATTGACTTTGATGTGACAAGTCATAATCCATCCTTCATGTTGTGACGCGTGATGTAGGAGATTATAAATGGTCCGATTTACAATTTTGCTGGTAGTCATAATTGACGTGTCGCCGGCAAACAGGCTGTGCTGTGTGATGTTAATTGTAGCGTTGTTGTAATTAATGCATAATAGGAAACCAGAGACTCCAATACTGACCTCTGCACGGTATGCTAGCCATTATGGAGGATTTGACTGTGTGCTTCCTATAATAAAAGCTTCGATGCAATGTTTCTTGGAAGATGGAGTTCAATTATCTTCATAATAAGACAGTCAGACCAGGTTTTCTCGAAGGCTTTTGCTATGACCAGGAAGATGTATGCGGTATTTTTCTCATTTTAGAAGCTTTGAGTAGTAACAATTGTAAAAAGTCTTGAAACAAACTCGGTCTGAAAAATAATTTTAAATAATTAGTCAGTAAGAGCTACATGAGTGATCTGAACAAATGCCCGAGCGCAGCATCTGAATTGCGCCAGTGGATGTTTTTTTTTTTTGACATGACGTCCTTATTGGAGGCACAAGTTGAAAAAATATCACATTTATAATGAACAGAAATCAGTGTCGTCATACATGATAACGTGATAACCAATAAATAGGGACCACATTTTTTGTAATAGGCATACGCGCGAAATTTTCAACAATTGCTTTCTTGAGTAGATACATTTACCTCTCTAGATTTCTAAAATACCATATTTAAGCAAAATGAAGTCGCGGAATTTGAATCATTGTGCGAAATACGTCAACCACGAAATACGTATACTCTCTCTTTATCGCACAGCTGGAAATTTGCACCAAAGTTTTTATCAGTCGCATTGTATCGCCAATATTTTTGTATTTTCTCTATGGATATTTTGTACATTGGCGTTCAAAGACATCTGATCCCTATAAATCGATAGTCATCGATAAATTGTTCGTGTAAGTGTGGCTTCTTTAGTTATTATTTCTATGAATAGATGGCGAAGATAAGTCAGTGTCACAAATTAGTACATAAATATACCCACATTATTAAATTCAAAATGTCGTCCTCTTCTAATGATAGTGAAAAAAATACTAAATTTAGCGGGAAATGTGAATAATTTATACTTAATCTACATCAGCATTTTCCCAAATACTTTTTTATCCGTCTAAATCATACCTGCACAAACAGCGCTCAACGAGCGCGCGCGCTCCTTCGTAGCGGGAGAGCTGTGTTTACCGCTCGCCGAAACGGAGAGGAAGATACGTCAGAATGACATAGACTTTCCCAAGGTAGAGGAGAGGGAAACGGCCACTCAGTTATCTAGTGGAGTGCAGTGTGTAGGCCTGTTCTTAGTAACTATTTCACGTTGCTTACCTACTGCTACAGTACAGTATGGAGGAATCTAAAAGACGAACGTAACATTTAACATTTAACGATTTATAGCTCGAACTTATTGCTCTTCAATGTGACCTAAGGGCTAGACATCGTTTGAATAATACTACTACCCTGGTTGAGTTTTACAAGACTAAACATTAGCAATAATATCCACGACTACACAGGCTGGCTGTGAAAATGATTGCTATGTTTGGTTCAACATTTATATTTGTGAGCAATTGTTTTCTATAATCAACTTTAATAAAGGCAGGCATCGAACATCTGTAACTGATGTTTCATTACTTGTATTAAGGGGACACTCAACTTAAAAATTGCAGAAAAAGTGTCATAGAAATGAAAAATTAAATTTCTACACTAATTTACGTGACAGAACTAAATCAATACGCAGAATTCTTCCCCTGTTCATTGAGAAGTCACAGTCAAATGCACAAAGCCAAAAAATAAAAAATGATAATTAAAAGTGATACTTCAATCAATCATTAATTGATCACTTTTAATTATCATTTTTTATTTTTTGGCTTTGTGCATTTGACTGTGACTTCTCAATGAACAGGGGAAGAATTCTGCTTATTGATTTAGTTCTGTCACGTAAATTAGTGTAGAAATTTAATTTTTCATTTCTATGACACTTTTTCTCCAATTTTTAAGTTGAGTGTCCCCTTAAGTTATGTTTCCAGATGAGTGAGTTTACTAATGACTGGGCTTGACTCATCCCTCCCTCTATTGTACCCTGCCAGTTTACCTGGGGCAAGTTTAGGTCCTCCGCAACGATAACATGCTGTCCGCGAATTTGTCATTTTCCAACATATCTCTTATTTTACACAGTACGTTCAAGCCTTCTTTCGGGGACCTGTATAAACCGATGATGTGTAATATGTTTCGCGAATAATCATCCGCTATGTCTATACCCAACATTTCGAACTCCGAGTCTTTAAAATTTTCAGCGCTCTGCAGGCACTCTTTTACACATATAAAAACCCCTCCCCCTGTTCCTACACGGTCGCGTCTGTGTTACATAATCGTTTCTAAATATCAGCTCCTCTCGATTGGCCACCTCGCAGCCCTGACCTCACAACCTGTGGCAATGCACTGTGGGGTTTCATCAAGAGCATTTTTGCCCAGGAATGAGGGACATTCTGACCTTTTGGGGACATAGTTAGTGTAAAGTGGATGTATGTCTGTATTATGACCGGAATTACATAAATAGTTGAAGTATTTGTAGGGGGTAACGTGAATTTGTGCCCACTCTGTAGAATGTATAGTTTATTTAAAATATTGATCATTTTTTTTTAAATTTGGCATGAAATCAATCCTTTTTAAAATAAACTACATACTGTACATAAAAGATCTTTAGAGTATGTTCTGTACATGGGAGGACAGTTATACATTTATGCAAAGTTTCATTGAAATAGGTCTATCTTAAGTACCGGTACTTTTTAAGTTATTAGGTGCATTCTATCCGGCTGAACAAACTACTACACAAATTTTCATAATTTGAAAAAAAAAAGGACTGTAAGGTTTTCACAATCATTCAAATTGCTCATGATGTACAGATAATGTAGATTAAGCCTGCCAATTTTCTATTTGTAAAAAATCTATAACTTCTGAGGAAAAAAGTTTAAATACAGTAAAATTATCCTAGTGAAATATGTATTTCCCTTATATGTTAGTGCATGGACTAAGTTTTATAATTCTGCAGAACGTTAGCACTACCAATAAGTACATCTTTTTGGTTGGACGTGGACATATCTTCGGAATAATTTTTATAAATTTTAAATATGTGTCATATATCTAGTTATAAAAATATAAAAATTGGAAATTTATCTTTTGAAGAGGTGGAGAAATTCAAATATCTGGGAGCAATAGTAACAAATATAAATGATACTCGGGAGAAATTAAACACAGAATAAATATGAGAAATGCCTGTTATTATTCTGTTGAGAAACTTTTATCATCCAGTCTGCTGTTAAAAAATCTGAAAGTTAGAATTTATAAAACAGTTACATTACCGGTTGTTCTTTATGGTTGTGAAATTTGGACTCTCACTTTGAGAGAGGAAAATAGGTTAAGGGTGTTTGAGAATAAGGTGCTTAGGAAAATATTTAGGGCTAAGAGGGATGAAGTTACAGGAGAATGGAGAAAGTTACACAACACAGTACTGCACGCATTGTATTCTTCACCTGACATAATTAGGAACATAAAATCCAGACGTTTGAGATGGGCAGGGCATGTAGCACGTATGGACGAATCCAGAAATGCATATAGAGTGTTAGTTGGGAGGCCGGAGGGAAAAAGACCTTAGGGAGGCCGAGACGTAGATGGGAAGATAATATTAAAATGGATTTGAGGAAGGTGAGATATGATGATAGAGAATGGATTAATCTTGCTCAGGATAGGGACCAATGGCGGGCTTATGTGAGGGCGGCAATGAACCTCGGGGTTCCTTAAAAGCCAGTAAGTAAGTATATATCTAGTTTCTTTTTGATATATTGTCTTTGTTGATCAACGCTCAAAATTATATACATTTTTCTCTGTCTTCATATTAATAATTTGTGATATTTCATTGTAGCTCTTATCTTATATTAGTTTCTAATCTATTTTCTATTTTACTTGTAATTAATAATAATTTTGGAACTGCGATCGAACACGAGCACTGCTTATTCTAAACTCAATTTATTAAAAAATATATCCTCTGGTTTTTTTATGCGTATTGTTATTTTATTCTATTTGTATTTTGTATCATCTTGTATTTATTTGTATTCATGGTAATTCATCTCTATTTCATCTGTAGTTCATATTTGAAGACTGAACATAAAAAAGGTTGTAAGCACCAGTGTCGTTGAAAATTGGTTTTTCCAAAACATAAATAAACAAACAAACAAACAAAGAAATGAAGAATGAAGAAATGAAGAAATAAAGAATCTATATCCTTGGCTCAATCCACTAAGAAAAGTGATAAGTCCCATTGTAATTTTATTTAGGCCCTAGCTTCTCCTATAGATCTGCAAAACGTATTGTATTACATTAGCCTACTAGACGCACAAGAAAGCTCTGTTTTCCTCTTTGGCAATTACAGCCTTTTTTATATCCAGTCTTCATTTAGCTGTATATACAGGATTCGGCAGAGGAACGTGTGATTACAAATAGTTGGTTATAGAGTCAAGAATTTATCTTTTCAAAATGGCATACGAGTACATGAGATCATAAAGTAAATAGTCCGCCATTTATCTCTTGAAAAATACATCCTTTGAGTGACCGCCACTGAGATGGAAATGTGCTTCGTCAGACATGCACAAAGTGTCAATCAAGTCTTCATCTTCATCGATTCGATTTTAAATCCCCTCACAAAACTCTCTTTGGTTGAGAATATCACGATGTTTTAATTCATGTGCTACCTGGATTTTGTAGGAATGTAAGTGTAAGTCGCATGAGCAGATGGGATTGCCTCATGGCGCCATAAATTAAAATGACGAAATTCGTGCCTAATAACCTCAAAACTGTCTTCGTCGTTGTTGTCGTAATAGTAATATGCGTTACAAGAGCGGTATGTTTAAGTTTTCATGTTCGAGGAAAAGTTTGAAAAAGCGAAACGTAGTTGAGCTTTTTTAATTTCCGAGAATTGAAAGAAAACATACCGCTCGTGTATCATACTTTATTTTGTGCGAAGATCGTTTATTACTTACCTGAAAGAGGAATTTCTAATTAGTTGCAATGAAATCTCCATCTTGGTTTCTGTTCAATGACGGAAAATTAGCAAAACAAAAATATCTATCTTCAACATTGTTGCTTTAAAATGTTTTCTGTGTTTACTATACTCCAGCAGGCCGTGATATACGTCTGTCTTTTTTTTCCCCCAGTCTATAAATGCGAACTTAAAACAAACGGTAAGGTTATGTAATGATTTATTTTTCATTTTAATATTTTAACAATATTATTTATATAACATATTGCAGTAATAACATCGGCATCTGGAATCTTGTTAATTTTTTCACGGCTTCCTTAATGTTACTTACATCACGAATGCAGTAACTTTAGTGAAGTTGCAGAGTTTACTTAATTTTTGCAAATATTTAAAAACAATAATTAACGGTGAAATTTAGGTGAAATTGCAGTGGTAAATTTCCAATTTATAATTATTACTATATTGAACGTCTCTAAAAATAATATGTTAAAAGCCTAAAGCAGTAAAATCAATATGTCACTTAAGCGGTAAGAAGAGAAAAATTGTTATGTGTGTTAGGTTGGGAATACTGAATGTGGAATTTTACACTTTCCGCGGATTGGTTTTGTGCGGAAACCAAGCAAATACGCACTATCTCGCACAAAATATTTTAATTGCGAATGCACTTTGTGCACTGCTCCACTTTTTCGTGATGACTAAATAGAATTGCATTGGCAACAAAATGCGCGTGCAGTTTATCGCCCCTCAACTTTGCTGTGAGAGATACACGCTCGTTAAAATCGCCCGTTCTCTGTGGAACACTATATATTTTGATGAAAAGCCAGTAAGTAAGTATTAAATAATTTACATATATTGTAGTATGCTGCATATTTTGAAAAAAAAAAATGCGAATAATATTTTTACAATTTTAACCTCTACATCTCCAATTGGTACGCGTTTTGGAATTTTTTATCGTGCCTGGCCCTCTATCTCATTTTCATGCACAAATCAAACATAATATACTAGAGGAGACGATGATAATATGGGACGGGGTTGTAAAATAGGACAGGTTGTTTTTCTGAAATTAGTGACACTAAGAGTTTAAGTACAGTGGCATGCTATTCCTCGGTGTAGTCTTTGCAGTTGTGAGTCCATCGAGTGAGAGTTGTGCATGAGAGTTGTCATGTTCATTACGTCATTGTTAAAAGATCTTGCAGAGGGTGATTTCCTAGGATGTTACGCAGTAACAAATTGAGATAAAGAAATTCTCTTTAAGCATAAAATAAGTAAAAAGTATAGATTTTTAATACTCAGCATCATGGAAATCAAATGTCAGTGTAAATTCAATTTATTCAATGTTATATGCTATGATATGAGTGGTGGTATTATGGGACAGGGGTGTCCTATATTGCAACTCAACTATTCGTGTGAGAAAAATATGTTATGGAAAAAAAAAAAACATTATTTGTGTATGGGGTAATTTTAAACGTGAATGAAAAATGCAGAGGACAAAAGACAAAACTAGGGCCTTCACCTATGGGAGACAGAGAACTTCATATTTTTGACACTGACTACCAAGACATTGAGTTTCATATGGATGTTGTGTCCGATGTGTTGACAGTGTTCATGTTTTAACCATTGTATGCACTGTTGCCAACATATCGCACTACAATATCGCTAATTTTTCAACGAAAAGTAGCTAAATCTCTCCAAAATTTGTTAAAAAATCCCCTGAAATGTCGCTAAAGATTAATAATAAATATCACTAAATAAAAATAAGAAAAATATACGTATGCGGAGAAAAATATAATTTCCTCGTCGTCACCCTCTTCTGCGGAGTCTGGTTGTATTGTTGACGGCTGTGATGTTGAGGTGGAAGGTGTGGGAACAGCTGATTGTGAATACACTGCACTTGGTCCAATCATTGACAGTACACTTTCTGGAAAATTGTAAGTGTGGAAATTTTCACCCAAGCGTTTGACCACAATTTTTTTTTAATCTAACACTTTTTAAATCTTATATATTAAAATATATTAAAACCATCAAAAACTACAGTCTCATTTGTTTCACAGGAACTGTCCAAAACTCAATTGCCTCGGGTCGGTTCGGAGCGAAAAATCTCCACGTTGGTGGAAAGAACCAAGTTTACATTAGCCGGAGCTCGCGACTCGTCACGTGCCAATCAAAGTTGCCACCGTTTATGGGTGTTGGAGCAGTAGCATTGAGAGAGAGACCTAACCCGTGAAAATCATTGAATCAGCATCTTTCACCCCAGATCACTGATCACAAATATATGAGATCAGGGCTTTCACGTATGAATCATTAGGACACAGTTATGCACCCATGCCTTTTCTAAAACTAAGAAGTGCATGACTTCAGTTGAATGTTTTAACTTAAAGGAAAGGAAAAATTGGAAAAATATATAAATCGGCAGAAAAGTCGCTAATCGTACTTCACAAAATTTGTCGCCGAGACTGATTCAAAATTCCCTTTTAGCGACTTATCGCTAAATATGGCAACACTGATTGTATGTGATTCCAGACATAATTTTTAGGATATGCGCAAGCAGTTTTTTCTGGCCCATATTACAACCTCATTTGACTGTAGAAAAAGACTGTCCCATATTACCATCTTCCCCTCTATTATTTTTGCATCAGAGTAGATTCAGATTCTGACAATTATTAAAGAATGGACATCCTTTTACCAAGTTGGTAGTTTGTATATCCCTTACAGAGTAACGGTAAATACTTGTAATGTTTTTTTTAAGACACAGATCCGAATGCGAACGGTAGTTTCCATTGCACAGTTAGTGTATTGCTACTTAAATGCATTTAATTATTATATTAATTGTTTCTTCAAAGAATCAACCGACAATAATTGCTGTAATAAAATCTGCATGGAGGTGAACTGTTCATTCTTGTCCTGTTAATTTTAGTTTGTTTTGTTCCGTTTTGTGGGCATAGTGTTTTATTTGTCTTGCATACCATAGATTTGTCACGAATGTACGGACTGAAAGAAACAATTCAATAAATAGAATGGGATAAATGTGACAGCCAATAAGTTCCACAAGAGTAAGGCCCGTAACACACTTGCAGAGTTTTCGCCAGCGAGAAATGTGTTGCGAGAAAATAAAAAAAAAATTGATAACATGGATTCAAATGGACGTCCACACACTGGAAGAGATTCTCGCGAGTTTCTCGCTGGGATCGCTAGCTCAGAGAATTTTCTTGACACATTTATCAAAGATGTTTGACATTTATACTCTTTATGACGATTGAATGTAGAAAAAGATATCACAGGTGGCGATGAATTGTATTGTTTTTATTTGAAAATGAGGAAAGAGGGACGGTAATTGCAGTCAGAAACTTATCGAACTTGTACGATGTCACCCGTAGGCCTATTTATATTATAAACGGGATGAAAATTATAAAACCACGAAGCTTAAAGAAGAAATCTGGAGACAAATATCAGATTATCTGAAAATAAATAGGGCTATATTTTATTTCGATGAGATTTAATAGTATTGATTAAACATTTGAAATAATGTATCTATATGTCTTAACAGTTTACGTGATTTTAATCAGGATATAGCAAAGAATTCTCTATCATATCATGAATGGCAAAAAAACTGTGGTCCATTGAACCTGAAATAACGCCTAAACGTATCATCATTCAAATCGAAACCAGTGTCCAAAACTCGCCCTTATTTTCGTAAGATAGGCCTACAATATGATTTTCAGATATTTCTGGCTTTAATTTTAGGCCTACTTCTTCTTTTCATGAACAAAATATGTTCATGTAACTCCATTTCCTCATGATCTGAATACTCAGATTCAACATAGCGCCCGTACGTAATTTTTAAAGTACGTCAATATATTTAAAGATTATATATTTAAGTACGACAATATACGTAAATACATAACCTATAATATTTCCCCCAACGAGTCATTACTATAATCAGATAAATGCTTTCTACATGAAGGCAGTGGATAGATGATCATAGCGAGGTGTGATCTGTGATAGCGAGAACTCGCCAAGTGTGTGGAGGAAGACTCTTCGCCTCTTTCTCGCAACACATTTCTCGCTAGCGAAAACTCTTCAAGTGTGTTACGGGCCTAAGACGTGTTTTAAGCCTTCTTTTCTTACTTCGGAATCAGAGTAAAATGAATACATTTAAGGGAACAGGGTAGTGAGTAGGGTTCAAAAATTAGAATTTTTATTTAATGTTTTTTTAAAAAGTACAAAACTTGCTCTTTAAAACGATATAGGCCTGTAGGTTCTGGGAGTATCTCTGCAGATAAGTCCTTTAAATGGCCTCTTTAAATTTGGCGGTACATGTAATTCATACATCCTTCTTTTTTTTTTTAATGCAATTTTCCGTAAGTAGATGTTTTTCAAACTCACGTAAATTTTTCTTGAAACTACTGAATCAATTTACATGAAATATTTACAGTGTTTTCTGCAGCCTGTGTTCTACAAAGTATTCGATGTTATGTGTATAATTTGGAGGCCTAAAACACTCACACAATGATTAAAGACTTCTTTATTCCTCGATTATTTTCTGCTGTTAAGCCAAACTTGGAACAGACATCGTATGGCCCACCACTGAAAAAAATTAATTACTGATAAATGCGCAAGAACGCGCAAACTTTAAAACAAGGATTCGACACTCTAAATGAAGCTGTATTAAATGGTAAAATAATTGTTATAACCGAACGTGACCGGCTACACTAAAACTCTCATTATCAGGGAACGGATTTATATGGACTAAAAATATATGAAATATGTAAATATATATGTAGTTATTTTTACCAAAATATGGAATTAAATATGGATTTTTACCAAAATATGGAATTAAATATGGACTTAAAATTATAAAAAAATGACTATGTACGTTAAATATTGGTACATTTT
Source organism: Periplaneta americana (assembly GCF_040183065.1). Classification (NCBI taxonomy): domain Eukaryota; kingdom Metazoa; phylum Arthropoda; class Insecta; order Blattodea; family Blattidae; genus Periplaneta; species Periplaneta americana. The sequence continues at coordinate 113,579,732 of NC_091129.1, forward strand.
AATCAAACTAAACAAAAAATATAATGGACGTACCTTATCTTCCAATGTAGTTTCAACAAAACACAATTTTTATTGTCTGTTACCATAACAATAGGTTACAAACATTTCTTTCAAGTGCTGAAAAGTGAATCTTCTTCTATTGTCTCTGAGGATAGATTTATACTGACTAAAAGAGCGTTCGACGTCACAAGAAGTAACTGGTACATAATTCAATTTCACAATGTCTGCTGGGGATAAGTCCAAGTTAATCTTCACTGTTGATTCACCACTCATCACAGCAACAACCTTTTGTAGTTCTTCATATCCAGGGTTTTTTGAAAGTACAGTGTCCACCTTAGCTCTTACTGCATCTGCAACTTTACCTCTACCACGATTCAGTTGTTCCACAGTACTATTTATAATTTCAAAACTTTCAGATAGTGAAAGGTGCCTATTTTGGAGACTTTTGAGCGTTTTTATGATGCATGAAAATGTATGCTGAATGTGAGCTAAGTCATTCTTCACACTTATGTCACAGGTAACTGTTTTCGCAGTATCAATTGAGACTGCATCTTCAGAGTCCAATGCAAGGAGAACATTGTTAATAGAGTCTATATGTTCGGCATAATATTCAACTGCTTCTAGCCATGTACCCCATCTAGTTAAAATTGGCTTTGGTGGCAATGGAATTTCAGGGTACATTTCTTTCAACACGTTAACTCTACTGGGAGCTTTGAGAAATACTTTTTTCACTGATGAAATCAACAAATCTACTTTAGGGAAATTGTCTCTGACCACTTCTGCCACACGATGAAATGCATGCGCCACACAAGTAAAATGAGTCAATTTAGGATATACAACAGATAATGCTTGTCCAGCTTTGACCATATAAGGGGCAGCATCGCTAATAAAGAATAACACATTATCGTACATAATACCCTTTGGCCACAGGATACCCATAGCTTCGTTGAACAGTTTAACTATAGTTTTGTTATTGCACTTTTCTAGAACATCACAATGTAAAAGAATTCGTTCAGAATATTGTTCACTTAACAAACCGATAACTACATTACCAACAAGTCTACCTTCTTTGTCGGGAGTCTCATCAATGGAAACCCAAATTGAACTATCTTTAATTTCATCTCTTATCTTCTGTATTGTCTCATCGTAGATGGATGGAGCATACGTCTTCCTAAGTGTTGACTCATCCGGGATTGTATGTTGAGTATATTTTTCAAGGAATTCCCTGAAGACCTTATTCTTTAGTTTGTAGAGAGGAATATCAGCAGAGATGAGAGAACGGCACAGGTCGATGTTAAACTCAGATCTTACATTCGATGTTGTTGGTTGTGTTAAAAACAATTGTCTCTGCTTGGAATTTAGTTGTTTGTTGGCCTGATGTTTACTAGTTGTAATGTGTTGTTGCACCAGGAACTTTTGTGTAGATGATACTGCACACTGACACAAATTACAAAATAATATTTTATTGTCAGTTGATAAACCATCTTCTTTAAATTCTGAAATGTAACTTGTTAGTTTTGATTTTAAATTGACTGAATGACGTACTTTTGGCATATTTACCGTCTTTATAGTATGATTTACAAAACTGAACCTATGTGTACTCTGACTGGCATTTAACTGTTGAGCTGCACAACTGAAGTCTGTTAAAAATTTTAAATTAAATTAATACAGTTTTGTAACTTACTTTCCCATTGTTGATAGGACTGCTAATTTTCAAATAACTCTGATGTTAAAGGGATTACTGAACATGTGTTTAAATCTCTATTGTTGAAATGTATTTTTAAAAGTTAATGGAATTTTGTTTTGTTTTATTGTTAAACCTAATATAATATGGACTGTTTTATATGAAATATGGAAAATATATGGAAATTAACGAAAATATGTACTAAACTCTAAAATATGGAAAAATATGGAAAATAAAAGTAGGATTTTTCAACCCTACACATTGTGAAACATAAAGATAATGCAAAATATAAATTATATTAGCTTTATAAGTAAATATGTATTTACATATAAATCCTTTCCCTGCTCATTATATTTGGAGAACTTTAAAACATATTTTTTTCAATTGTAATATTTAAACCGTACTGTAAGAAGAAAAATACTTTAAAAACTTGTAATTGAAGTTATATTAGTAAGAACGTACCTGTCTGAACAGATTCCATGTCTTACAACACAATAAATCACTAACAATTGGCTCTTTTTCACGCATATAATAAGTCTCTCTGTCTACGACTGAACCGGAGCGAGAAGTGTTAGGAAGAACTCATTGTTCATACCCTTCTAAATATAGCTTGCCGCTGATAAAATAGTAAAAGCTATTACTTACAACATTCTTCAAATGTTAAAGAACATGAATTCATATTTACCTATGCCTAACTAAACAAGTCGAAATTTGATTTTTGTCCACCTAGAAATTGCACATTGTGCGTCGGTCCTTAACAATGTGTAAACCGGTTGAACTAGATGCGACAGGGGCGTCGAGGGTCACGAAAAATGGCCGTATTTAGCTGCCTCTGTGCGACGCCGCAATATAAGTCAAGGTCGATTGCATCAGTTTACATGAGATACGAAAACGAGTGGTATCACGTCCTGTATCTTGAACACAACGCTGTCAGTATATAAAAATACCATTTATCCACGAGTTAAATTACGAGAACCGAATTGTGAGAATAGTAGTGAAAATTCCAAACATACCCAAGAAATTAGGAGAAAAATACCACCGTGACCTACGAAGAGACTAACAAGGAGAGGACACGCTCTGTATATCACCGAATTAAATAAGATTGTGTGAGATGAAAATACAAGAAGTACTGTTTAAAGTCATACCTGGTATGGGTGGCCAATGACCCCTAGTTTTGGAAATATTGGCTATTGTTTGTGATATACTTCCGTTAGGTGCTTAATAGGGAATCATTAGACTATGTGAAAGCGTAGCTCATATGGTTGGGTGCTGAGTTGATATCCAGACAACCTGAGTTCGAATCTTAACTGGTCCTATATTTTTTTCTTTTTAATATTGATTAATAGTGTGATCACAGTAATCTGTTTACATATATCATATTTCTCAATGTATTGAACGCTTCATCATGTTTTAAACAAATTACTAATTAACTAGTATTGTAAAGGACAAAAAAAGGAAATATTGCTCACGTAGGCAAGTCACTGGTCTCTGTTCTCTTTCTATTCCACTTCATTGTGTCCCGATTCATTATGATAAATGTCATAAAACACACAAAAAATACATATTTCCTGCACCATGCACAGCAAATGAAAGAAGGTTGTCCACACACACACAAATTTTTCGCACTTCTGCTGCAAAACAGACATTTTTCACATTCACAAACACTTCTCGTTCGTTTATTAATTTTGATGCATACCACGCATATCTCAACATGGCTTTGAATATAGAAGCTGACAACCGAAAGTGAATTAAGGATTGAATTTTGAGGGCATCCTCCCTTGAAGCAATTTGTCGTCCAGCTTGTAAAAGGAAAGAGCTATTTTGCAAATATTTGATAAAAATCTTCACCTGTCTGAAAAAATAAATATCACTGGACTGGCATAATCCAGTACATTTGGGTGAAATCACTTTAAGCTTGCACGTTACTTCATTTTCTTAATTTGTAAATATTTGATCATGATTCCCTTCCCACGAGTCCAGAATTAGGAGAAATGGTTGCTCTTTCACATAATTTATTACTTTCTCCAGATATTGCTTATGGAGTTGAGATGTCAGCTTTCCTGATGAAGAACGTGTTACACATATATTTCCGAATTTAGAAGTGAGTTCATCTACTTGACGTTGCACTCTTGGGGCAAATTGTCCTTTTGGTTATAATAATAATAATAATAATAATAATAATAATAATAATAGTAATAATATTATTATATATTATTATTATTATTATTATTATTATTTTTATTATTATTATTATTATTATTATTATTATTATTATTATTATTATTATTATTATATCAAGTTTTAAAAAATGAGAAGGCATTAGGATTCGAACTGGGGTTGCCTGGATGACAACTCAGCATGCAACCACATGAGCTACGCTGTTACATAATCCAGTGCTTCCCTATTAGGCACCTTACGGAAGTATGTCACAAACAATAGCTAATATTTCGAAAACGAGGGGTCATTGGCCACCCATACCAGGTATGACTTTAAACAGTACGTCTTCTACTTTCATCTCACACAATCTTATTTATTTCGGTGATATACAGAGCGTGTCCTCTCCTTGTAAGAGGAGTGGCAGAGAGTACAAGGATTCAGAAAAGACTACCTTTGTTGGAAGCTAAACGAGAGAACAGTCCGTCTGTGCCCAGTAGAAGACCGAGCGCGGAAACTACTGTAAATAATAAAGGTGTCTTTTGTCATGAAGCGACATTCGAATGTTTCTGTGATTCAGAGTTTTGTGGTTATTGTTTTGTTTTATTGCTAGCAACAGAGAAATTAAATGGAGGACACAATCTGTGCCATTTCTTTTTAGTATCACATAGCAGTTCTACATTTAAAAGTTTGCAGCACATAGCTATGCTTCGGAATCTTTCTCTTTCTTTAATTTAGGGCCTAATGGTTTAGTAGATACTAATTTTCTGTTATTGGGGCTTGCATATGAAGCCATGGAGAATTCATGGTAAATTTGATGATATTAAACTGTAAATGTACAAAAAGTTGCAGCAATAATTTTATATAATTTTTAGAGTTAATTTTTTCTACGGACTGTTATAAGTACTATGTGAAAAAAAAAACGATTAAAATTTCCATATCTGAGTTCATCACACATCTTCTAAGATAAATTGTGTTAGTACTAGCTGAAATTTTATACTGACTTTCAGAACTCACGGTATTTTTACAGGAGATATGAATTTTAATTAAGGCGACTTTTAACAGTCAAATAATAACAAATTACGACATAATTAATGAAACAATGCTGCAATAGTCCAGTTAGACTATTAAGAACTACCAGTAAAAACTCAAGGTCATAGACTAATTCGTTTTTGAGATGTGTGCACTTATACCTACTTATAAATGCAAATTTGAAAATATTTTTTCACATAGTTTGTAATAGCGAGTAAATAAACTTTTCGCTTAAAAGTTAGGTTATGTCTCACACCTTTATACGCTCCTATATGACCCACTATAACGCTGTCAAATTACTTCAAATTATGGCTACAAGATTTTGCACACCTGCAGTGTGTTTGCAAATTTATATAGATTTTTCCATGCGTTCACATATAAGTCCCCTTAAATCTAGCCGCGTCTGTAGCTACAGTGCTGGCCTTCTGTTCAGACGGACCGGGTTCGATCCCCTACCAGAACATGTTGGAATTTTTGGTGGAAAAAGCAGACGTTGCAGAGAGTTTTCTCTGGGTACTCCCGTTTCCCTCTATCACTGCACCAACACACTTCATCCCCCTCATTTCATCTATCATTCGCAATAGGAAACATAAAAAATAATCCGTGGCGCTACAGCCCACGAAGGGCCAAGACCGAGCAGCCGGCTGCTGGCCTCACGGCCACATGTCGAAGCAGAGGTGGACGATCATCCGACCAGAATGGAGGTATCGTGTGGTTAGCACGATGAGCCCCCCAGCCGTTATAGCTGGTTTGCGTAACCGGATTTCGCTATCTATCGTAGCTCCCCAAGTGCATCACGATGCTGGGTTGGCACCGGTCATGAGAAAATTTCTTCCCCCATGAGGACTCGAACCAGTGCGTATTCCGTAACGCGAGTCCTAGTCAGGATGCCTTAGACCACGACGCCACGGTGCGGGACAATAGTAAACATAGGCTGGGGTGAAGTCTTGGAGGTGGTATGAGTTTCCAATGCTGGTATAGGAAGAGCTTGAGGCTCATAAGTCTACTAGCATGCGGACATAAACCTGGCTTTATCAGGGACTGAGGCAGGATGGTCCACCTGTCACCGTCGGCTGATCAGAAAGGGTTGTAACTCCGGGCCCCTGGGACTTATCAGGCTTCTCGTCGCGAAGTGGGACCTGGCTATGTCAGGGGCTGAGACAGGATGGTCCACCTGTTACCGTCGAATTCACGAATGCCACTCAGGCCACCTGTCGGACTTGAACAATCGTCGTATATAAGGGCGTACACTGGGCGAAACCGTGCCTAAGTGCATGGAGCCGTCCCAGGTCCTGCCCACGTCGAAGCCAAGCCCCTTAAATCTGTAACTGGACAGTAACTGGTAAGACATAGCTCTCAAATTGCAGTCCTGTGTTGAGCATAGACGTTGTTGTGTGATGATATTTTGTGCTGCGTTAGATGGATGTAGGCCGTCGTGCAGTGACTACAAATTAGGGAATCGTACCGTGTAGCACTTAATATCACGGCCTAGCCACAACCCATTCTAGCCGATGATCTTGCATAGAGTTGGGATGTCGTTTAATACCAGAGCCGTATGTTTGGTATAATACCGAAACGGGATCATTCGTAACATTGGTTGGATTGGTGACATGAATGCTTCTAAAGTCTATGAACATTTTTTTGTTTTGAAAAATATATTTTTTCGTCATAAAAATAGTTCTATAACTTTATCATACTTACTTATACGTAAAGTAAATACAAGGTGTTAAAAAGGTATCCATTATTTTAGGAGGTAATAGTATGCATCAAAACAAGAAAGTAATGTCTAATAAACATGGGTCCTACAACACATACTTTCTGAGATCTGAATACTTGTTCATAGGAGGTGCTCAGTGTGACGTCCATTCATGGCAATGCATTTTTCTGCCCTACAGTACAGCAGACTACCAGATAATCATACCGTAGTTGACACCCCTGGCATGGAATAATGATACGTCGCAAGGAATGCTGAAAACAAAAGTCTGGTTGCGGAGTTCAGCAGAGATGGTGTTGTGAATTTTCGTAATCAGCATGTGTAGGCTGATGAAAATTCCCATGCAGTTGAAGAAACAAGGCATCAGCACCGATTCTCAGTCAACTTATGGGCAGGCGTTTTGATGATAGATTAATAGGGCCATACGTGCTACCACGGAGATAAACTGGGGATCGTTATCAGGACTTTATCAACGTATTAAAACAAATTTCAAAGAGTGCGTGATTCCTTACGCCGAGGGGCAGAGGAATGCATTGCCATGAATGGACGTCACATTGAGCACCTTCTATGAACAAGTGTTCAGATCTCAGAAAGTATGTGTTGTAGGACCTATGCTTATGAGACATTATTTTCTTGTTTTGATGCATACTACTAATAATAACAAAAGCCGTAAATCCCTAATGGGGCAAGGCCTCCTGCTTGGGCAGGGGTGGCTCAAGTCTTGACCATCAGAAGAGCCGACCTGATGGTCTATTTACATTCCTAGTTCTTTGTCCATAATTTAACTAGCACTGGTTGTTGCTCCCGCTCAAAGTTGGTTGACTGCGTCCAACCACCGTGTTCTTTGGCGTTCTATTCTGGTCCACAGTCCTCCTAGCTGCAACTTGAACTCGTCCCCCCATCTGGTTCTCGGTCGTCCACGGTTTCTCCAGCCAATCCTTAGATCCAACACTGTCGCCGTGTGCCCATCTGGTAGGATGCATTCGTACCACGTGTCCTCCCCAGCGCCATTTCGTCCTATTAGCGAGTGTGACCACGTCATCTACGCCGCTTCGTCGCCGTACTTCTTCGTTTCTGATTCTGTCCTTCAGGCTTATTCCGAGTATTTTCCTTTCCATTCTTCTTTGGCATCTTCCTAATTTTAACGCCTGTTTCTTGGTGAGTGACCAGGATTGCGCCCCATATAGAAGTACAGGTGCAATGCAGCTGTTGAAGATCTCCCTCTTGTTCTGCAATTTCTGGCTCTTGTCCATTAGGATGAAGGACAGACTCCAAAACTTTCTCCATGCCGATGCTATTCGTCTATCAAGATGCATACTAGCACCTCTTGAAATATTGGATACTTTTTTAACACTCTGTATAAGTAAATTATTTTCTACTAATGTGGACATATCAATATTAATAAAACAAGAAATAAAAATAAATAGAAATTGCAATAGTTTGCATGATATTGACTTTGGCTTATACTTTTAATGGAAAATAACTGTATCCATTGTTGCAAAAGAAAACAGATATAGGACATTAGATACTCTTTCACAATAGATTTCACAAGATCACAGAAAGTAGAACTTAAATATTTTGTACCAATATTGTAATGTTTTATGAAGAGTTGCAACAATTCGCAAGATCACTCGACTTCTTCATCGGACGACAGTTGCGGTCCTTCATTTTCAACTCGTTCTGGCGCATCATCCTTGTATCGGAGATTCCATTGTACCGAAGCCAACTTTTCGGTTGTTTCTGGAGAAAGTCTGTTCCTAGTTTTTGTGTGGATTCGCTCATGGGGTGACCAGTTACGCTCACTTGCAGTTGATGATGGAGGTACATTCAGAAGTTCAAATCCATAGAACTTATCTGTTGTTTGTCACACAATCCCCTGCACTAGGTGGAAGGTGAGATATGATGTGCAGCAACCCACAAACTGTCTCCGAAAAAATTACCGTTTCTTTCTTTTCGGCTAAGTTAGCCATGATTATACCACTGTCATGACTAGCACGTTGCTACAATAGTGATGTAATCGAATGCTTCGCTCTCCTCATTTGCAATCAGAGCCGGCCCTTTGTACTGTGGATCCAATAATTTTTCTGTAGTATGAATGGGCTTACATGTGAATTCCTTTCTCTTCTTAATTGCAGCCTTTATAATTAACTGATCGGACGGAGAGAACATTGAACTATCTCGCGATCGGCGTGATTTGAAATCAGAGCGAATTGCTCATGGTGATCAGACAAAACAGCATTATCTGCCTTAACAGTGTTAATATCTGCCGACATGGGTCCTCCAAGATAGGTTCTAGAAGCATCTCACTGCTGAAGAAAATGAATATTTCTCAATTTGAGACAAGTCGCCTGATGTTTATGCACAACGGAGAACGTTGCGGTAGTGAAGACTGCGTCGTCTTATACTGTATACGTATTATATTATGATTAATGCAGTTTATACAAGGACATCATTTTATTTTTACTTCAATTTTTATTGTACCTGAGTTTCTAAATGTTCTTTCCTCCTACCCCTTCTACTAGTAAACTTCCACCCGTCCCCACACAGAACCAAGGTCGCATATCCAGTCAGAGACGTTCAGTCGTAGTCGGCCTAAACAGTTTGTTCCAGAAATATGGTCGCATTTTTCCAGTGAAGGAAAAGCATTCATTATTGAAACATAGGTATTTTCGCACAGGTACTGTTACGTCGTTTGGTTACGTCGCATCCCGGTTTCCCCCACACATTTCTACTGGCCTCTCTGTAACGGCTAGTGACTACGTAATATTATAAAGAAATATTTAAAATAATTTAAATAAATGGCCTCGTTAAGCAACTGTCACGTGATTTCCCCCCTTTCTACACCATGCGACATAACCACTTGGACAGACAATAGATAGCATATCTGAGTAAATTTATCTATGCAGATCGGACAGAAGTGAAGATTGAATTTACAGTACGTAAGGTACTCTGTTATAGAGTAGGTAGAGAACTATTTCAAAATGAGCATGATTATGGCTCCCCATGTCGCCTGATTCGAGTGCATTGCATTATTTCTTTTCGGGTTATTGTAAAACAGTTATGTTGCTAAACATCCTACAACAACAGAAAAATTAAAGAATTACATTCAAGAAACAATGCATTCGATTTCCAAAGATATGCTTAAAAACGTCTTCGATAACATGCACAAAAGAATTGAAGCCTGTATCGAAATGAACAGTCACCATTTTCAACAGTTTGTTTAAATATCCCGATTTTGATTATTTTTTCAATTTAAATGCACTCTCCATAGGCTATTGTATGTTAATGTACTGTACACAGTATACTATAGCCTACATTGCGTAATGAATACGTCCGCCTGGATATTTCAGTTAGTGAATAAAAAAACACTTATTGTTAATACTGTACTATATTTAGAGTAAATAGAAACCGAACGAAAATTATAAAAATCAAAATCGTAATATTTACTAGTTTACATAAATAGACGCACTACTTTTTTTCCCTCCTATACTTAGTAAAGTGATTTGTTTTCATTTTACGCTAGTATCATCAAACTCCGATCGTGGAAGCAGTAACAAACAGTGTTTCCGATCCTCAACTGTTAATTCAAAGGTATAGCCAGGTTAATATTAGAAATATTAGTAAAAATAAAATGATGTCCCTGTATAATGCTTGTTGGTATTAGGCTATACGGTATTTTTACAACTACAATCTTGCAACATAAGCACGGAGCTCTATACTGTGCAGGCCTGCACAAACGGCGCGACCGCTACCCCGGAGCGGGAGAGCCGTCTAACAGCTCGCCGGAAAGGTACGTCGGAATGACATGCCTGCTATAGCTAGAGGATAGTCCACGCAGCTATCTGGTGTAGTGTGTATTATCAGTAGCTATTTCACTTTGCCTATCTACAGCTACATAATGGAGGAATCTAAAAGACGGAAAAGTGATCATCAGGAAAATTCTTTCAATATTGCATGGGAAAATGATTATTTTTTCACAGAAGCTGAAATCAATACTTATCTGCCACAAAATTTTGAAAGAAAGAGGAAAACATAATATAATGCGTCGTTACTAGTCCACAGATAGAGATACGATGGTTTTGTTGGCGAAGATCGCAGTAAAAAGGTTGAAGATTTGAAAGTTGCTTTATTACATGAGGTAGGGTACGTTAGAATTTATTAATTTTCAACAATTTAAATATCTCTCTTCAGGGAAAAGGCCAGCTCATTGTTGATATGTTGAATAAATTACGGGATTTCAGTCGTAAACTTACACTCTTCGTAAGTCAGTTTCGGGAAGGAAATATGGCTCACTTTCGAACGATAGAAACTGCTCGTGGTAAAGCCATGTTAAACGATTATGTGCAAATATTAATTGAAATTCAAAATGAATTTAATTCTAGGTTCCAAGATCTTGTCTTAATTGGAAATAAGTTTAAAGTTATCATAATTAATTTCTTCAACACCAGATGAAACAATGTCATACATAACATTTAAGTGTGCTTAAATGCGACAGGCTCAAAATTCCGGCACACGGGTGACGCTGATATAACCTCGGTAGTTGCGAGCGTCGTTAAATAAAACATAGCACTTAACGATTTACAGCTTGAACTTATTGATCTTCAATGTGACTTAAGGGCTAAAGACCGTTTGAATAATACTACTGGTTGAGTTTTACAAGACTAAGCCTTAGCAATAATATCCATGACAACACAGGCTGGCTGTGAAAATGATTGCTATGTTTGGCTCAACATTTAGCCTATTTGTTAGCAACTGTTTTCTATAATCAATTTAATAAAGACAGGCATCGAACATCTGTAACTGATGTTTCATTGCAATCAGTAGGCCTACTGTTACTTTCAGCTGCCAACAGCATAAAACCCCGTTGTCATGTACTGATAAATAAAAATATAACAAAATGATATTGTGCATTTAAGTAGCTATAGAATTTCTATTATTTCTGTAAAATAAATATTTCTTCATTAATTAATAATTATTGTCCAAGATAGTTTTATAACACTGAACGGGAATTCATTTCATGAACAACTTTTGTGTACATTTTGTACGAGATCATCCCTTCTTCCAGTCCACCCTTATACAGAGCGCAGCCAATATCAGCATTCCGCCCATGAGCTGTGAGCCGGCTCGGAGAGCGCAAACCTTGTGCAGGCCTGGCGAAGACAGAGCGAATGTAGACAGGTTCCAAGTCTTGAAACTCTCCATGCGATCATTGCTCCGTTATTTCCTTATTACCATCTCAGAGTTCTCTAAATGAGGCAGTAGACCAAGTGCACAGCTTCAAATACTGGGGATGTACTATAAGCAGAAACATGAGCTGCAGCCAGGAAGTCAAAGGGAGGATAGCAATGGCAAAGGAAGTTTTTAAAAGAAAAAGGAGCATCTTCTGCGGACCTCTGGAAAAAGAACTAAGGAAGTGACTAGTGAAGTGCTTTGTGTGGAGTGTGGCATTATATGGGACAGAAACATGGATATTACGACGAAGTGAAGAGAAGCGAATAGAGGAATTGAAATGTGGATATGGAGAAGAATGGAGCGCGTGAAATGGACAGACAGGATAAAAAACGAAGATGTCTTGGAAAGAGTGGGTGAAGAAAGAATGATGATGAAACTGATCAGGAAGAGGAAAAGGAATTGGTTAGATCACTGGCTGAGGAGAAACTGTCTACTGAATGTTGCACTGGAAGGAATGGTGAACGGGAGAAGAGTTCGGGGCAGAAGAAGATATCAAGTGATAGACGACATTAAGATATATGGATCATATGCGAAGACTAAGAGGAAGGCAGATAATAGGAAAGATTGGAGAAAGCTGGGTTTGCAGTGAAAGACCTGCTCTTGGGCAGAACACTTATGTATGTATGTATGTATGTATGTATGTATGTATGTATGTATTTTTAGTAGGTTATTTTACGACGCTTTATCAACATCTTAGGTTATTTAGCGTCTGAATGAGATGAAGGTGATAATGCCGGTGAAATGAGTCCGGGATCCAGCACCGAAAGTTGCCCAGCATTTGCTCATATTGGGTTGAGGGAAAACCCCGGAAAAAACCTCAACCAGGTAACTTATACCGACCGGGAATCGAATCCGGGCCACCTGGTTTCGCGGCCAGACGCTCTAACCGTTACTCCACAGGTGTGGACGTATGTATGTATGTATGTATGTATGTATGTATGTATGTATGTATGTATGTATGTATGTATGCATGTATGCATGTATGCATGTATGTATGTAGTCTCGGAACAGACACCATGTTTGTTAAGAGAAGTAAGCTTACTGTTACCAATATAATCTGTCAGAACACATAATTTTACAAGATGGAGCATTTTCAGCGAACTGTTTTTAATGTGTGGTACAAATTATGGGGTGAATCAAATATGCATTTGAACAACCTAATAGCTTATTTCTAGTTTCGGATTTTTTATTTACGGAATTGAGGTCATTTTTAAAAACCACATCCTTCACGTGACCTTTTCCACTTGCAATGCAATGCTCAGTCTCTTGAGGAATCTTGTCATGACACGAGCACAACTCCCGACTAATATGTTCAGTTTCATGCCGAATCTGTTCTCTGACAAGTACAGGATTGTTTTACATATCGTAAATATGTTACACAGATGTCTCAGCTTCCCGGAGAATGCCGTGCCAAGGTCATTATCATCCTTCAAAATTAATCGCCCACAACGTATTTGAACCCGTGCACCTCAGAACCGAAGACTATCACAGTAACAACCAGACCACGAGGACAACGGTGCTCGGTTAGCATTAGTTAATGCCACTTCAGCTTTGTATGTCCATAAAATACGTAGCAACTGTTTGGTTGATAAATTGTTCATTCGTTCGCTATGGAACACCTCCAGCTATGGACTGTGCTATTCAGTGATTGATTTTAATACAAGGGGACCCTGCCATTTTAAACATTGGAGTGCAGCTTTCATAAATACTATTGTATCTAAATAAAATATTTGTGCAATGTTATTTATGAACTTTAGTTAGAACTTTATTGAAATAGACCTACTAGCCGTACCCGTGCGCTCCGCTGCACTTGTTAGAAATAAATATAAAGTAATTACATAATTAAAATAGTAAATCTGGTCCAGGGAACATTCGTGTCTGATAGAAGGATAAATCGTTTAATATGTCACTTAATTTAAATTGTATTTAAATAATTAAAATGCGATCATTTTGGTCCAGAAACCACTCATTTAGTGCAATGATAATTCCTTTAACATGTTTCTTAATTGTTATTACATGCATATAATTAAAATAGGGTCATTTGGTTCAGAGAACATCCGTTTTTGGTGCAAGGACAATTCGTTTAACATTTTTCTAAATTAGTCTTGAATGCATCCTTTAATAAATCACTCCAAATTAATAGAGTTGATTGTGTACGAAGATAATTTTTATGTTAACCTTACTGTACATTTTTTTTTTTCTTTTGTTAAGTTTATTTTATTCACGCCTTAACATCTGTGGTCATGTCGCGTGTTTAGAATGTGTGGTATATCAGTAGGCTGTTTTTACTCTTGTTGAGTTCTTGTTTCTATTGTGTGTTGTAGATGGTTTGTGTTCATGTAACTGATTATAGAGTTTGATTAATGTTTATGGTATTGGTAATTGAGGCATTGATGAGTCATGGAATGTATTTTTCCAATCTGGCATTTGCCTTTATGACTAAGGGAAATCATGAAAAACCGCAGTCAGATTGGTCGGCCACGGGGTTTGAACCCGGGACTTCCCGAATGCATGTCTCAAACGCTACCGTCTGAGCCAACTCGCTGGGTTGTATATCATTGTTTATGCGAATAAAAACATGAGGTACCCTACATAAATATTATTTTAAGAAACACAGGAAACGAATATGGGTAAATGATAAGCGCAGGAACGCCATTTCGTGACACTTTTTAAAATAACTCAGCTCCAGTGAGCTCTATGGTAAAATTCTTAATTATTATTATTTATGATCTGTATTTTTGATCAAGTAGAAATTCATCTTTACGATAGAATTCTTCAGGGGCGATTTCTCCGGGCATGCTATGCTTGCTGCGCAAGCCCAATATTTTCGTAGAATGTGTATTTCTCAAAATGGGATTACGTAC